>NW_028139171.1:0-600000 GCF_964270905.1 Leucopleurus acutus
CTAGGGTTAGGTTTAGGGGACGGGGACGGTTTAGGGTCCATGTGAGGGTACGACAACGGTTTAGGGGGAGCGTACGTGTGAGGGTGCGGGTTAGTGTGAGCGCACGGGTTAGGATTAAGGGACGGGTGAGGGGAAGGCTTCGGGGAAGGGTTAGGGTTAGGGTTCGGGCTAGGGTTAGGGTTAGGGGACGGGGACGGTTTAGGGTCCAGGTGAGGGTACGACAACGGATTAGGGGAAATGTACGTGTGAGGGCGCGGGTTAGTGTAAGCGTACGGGTTAGTATTAGGGGATGGGTGAGGAGAAGGCTTCGGGGAAGGGTTAGGGTTAGGGTTCGGGCTAGGGCTAGGATTAGGGGACGGGGACCGTTTAGGGTCCAGGTGAGGGTACGACAACGGTTTAGAGGGAGCGAATGTGTGAGGGTGCGGGTTAGTGTGAGCGTTCGGGTTAGGATTACGGGACGGGTGAGGGGAAGGCTTCGGGGAAGGGTTAGAGCTAGCGTTCGGGCTAGGGTTAGGTTTAGGGGATGGGAACGGTTTAGGGTCCAGGTGAGGGTACGACAACGGTTTAGGGGGAGCGTACATGTGAGGGCGCGGGTTAGTGTGAGCGTACGGGTTAGGATTAGGGGACGGGTGATGGGAAGGCTTTGGGGAAGAGTTAGGGTTAGTGTTCGGGCTAGGGTTAGGGTTAGGGGACGGGGACGGTTTAGGGTCCAGGTGAGGGTATGACAACGGTTTAGGGGGATTGTACGTGTGAGGGCGTGGGTTAGTTTGAGCATTCGGGTTAGGATTAGGGGACGGGTGAGGGGAAGGCTTCGAGGAAGTGTTAGGGTTAGGGTTCGGGCTAGGGTTAGGGTTAGGGGACGGGGACGGTTTAGGGTCCAGGTGAGGGTACGACAACGGTTTAGCAGGAGCGTATGTGTGAGGACGCGGGTTAGTGTGAGCGTACGGGTTAGGATTAGGGGACGGGTGAGGGGAAGGCTTCGGGGAATGTTAGGGTTAGGGTTCGTGCTAGGGTTAGGGTTAGGGGACGGGGACGGTTTAGGGTCCAGGTGAGGGTATGACAAAGATTTACGGGGAGCATACGTGTGAGGGCACGGGTTAGTGTGAGCGTATGGGTTAGGATTCGGTGACAGGTGAGGGGAAGTCTTCGGGGAAGGGTTAGGGTTAGGATTCGGGCTAGGGTTAGGGTTAGGGGACGGGGACAGCTTAGTGTCCAGGTGTGGGTACGACAACGGTTTAGGGGGAGCGTACGTGTGAGCGTGAGGGTTAGTGTGAGCGTATGGGTTAGGATTAGGGGAAGGGTTAGGGGAAGGCTTCAGGGAAGGGTTAGGGTTCGGGCTAGGGTTAGGGTTAGGGGACAGGGACGGTTTAGGGTCCAGGTGAGGGTACGACAACGGTTTAGGGGGAGCGTACGTGTGAGGGCGCGGGTTAGTGTGAGCGTACGGGTTAGGATTAGGGGACGGGTGAGGGGAAGGCTTCGGGGAAGGGTTGGGGTTAGGGTTCGGGCTAGGGTTAGGGTTAGGGGACAGGGACGGTTTAGGGTCCAGGTGAGGGTACGAGAATGGTTGAGGGGGAGCGTACATGTGAAGGCGCAGGTTAGTGTGAGCGTACGGGTTAGGATTACGGGACGGTTGAGGGGAAGGCTTTGGGGAAGGTTTAGGGTTAGGGTTCGGGCTAGGGTTAGGGTTAGGCGACGGGGACGGTTTAGGGTCCAGTTGAGGGTACAAGAGAGCTTTAGGGGGAGCATACGTGTGAGGGCGAGGGTTAGTGTGAGCGTACGGGTTAGGGTAGTGGACGGGTGAGGGGAAGGATTCAGGGAAGGGTTAGGGTTAGGGTTCGGGCTAGGGTTAGGGTTAGGGGACGGGGACTATTTAGGGTCCAGGTGAGGGTATGACAACGGTTTAGCGGGAGCGTACGTGTGAGGGCGTGGGTTAGTGTGAGCGTACGGGTTAGGATAGGGGACGGGTGAGGGGAAGGTTTCGGGGAATGGTTAGGGTTAGGGTTCGGGCTAGTGTTAGGTTTACGGGATGGGGACGGTTTAGGGTACAGGTGAGGGTACGACAACGGTTTAGAGGGAGCGTACGTGTGAGGGCGCGGGTTAGTGTGAGCGTACGGGTTAGGATTACGGGACGGGTGAGGGGAAGGCTTTGGGGAAGGTTTAGGGTTAGGGTTCGGGCTAGGGTTAGGGTTAGGGGACGGGGACGGTTTAGGGTCCAGGTGAGGGTACGACAACGGTTTAGGGGGATCGTACCTGTGAGGGCGTGGGATAGTTTGAGCGTACGGTTTAGGATTAGGGGACGGGTGAGGGGAAGGTTTCGAGGAAGGGTTAGGGTTAGGGTTCGGGCTAGGGTTAGGGTTCGGGGCGGGGACGGTTTAGGGTCCAGGTGAGGGTACGACAACGGTTTAGCAGGAGCGTACGTGTGAGGACGCGGGTTAGTGTGAGCGTACGGGTTAGGATTAGGGGACGGGTGAGGGGAAGGCTTCGGGGAATGTTAGGGTTAGGGTTCGGGCTAGGGTTAGGCTTAGGGGACGGGGACGGTTTAGGGTCCAGGTGAGGGTATGACAAAGATTTACGGGGAGCATACGTGTGAGGGCACGGGTTAGTGTGAGCGTATGGGTTAGGATTCGGTGACGGGTGAGGGGAAGGCTTCGGGGAAGGGTTAGGGTTAGGATTCGGGCTAGGGTTAGGGTTAGGGGACGGGGACGACTTAGTGTCCAGTTGTGGGTACGACAACGGTTTAGGGGGAGCGTACGTGTGAGCGTGAGGGTTAGTGTGAGCGTATGGGTTAGGATTAGGGGAAGGGTTAGGGGAAGGCTTCAGGGAAGGGTTAGGGTTCCGGCTAGGGTTAGGGTTAGGAGACAGGGACGGTTTAGGGTCCAGGTGAGGGTACCACAACGGTTTAGTGGGAGCGAACGTGTGAGGGCGCGGGTTAGTGTGAGCGTACGGTTTAGGATTAGGGGACGGGTGAGGGGAAGGCTTCGGGGAAGGGTTGGGGTTAGGGTTCGGGCTAGGGTTAGGGTTAGGGGACGGGGACGGTTTAGGGTCCGGGTGAGGGTATGACAGCGGTTTAGGGGGAGCGTACGTGTGAGGGCGCGGGTTAGTGTGAGCGTACGGGTTAGGATTAGGGGACGGGTGAGGGGAAGGCTTCGGGGAATGGTTAGAGTTAGGGTTCGGGCTAGGGTTAGGGTTAGGGGACAGGGACGGTTTAGGGTCCATGTGAGGGTACGACAAAGATTTAGGGGGAGCGTACGTGTGAGGGCACAGGTTAGTGTGAGCGTATGGGTTAGGATTCGTGGACGGGTGAGGGGAAGGCTTCGGGGAAGTGTTAGGGTTACGGTTCGGGCTAGGGTTAGGGTTAGGGGACGGGGACGGTTTAGGGTCCAGTTGAGGGTACGACAACGGTGTAGGGGGAGCGTACGTGTGAGCGTGAGGGTTACTGTGAGCGTATGGGTTAGGATTAGGGGAAGGGTGAGGGGAAGGTTTCAGGGAAGGTTTAGGGTTCGGGCTAGGGTTAGGGTTAGGGGACAGGGACGGTTTAGGGTCCAGGTGAGGGTACGACAACGGTTTAGGTGGAGCGTACGTGTGAGGGCGCGGGTTAGTGTGAGCGTACGGGTTAGGATTAGGTGACGGGTGAGGGGAAGGCTTCGGGGGAGGGTTAGGGTTAGGGTTCGGGCTAGGGTTAGGTTTAGGGGACGGGGAAGGTTTAGGGTCCAGGTGAGGGTACAACAACGGTTTAGGGGGAGCGTACGTGTGAGGGCGCGGGTTAGTGTGAGCGTACGGGTTAGGATTAGGGGACGGGTGAGGGGAAGGCTTCGGGGAAGGGTTAGGGTTAGGGTTCGGGCTAGGGTTAGGTTTAGGGGACGGGGACGGTTTAGGGTCCATGTGAGGGTACGACAACGGTTTACGGGGAGCGTACGTGTGAGGGTGCGGGTTAGTGTGAGCGCACGGGTTAGGATTAGGGGACGGGTGAGGGGAAGGCTTCGGAGAAGGGTTAGGGTTAGGGTTCGGGCTAGGGTTAGGGTTAGGGGACGGGGACGGTTTAGGGTCCAAGTGAGGGTATGACAACGGTTTAGGGTGAGCGTACGTTTGAGGACGCGGGTTAGTGTGAGCGTACGGTTTAGGATTAGGGGACGGGTGAGGGGAAGGCTTCGGGGAAGGGTTAGGGTTAGGGATCGGGCTAGGGTTAGGGTTAGGGGACGGGGACGGTTTAGGGTCCAGGTGAGGGTACAACAGAGCTTTAGGGGGAGCATACGTGTGAGGGCGCGGGTTAGTGTGAGCGTACGGGTTAGGGTAGTGGACGGGTGAGGGGAAGGATTCAGGGAAGGTTTAGGGTTAGGGTTCGGGCTAGGGTTAGGGTTAGGGGACGGGGACTATTTAGGGTCCAGTTGAGGGTATGACAACGGTTTAGTGGGAGCGTACGTGTGAGGGCGCGGGTTGGTGTGAGCGTACGGTTTACGATTAGGGGATGGGTGAGGGGAAGGATTCGGGGAAGGGTTAGGGTTAGGGTTCGGGCTAGGGTTAGGTTTAGGGGATTGGGACGGTTTAGTGTCCAGGTGAGGGTACGACAACGGTTTAGGGGGAGCGTACGTGTGAGGGCGTGGGTTAGTGTGAGCGTACGGGTTAGGATTGCGGACGGGTGAGGGGAATGTTTCGGGGAAGGGTTAGGGTTAGGGTTCGGGCTAGGGTTAGGTTTACGGGATGGGGACGGTTTAGGGTACAGGTGAGGGTATGACAACGGTTTAGAGGGAGCGTACGTGTGAGGGCGCGGGTTAGTGTGAGCGTACGGGTTAGGATTACGGGACGGGTGAGGGGAAGGCTTTAGGGAAGGTTTAGGGTTAGGGTTCGGGCTAGGGTTAGGGTTAGGGGACGGGGACGGTTTAGGGTCCAGGTGAGGGTACAACAGAGCTTTAGGGGGAGCGTACGTGTGAGGGCGCGGGTTAGTGTGAGAGTATGGTTTAGGATTAGGGGACGGGTGAGGGGAAGGCTTCGGGGAAGGGTTAGGGTTAGGGTTCGGGCTAGGGCTAGGATTAGGGGACGGGGACGGTTTAGGGTCCAGGTGAGGGTACGACAACGGTTTAGAGGGAGCGAATGTGTGAGGGTGCGGGTTAGTGTGAGCGTATGGGTTAGGATTACGGGACAGGTGAGGGGAAGGCTTCGGGGAAGGGTTAGAGCTAGCGTTCGGGCTAGGGTTAGGTTTAGGGGATGGGAACGGTTTAGGGTCCAGGTGAGGGTACGACAACGGTTTAGGGGGAGCGTACATGTGAGGGCGCGGGTTAGTGTGAGCGTACGGGTTAGGATTAGGGGACGGGTGAGGGGAAGGCTTCGGGGAATGGTTAGAGTTAGGGTTCGGGCTAGGGTTAGGGTTAGGGGACGGGGACGGTTTAGGGTCCAGGTGAGGGTATGACAACGGTTTAGGGGGATCGTACGTGTGAGGGCGTGGGTTAGTTTGAGCATTCGGGTTAGGATTAGGGGACGGGTGAGGGGAAGGCTTCGGGGAATGGTTAGAGTTAGGGTTCGGGCTAGGGTTAGGGTTAGGGGACGGGGATTGTTTAGGGTCCAGGTGAGGGTACGACAACTGTTTAGGTGGAGCGTATGTGTGAGGGTGCGGGTTAGTGTGAGCGTACGGGTTAGGATTAGGGGACTGGTGAGGGCAAGGCTTCCGGGAAGGGATAGGGTTAGGGTTCGGGCTAGGGTTAGGGTTAGGGGATGGGGACGGTTTAGGGTCCAGGTGAGGGTACGACAACGGTTTAGGGGAAATGTACGTGTGAGGGGGCGGGTTAGTGTGAGCGTACGGGTTAGTATTAGGGGATGGGTGAGGAGAAGGCTTCGGGGAAGTGTTAGGGCTGGGGTTCGGGCTAGGGTTAGGTTTAGGGGATGGGAACAGTTTAGGGTCCAGGTGAGGGTACGACAACGGTTTAGGGAGAGCGTACATGTGAGGGCGCGGGTTAGTGTGAGTGTACGGGTTAGGATTAGGGGACGGGTGAGGGGCAGGCTTCGGGGAAGTGTTAGGGTTAGGGTTCGGGCTAGGGTTAGGGTTAGGTTTAGAGGACGGGGACGGTTTACGGTCCAGGTGAGGGTACGACAATCGTTTAGGGGGAGTGTACGTTTGAGGGTGCGGGTTATTGTGAGCGTACGGGTTAGGATTAGGGGACGGGTGAGGGAAAGGCTTCAGGGAAGGTTTAGGGTTAGGGTTCGGGCTAGGGTTAGCGTTAGGGTTAGGGGACGGGGACGGTTTAGGGTCCAGGTGAGGGTACGACAATGATTTAGGGGGAGCGTACGTTTGAGGGCGCGGGTTAGTGTGAGCGTACGGGTTAGGATTAGGGTACGGGTGAGGGGAAGGCTTCGGGGAAGGGTTAGGGTTAGGGTTCGGGCTAGGGTTAGGGTTAGGGGACGGGGACGGTTTAGGGTCCAAGTGAGTGTACGACAACGGTTTAGGGGAAATGTACGTGTGAGGGCACGGGTTAGTGTGAGCGTACGGGTTAGTATTAGGAAATGGGTGAGGAGAAGGCTTCGGGGAAGTGTTAGGGTTAGGGTTCGGGCTACGGTTAGGTTTAGGGGATGGGAACGGTTTAGGGTCCAGGTGAGTGTACGACAACGGTTTAGGGGGAGCGTACATGTGAGAGCGCGGGTTAGTGTGAGCGTACGGGTTAGGATTAGGGGACGGGTGAGGGGAAGGCTTCGGGGAAGGGTTAGGGTTAGGTTTCGGGCTAGGGTTAGGGTTAGGGGACGGGGACGGTTTAGGGTCCAGGTGAGGGTACGACAACGGTTTAGGGGGACTGTACGTTTGAGGGCGCGGGTTAGTGTGAGCGTATGGGTTAGGATTAGGGGACGGGTGAGGGGAAGGCTTCAGGGAAGGGTTAGGGTTAGGGTTCGGGCTAGGTTTAGGGTTAGCGTTAGGGGACGGGGACGGTTTAGGGTCCAGGTGAGGGTACAACAGAGCTTTAGGGGGAGCATACGTGTGAGGGCGCGGGTTAGTGTGAGCGTACGGGTTAGGGTAGTGGACGGGTGAGGGGAAGGATTCAGGGAAGGGTTAGGGTTAGGGTTCGGGCTAGGGTTAGGGTTAGGGAATGGGGACTATTTAGGGTCCAGGTGAGGGTATGACAACGGTTTAGTGGGAACGTACGTGTGAGGGCGCGGGTTAGTGTGAGCGTACGGTTTACGATTAGGGGATGGGTGAGGGGAAGGCTTCGGGGAAGGGTTAGGGTTAGGGTTCGGGCTAGGGTTAGAGTTAGGGGACGGGGACGGTTTGGGGTCCAGGTGAGGGTACGACAGAGCTTCAGGGGGAGCGTACGTGTGAGGGCGTGGGTTAGTGTGAGCGTACGGGTTAGGATTAGGGTACGGGTGAGGGGAAGGCTTCAGGGAAGGGTTAGGGATAGGGTTCGGGCTAGGGTTAGGGTTAGGGTTAGGGGACGGGGACGGTTTAGGGTCCAGGTGAGGGTACGACAACGGTTTAGGGGGAGCGTACGTTTGAGGGCGCGGGTTAGTGTGAGCGTACGGGTGAGGATTAGGGGACGAGTGAGGGGAAGGCTTTGGGGAAGGTTTAGGGTTAGGGTTCGGGCGAGGGTTAGGGTTAGGGGACGGGGACGGTTTAGGGTCCAGGTGAGGGTACGACAACGGTTTAGGGGGAGCGTACGTGTGAGGGCGCGGGTTAGTGTGAGCGTACGGGTTAGAATTAGGGGTCGGGTGAGGGGAAGGCTTCGGGGAAGGGTTACGGTTAGGGTTCGGGCTAGGGCTAGGGTTAGGGGATGGGGACCGTTTAGGGTCCAGGTGAGGGTACGACAAAGGTTTAGGGGGAGCGTACATGTGAGGGCGCGGGTTAGTGTGAGCGTACGGGTTACGATTAGGGGACGGGTGAGGGGAAGGCTTCGGGGAAGGGTTAGGTTTAGGGTTCGGGCTATGGTTAGGGTTAGGGGACGGGGACGGTTTAGGGTCCAGGTGAGGGTACGACAACGCTTTAGGGGGATGGTACCTGTGATGGCGCGTGTTAGTGTGAGCGTACGGGTTAGGATTACGGGACAGGTGAGGTCAAGGCTTCGGGGAAGGGTTAGGTTTAGGGTTCGGGCTAGGATTAGATTTAGGGGACAGGGACGGTTTAGGGTCCAGGAGAGGGTACGACAACAGTTTAGGGCGAGCGTACGTGTGAGGGCGTGGTTTAGTGTGAGCGTACGGGTTAGGATTAGGGGACAGGTGAGGGGAAGATTTCAGGGAAGGGTTAGGGTTAGGGTTCGGGCTAGGGTTAGGGTTAGGGAACGGGGATGGTTTAGGGTCCAGGTTCGGTTATGACAACGGTTCATGGGGAGCGTACGTGTGAGGGCGCGGGTTAGTGTGAGCGTACGGGTTAGGATTATGGGACCGGTGAGGGGAAGGCTTCGGGGAAGGGTTAGGTTTAGGGTTCGGGCTAGGGTTAGGGTTAGGGGACGGGGACGGTTTGGGTCCAGGTGAGGGTACGACAGAGCTTCAGGGGGAGCGTACGTGTGAGGGCGTCGGTTAGTGTGAGCGTACGGGTTAGGATTAAGGTACGGGTGAGGGGAAGGCTTCAGGGAAGGGTTAGGTTTAGGTTTCGGGCTAGGGTTAGGGATAGGGGACGGGGACGGTTTAGGGTCCAGGTGAGGGTACGACAATGGTTTAAGGGGAGCGTACATGTGAGGGCGCGGGTTAGTGTGAGCGTACGGGTTACGATTAGGGGACGGGTGAGGGGAAGGCTTCGGGGAAGGGTTACGGTTAGGGTTCGGGCTAGGGTTAGGGTTAGGGGATGGGGACGGTTTAGGGTCCAGGTGAGGGTACGACAAAGGTTGAGGGGGAGCGTACATGTGAGGGCGCGGGTTAGTGTGAGCGTACGGGTTACGATTAGGGGACGGGTGAGGGGAAGGCTTCGGGGAAGGGTTAGGGTTAGGGTTCGGGCTATGGTTAGGGTTAGGGGACGGGGACGGTTTAGGGTCCAGGTGAGGGTACGACAACGCTTTAGGGGGATGGTACCTGTGATGGCGCGTGTTAGTGTGAGCGTACGGGTTAGGATTACGGGACAGGTGAGGGGAAGGCTTCGGGGAAGGGTTAGGGTTAGGGTTCGGGCTAGGGTTAGAGTTAGGGGACGGGGATGGTTTAGGGTCCAGGAGAGGGTACGACAACAGTTTAGGGCGAGCGTACGTGAGAGGGCGTAGTTTAGTGTGAGCGTACGGGTTAGGATTAGGGGACAGGTGAGGGGAAGATTTTGGGGAAGGGTTAGGGTTAGGGTTCGGGCTAGGGTTAGGGTTAGGGAACGTTGATGGTTTAGGGTCCAGGTGAGGTTACGACAACGGTTTATGGGGAGCGTACATGTGAGGGCGCTGGTTAGTGTGAGCGTACGGGTTAGGATTATGGGACCGGTGAGGGGAAGGCTTCGGGGAAGGGTTAGGTTTAGGGTTCGGGCTAGGGTTAGGGTTAGGGGACGGGGACGTTTTAGGGTCCAGGTGAGGGTACGACAACGGTTGAGGGGGAGCGTACGTGTGACGGCGTGGGTTAGTGTGAGTGTACGGGTTAGGATTAGGGGACGGGTGAGGGGAAGGCTTCGGGGAAGGTTTTGGGTTAGGGTTCGGGCTAGGGTTAGAGTTAGGGGACGGGGACGGTTTGGGGTCCAGGTGAGGGTACGACAGAGCTTCAGGGGGAGCGTACGTGTGAGGGTGTGGGTTAGTGTGAGCGTACGGGTTAGGATTAGGGTACGGGTGAGGGGAAGGCTTCAGGGAAGGGTTAGGGTTAGGGTTCGGGCTAGGGTTAGGGTTAGGGTTAGGGGACGGGGACGGTTTAGGGTCCAGGTGAGGGTACGACAACGGTTTAGGGGGAGCGTACGTTTGAGGGCGCGGGTTAGTGTGAGCGTACGGGTGAGGATTAGGGGACGAGTGAGGGGAAGGCTTTGGGGAAGGTTTAGGGTTAGGGTTCGGGCGAGGGTTAGGGTTAGGGGACGGGGACGGTTTAGGGTCCAGGTGAGGGTACGACAATGGTTGAGGGTGAGCGTACATGTGAGGGCGCGGGTTAGTATGAGCGTACGGGTTAGGATTACGGGACGGGTGAGGGGGAGGCTTTGGGGAAGGGTTAGGGTTAGGGTTCGGGCTAGGGTTAGGGTTAGGGGATGGGGACGGTTTAGGGTCCAAGTGAGAGTACAACAGAGCTTTAGGGGGAGCGTACGTGTGAGGGCGCGGGTTAGTGTGAGCGTACGGGTTAGGGTAGGGGACGGGTGAGGAGAAGGATTCAGGGAAGGGTTAGGGTTAGGTTTCGGGCTAGGGTTAGGGATAGGGGACGGGGACGGTTTAGGGTCCAGGTGAGGGTACGACAACGGTTTAGGGGGAGCGTACGTGTGAGGGCGCGGGTTAGTGTGAGCATACCGGTTAGGATTAGGGGACGGGTGAGGGGAAGGCTTCGGGGAAGGGTTAGGGTTAGGGTTCGGGCTAGGGTTAGGGTTAGGGGATGGGGACAGTTTAGGGTCCAGGTGAGGGAACGACAGCGGTTTATGGGGAGCGTACGTGTGAGGGCGCAGGTTAGTGTGAGCGTACGGTTTAGGATTAGGGGACCGGTGAGAGGAAGGCTTCGGGAAAGTGTTACGGTTAGGGTTCGTGCTAGGGTTAGGGTTAGGGCACGGGGACGGTTTAGGTTCCAGGTGAGGGTATGACAACGGTTTAGGGGGAGCGTACGTGTGAGGGCACGGGTTAGTGTGAGCGTACCGGTTAGTATTAGGGGATGGGTTAGGAGATGGCTTCAGGGAAGGGTTAGGGCTAGGTTTCGGACTAGGGTTAGGTTGAGGGGATGGGAACGGTGTAGGGTCCAGGTGAGGGTACGACAACGTTTTAGGGGGAGCGTACATGTGAGGGCGCGGGTTAGTGTGAGCGTACGAGTTAGGATTAGGGGACGGGTGAGGGGAAGGCTTCGGAGAAGGGTTAGGGTTAGGGTTCGGGCTATGGTTAGGTTTAGGGGATGGGGACGGTTTAGGGTCCAGGTGAGGGTACGACAACGGTTTAGGGGGAGCGTACGTGTGAGGGCGCGGGTTAGTGTGAGCGTACGGGTTAGGATAAGGTGACGGGTGAGGGGAAGGCTTCGGGGAAGGGTTAGGGTTAGGGTTCGGGCTAGGGTTAGGCTTAGGGGACGGGGACGGTTCAGGGTCCAGGTGAGGGTACGACAACGCTTTAGGGGTAGTGTACGTGTGATGGCGCGGGTTAGTTTGAGCGTACGGGTTAGGATTAGAGGACGGGTGAGGGGAAGATTTCGGGGAAGTGTTAGGGTTAGGGTTCGGGCTAGGGTTAGGCTCAGGGGACGGGGACAGTTTAGGGTCCAGGTGAGGGTATGACAACGGTTTAGGGGGAGCGTACGTGTGAGGGCGCGGGTTAGTGTGAGCGTACGATTTACGATTAGGGGATGGGTGAGGGGAAGGCTTCGGGGAAGGGTTAGGGTTAGGGTTCGGGCTAGGGTTAGGTTTAGGGGATAGGGACGGTTTAGTGTCCAGGTGAGGATACGACAAAGGTTGAGGGGGAGCGTACATGTGAGGGCGCGGGTTAGTGTGAGCGTACGGGTTACGATTAGGGGACGGGTGAGGGGAAGGCTTCGGGGAAGGGTTAGGGTTAGGGTTCGGGCTAGGGTTAGAGTTAGGGGACGGGGACGTTTTAGGGTCCAGGAGAGAGTATGACAACAGTTTAGGGCGAGCGTACGTGTGAGGGCGTGGTTTAGTGTGAGCGTACGGGTTAGGATTAGGGGACAGGTGAGGGGAAGATTTCAGGGAAGGGTTAGGGTTAGGGTTCGGGCTAGGGTTAGGGTTAGGGAACGGGGATGGTTTAGGGTCCAGGTGAGGTTACGACAACGGTTTATGGGGAGCGTACGTGTGAGGGCGCGGGTTAGTGTGAGCGTACGGGTTAGGATTATGGGACCGGTGAGGGGAAGGCTTCGGGGAAGGGTTAGGTTTAGGGTTCGGGCTAGGGTTAGGGTTAGGGGACGGGGACGGTTTAGGGTCCAGGTGAGGGTACGACAACGGTTGAGGGGGAGCGTACGTGTGACGGCGCGAGTTAGTGTGAGTGTACGGGTTAGGATTAGGGGACGGGTGAGGGGAAGTCTTCGGGGAAGGTTTTGGGTTAGGGTTCGGGCTAGGGTTAGAGTTAGGGGACGGGGACGGTTTGGGGTCCAGGTGAGGGTACGACAGAGCTTCAGGGGGAGTGTCCGTGTGAGGGCGTGGGTTAGTGTGAACGTACGGGTTAGGATTAGGGTACGGGTGAGGGGAAGGCTTCAGGGAAGTGTTAGGGTTACGGTTCGGGCTAGGGTTAGGGTTAGGGTTAGGGGACGGGGACGGTTTAGGGTCCAGGTGAGGGTACGACAACGGTTTAGGGGGAGGGTACGTTTGAGGGCGCGGGTTAGTGTGAGAGTACGGGTGAGGATTAGGGGACGGGTGAGGGGAAGGCTTTGGGGAAGGTTTAGGGTTAGGGTTCGGGCTAGGGTTAGGGTTAGGGGACGGGGACGGTTTAGGGTCCAGGTGAGGGTACGACAACGGTTTAGGGGGAGCGTACATGTGAGGGCGCGGGTTAGTGTGAGCATACGGATTAGAATTAGGGAACGGGTGAGGGGAAGGCTTCGGGGAAGGGTTACGGTTAGGGTTCGGGCTAGGGTTAGGGTTAGGGGATGGGGACGGTTTAGGGTCCAGGTGAGGGTACGACAAAGGTTGAGGGGGAGCGTACATGTGAGGGCGCTGGTTAGTGTGAGCGTACGGGTTAGGATTAGGGGACGGGTGAGGGGAAGGCTTCGGGGAAGGGTTAGGGTTAGGTTTCGGGCTATGGTTAGGGTTAGGGGACGGGGACGGTTTAGGGTCCAGGAGAGGGTACGACAACAGTTCAGGGCGAGCGTACGTGTGAGGGCGTGGTTTAGTGTGAGCGTACGGGTTAGGATTAGGGGACAGGTGAGGGGAAGATTTCAGGGAAGGGTTAGGGTTAGGGTTCGGGCTAGGGTTAGGGTTAGGGAACGGGGACGGTTTAGGGTCCAGGTGAGGGTACGACAACGGTTGAGGGGGAGCGTACGTGTGACGGCGCGGGTTAGTGTGAGTGTACGGGTTAGGATTAGGGGACGGGTGAGGGGAAGGCTTCGGGGAAGGTTTTGGGTTAGGGTTCGGGCTAGGGTTAGAGTTAGAGGACGGGGACGGTTTGGGGTCCAGGTGAGGGTACGACAGAGCTTCAGGGGGAGCGTACGTGTGAGGGCGTGGGTTAGTGTGAGCGTACGGGTTAGGATTATGGTACGGGTGAGGGGAAGGCTTCAGGGAAGGGTTAGGGTTAGGGTTCGGGCTAGGGTTAGGGATAGGGGATGGGGACGGTTTAGGGTCCAGGTGAGAGTACAACAGAGCTTTAGGGGGAGCGTACGTGTGAGGGCGTGGGTTAGTGTGAGCGTACGGGTTAGGGTAAGGGACGGGTGAGGAGAAGGATTCAGGGAAGAGTTAGGGTTAGGTTTCGGGCTAGGGTTAGGGATAGGGGACGGGGACGGTTTAGGGTCCAGGTGAGGGTACGACAACGGTTTAGGGGGAGCGTACATGTGAGGGCGCGGGTTAGTGTGAGCATAACGGTTAGGATTAGGGGACGGGTGAGGGGAAGGTTTCGGGGAAGGGTTAGGGTTAGGGTTCGGGCTAGGGTTAGGGTTAGGGGATGGGGACGGTTTAGGGTCCAGGTGAGGGAACGACAACGGTTTATGGGGAGCGTACGTGTGAGGGCGCAGTTTAGTGTGAGCGTACGGTTTAGGATTAGGGGACCGGTGAGAGGAAGGCTTCGGGAAAGTGTTAGGGTTAGGGTTCGGGCTATGGTTAGGGTTAGGGCACGGGGACGGTTTAGGTTCCAGGTGAGGGTACGACAACGGTTTAGGGGGAGCGTACGTGTGAGGGCACGGGTTAGTGTGAGCGTACGGGTTAGGGTAGGGGACGGGTGAGGAGAAGGATTCAGGGAAGGGTTAGGGTTAGGTTTCGGGCTAGGGTTAGGGATAGGGGACGGGGACGGTTTAGGGTCCAGGTGAGGGTACGACAACGGTTTAGGGTGAGCGTACGTGTGAGGGCGCGGGTTAGTGTGAGCATACCGGTTAGGATTAGGTGACGGGTGAGGGGAAGGCTTCGGGGAAGGGTTAGGGTTAGGGTTCGGGCTAGGATTAGGGTTAGGGGACGGGGACGGTTTAGGGTCCAGGTGAGGGTACGACAACGGTTTAGGGGGAGCGTACGTGTGAGGGCGCGGGTTAGTGTGAGCATACGAGTTAGGATTAGGGGACGGGTGAGGGGAAGGCTTCGGGGAAGGGTTAGGGTTAGGGTTCGGGCTAGGGTTAGGGTTAAGTGGTGGGGTCGGTTTAGGGTCCAGGTGAGAGTACGACAAAGGTTGAGGGGGAGCGTATATGTGAGGGCGCGGGTTAGTGTGAGCGTACAGGTTAGGATTAGGGGACGGGTGAGGGGAAGGCTTCGGGGAAGGGTTAGGGTTAGGGTTCGGGCTATGGTTAGGGTTAGGGGACGGGGACGGTTTAGGGTCCAGGTGAGGGTTCGACAACGCTTTAGGGGGATGGTACCTGTGATGGCGCGTGTTAGTGTGAGCGTACGGGTTAGGATTACGGGACAGTTGAGGGGAAGGCTTCGGGGAAGGGTTAGGGTTAGGTTTCGGGCTAGGGTTAGAGTTAAGGGACGGGGACGGTTTAGGGTCCAGGAGAGGGTACGACAACAGTTTAGGGCGAGCGAACGTGTGAGGGCGTGGTTTAGTGTGAGCGTGCGGGTTAGGATTAGGGGACAGGTGAGGGGAAGATTTCGGGGAAGGGTTAGGGTTAGGGTTCGGGCTAGGGTTAGGGTTAGGGGACGGGGACGGTTTAGGGTCCAGGTGAGGGTACGACAACGGTTGAGGGGGAGCGTACGTGTGACGGCGCGGGTTAGTGTGAGTGTACGGGTTAGGATTAGGGGACGGGTGAGGGGAAGGCTTCGGGGAAGGTTTTGGGTTAGGGTTCGGGCTAGGGTTAGAGTTAGGGGACGGGGACGGTTTGGGGTCCAGGTGAGGGTACGACAGAGCTTCAGGGGGAGCGTACGTGTGAGGGCGTGGGTTAGTGTGAGCGTACGGGTTAGGATTAGGGTACGGGTGAGGGGAAGGCTTCAGGGAAGGGTTAGGGTTAGGGTTCGGGCTAGGGTTAGGGTTAGGGTTAGGGGACGGGGACGGTTTAGGGTCCAGGTGAGGGTACGACAACGGTTTAGGGGGAGCGTACGTTTGAGGGCGCGGGTTAGTGTGAGCGTACGGGTGAGGATTAGGGGACGGGTGAGGGGAGGGCTTTGGGGAAGTTTTAGGGTTAGGGTTCGGGCGAGGGTTAGGGTTAGGGGACGGGGACGGTTTAGGGTCCAGGTGAGGGTACGACAATGGTTGAGGGGGAGCGTACATGTGAGGGCGTGGGTTAGTGTGAGCGTACGGGTTAGGATTACGGGACGGGTGAGGGGGAGGCTTCGGGGAAGGTTTAGGGTTAGGGTTCGGGCTAGGGTTAGGGTTAGGGGATGGGGACGGTTTAGGGTCCAAGTGAGAGTACAACAGAGCTTTAGGGGGAGCGTACGTGTGAGGGCGCGGGTTAGTGTGAGCGTACGGGTTAGGGTAGGGGACGGGTGAGGAGAAGGATTCAGGGAAGGGTTAGGGTTAGGTTTCGGGCTAGGGTTAGGGATAGGGGACGGGGTCGGTTTAGGGTCCAGGTGAGGGTACGAAAACGGTTTAGGGGGAGCGTACGTGTGAGGGCGCGGGTTAGTGTGAGCATACCGGTTAGGATTAGGGGACGGGTGAGGGGAAGGCTTCGGGGAAGGGTTAGGGTTAGGGTTCGGGCTAGGATTAGGGTTAGGGGACGGGGACGGTTTAGGGTCCAGGTGAGGGTACGACAACGGTTTAGGGGGAGCGTACGTGTGAGGGCGCGGGTTAGTGTGAGCATACGAGTTAGGATTAGGGGACGGGTGAGGGGAAGGCTTCGGGGAAGGGTTAGGGTTAGGGTTCGGGCTAGGGTTAGGGTTAGGGGATGGGGACGGTTTAGGGTCCAGGTGAGGGTACGACAAAGGTTGAGGGGGAGCGTATATGTTAGGGCGCGGGTTAGTGTGAGGGTACGGGTTAGGATTAGGGGACGGGTGAGGGGAAGGCTTCGGGGAAGGTTTAGGGTTAGGGTTCGGGCTATGTTTAGGGTTAGGGGACGGGGACGGTTTAGGGTCCAGGTGAGGGTACGACAACGCTTTAGGGGGATGGTACCTGTGATGGCGCGTGTTAGTGTGAGCGTACGGGTTAGGATTACGGGACAGGTGAGGGAAAGGCTTCGGGGAAGGGTTAGGGTTAGGGTTCGGGCTAGGGTTAGAGTTAGGGGACGGAGACGGTTTAGGGTCCAGGAGAGGGTACGACAACAGTTTAGGGCGAGCGTACGTGTGAGGGCGTGGTTTAGTGTGAGCGTATGGGTTAGGATTAGGGGACAGGTGAGGGGAAGATTTCGGGGAAGAGTTAGGGTTAGGGTTCGGGCTAGGGTTAGGGTTAGGGAACGGGGATGGTTTAGGGTCCAGGTGAGGTTACGACAACGGTTTATGGGGAGCGTACATGTGAGGGCGCTGGTTAGTGTGAGCGTACGGGTTAGGATTACGGGACCGGTGAGGGGAAGGTTTCGGGGAAGGGTTAGGTTTAGGGTTCGGGCTAGGGTTAGGGTTAGGGGACGGGGACGGTTTAGGGTCCAGGTGAGGGTACGACAACGGTTGAGGGGGAGCGTACGTGTGACGGCGTGGGTTAGTGTGAGTGTACGGGTTAGGATTAGGGGACGGGTGAGTGGAAGGCTTCGGGGAAGGTTTTGGGTTAGGGTTCGGGCTAGGGTTAGAGTTAGGGGACGGGGACGGTTTGGGGTCCAGGTGAGGGTACGACAGAGCTTCAGGGGGAGCGTACGTGTGAGGCCGTGGGTTAGTGTGAGCGTACGGGTTAGGATTAGGGTACGGGTGAGGGGAAGGCTTCAGGGAAGGGTTAGGGTTAGGGTTCGGGCTAGGGTTGGGGTTAGGGTTAGGGGACGGGGACGGTTTAGGGTCCAGGTGAGGGTACGACAACGGTTTAGGGGGAGCGTACGTTTCAGGGCGCGGGTTATTGTGAGCGTACGGGTGAGGATTAGGGGACGGGTGAGGGGAAGGCTTTGGGGAAGGTTTAGGGTTAGGGTTCGGGCTAGGGTTAGGGTTAGGGGACGGGGACCGTTTAGGGTCCAGGTGAGGGTACAACAGAGCTTTAGGGGGAGCGTACGTGTGAGGGCGCGGGTTAGTGTGAGCGTATGGTTTAGGATTAGGGGACGGGTGAGGGGAAGGCTTCGGGGAAGGGTTAGGGTTAGAGTTCGGGCTAGGGCTAGGATTAGGGGACGGGGACGGTTTAGGGTCCAGGTGAGGGTACGACAACGGTTTAGAGGGAGCGAATGTGTGAGGGTGCGGGTTAGTGTGAGCGTACGGGTTAGGATTACGGGACGGGTGAGGGGAAGGCTTCTGGGAAGGGTTAGAGCTAGCGTTCGGGCTAGGGTTAGGTTTAGGGGATGGGAACGGTTTAGGGTTCAGGTGAGGGTACGACAACGGTTTAGGGGGAGCGTATATGTGAGGGCGCGGGTTAGTGTGAGCGTACGGGTTAGGATTAGGGGACGGGTGATGGGACGGCTTTGGGGAAGAGTTAGGGTTAGGGTTCGGGCTAGGGTTAGGGTTAGGTTTAGAGGACGGGGACGGTTTAGGGTCCAGGTGAGGGTACGACAACGGTTTAGGGGGAGCGTACATTTGAGGGCGCGGGATAGTGTGAGCGTACGGGTTAGGATTAGCGGACGGGTGAGGGGAAGGCTTCGGGGAAGGGTTAGGGATAGGGTTCTGGTTAGGGTTCGGGTTAGGGGACGGGGACGGTTTAGGGTCCAGGTGAGGGTACGACAACGGTTTAGGGGGAGCGTACCTGTGAGGGCGTGGGTTAGTGTGAGCATACGGGTAAGGATTAGGGGGCAGGTGAGGGGAAGGCTTCGGGAAAGGGTTCGGGTTAGGGTTCGGGCTAGGGTTAGGGTCAGGGGACGGGGACGGTTTAGGGTCCAGGTGAGGGTATGACAACGGTTTAGGGGGAGCGTACGTGTGAGGGCACGGGTTAGTGTAAGCGTACGGGTTAGGATTGGGGACGGGTGAGGGGAAGGCTTCAGGGAAGGGTTAGGGTTAGGTTTCGGGCTAGGGTTAGGTTTAGGGGATGGGGACGGTTTAGGGTCCAGGTGAGGGTATGACAACGGTTTAGGGGGAGCATACGTGTGAGGGCGCGGGTTAGTGTGAGCCTACGGGTTAGCATTAGGGGACGGGTGAGGGGAAGGCTTCGGGGAAGGGTTAGGGTTAGGGTTCGGGCTAGGGTTAGGGTTAGGGGACGGGGACGGTTTAGGGTCCAGGTGAGGGTACGACAACGGTTTAGGGGGAGCGGTCGTGTGAGGGTCCGGGTTAGTGTGAGCGTATGGGTTAGGATTAGGGGACGGGTGAGAGGAAGGCTTCGGGGAAGGGTTAGGGTTAGGGTTCGGGCTAGGGTTAGGGTTAGGGGACGGGGACGGTTTAGGGTCCAGGTGAGGGTACGACAAAGGTTGAGGGGGAGCGTACATGTGAGGGCGCGGGTTAGTGTGAGCGTACGGGTTACGATTAGGGGATGGGTGAGGGGAAGGCTTCGGGGAAGGGTTAGGTTTAGGGTTCGGGCTATGGTTAGGGTTAGGGGACGGGGACGGTTTAGGGTCCAGGTGAGGGTACGACAGCGTTTTAGGGGGATGGTACCTGTGATGGCGCGTGTTAGTGTGAGCGTACGGGTTAGGATTACGGGACAGGTGAGGGGAAGGCTTCGGGGAAGGGTTAGGGTTAGGGTTCGGGCTAGGATTAGAGTTAGGGGACGGGGACGGTTTAGGGTCCAGGAGAGGGTACGACAACAGTTTATGGCGAGCGTACGTGTGAGGGCATGGTTTAGTGTGAGCGTACGGGTTAGGATTAGGGGACAGGTGAGGGGAAGATTTCAGGGAAGGGTTAGGGTTAGGGTTCGGGCTAGGGTTAGGGTTAGGGAACGGGGATGGTTTAGGGTCCAGGTTCGGTTACGACAACGGTTCATGGGGAGCGTACGTGTGAGGGCGCGGGTTAGTGTGAGCGTACGGGTTAGGATTATGGGACCGGTGAGGGGAAGGCTTCAGGGAAGGGTTAGGTTTAGGGTTCGGGCTAGGGTTAGGGTTAGGGGACGGGGACGGTTTAGGGTCCAGGTGAGGGTACGACAACGGTTGAGGGGGAGCGTACGTGTGACAGCGCGGGTTAGTGTGAGTGTACGGGTTAGGATTAGGGGACGGGTGAGGGGAAGGCTTCGGGGAAGGTTTTGGGTTAGGGTTCGGGCTAGGGTTATGGTTAGGGGACGGGGACGGTTTGGGTCCAGTTGAGGGTACGACAGAGCTTCAGGGGGAGCGTACGTGTGAGGGCGTCGGTTAGTGTGAGCGTACGGGTTAGGATTAAGGTACGGGTGAGGGGAAGGCTTCAGGGAAGGGTTAGGTTTAGGTTTCGGGTTAGGGTTAGGGATAGGGGACGGGGACGGTTTAGGGTCCAGGTGAGGGTACGACAACGGTTTAGGGGGAGCGTACGTGTGAGGGCGCGGGTTAGTGTAAGCATACCGGTTAGGATTAGGGGACGGGTGAGGGGAAGGCTTCGGGGAAGGGTTAGGGTTAGGGTTCGGGCTAGGGTTAGGGTTAGGGGATGGGGACGGTTTAGGGTCCAGGTGAGGGAACGACAACGGTTTATGGGGAGCGTACGTGTGAGGGCGCAGGTTAGTGTGAGCGTACGGTTTAGGATTAGGGGACCGGTGAGAGGAAGGCTTCGGGAAAGTGTTAGGGTTAGGTTTCGGGCTAGGGTTAGGGTTAGGGCACGGGGACGGTTTAGGTTCCAGGTGAGGGTACGACAACGGTTTAGGGGGAGTGTACGTGTGAGGGCACAGGTTAGTGTGAGCGTACGGGTTAGGGTAGGGGACGGGTGAGGAGAAGGATTCAGGGAAGGGTTAGGGTTATGTTTCGGGCTAGGGTTAGTGATAGGGGACGGGGACGGTTTAGGGTCCAGGTGAGGGTACGACAACGGTTTAGGGGGAGCGTACGTGTGAGGGCGCGGGTTAGTGTGAGCATACCGGTTAGGATTAGGGGACGGGTGAGGGGAAGGCTTCGGGAAGGGTTAGGGTTAGGGTTCGGGCTAGGGTTAGGGTTAGGGGATGGCGACAGTTTAGGGTCCAGGTGAGGGAACGACAACGGTTTATGGGGAGCGTACGTGTGAGGGCGCATGTTACTGTGAGTGTACGGTTTAGGATTAGGGGACCGGTGAGAGGAAGGCTTCGGGAAAGTGTTAGGGTTAGGGTTCGGGCTAGGGTTAGGGTTAGGGGACGGGGACCGTTTAGGGTCCAGGTGAGGGTACGACAACGGTTTAGGGGGAGCGGACGTGTGAGGGTGCGGGTTAGTGTGAGCGTATGGGTTAGGATTAGGGGACGGGTGAGAGGAAGGCTTCGGGGAAGGTTTAGGGTTAGGTTTCGGGCTAGGGTTAGGGTTAGGGGACGGGGACGGTTTAGGGTCCAGGTGAGGGTATGACAACGGTTTAAGGGGAGCGTACGTGTGAGCGTACGGGTTAGAATTAGGGGACGGGTGAGGGGAAGGCTTCGGGGAAGGGTTACGGTTAGGGTTCGGGCTAGGGTTAGGGTTAGGGGATGGGGACGGTTTAGGGTCCAGGTGAGGGTACGACAAAGGTTGAGGGGGAGCGTACATGTGAGGGCGCGGGTTAGTGTGAGCGTACGGGTTACGATTAGGGGACGGGTGAGGGGAAGGCTTCGGGGAAGGGTTAGGGTTAGGGTTCGGGCTATGGTTAGGGTTAGGGAACGGGGACGGTTTAGGGTCCAGGTGAGGGTACGACAACGCTTTAGGGGGATGGTACCTGTGATGGCGCGTGTTAGTGTGAGCGTACGGGTTAGGATTACGGGACAGGTGAGGGGAAGGCTTCGGGGAAGGGTTAGGGTTAGGGTTCGGGCTAGGGTTAGAGTTAGGGGACGGGGACGTTTTAGGGTCCAGGAGAGGGTACGACAACAGTTTAGGGCGAGCGTATGTGTTAGGGCGTGGTTTAGTGTGAGCGTACAGGTTAGGATTAGGGGACAGGTGAGGGGAAGATTTCGGGGAAGGGTTAGGGTTAGGGTTCGGGCTAGGGTTAGGGTTAGGGAACGGGGATGGTTTAGGGTCCAGGTGAGGTTACGACAACGGTTTATGGGGAGCGTACGTGTGAGGGCGCGGGTTAGTGTGAGCGTACGGGTTAGGATTATGGGACCGGTGAGGGGAAGGCTTCGGGGAAGGGTTAGGTTTAGGGTTCGGGCTAGGGTTAGGGTTAGGGAACGGGGATGGTTTAGGGTCCAGGTGAGGGTACGACAACGGTTGAGGGGGAGCGTACGTGTGACGGCGCGGGTTAGTGTGAGTGTACGGGTTAGGATTAGGGGACGGGTGAGGGGAAGTCTTCGGGGAAGGTTTTGGGTTAGGGTTCGGGCTAGGGTTAGAGTTAGGGGACGGGGACGGTTTGGGCTCCAGGTGAGGGTACGACAGAGCTTCAGGGGGAGTGTCCGTGTGAGGGCGTGGGTTAGTGTGAGCGTACGGGTTAGGATTAGGGTACGGGTGAGGGGAAGGCTTCAGGGAAGTGTTAGGGTTAGGGTTCGGGCTAGGGTTAGGGTTAGGGTTAGGGGATGGGGACGGTTTAGGGTCCAGGTGAGGGTACGACAACGGTTTAGGGGGAGCGTACGTTTGAGGGCGCGGGTTAGTGTGAGCGTACGGGTGAGGATTAGGGGACGGGTGAGGGGAAGGCTTTGGGGAAGGTTTAGGGTTAGGGTTCGGGCTAGGGTTAGGGTTAGGGGACGGGGACGGTTTAGGGTCCAGGTGAGGGTACGACAACGGTTTAGGGGGAGCGTACGTGTGAGGGCGCGGGTTAGTGTGAGCATACGGGTTAGAATTAGGGGACGGGTGAGGGGAAGGCTTCGGGGAAGGGTTACGGTTAGGGTTCGGGCTAGGGTTAGGGTTAGGGGATGGGGACGGTTTAGGGTCCAGGTGAGGGTACGACAAAGGTTGAGGGGGAGCGTACATGTGAGGGCGCGGGTTAGTGTGAGCGTACCGGTTAGGATTAGGGGACGGGTGAGGGGAAGGCTTCAGGGAAGGGTTAGGGTTAGGGTTCGGGCTATGGTTAGGGTTAGGGGACGGGGACGGTTTACGGTCCAGGTGAGGGTACGACAACGCTTTAGGGGGATGGTACCTGTGATGGCGCGTGTTAGTGTGAGCGTACGGGTTAGGATTACGGGACAGGTGAGGGGAAGGATTCGGGGAAGGGTTAGGGTTAGGGTTCGGGCTAGGGTTAGAGTTAGGGGACGGGGACGGTTTAGGGTCCAGGAGAGGGTACGACAACAGTTTAGGGCGAGCGTACGTGTGAGGGCGTGGTTTAGTGTGAGCGTACGGGTTAGGATTAGGGGACAGGTGAGGGGAAGATTTCAGGGAAGGGTTAGGGTTAGGGTTCGGGCTAGGGTTAGGGTTAGGGAACGGGGACGGTTTAGGGTCCAGGTGAGGGTACGACAACGGTTGAGGGGGAGCGTACGTGTGACGGCGCGGGTTAGTGTGAGTGTACGGGTTAGGATTAGGGGACGGGTGAGGGGAAGGCTTCGGGGAAGGTTTTGGGTTAGGGTTCGGGCTAGGGTTAGAGTTAGGGGACGGGGACGGTTTGGGGTCCAGGTGAGGGTACGACAGAGCTTCAGGGGGAGCGTACGTGTGAGGGCGTGGGTTAGTGTGAGCGTACGGGTTAGGATTAGGGTACGGGTGAGGGGAAGGCTTCAGGGAAGGGTTAGGGTTAGGGTTCGGGCTAGGGTTAGGGATAGGGGATGGGGACGGTTTAGGGTCCAGGTGAGAGTACAACAGAGCTTTAGGGGGAGCGTACGTGTGAGGGCGCGGGTTAGTGTGAGCGTACGGGTTAGGATTAGGGGACGGGTGAGGGGAAGGCTTCAGGGAAGGGTTAGGGTTAGGGTTCGGGCTATGGTTAGGGTTAGGGGACGGGGACGGTTTAGGGTCCAGGTGAGGGTACGACAACGCTTTAGGGGGATGGTACCTGTGATGGCGCGTGTTAGTGTGAGCGTACGGGTTAGGATTACGGGACAGGTGAGGGGAAGGCTTCGGGGAAGGGTTAGGGTTAGGGTTCGGGCTAGGGTTAGAGTTAGGGGACGGGGACGGTTTAGGGTCCAGGAGAGTGTACGACAACAGTTTAGGGCGAGCGTACGTGTGAGGGCGTGGTTTAGTGTGAGCGTACGGGTTAGGATTAGGGGACAGGTGAGGGGAAGATTTCAGGGAAGGGTTAGGGTTAGAGTTCGGGCTAGGGTTAGGGTTAGGGAACGGGGACGGTTTAGGGTCCAGGTGAGGGTACGACAACGGTTGAGGGGGAGCGTACATGTGACGGCGCGGGTTAGTGTGAGTGTACGGGTTAGGATTAGGGGACGGGTGAGGGGAAGGCTTCGGGGAAGGTTTTGGGTTAGGGTTCGGGCTAGGGTTAGAGTTAGAGGACGGGGACGGTTTGGGGTCCAGGTGAGGGTACGACAGAGCTTCAGGGGGAGCGTACGTGTGAGGGCGTGGGTTAGTGTGAGCGTACGGGTTAGGATTAGGGTACGGGTGAGGGGAAGGCTTCAGGGAAGGGTTAGGGTTAGGGTTCGGGCTAGGGTTAGGGATAGGGGATGGGGACGGTTTAGGTTCCAGGTGAGAGTACAACAGAGCTTTAGGGGGAGCGTACGTGTGAGGGCGCGGGTTAGTGTGAGCGTACGGGTTAGGGTAAGGGACGGGTGAGGAGAAGGATTCAGGGAAGGGTTAGGGTTAGGTTTCGGGCTAGGGTTAGGGATAGGGGACGGGGACGGTTTAGGGTCCAGGTGAGGGTACGACAACGGTTTAGGGGGAGCGTACATGTGAGGGCGCGGGTTAGTGTGAGCATACCGGTTAGGATTAGGGGACGGGTGAGGGGAAGGTTTCGGGGAAGGGTTAGGGTTAGGGTTCGGGCTAGGGTTAGGGTTAGGGGATGGGGACGGTTTAGGGTCCAGGTGAGGGAACGACAACGGTTTATGGGGAGCGTACGTGTGAGGGCGCAGGTTAGTGTGAGCGTACGGTTTAGGATTAGGGGACCGGTGAGAGGAAGGCTTCGGGAAAGTGTTAGGGTTAGGGTTCGGGCTAGGGTTAGGGTTAGGGCACGGGGACGGTTTAGGGTCCAGGTGAGGGTACGACAACGGTTTAGGGGGAGCGTACGTGTGAGGGCGCGGGTTAGTGTGAGCGTACGGGTTAGGGTAGGGGACGGGTGAGGAGAAGGATTCAGGGAAGGGTTAGGGTTAGGTTTCGGGCTAGGGTTAGGGATAGGGGACGGGGACGGTTTAGGGTCCAGGTGAGGGTACGACAACGGTTTAGGGTGAGCGTACGTGTGAGGGCGCGGGTTAGTGTGAGCATACCGGTTAGGATTAGGGGACGGGTGAGGGGAAGGCTTCGGGGAAGTGTTAGGGTTAGGGTTCGGGCTAGGATTAGGGTTAGGGGACGGGGACGGTTTAGGGTCCAGGTGAGGGTACGACAACGGTTTAGGGGGAGCGTACGTGTGAGGGCGCGGGTTAGTGTGAGCATACGAGTTAGGATTAGGGGACGGGTGAGGGGAAGATTTCAGGGAAGGGTTAGGGTTAGGGTTCGGGCTAGGGTTAGGGTTAGGGAACGGGGACGGTTTAGGGTCCAGGTGAGGGTACGACAACGGTTGAGGGGGAGCGTACATGTGAGGGCGCGGGTTAGTGTGAGCATACCGGTTAGGATTAGGGGACGTGTGAGGGGAAGGTTTCAGGGAAGGGTTAGGGTTAGGGTTCGGGCTATGGTTAGGGTTAGGGGACGGGGACGGTTTAGGGTCCAGGTGAGGGTACGACAACGCTTTAGGGGGATGGTACCTGTGATGGCGCGTGTTAGTGTGAGCGTACGGGTTAGGATTACGGGACAGGTGAGGGGAAGGCTTCGGGGAAGGGTTAGGGTTAGGGTTCGGGCTAGGGTTAGGGTTAAGGGGTGGGGACGGTTTAGGGTCCAGGTGAGGGTACGACAAAGGTTGAGGGGGAGCGTATATGTGAGGGCGCGGGTTAGTGTGAGCGTACAGGTTAGGATTAGGGGACGGGTGAGGGGAAGGCTTCGGGGAAGGGTTAGGGTTAGGTTTCGGGCTAGGGTTAGGGATAGGGGACGGGGACGGTTTAGGGTCCAGGTGAGGGTACGACAACGGTTTAGGGTGAGCGTACGTGTGAGGGCGCGGGTTAGTGTGAGCATACCGGTTAGGATTAGGGGACGGGTGAGGGGAAGGCTTCGGGGAAGGGTTAGGGTTAGGGTTCGGGCTAGGATTAGGGTTAGGGGACGGGGACGGTTTAGGGTCCAGGTGAGGGTACGACAACGGTTTAGGGGGAGCGTACGTGTGAGGGCGCGGGTTAGTGTGAGCATACGTGTTAGGATTAGGGGACGGGTGAGGGGAAGGCTTCGGGGAAGGGTTAGGGTTAGGGTTCGGGCTAGGGTTAGGGTTAAGGGGTGGGGACGGTTTAGGGTCCAGGTGAGGGTACGACAAAGGTTGAGGGGGAGCGTATATGTGAGGGCGCGGGTTAGTGTGAGCGTACGGGTTAGGATTAGGGGACGGGTGAGGGGAAGGCTTCGGGGAAGGGTTAGGGTTAGGGTTCGGGCTATGGTTAGGGTTAGGGGACGGGGACGGTTTAGGGTCCAGGTGAGGGTTCGACAAGGCTTTAGGGGGATGGTACCTGTGATGGCGCGTGTTAGTGTGAGCGTACGGGTTAGGATTACGGGACAGGTGAGGGGAAGGCTTCGGGGAAGGGTTAGGGTTAGGGTTCGGGCTAGGGTTAGAGTTAAGGGACGGGGACGGTTTAGGGTCCAGGAGAGGGTACGACAACAGTTTAGGGCGAGCGTACGTGTGAGGGCGTGGTTTAGTGTGAGCGTACGGGTTAGGATTAGGGGACAGGTGAGGGGAAGATTTCGGGGAAGGGTTAGGGTTAGGGTTCGGGCTAGGGTTAGGGTTAGGGAACGGGGATGGTTTAGGGTCCAGGTGAGGTTACGACAACGGTTTATGGGTAGCGTACGTGTGAGGGCGCTGGTTAGTGTGAGCGTACGGGTTAGGATTATGGGACCGGTGAGGGGAAGGCTTTGGGGAAGGGTTAGTTTTAGGGTTCGGGCTAGGGTTAGGGTTAGGGGACGGGGACGGTTTAGGGTCCAGGTGAGGGTACGACAACGGTTTAGGGGGAGCGTACGTTTGAGGGCGCGGGTTAGTGTGAGCGTACGGGTGAGGATTAGGGGACGGGTGAGGGGAAGGCTTTGGGGAAGGTTTAGGGTTAGGGTTCGGGCGAGGGTTAGGGTTAGGGGACGGGGACGGTTTAGGGTCCAGGTGAGGGTACAACAGAGCTTTAGGGGGAGCGTACGTGTGAGGGCGCGGGTTAGTGTGAGCGTACGGGTTAGGGTAGGGGACGGGTGAGGAGAAGGATTCAGGGAAGGGTTAGGGTTAGGTTTCGGGCTAGGGTTAGGGATAGGTGACGGGGACGGTTTAGGGTCCAGGTGAGGGTGCGAAAACGGTTTAGGGGGAGCGTACGTGTGAGGGCGCGGGTTAGTGTGAGCATACCGGTTAGGATTAGGGGACGGGTGAGGGGAAGGCTTCGGGGAAGGGTTAGGGTTAGGGTTCGGGCTAGGATTAGGGTTAGGGGACGGGGACGGTTTAGGGTCCAGGTGAGGGTACGACAACGGTTTAGGGGGAGCGTACGTGTGAGGGCGCGGGTTAGTGTGAGCATACGAGTTAGGATTAGGGGACGGGTGAGGGGAAGGCTTCGGGGAAGGGTTACGGTTAGGGTTCGGGCTAGGGTTAGGGTTAGGGGATGGGGACGGTTTAGGGTCCAGGTGAGGGTACGACAAAGGTTGAGGGGGAGCGTATATGTGAGGGCGCGGGTTAGTGTGAGGGTACGGGTTAGGATTAGAGGACGGGTGAGGGGAAGGCTTCGGGGAAGGGTTAGGGTTAGGGTTCGGGCTATGGTTAGGGTTAGGGGACGGGGACGGTTTAGGGTCCAGGTGAGGGTACGACAACGCTTTAGGGGGATGGTACCTGTGATGGCGCGTGTTAGTGTGAGCGTACGGGTTAGGATTACGGGACAGGTGAGGGGAAGGCTTCGGGGAAGGGTTAGGGTTAGGGTTCGGGCTAGGGTTAGAGTTAGGGGACGGAGACGGTTTAGGGTCCAGGAGAGGGTACGACAACAGTTTAGGGCGAGCGTACGTGTGAGGGCGTGGTTTAGTGTGAGCGTATGGTTTAGGATTAGGGGACAGGTGAGGGGAAGATTTCGGGGAAGGGTTAGGGTTAGGGTTCGGGCTAGGGTTAGGGTTAGGGAACGGGGATGGTTTAGGGTCCAGGTGAGGTTACGACAACGGTTTATGGGGAGCGTACATGTGAGGGCGCTGGTTAGTGTGAGCGTACGGGTTAGGATTACGGGACCGGTGAGGGGAAGGCTTCGGGGAAGGGTTAGGTTTAGGGTTCGGGCTAGGGTTAGGGTTAGGGGACGGGGACGGTTTAGGGTCCAGGTGAGGGTACGACAACGGTTGAGGGGGAGCGTACGTGTGACGGCGTGGGTTAGTGTGAGTGTACGGGTTAGGATTAGGGGACGGGTGAGTGGAAGGCTTCGGGGAAGGTTTTGGGTTAGGGTTCGGGCTAGGGTTAGAGTTAGGGGACGGGGACGGTTTGGGGTCCAGGTGAGGGTACGACAGAGCTTCAGGGGGAGCGTACGTGTGAGGGCGTGGGTTAGTGTGAGCGTACGGGTTAGGATTAGGGTACGGGTGAGGGGAAGGCTTCAGGGAAGGGTTAGGGTTAGGGTTCGGGCTAGGGTTAGGGTTAGGGTTAGGGGACGGGGACGGTTTAGGGTCCAGGTGAGGGTACGACAACAGTTTAGGGGGAGCGTACGTTTCAGGGCGCGGGTTAGTGTGAGCGTACGGGTGAGGATTAGGGGACGGTTGAGGGGAAGACTTTGGGGAAGGTTTAGGGTTAGGGTTCGGGCTAGGGTTAGGGTTAGGGGACGGGGACCGTTTAGGGTCCAGGTGAGGGTACAACAGAGCTTTAGGCGGAGCGTACGTGTGAGGGCGCGGTTTAGTGTGAGCGTATGGTTTAGGATTAGGGGACGGGTGAGGGGAAGGCTTCGGGGAAGGGTTAGGGTTAGAGTTCGGGCTAGGGTTAGGATTAGGGGACGGGGACGGTTTAGGGTCCAGGTGAGGGTACGACAACGGTTTAGAGGGAGCGAATGTGTGAGGGTGCGGGTTAGTGTGAGCGTACGGGTTAGGGTAGGGGACGGGTGAGGAGAAGGATTCAGGGAAGGGTTAGGGTTAGGTTTCGGGCTAGGGTTAGGGATAGGGGACGGGGACGGTTTAGGGTCCAGGTGAGGGTACGACAACGGTTTAGGGGGAGCGTACGTGTGAGGGCGCGGGTTAGTGTGAGCATACCGGTTAGGATTAGGGGACGGGTGAGGGGAAGGCTTCGGGGAAGGGTTAGGGTTAGGGTTCGGGCGAGGGTTAGGGTTAGGGGACGGGGACGGTTTAGGGTCCAGGTGAGGGTACGACAATGGTTGAGGGGGAGCGTACATGTGAGGGCGCGGGTTAGTGTGAGCGTATGGGTTAGGATTACGGGACGGGTGAGGGGGAGGCTTCGGGGAAGGTTTAGGGTTAGGGTTCGGGCTAGGGTTAGGGTTAGGGGATGGGGACGGTTTAGGGTCCAAGTGAGAGTACAACAGAGCTTTAGGGGGAGCGTACGTGTGAGGGCGCGGGTTAGTGTGAGCGTACGGGTTAGGGTAGGGGACGGGTGAGGAGAAGGATTCAGGGAAGGGTTAGGGTTAGGTTTCGGGCTAGGGTTAGGGATAGGGGACGGAGACGGTTTAGGGTCCAGGTGAGGGTACGACAACGGTTTAGGGGGAGCGTACGTGTGAGGGCGCGGGTTAGTGTGAGCATACCGGTTAGGATTAGGGGACGGGTGAGGGGAAGGCTTCGGGGAAGGGTTAGGGTTAGGGTTCGGGCTAGGGTTAGGGTTAGGGGATGGGGACAGTTTAGGGTCCAGGTGAGGGAACGACAGCGGTTTATCTGGAGCGTACGTGTGAGGGCGCAGGTTAGTGTGAGCGTACGGTTTAGGATTAGGGGACCGGTGAGAGGAAGGCTTCGGGAAAGTGTTAGGGTTAGGGTTCGGGCTAGGGTTAGGGTTAGGGCACGGGGACGGTTTAGGTTCCAGGTGAGGGTACGACAACGGTTTAGGGCGAGCGTACGTGTGAGGGCACGGGTTAGTGTGAGCGTACCGGTTAGTATTAGGGGATGGGTTAGGAGATGGCTTCGGGGAAGGGTTAGGGCTAGGGTTCGGACTAGGGTTAGGTTGAGGGGATGGGAACGGTGTAGGGTCCAGGTGAGGGTACGAAAACGGTTTAGGGGGAGCGTACATGTGAGGGCGCGGGTTAGTGTGAGCGTACGGGTTAGGATTAGGGGACGGGTGAGGGGAAGGCTTCGGAGAAGGGTTAGGGTTATGGTTCGGGCTAGGGTTAGGTTTAGGGGATGGGGACGGTTTAGGGTCCAGGTGAGGGTACGACAACGGTTTAGGGGGAGCGTACGTGTGAGGGCGCGGGTTAGTGTGAGCGTACGGGTTAGGATAAGGGGACGGGTGAGGGGAAGGCTTCGGGGAAGGGTTAGGTTTAGGGTTCGGGCTAGGGTTAGGCTTAGGGGACGGGGACGGTTTAGGGTCCAGGTGAGGGTACGACAACGCTTTAGGGGTAGTGTACGTGTGATGGCGCGGGTTAGTTTGAGCGTACGGGTTAGGATTAGAGGACGGTGAGGGGAAGATTTCGGGGAAGTGTTAGGGTTAGGGTTCGGGTTAGGGTCAGGGGACGGGGACAGTTTAGGGTCCAGGTGAGGGTATGACAACGGTTTAGGGGGAGCGTACGTGTGAGGGCGCGGGTTAGTGTGAGCGTACGGTTTACGATTAGGGGATGGGTGAGGGGAAGGCTTCGGGGAAGGTTTAGGGTTAGGGTTCGGGCTAGGGTTAGGTTTAGGGGATAGGGACGGTTTAGGGTCCAGGTGAGGGTATGACAACGGTTTAGGGGGCCTTACGTGTGCGGGCGTGGGTTAGTGTGAGCGTACGGGTTAGGATTGGGGACGGGTGAGGGGAAGGCTTCGGGGAAGGGTTAGGGTTAGTGTTCGGGCTAGGGTTAGGGTTAGGGTTAGGGGACGGGGACGGTTTAGGGTCCAGGTGAGGGTACGACAGAGCTTTATGGGTAGCGTACGTGTGAGGGCATGGGTTAGTGTGAACGTACGGGTTAGGATTAGGGGACGGGTGAGGGGAAGGCTTCGGGGAAGGGTTAGGGTTAGGGTTCGGGCTAGGGTTAGGGTTAGGGGACGGGGACGGTTTAGGGTCCAGGTAAGGGTTCGACAGAGTTTTAGGGGGAGCGTACGTGTGAGCGTGAGGGTTACTGTGAGCGTATGGGTTAGGATTAGGGCACGGGTGAGGGGAAGGCTTCGGGGAAGGGTTAGGGTTAGGGTTCGGGCTAGGGTTAAGGTTAGGGGACGGGCACGTTTTAGTGTCCAGGTGAGGGTACGACAACGGTTTAGGGGGAGCGTACGTATGAGGGCACGGGTTAGTGTGAGCGTACCGGTTAGTATTAGGGGATGTGTTAGGAGATGGCTTCGGGGAAGGGTTAGGCCTTGGGTTCGGGCTAGGTTTAGGTTTAGGAGATGGGAACGGTTTAGGTTCCAGGTGAGGGTACGACAACGGTTTATGGGGAGCGTACATATGAGGACACAGGTTAGTGTGAGCGTACGGGTTAGGATAAGGGGACGGGTGAGGGGAAGGCTTCAGGGGAAGGGTTAGGGTTAGTGTTTGGGCTAGGGTTAGGGTTAGGGCACGGGGACGGTTTAGGGTCCAGGTGAGGGTACGACAACGGTTTAGGGGGAGTGTACGTTTGTGGGCACGGGTTAGTGTGAGCGTACGGGTTAGGATTAGGGGACGGGTGAGGGGAAGGCTTCAGGGAAGATTTAGGGTTAGGGTTCGGGCTAGGGTTAGGGTTAGGGTTAGGGGACGGGGACGGTCTAGGGTCCAGGTGAGAGTACGACAACGGTTTAGGGGGAGCGTACATTTTAGGGCGCGGGTTAGTGTGAGCGTACGTGTGAGGATTAGGGGACGGGTGAGGGGAAGGCTTCAGGGAAGGGTTATGGTTAGGGTTCGGGCTAGGGTTAGGGTTAGGGGACGGGGACGGTTTAGGGTCCAGGTGAGGGTACGACAACGGTTTATGGAGAGAGTACGTGTGAGGGCGCGGGTTAGTGTGAGCGTACGGGTTAGGATTAAGGAACCGGTAAGGGGAAGGCTTCGGGGAAGGGTTAGGGTTAGGGTTCGGGCTAGGATTACGGTTAGGGGACGGGGACGGTTTAGGGTCCAGGTGAGGGAACGACAACGGTTTATGGGGACCGTACGTGTGAGAGCGCGGGTTAGTGTGAGCGTACGGTTTAGGATTAGGGGACCGGTGAGGGGAAGGCTTCGGGGAAGGGTTAGGGTTAGGGTTCGGGCTAGGGTTAGGGTTAGGGGACGGGGATGGTTTAGGGTCCAGGTTCAGTTACGACAACGGTTTATGGGGAGCGTACGTGTGAGGGTGCGGGTTAGTGTGAGCGTACGGGTTAGGATTAGGGGACGGGTGAGGGGAAGGCTTCGGGGAAGGGTTAGGTTTAGGGTTCGGGCTAGGGTTAGGGTTAGGGGACGGGGACGGTTTAGGGTCCAGGTGAGGGTACGACAACGGTTGAGGGGGAGCGTACGTGTGAGGGCGCGGGTTAGTGTGAGCGTACGGGTTAGGATTAGGGGACGGGTGAGGGCAAGGCTTCGGGGAAGGGTTAGGGTTAGGTTTATTCTTCTTACTGATGTGAAATTAGAGTGACATGTGCCCATTGAAACCGCTACAGCTAGTTTCTCACTGGTTCTCCCTATTCCCATTCATCCTCCACACTAACTGCAGACTGTGCGATACCAGAACTTAAAGGCATTGACTCTCCATGTGGGGATATTTTAGTAAAGCGGCTGGAATGTCGATCCGGAGCCCCAGGAGAGGAAAAATGAGGTGCGTTTTAGAAACCTTTCCCGATCATATGGTATACCAGTCGCTGGGTTTCCCAAGCATGGTTTAGCTGTAGGAAGATTCCCTTCAACCTGGAGTGTTGGGACCCTTGGAATGAGTAGCATGAAGTATTGCATTAAACTTTTGGCAGTTGCTCACCAAAGCTCACCAATCCTCTCAGCCCCAAGTGTCCAGCCTTATGTCTTATCCAGCTGTGGGTTTATATGTGGTCAATCCAGGTTGCATCACAGCCCCTGAGCGAATTTTGTAAGAATTTTTCTCTCTTTCATTGTTTCTGCGTTTTGTTTTTAAAATTTATTTCTATAATGGGGTTTAGCTCATTTTCACTGCTGTGTTTGTGCCGCTCTGCACACACTTGATTCCCTTATGGAGATATATCAATACATGGGTTTTAAGATTCTTATTACTCAGATATATTTCTCTGCGGTGTATAGGGTGTGTTGAGGCCAGTTCATTGAGCAAGGTGTAGATCTTGTCTAATATCTATTTGGTTTATTGAACGGTATCTGTGCTAATTTCAAACTCTGGTTTTATGCATCACCCCACCTCTCCTTTCCCCTTAAGCTGAAATAAGTGTGTTTTCTAAATGTGAGACACTGTTCTGTTCTGTAATTCATTTCTTGTGCAGCCATATTTACCCTCCCTCTATAAGTGATATCTTATGATATGTTTCTTTTTCTGTTTGACTTATTTCAAGTAGTATTATCGGACCTAAACCCACTCTTTATCCTTCTACTAGCCTTATTACATTGATTTCATGGTGAAGAGATATTCCATTGTACATAAGTACCACATCTTCTTTATCCATTGTTCTCTTTCCTGGGATATTTAAGGTGTACTGAAGTTGAGGTTCTTGTAAACAGAGTAGCCCTAAACTGTGGTGTGCTTCTGTCTTGTTGATTTTTAGACTTCCCTAGATATACTCCCATGATTGGAAGTGTCCTATGCTCTGTAGCTCTGTTTTTTAGATGATTTAGGAACCACCATACACTTCTCCAGAGTGGCTCTCGGCAGTTCACACACTGCCCATCAGCGTATAAAGGCTCCCTGTTCTCCATGGCCTGTCCTGCATTTCTGGTTTTTACAATTGTTTAGGATGGCCCTTTTGACCAGTGGGTAATGAGACTTCTTTGTTGTGCACATTTGCATTGCTTGCTTGCTTCGTTGCCCATAAAGTGCGTATGCGTTTTTTCCTGGATATAATCAGGAAAAAACGCATACGCCCTTTTGGGCCAACTGCATCATTGTCGAAATTCTGCCGCTTTTCATGTGCTTTAAAGACGAGTCCAATCTATCTCTTGAAATCTGTTTCTTGCAATTCTGTCTTGCATTCAGATCCTCTTCTTTGCCTTACCTCAACATATTTTTGGACGTTAGTTTTCATTTATAACTCTGCAGGTTTGTGAATTGCAGTGACCCTGAGCTCCATTTTTTAAGTTGCTCTTTTGTGAGCTGGCCTCAAACCCGCAGGATTGCTTCAGGCCCTATTTTGGCTCGGGCGAGGCGGGCTGAGCCTTTTTTCAATTCTTATTCTTAATGGGAAATTAGAGTGATATGTGCCCGTCCAAACCCCTACAACTATTCTCTCATTGGTTCCCCCTCTTCCCGTTCATCCTCCTCACAATTTGCAAAATGTTTGAAACAGAAGTTGAAATGTGCTGATTCTCCAAGTGGGGAGATTCTAAGTAACGTGGCTGGAATGGTGAACAGGAGCACCAGGAGAGGATAAATGAGCTGCATTTTAGACACATCTCCCGATCACATGGTGTACAGTCCTCTGGGTTTTCCATGCATGTTTTAGCTGTAGGAAGATCCCTTGAACCTGCAGATTTGGGACCCATTGAATGGGTACCAGGTAGTATTACTTTAAAGGGTGTGCATTTCCTCACCCAACCTCACATTTCTCTTAGTGCAAACAGTTTCCAGCCTTATGTCTCATCCTGCTGTGGGTCTAGATGTGTTCAATCCATGTTGCATCACCGTCCCTGAGGAAAAGTTGTAAGAGGTTTTCTCTGTCTCTCTGTCGTTTATTTTTTTCAATTTATTACTATATTGGTTACAGCTGATTTTCAAAGCTCTGTTTCTTGCTGCTGTACATCCACTTGATTCACGTACAGAGAGACATCAGTAAATTCTTTTTCAGATTCTTACCAGTCGTATATATTCTTTTCCGGTGACTTGAGTGTGCTGAGTGCAGTTCTTTTAGCTACCGTGTAGGCCTTGTTGATTATCAGTTTGGTATTTGGAATGGTATCTTTGCTAATTTCAACCTCCTGGATGATGCCTCACCTCTCCCCACCTTTCCCGTTTAGCAGCCTTATGCGTGTTTTCTACATATTTGACTATGTTTTTGTTTTGTAATTTATTTCATGTGTAGCCATTTTGGATTCCACCTTTAAGTGATATCTTATGATATGTGTCTTTTTCTTTTTGAATTATGTCACTTAGAATGATCATACGTAACTCCTCCGGAGTTGTTACAACTGGCCATATTTCATTGATTTCCAGGCTGAATAATATTCCACTCTACCTAAGTACCACATCTCTATCCATTTTTTCTCTCCAGAGACATTTAAGTTATATCTTAGTCGAGGATCTTTTAAACAGAGAGGGGGTAAACATTGGGGTGCCTGTGTCCTCTCGATTTTTGTTTTTCCCAAGATATACGCCCATGAGTGCAAGTGCCCTATGCTCTGTAGCTCATTTTTTAGATGCTTTAGTAAACACAATACACTTCTCCAGAATGGCCGTTGGCAATATATATTTCCACTATAAGTCTCACAGGGCTCCCTCTTCTCCTTGCCCTGTCCTGCATTTCTGTTGTTTACGCTTTATGAGGATGGCTCTTCTGACTGATGCGAAGTGATATCTCTTGTAGTATTGACTTCCAGTGCCCACCTGTTTGGTTGGCTAAAAAAGTGTATGCCCTTTTCTTGAATATATACAGAAAAAAACGCATACACCCTTTTTGGCCAACTGCAATGTTGGCAATGTTCAGCTCCTTTTCTTGTGCTTAATGGCGAGTCCTTTCTACCTCCTCAAATCCCTTTCCTGCCATTCTCCCTTGCTTACAAGTCCTTTTCTCTGACTTTCCTCAAGACATTTTTCAGTGATGGATATTTTCAACTCTGCAGTTTCGTGAATTTTACTGTCCCTGAGTTCCATTGTTCAACTTGTGTTTATGGGAACTGGCCACAAAGCAGCGGGATTTCCTCAAGCCCTATACTGTTTCCATGGGCAACCCTAGCCTTTGGTCAATTCGTCTTCCTGATTGGAAATTAGAGTGACATGTGCCTGTCTGAACACCTAGGACTTGTCTCTCATTGTTCCTCATCCTTCCGCTTCATCCTCTGGACAAATTCCAAACTGTACGCAACAGGATGTTGACAGTGCTGCCATCTCCAAGTGGGGAGACTGTTAGTAAAGACGCTGGATGGGTGAACCCGAGCACCAGGAGATGAGGAGATGAGATGCCTTTTCCAAACTCTTCCCGATCAGACGGTATACCATCCTCTGGGTGTGACAGACATGTTGTAGCAGTAGGAAGAGTCCCATTCATGTAAGGAGAACACCAGGGCTTTTTCAAAATCAGTGTCTCCCCGAAACCCAAACTGGGGAATTTTTTAAGCTACGGCTACACATATGTTCATTAAGGGCCTTGGGAAGTAGGCAGAGTCCAAACTTTAGATGATTGAAGTCTTCAGGGTCAGAAGCACTCACCACCAGCTTCCCTTAGGTTACACTTTAACTGTCATTGATAGATGATGTCAATAAAAATATCTATTCTTTTTCAGATTATTTCCCCTTATAGGTTATTGCAAAATGTTGAGTGTAGTTCCCTGTGCTATACAGTAGTTCCTTGTTGATGATCTATTTTATACATAGCAGTGTGTATGTGTTAATCCCAAACTGTTACTTTATCCCTCCTCCCACCTTTCCCCTTTGGTAATAATAAATTATAAGATTTTATACTTCTCAGAAATGGGAGAGCTGAAAGAGAGGTATCATTTTCAATGGAAAAGCATTTAAAACAAGATTGAAGCTTTAACCAAGATTATTAGATGTACATCCTTGGAAAGAAATCACTTCGTTTCTCTAATATTGACCTGACAAATAAGACAAACCTTTTCACTGAACTTGCTTATAATAAAGTGATGGAAATAGCCAATGGAAGCGTTAGAAACATCTTATTTTACCCGAGCCTTATACACTGTTCTATGTTAACTACAGTTTGGCTCACACATCTGTTCATTGAGGTTACAATAGTCTCAATTTCTGTTACTGATCCTCCAGAGTGGACCCCAACAAGTGTCCCCCAGCGCAGTGTCATTGGGGCCAACAGATCGAGACTGAGTTTGGTTCACAAGCAAAGGAAACTTTATATTTTGATCAGAGAATGGAGAGGTGAGAGCATGCACTACCCCGTGGGCTGTGGGCTGGGCTGCTGTGTAGAGATCCTGTCAGAGTCAGTGGGAGGGAGGGGGCGGAGCTCTCGAGGGCCGGGTTGGCTGCAGCTCAGGCTCTATATCGCGGAGTCTGCACTGGGCCCCAGGAGCTGAGGTGTCGACCCAGCCATTCTGCACTAGGAAATCTGGTCTGAAGTGCCGGGTGTGGAACCTCTGCATGCGGGACCCTAGGAGCACATGAAATTAGACAAACACAAAGGATAAAAAAGGTTAGACTTGACTTTATTGCCCAGATTCTATTTTTATCTCCCAGGGATTTTTAATGGGCTTTGCTGGGGACAAACCCCTCCTCTGCCTTTTGTCCCATTCCTCATTCTTGGAGTGCTGAGGGTGCAGACCCTTCTTCTGTAACTGCTGAGTGCTGAGTTGGGAGCCCTCATACCAAGGGGCGAGGGTCAGAGCTTCTCCCCAGCAGCCTCCAGGTGACGTTGATTGTCCCCAGGCCCCCTGCCTCCCTGCTCGTCCACCTGAGCACCAGCATTGGAAGCGTTATAGATTCTAATGACCTTTAAGGGTCCAGGAAAGAGATGTGCAGAGACGCTGTGGGGGCCGGTTTCACCCCGCCCCACATTTGTTCGGCCACCTTAGGCTGACCGTTTCTGCCAGCCTAGATGCTCTGACCAGTAGTCTGCGCTGTCTTCAATTAGGCCCCTGAATTAACGTACAAACAGCACCAGGTGTCAGAGCCCTGCCCGCTCAACTCCCAGACAGTCCAGGGTCAGTGGTGATCAAGGACCATGATGGCCACTGAGTCAACAGCCTTTTGAAGTAAACAGGAGTCCAGCCAGTCTTATTGGCCACCATCATCACAGTGTCTGTAGGCTTTTCTATGGTGACAGTGTGACATACGGTTCCCCCGCCAAGATTATTAGCTCCCCTCTGTGTGCAGTAAGTCCTGCAAGCAGTAGTCTACTCTTTTGGGACACACTCTTGTTGTTTTATGAGAGAAACTCCAGGTCAAGTGATGTTCACACGAGTCGTCATGGTGTCCTGTTGCCCCCGGTTATCTCTCTGGATGTTGGAGTTGGAGGGCCTCCTCACTCGAGGTTGGTGTGCCCACGGAGCAAACCCTGCAACTTCAGGGCATGGTTGGTGGTTAGGATCACCACGTGGGGTCCTTTTCCCTTAGGAGGGAGGTGGCCTTTTGGGCTGCTGATTTCCAGGTTTTTAGATACCGCCAGTATCTTGGCCAGATGCGGCAGTGGGCCAAGCCCCTTGGTGACCGTAGTTTATCCTACCTGGATGGCATTCTTGCATTGTTCCATTTCAAGTGGTCCCAGTTTTTGCACTAATTCTCCAATGGCGATTCACCTTTCACCGGGAATGTAAAGGTCAAAGGGTTTAGCTAAATTAGGGAGTTCCAGGGCAAGGGTCTGAATTGACTGCTCTTTCCATTCTTGAAAGGCCACTTCTGGATTCTATTCAAAAGGATCATCATCTTTTCCTTTCAGTGTTTCATATAATGGCCCAGCTAGTAGACTGCAGTTAGGGATCCAGAAGCAGCAAACCCTGGCCTCCCCAGGAACCCCTAAGCTGTCTTCTAGTTTTAGAAAGGAGTAAGGCCGAAAATGGTTTCTTCCCTTTCCTGGGATGGGCTTCTCCGACCTTCTGTGAGAATGAAGCCCAGGCAGGTCACCGCAGTCTGTGATATTTGAGCTTTTTCTTGGACAACTTCTATCCTTTATTGGCTTGGTAGTTCAGAGGCCTCCTTAGTAGGGCTGGCGATCAGAATGTCGTCTGCGTACTGAAGGAGGGTTTCCTTTTCCAGAGGTAGAACTTTTAGGTCTTTAGCTAAGGTTTCCCCAAAGATGGTGTGGGAATTTTTGCACCCTTGGGGCAAGACGGCCCGGAAGTATTGTTTTAGTTGTATGTTGAGTCCTGCCACTCACAAGCCAAAATTTCTTGTGACTCTGGGACTAATGGAATACAAAAGAAGGCATCATTGAAGACTAATACAGAATACTATGTCCTGGTGGTTGGTAGAATGACCAGCAGGGTGTAGGAATTAGGAGCAACTGGAGGTATATCCTCGGTGGCTTCACTGACTGTCCTGACATCCTTTACCAGGTCCCCAGCAGCCCATGGGGCTCTCGTGGTCAGACCAATCCCAGAATATGGAGCTCACCTGGGCAGGTACCCCACCCCCACCCAAGCCCACGGGGCTCTCGTGGTCAGGCCCCTCCCAGGATACAGAGCTACCCTTGCAGGTACTGTGGCAGGGCTGGGCACACAGGAACCGTGCACATAGCCCTCATTGCAGAGCACCCCCAGCTCACCTGTCGCTCAGAGCTGACACAGAGCACCTCAGAGCAGGACTTGAACTAACAAACAGCAGCTGTGACAGGTCTGTGACCCTGGGCATCACTCTGTGCAGCCTCCCTCCACCTGGTCTTCCAGAGACTTCCACTGCACCCGGGGCACCAGGCCTCTGTCTCCAACCACCACCCACCCCTCCTCTCCCTGACTCCTGGGTTCCTCTCATTAGGAGAGGGTTTTCTTGAAGTTGTCTCCCACTCATGGGCCAGATAAAATGATTAGAAAACAAGCTAAAGCTGCAGCCCCTTGTCTATCCTGACCCTCAGGAGCCCACACCTGTTCCTTGGACCTGGCCGGTTCAGCAAGTTCCATTTTCTGCAACTGTGAGCCCCTGAGGGGTGATGATTGGCTGAGCTGGGCAGCCTTACCGTGCCGGCCAGCCCTCCCCAGGTGTGCCTGGGTTGAGATCAATATAAATACCACTCCAGGCAGCAAGAGCCCCTGCAGCCATGCCTGACGCCATTTTCTCTGCCCTGTCAGCAGTCTCGGGGCTGGGCTGGTGGGAGGGAGTGAGAGGCCACGGCTTTGTGGGTGGCCCAGTGTGAGTGGGGCTCTGCTGGACTTTCTGCAGCAGTTGCCAGGCTGCCACCTGCTAAAGAAGAGGATGTGTCACCCATACCTGCTGCTGGAATTTCTCCCTGGGCAGAGGTGAGGAAGGAAAAAAGCAGTGGGGGCAGGGACAGGACGGGTATCTCAGGCAGGGAAATGGAAATCTTCCAGAAGAGCACCCAGGGCCAGGACCATCCTGGCTGGCCTGCAGGCACCAAGTCGGCCGGCATGCTGTCACTCGTGTGGCTCTATGGCCCTTCCTCTAGGCTTTCAAGTCCTTGTATATATTCAGGTGTTTTACCTGGGACGGGTGGGAATAGTTCAGCAGCAACTGGCCTGGGGCTCAGCTCACGTTTACTCACAGATGCCTCGGCACGGTGCCCCAGCTTTGCAATGAGGACGCTTGTTGCGTGGGGGCTGCTGGCTGACTGGGAGACGATTCCCCACCACTGACCAACTTCAGAATTGTTTACAACTGGAGCAAGTGCCCTGATACGGTTTTCCTCTGTGGAACTGGTGGGTTCTGTGTTTTTTTTCTCTTTTTTGTTTTTGGTTCAAGGTGGATTTTATTCCTCTTTTTTGTATTTACAGATAGAAGCATGGAAATAATTTATTCATATAAATATATGTATGTGAAGGGAATAATTGTTTTTTTCTGTTTTATTTTTTAAATTTTATTTCTTTTCAATTTTGAATTTTATTTTATATTTTTATACAGCAGGTTCTTATTGGTTATCTATTTTATACATATAAATGTATACATGCCAATCCCAGTCTCTCAACTCCTCCCACCACCATCCCCCCAACAGCTTTCCCCCCTTGTTGTCCATACATTTGTTGTCTACATCTGTTGCTCTATTTATGCCTTGCAAAATGGTTAATCTGTACGGTTTTTCTAGGTTCCACATATATGCATGAATATACAAGATTTGTTTTTCTCTTTCTGACTTACTTCACTCTGTATGACAGTCTCTAGATCCATCGACGTCTCTACAAATGACCCAATTTCATTCCTTTTCATGGCTTAGTAATATTCCATTTTATATACGTACCACAGCTTTATGCATTCGTCTGTCTGAGGGCATTTAGGTTGCTTCCATTACCTCGATATTGTAAATAGTGATGCAGTGAACATTGCAGTGAATGTCTCTTTTTGATTTATGGTTTTGTCTGGGTATATGTCCAGTCCTGGGATTGCTGTATCATATGGTAATTCTATTGTTAGTTTCTTAAGAAACTCCATATTGTTCTCCATAGTGACTGTATCAATTTATATTCCCAACAATAGTGGAAGAGGGTTCCTTTTCTCCACACCCTTTCCAGCATTTGTTGTTTGTAGATTTTCAGATGATGCCCATTCTAACAGGTGTGAGGTCATACCTCATTGTTGAGTCCATTTCGTTGAGCGGGGGTAGGTCTTGTCTATTACATATTTGGCTTATGGAACGGTATCTGTGCTAATTTCAAACTCTGGTTTTATGCAGCACCCCCTTAACTCACCTTTCCCCTTAAGCAAGCATAAGTTGGTTTTCTAATCTTGAGACCCTGTTCTGTTTTGTAATTCAGTTCATGTGTAGCCAAGTTTACATTCCGTGCATTAGTGATACCTTATGATGTTTCTTTTTCTGTGTGACTTATTTCACTTAGAATCATCATGCCTCAATCCACTCATTATGCTGGTACAGGCCTGGTGACACAGATTTCATTGCTGAGTGGTATTCTGTTGTACGTAAGTACTGCAACTTCTTTATCAATTATTTGTTCTCTGGGATATTTAACTCGTACTGTAGAAGAGGTTCCTGTAAACAGAGCCGTCCCAAATTTTGGGGTGGCTGTGTCTTTTTGATTTTAATTTCCCTAAGCTATAGAACCATAAGTGGAAATGCCCTAGACTCTGTTGCTTTGTTTTTCAGATGTATCAGGAAACACCATACACTTCTCCAGAGTGGCTGTTGGCAATTTACATCCCGCCCATCAGCATAACAAGGCTCCTTTTTCCCCATGGCCTGTCTTGCCTTTCTGGATTTTACACTTTTCTCAGATGGCCCTTTAGACCGGGGGGAAGTGACACTTCATAGTAGTTCGGATTTCCATTGCAAGCTTGCTTGGTTTGCCAAAAAGGGCGTATGTGTTTTTTCCTGAATATATTCAGGAACAAACTCATACGCCCTTTGTTGCCAAGTGCATCATTGTCGATGTTCTGCCTCTTTTCCTATGCTTTAAATGCAAATCCAGTCTACCTCCTGAAATCGGTTTCCTGAAATTCTGCCCCGCTTTCAAGTCCTCTTCGCAGCCTTACTTCAATATATTTTTGGACGTTATCTGTCATTTATAACTCTCCAGGTTTGTGAATTACAGGGCCCCTGAGCTCCTTTCTTCAACTCGCTTTCTTGTGAGCTGGCCGCAAACCCACAAGACTGCTTCAGGCCCTAATCTGCTTCTGGCAGGGCACGCTGAGCCTTTGGTTAATTTCTCTTCCTGGTGGGAAATGAGTGTTAAATATGCCCGTCCAGACACCTACCTCACTCTCAACCCCTTGGTGATGTGGGTCCTCTGGTTTGTGGCCAACTTTGCTGGGTTCCTCACCTTTCGATGATGTGGCCCCACTAATGTGAGGACACTCCTGCCTGGTTCTCATCCACGTGGTTATGTGGACCCCCTGGTGAGAGTCTGTTCCTGGCTTTGTTCCTCACCCACCTGTGAGGGAGACCCTCTGCTGATAGGTCACTCCTGCATGGCTGGCACACATTGCCTTGGTAAAGTCAGCCGTGTGGTGGCAGTTGGAGCGTGCTGGGAATCTCCTCCCCCCGGTGATGAGGGCCCTCTTGCGTCAGGCCCTAACTGCTGGGCTCACCAACTTTTCTTAGGGAGCCCAGTGATGCTTTGGCACTCCTCTTAGGATCCCATCTCCACGGGGATGTGGGCCTTCTGCTCTGAGGTCCCAACGGCTGGGTTGTTCACATTTTCATGATGTGGGCTCTCTGGTGTTCACAGAGGCCTGGATCCCATAGCCTCTGTGCTCTTGGCCGCCTGCTGGGAGGTTCCAACTGCTGGATTCCTCACTTTTTTAATTTTTTGGGCCCTCTGTTGGGAGGATCCTCCTGCCTGCCTCACTCCCAGCCCCTTCGTGATGTGTGTCGTCTGGTTTGAGGCCACATGTGCTGGGTTCCTCACCTTTCGATGATGTGGGACCAATGGTCTTAGGAGACTCCTGCCTGGTTCACATCCCCTTGGTGATGTGGGCCCTCTGTTGAGAGTCTGATCCTGGCTGGGTTCCTCACCCATCTGTGAGGTGGGCCGTCTGCTGTGAGGTCACTCCTGCCTGGCTTGCTCACCTCGCCTTGTGGACATGAGCCCTCTGGTGGCACTTGGAGCCTGCTGGGAGCCTCCTCTCCTCGGTGATGAGGGCCCTCTGGCGTCAGGCCCTAACTGCTGGGCTCCCCACATTTTGTGATGTGCGCCCAGTGGTGCGAGGACACTCCAGCCAGGTTCACATCCCCATTGGGATGTGGGCCTTCTGCTCTGAGGTCCCAAAGCCTGGGTTGCTCACAGTTTCATGATGTGGGCTCTCTGGTATTAGTTCACTCCTGCCTGCATCCCATAGCTTCTGTGCTCTGGGCCGCCTGCTGGGAGGTTCCAACTGCTGGATTCCTCACCTTTCTTATTCTTTGGGCCCTCTGTTTTTAGGCTACTCCTGCCTGCCTCACTCCCATTCCCTTTGTGATATGTGTCCTCTGATTTGAGGCCACATGTGCTGGGTTCCGCACCTTTCGATGATGTGACCCCACTGGAGGGAAGACAGTCCTGACTGGTTCCCATCCCCTTGCTGATGTGGGCCCTCAGGTGAGAGTCTGATCCTGGCTGGGTTCCTCACCCTTCTGTGAGGTGGGCCCTCTGCTGTGAGGTCAATCATGCCTGTCTGGCACACGTCACCTTGGCGACGTGGGCCCTCTGGTGGCAGTTGGAGTGTGCTGGGATCCTCCTCCCCTCGGTGATGAGGGCCCTCTTGCCTTAGGCCATAACTGCTGGGCTCCCCACATTTTCTGATGTGCGCCAAGTGAGTGAGGAGACTCTTGCCAGGTTCCCATCCCCATGGCGATATGGGCCTTCTGCTCTGAGGTCAAAACGGCTGGCTTGCTCACAGTACCATGATGTGGGCCCTCTGCTGTGAGTTCACTCCGGCAAGGATCCCTTATCATCGGTGCTCTGAGCCGCCTGCTGGGAGGTTCCAACTGCTGGATTCCTCAACTTTTTTATTCTATGTGCCCTCTGTTGTGAGGCTCCTCCTGCCTGCCTCACTGCCAGCCCCTTGGTGATGACTGTCCTATGGCTTGAGGCCACATGTGCTGCGTTCCTCACCTTTCGATGATGTGACCCCACTCGTGTGAGGACACTCCTGCCTGGTTCCCATCCCCTTGGTGAGGTGGGCCCTCTGGCGAGAGTCTAATCCTGGCTGGGTTCCTCAACGTTCTGTGAGGTAGGCCCTCTGCTGTGAGGTCACTCCTGCCTGGCTGGCACACGTCACCTTGGAGATGTGAGCCCTCTGGTGGCAGTTGGAGCGTGCAGGGCGCCTCCTCCTCTCGGTGATGACGGCCCTCTGGCGTCAGGCCCTAAATGGTGGGCTCCCCACATTTTCTGATGTGCGCCCAGTGGTGCGAGGACACTCCAACCAGGTTCCCATTCCCATGGGGATGTGGTCCTTCTGCGCTGAGGTCTCAACTCCTGGGTTGCTCACAGTTTTGTGATGTGGGCCCTCTGCTGTGAGTTCACTGTGGCCTGGATCCCATAGCCTCGGTGTTCTGGGCCGCCTGCTGGAAGGTCTAAATGCTGGAATCCTCACGTTTTTTATATTATGTGCCCTGTGTTGTGAGGCTACTCCTGCCTGCCTCACTCCAAGGCCCTTGGTGATGTGGGTCCTCTGGTTTGAGGACACATGTGCTGGGTTCCTCACCTTAAGATGATGAGGCCCCACTGGTGTGAGGATAATCCTGACTGGGTCCCATCCCCTTTGTGATGTGGGCCCTCTGGTGAGAGTCTGATCCTGGCTGGGTTCCTCACCCATCTGTGAGGTGGGCCCTCTACTATCAGGTAACTCTTGCCTGGGTTGCTCACCTCGCCTTGTTGACATGAGCCCTCTGGTGGCAATTGGACCCTGCTGGGAGCCTCCTCAGCTCTGTGATGAGGGCCCTCTGACGTCAGGCCCTAACTGCTGGGCTCCCCAACTTTTCTTAGTGAGCCCAGTGTTGCTCAAGCACTCCTCTTAGGTTCCCATCCCCATGGGGATGTGGGCCTTCTGCTCTGAGGTTCCAACGGCTGGGTTGATCACAATTTCATGATGTGGGCTCTCTGGTGTTAGTTCACTGTGGCCTGGATCCCATAGCCTCTGTGGTCTTGGCTGCCTGCTGGGAGGTTCCAACTGCTCGATTCCTCAACTTTTGTATTCTATGGGTCCTGTGTTGTGATGCTCCTCCTGCCTGCCTCACTCGCAACCCCTTCGTGATGTGGGTCTTCTGGTTTGAGGCCACATGTGCTGGGTTAGGCAACTTTCAATGATGTGGCCCCACTGGTGTGAGGACACTCCTGCCTGGTTCCCATCCCCTTGGTGATGTGGGCCTTCTGGTGACAGTCTTATCCTGGCTGGGTTCCTCACTCTTCTGTGAGGTAGGCCCTCTGCTGTGAGGTCAATCCTGCCTGACTTGCACACATCACCTTGGCGACGTGGGCCCTCTGTTGGCACATGGAACCTGCTGGGAGCCTCCTGCCCTCGGTGATGACGGCCCTCTAGCATCAGGCTCTAACTGCTGGGCTCCCCACGTTTTCTGATGTGAGCCCAGTGATGCCAGGACACTCCTGTCAGGTTCCCATCCCCATGGGGATGTGGGCTTTCTGCTCTGAGGTCCCAATGCCTGGGTTGCTCACAGTTTCATGATGTGGGCTCTCTGGTGTTAGTTCACTCCTGCCTGCATCCCATAGCTTCTGTGCTCTCGGCCGCCTGCTGGGAGGTTCCAAATGCTGGATTCCTCACTTTTTTTATTCTTTGGGCCCTCTGTTTTTAGGCTACTCCTACCTGCCTCACTCCCATCCCCTTTGTGATGTATGTCCTCTGATATGAGGCCACATGTGCTGGGTTCCTCACCTTTCGATGATGTGGCCCCACTGGTGGGAGGACAGTCCTGACTGGTTCCCATCCCCTTGGTGTTGTGGGCCCTCTGGTGAGAGTCTCATCCTGCCTCGGTTCCTCACCCTTCTGTGAGATAGGCCCTCTGCTGTGAGGTCACTACTGCCTGGCTGGCGCATGCCACCTTGTAGACGTGGGCCCTCTGTTGGCAGTTGGAACCTGCTGGGAGTCTCCTCCCCTCAGTTATGAGGGCCCCCTGGCGTCAGGCCCTAACTGCTGGGCTCCTAACATTTTCTGATATGTGCTAAGTGGTGCAAAGCCACTCCTGCCAGGTTCCCATGCCAATGGGGATGTGGGCCTTCTGTTCTGAGGTCCCAACAGCTGGGCTGCTCACAGGTTCATGATGTGGGCCCTCTGCTGTGAGTTCACTGCGGCCTGGATCCCATAGCCTTGGTGCTCTGGGCCACTTGCTGGGAGGTTCCAACTGCTGGATTCCTCAACTTTTATATTCTATGGACCCTGTGTTGTGAGGCCAGTCCTGCCAGCCTCATTCCGAACCCCTTGGTGATGTGGTTCCTCTGGTTTGAGGACACATGTGCTGGGATCCTCACCTTTCGATGATGTTGTCCCACTGGTGTGGGGACACTCCTGCCTGGTTCCCATCCCCTTGGTGATGTGGGCCCTCTGGTGAGAGTCTGATCCTGGCTGTGTTCCTCACCCTTCTGTGAGGTGGGCCCTCTGCTGTGAAGTCACTCCTGCCAGGCTGGCACACATCACCTTGGCGACGTTGGCCCTCTGGTGGCAGCTGGAGCCTGCTGGGAGCCTCCTCCTCTCGGTGATGAGTGCCTTCTAGCATCAGGCCCTAACTTCTGAGCACCCCACGTTTTCTGATGTGAGCCCAGTGATGCCAGGACACTCCTGTCATGTTCCCATCACCATGGGGATGTGGGCCTTCTGCTCTGAGGTCCCAATGTCTGGGTTGCTCACAGTTTCATGATGTGGGCTGTCTGGTGTTAGTTCACTCTGGCCTGGTTCCTCTAGCCTCTGTGCTCTGGGCCGCCTGCTGGGAGGTTCCAACTGCTGGATTCCTCACTTTTTTATTCTATGGGCCCAGTGTTGTGAGGCTACTCCTGCCTGCCTCACTCCGAGGTCCTTGGTGATGTGGGTCCTCTGGTTTGAGGACACATGTGCTGAGTACCTCAGCTTTCGATGATGTGGCCCCACTGATGTGAAGACACTCCTGCCTGGTTCCCATCCCCCTGGTGATGTGGGCCCTCTGGTGAGAGTCTGATGTTGGCTGGGTTTCTCACCCTTCTGTGAGGTGGGACCTCTGCTGTGAGGTAACTCCTGCCTGGCATGCTCACGTTGCCTTGGCATTGTGAGCCCTCAGGTGGCAGTTGGAGCCTGCTGGGAATCTCCTCCCCTCAGTTATGAGAGCTCTGGATAAAACACATATGCCCTTTGTTGCCAAGTGCATTATTTTCCAAGTTCTGTCTCTTTTCCTATGCTTTAAGAGCTACGCCCGTGTACGTTCTGAAATCAGTTTCCAGCAATTCTGCCCCGCATTCAAGTCCTCTTCGCAGCCTTACTTCAGTATAATTTTGGATGATAGCTGTCATTTATAACTCCGCAGGTTTCTGAATTACAGTGCCCCTGAGCTCCTTTCTTCAACTCGCTTTCTTGTGAGCTGGCCGCAACACTGCAGGATCTCCTCAGGCCCTAATCTAGTTCCAGCATGGCACGTGGAGCCTTTGGTTCATTTATCTTCCTGGTGGGAAATGAGAGTTAAATTTGCCCGTCCAGACACCTACAGATAGTCTCCCATTGCTTCTCCTTATTCCTGTTCATCTTCCGAAGAAATTGCAAACTGGGCCAAACAGGAGGTTAAAGGCACTGACTCTCCAAGTCGGGAGAGTGTTAGTAAAGCGTCTGGAATGTTGCACCCGAGTACCAGGGGACAAAAACTGAGACACATTTGAACACGTTTCCCGATCACACGGTGGATCATACTCTGCGTTCCACATGCATGTTTTAGCTGAAGGAAGAATCCCTTAAACCTGGAGAGTTGAGACCCATGGAATGGGTACCATGCAATATGACTTCAAAGGGTCTGCATTTGCTCACCGAACATCACCAATCCTATCGCTGCTGCGTTTATGCCGCCGTACACACGCTTGATTCTCTTTCGGAGACATATAAATCCAAAGGTTTTAAGATTCTTACTAGTCAGGTATATTCTTAGGCGTTTAATATGGGGTGTTGAGTCCACTTCGTTGAGCAAGGAGTAGCTTTTGTCTATTACATATTTGGCTTATGGAAAGGTATCTGTGCTAATTTCAATCTCTGGTTTTATAAAGCACCCCAACTCACCTTTCCCCTTAAGCAAGCATAAGTTGGTTTTCTACATTTGAGACCCTGTTCTGTTTTGTAATTCAGTTCCTGTGTAGCCAAGTTTACATTCCGTGTAGTAGTGATATCTTATGATGTTTCTTTTTCTGTGTGACTTATTTCACTTAGAATCATCGTACCTGAATCCACTCATTATGCTGCTACGGGCCTGATGACATAGATTTCATTGCTGAGTGATATTGCATTGTACGTAAGTACCACAACTTCTTTATCCATTTTTCGCTTTCTGTGATATTGAACTTGTACGGTAAACGAGGTTCTTGTAAACACAACCGTCCCAAACTTTGGGGTGGCTGTGTCTTTTTGATTTTAATTTCCCTAAGCTATAGGACCATAAGTGGAAGTGCCCTAGGCTCTGTTGCTTTGTTTTTTGGATGTTTCAGGAAACACCATACACTTCTCCAGAGTGGCTGCTGGCAATTTACATCCCGCCCATCAGCATAACAAGGCTCGTAGTTCTCCTTGGCCTGTCCTGCCTTTCTGGATTTGACACTTTTTTCAGATGGCCCTTTTGACCAGGGGGAAGTGAGACTTCATTGTAGTGCAGATTTCCTTTGCAAGCTTGCTTGGTTGGCCAAAAAGGGCGTATGCGTTTTTTCCTGAATATATTCAGGAAAAAACGCATACGCCCTTTTTGGCCAAGTGCATCATTGTGGACATTCTGCCTCTTTTCCTATGCTTTACATGCAATTCCAGTCCACCTCCTGAAATCGGTTTCCTGCAATTCTGCTCCGCTTTCAACTCCTCTTGGCAGCCTTCCTTCAATATATTTTTGGAAGATAGCTGTCATTTATAACTCTGCAGGTTTGTGAATTACAGTGCCCTGAGCTCCTTTCTTCAACTCGCTTTCTTGTGAGCTGGCCGCAACACCACAGGATTGCTTCTGGCCCTAGTGTGGTTCCGGCATGACACGCTGAGCCTTTGGTTAATTCCTCTTCCTGGTGGGAAATGAGAGTTAAATTTGTCCGTCCAGACACCTCCACCTAGTCTCTCATTGGTTCTCCCTATTCCTGTTCATTTTCCACAGAAATGGCAAACTGGGCCAAACAGGAGGTTAAAGGCACTGACTCTCCAAGTGGGGAGAGTGTTAGTAAAGCGTCTGGAATGTTGCACCCGAGTACCAGGGTACGAAACCTGAGACACATTTGAACACGTTTTCCGATCACATGGTGGGTCGTACTCTGGGTTCCACATGCATGTTTTAGCTGAAGGAAGAATCCCTTAAACATGGAGAGTTGAGACCCATGGAATGGGTACCATGCAATATGACTTCAAAGAGTCTGCATTTGCTCACCGAACCTCACCAATCCTATCACTGCTGCGTTTATGCCACTGTACACACGCTTGATTCTCTTTCGGAGACATATAAATCCATAGGTTTTAAGATTCTTACTAGTCAGGTATATTCTTAGGCGTTTAATGTGGGGTGTTGAGTCCACTTCGTTGAGCAAGGAGTAGCTCTAGTCTATTACATATTTGTCTTATGGAACGGTATCTGTGCTAATTTCAATCTGTGGTTTTATGCCGCACCTCAACTCACCTTTCCGCTTAAGCAAGCATAAGTTGGTTTCCTACATTTGAGACCCTGTTCTGTTTCGTAATTCAGTTCCTCTGTAGCCAAGTTCACATTCCGTGTATTAGTGATATCTTATGATGTTTCTTTTTCTGTGTGACTTATTTCACTTAGAATCATCGTACCTGAATCCACTCATTATGCCTCTACTGGCCTGATGACATAGATTTCATTGCTGAGTGATATTGCATTGTACGTAAGTACCACAACTTCTTTATCCATTTTTCGCTTTCTGTGATATTGAACTTGTACCGTAAACGAAGTTCTTGTAAACAGAGCCGTCCCAAATTCTGGGGTGGCTGTGTCTTTTTGATTTTCATTTCCCTAAGCTATAGGACCATAAGTGGAAGTGCCCTAGGCTCTGTTGCTTTGTTTTTTGGATGTTTCAGGAAACACCATACACTTCTCCCGAGTGGCTGCTGGCAATTTACATCCCGCCCATCAGCATAACAAGGCTCCCAGTTCTCCATGGCCTGTCCTGCCTTTCTGGATTTTACACTTTTTACAGATGGCCCTTTTGACCGGGGGGAAGTGAGACTTCATTGTAGTGCAGATTTCCTTTGCAAGCTTGCTTGGTTGGCCCAAAATGGCGTATGCGTTTTTTCCTGAATACATTCAGGAAAAAACTTATATGGCCTTTTTGGCCAAGTGCATCATTGTGGACGTTCTGCCTCTTTTCCTATGCTTTAAATGCAATTCCAGTCTACCTCCTGAAATCGGTTTCCTGCAATTCTGCCCCGCTTTCAAGTCCTCTTGGCAGCCTTACTTCAATATATTTTTGGACGATAGCTGTCATTTATAACTCTGCAGGTTTGTGAATTACAGTGCCCCTGAACTCCTTTCTTCAACTCGCTTTCTTGGGAGCTGGCCGCAACACCGCAGGATTGCTTCAGGCCCTAATCTGGTTCCAGCACGGCACGCTGAGCCTTTGGTTAATTCCTCTTCCTGGTGGGAAATGAGAGTTAAATTTGTCCGTCCAGACACCTCCAGCTAGTCTCTCTTTGGTTCTCCCTATTCCTGTTCATCTTCCGCAGAAATTGCAAACTGGGCCAAACAGGAGGTTAAAGGCACTGACTCTCCAAGTCGGGCGAGTGTTAGTAAAGTGTCTGGAATGTTGCACCCGAGTACCAGGGGACGAGAACTGAGACATATTGGAACACGTCTCCCGATCACACGGTAGATCATACTCTGGGTTCCACATGCATGTTTTAGCTGAAGGAAGAATCCCTTAAACCTGGAGAGTTGAGACCCGTGGAATGGGTACCATGCAATATGACTTCAAAGGGTCTTCATTTGCTCACCGAACCTCTCCAATCCTATCACTGCTGCGTTTATGCCCCTGTACACACGCTTGATTTTCTTTCAGAGACATAGCAATCCATGGTTTTAAGATACTTACTAGTCAGGTACATTCTTAGGCATTTAATATGGGGTGTTGAGTCCATTTCGTTGAGCAAGGAGTAGTTCTTGTCTATTCCATATTTGGCTTAAGGAACTTTATCTGTGCTCATTTCAATCTCTGGTTTTAGGCAGCACCCCAACTCACCTTTCCCCTTAAGCAAGCATAAGTTGGTTTTCTAAATTTGAGACCCTGTTCTGTTTTGTAATCCAGTTCCTGTGTAGCCAAGTTTACATTCCGTGTATTAGTGATATCTTATGATGTTTCTTTTTCTGTGATACTTATTTCAGTTAGAATCATCATACCTGAATCCACTCTTTATGCTGCTATGGGCCTGAAGACATAGATTTCATTGCTGAGTGATAATGCATTGTACATAAGTACCACAACTTCTTTATCCATTTTTCGCTTTCTGCGATATTGAACTTGTAGCGTAAACCAGGTTCTTGTAAACAGAGCCGTCCCAAACTTTGGGGTGGCTGTGTCTTTCTGATTTTAATTTCCCAAGCTACAGGACCATAAGTGGAAGTGCCCTAGGCTCTGTTGCTTTGTTTTTTAGATGTTTCAGGAAACACCATACACCTCTCCCGAGTGGCTGTTGGCAATTTACATCCCGCCCATCAGCATAACAAGGCTCCCAGTTCTCCATGGCCTGTCCTGCCTTTCTGGATTTTACACTTTTTTCAGATGGCCCTTTTGACCGGGGGGAAGTGAGACTTCATTGTAGTGCAGATTTCCTTTGCAAGCTTGCTTGGTTGGCCAAAAAGGGCGTATGCGTTTTTTCCTGAATATATTCAGGAAAAAACGCATACACCCTTTTTGGCCAAGTGCATCATTGTGGACGTTCTGCCTCTTTTCCTATGCTTTAAATGCAATTCCAGTCTACCTCCTGAAATCGGTTTCCTGCAATTCTGCCCCGCTTTCAAGTCCTCTTGGCAGCCTTACTTCAGTATATTTTTGGACGATAGCTGTCATTTATAAGTCTGCAGGTTTGTGAATTACAGTGCCCCTGAGCTCCTTTCTTCAACTCGCTTTCTTGTGAGCTGGCCGCAACACCGCAGGATTGCTTCAGGCCCTAATCTGGTTCCGGCACGGCACGCTGAGCCTTTGGTTAATTCCTCTTCCTGGTGGGAAATGAGAGTTAAATTTGCCCGTCCAGACACCTCCAGCTAGTCTCTCATTGGTTCTCCCTATTCCTGTTCATCTTCCTCAGAATTTGCAAATGGGCCAAACAGGAGGTTAAAGGCACTGACTCTCCAAGTCGGGAGAGTGTTTGTAAAGCGTCTGGAATGTTACATCCGAGTACCAGGGGACGAGAACCGAGACATATTGGAACACGTCTCCCGATCACACGGTTGATCATACTCTGGGTTCCACGTGCATGTTTTAGCTGAAGGAAGAATCCCTTAAACCTGGAGAGTTGAGACCCGTGGAATGGGTACCATGCAATATGACTTCAAAGGGTCTTCATTTGCTCACCGAACCTCTCCAATCCTATCACTGCTGCGTTTATGCCCCTGTACACACGCTTGATTTTCTTTCAGAGACATAGCAATCCATAGGTTTTAAGATACTTACTAGTCAGGTACATTCTTAGGCGTTTAATATGGGGTGTTGAGTCCATTTCGTTGAGCAAGGGGTAGTTCTTGTCTACTCCATATTTGGCTTAAGGAACTTTATCTGTGCTCATTTCAATCTCTGGTTTTATGCAGCACCCCAACTCACCTTTCCCCTTAAGCAAGCATAAGTTGGTTTTCTAAATTTGAGACACTGTTCTGTTTTGTAATCCAGTTCCTGTGTAGCCAAGTTTACATTCCGTGTATTAATGATATCTTATGATGTTTCTTTTTCTGTGTGACTTATTTCAGTTAGAATCATCATACCTGAATCCACTCATTATGCTGCTACGGGCCTGATGACATAGATTTCATTGCTGAGTGATATTGCATTGTACGTAAGTACCACAACTTCTTTATCCATTTTTCACTTTCTGCGATATTGAACTTGTACCGTAAACGAGGTTCTTGTAAACAGAGCCTTCCCAAACTTTGGGGCGGCTGTGTCTTTTTGATTTTAATTTCCCTAAGCTATAGGACCATAAGTGGAAGTGCCCTAGGCTCTGTTGCTTTGTTTTTTAGATGTTTCAGGAAACACTATACACCTCTCCCGAGTGGCTGTTGGCAATTTACATCCCGCCCATCAGCATAACAAGGCTCCCAGTTCTCCATGGCCTGTCCTGCCTTTCTGGATTTTACACTTTTTTCAGATGGCCCTTTTGACCGGGGGGAAGTGAGACTTCATTGTAGTGCAGATTTCCTTTGCAAGCTTGCTTGGTTGGCCAAAAAGGGCGTATGCGTTTTTTCCTGAATATATTCAGGAAAAAACGCATACGCCCTTTTTGGCCAAGTGCATCATTGTGGACGTTCTGCCTCTTTTCCTATGCTTTAAATGCAATTCCAGTCTACCTCCTGAAATCGGTTTCCTGCAATTCTGCCCCGCTTTCAAGTCCTCTTGGCAGCCTTACTTCAGTATATTTTTGGACGATAGCTGTCCTTTATAACTCTGCAGGTTTGTGAATTACAGTGCCCCTGAGCTCCTTTCTTCAACTCGCTTTCTTGTGAGCTGGCCGCAACACCGCAGGATTGCTTCAGGCCCTAATCTGGTTCCGGCACGGCACGCTGAGCCTTTGGTTAATTCCTCTTCCTGGTGGGAAATGAGAGTTAAATTTGCCCGTCCAGACACCTCCAGCTAGTCTCTCATTGGTTCTCCCTATTCCTGTTCATCTTCCGCAGAAATTGCAAATGGGCCAAACAGGAGGTTAAAGGCACTGACTCTCCAAGTCGGGAGAGTGTTAGTAAAGCATCTGGAATGTTGCACCCGAGTACCAGGGGACGAGAACTGAGACATATTGGAACAAGTCTCCCGATCACATGGTTGATCATACTCTGGGTTCCACGTGCATGTTTTAGCTGAAGGAAGAATCCCTTAAACCTGGAGAGTTGAGACCCGTGGAATGGGTACCATGCAATATGACTTCAAAGGGTCTTCATTTGCTCACCGAACCTCTCCAATCCTATCACTGCTGCGTTTATGCCCCTGTACACACGCTTGATTTTCTTTCAGAGACATAGCAATCCATAGGTTTTAAGATACTTACTAGTCAGGTACATTCTTAGGCGTTTAATATGGGGTGTTGAGTCCATTTCGTTGAGCAAGGAGTAGTTCTTGTCTATTCCATATTTGGCTTAAGGAACTTTATCTGTGCTCATTTCAATCTCTGGTTTTATGCAGCACCCCAACTCACCTTTCCCCTTAAGCAAGCATAAGTTGGTTTTCTAAATTTGAGACCCTGTTCTGTTTTGTAATCCAGTTCCTGTGTAGCCAAGTTTACATTCCGTGTATTAGTGATATCTTCTGATGTTTCTTTTTCTGTGTGACTTATTTCAGTTAGAATCATCATACCTGAATCCACTCATTATGCTGCTACGGGCCTGATGACATAGATTTCATTGCTGAGTGATATTGCATTGTACGTAAGTACCACAACTTCTTTATCCATTTTTCACTTTCTGCGATATTGAACTTGTACCGTAAACGAGGTTCTTGTAAACAGAGCCGTCCCAAACATTGGGGTGGCTGTGTCTTTTTGATTTTAATTTCCCTAAGCTATAGGACCATAAGTGGAAGTGCCCTAGGCTCTGTTGCTTTGTTTTTTAGATGTTTCAGGAAACACCATACACCTCAACCGAGTGGCTCTTGGCAATTTACATCCCGCCCATCAGCATAACAAGGCTCCAAGTTCTCCATGGCCTGTCCTGCCTTTCTTGATTTTACACTTTTTTAAGATGGCCCTTTTGACCGGGGGGAAGTGAGACTTCATTGTAGTGCAGATTTCCTTTGCAAGCTTGCTTCGTTGGCCAAAAAGGGCGTATGCGTTTTTTCCTGAATATATTCAGGAAAAAACGTGTACGCACTTTTTGGCCAAGTGCATCATTGTGGACGTTCTGCCTCTTTTCCTATGCTTTAAATGCAATTCCAGTCTACCTCCTGAAATCGGTTTCCTGCAATTCTGCCCCGCTTTCAAGTCCTCTTGGCAGCCTTACTTCAGTATATTTTTGGACGATAGCTGTCATTTATAACTCTGCAGGTTTGTGAATTACAGTGCCCCTGAGCTCCTTTCTTCAACTCGCTTTCTTGTGAGCTGGCCGCAACACCGCAGGATTGCTTCAGGCCCTAATCTGGTTCCGGCACGGCACGCTGAGCCTTTGATTAATTCCTCTTCCTGGTGGGAAATGAGAGTTAAATTTGCCCGTCCAGACACCTCCAGCTAGTCTCTCATTGGTTCTCCCTATTCCTGTTCATCTTCCTCAGAAATTGCAAATGGGCCAAACAGGAGGTTAAAGGCACTGACTCTCCAAGTCGGGAGAGTGTTAGTAAAGCGTCTGGAATGTTGCACCCGAGTACCAGGGGACGAGAACTGAGACATATTGGAACACGTCTCCCGATCACACGGTTGATCATACTCTGGATTCCACGTGCATGTTTTAGCTGAAGGAAGAATCCCTTAAACCTGGAGAGTTGAGACCCGTGGAATGGGTACCATGCAATATGACTTCAAAGGGTCTTCATTTGCTCACCGAACCTCTCCAATCCTATCACTGCTGCGTTTATGCCCCTGTACACACGCTTGATTTTCTTTCAGAGACATAGCAATCCATAGGTTTTAAGATACTTAGTAGTCAGGTACATTCTTAGGCGTTTAATATGGGGTGTTGAGTCCATTTTGTTGAGCAAGGAGTAGTTCTTGTCTATTCCATATTTGGCTTAAGGAACTTTATCTGTGCTCATTTCAATCTCTGGTTTTATGCAGCACCCCAACTCACCTTTCCCCTTAAGCAAGCATAAGTTGGTTTTCTAAATTTGAGACCCTGTTCTGTTTTGTAATCCAGTTCCTGTGTAGCCAAGTTTACATTCCGTGTATTAGTGATATCTTATGATGTTTCTTTTTCTGTGTGACTTATTTCAGATAGAATCATCATACCTGAATCCACTCATTATGCTGCTACGGGCCTGATGACATAGATTTCATTGCTGAGTGATATTGCATTGTACGTAAGTACCACAACATCTTTATCCATTTTTCACTTTCTGCGATATTGAACTTGTCCCGTAAACGAGGTTCTTGTAAACAGAGCCGTCCCAAACTGTGGGGTGGCTGTGTCTTTTTGATTTTAATTTCCCTAAGCTATAGGACCATAAGTGGAAGTGCCCTAGGCTCTGTTGCTTTGTTTTTCGATGTTTCAGGAAACACCATACACTTCTCCCAAGTGGCTGTTGGCAATTTACATCCCGCCCATCAGCATAACAAGGCTCCCAGTTCTCCATGGCCTGTCCTGCCTTTCTGGATTTTACACTTTTTACAGATGGCCCTTCTGATCAGGGAGAAGTGAGACTTCATTGTAGTGCAGATTTCCTTTGCAAGCTTGCTTGGTTTTCCAAAAAGGGCGTATGCGTTTTTTCCTGAATATATTCAGGAAAAAACGCATACGCCCTTTTTGGCCAAGTGCATCATTGTGGACGTTCTGCCTCTTTTCCTATGTTTTAAATGCAATTCCAGTGTACCTACTGAAATCGGTTTCCTGCAATTCTGTCCCGCTTTCAAGTCCTCTTGGCAGCCTTACTTCAGTATATTTTTAGACAATAGCTGTCATTTATAACTCTGCAGGTTTGTGAATTACAGTGTCCCTGAGCTCCTTTCTTCAACTCGCTTTCTTGTGAGCTAGCCGCAACACCGCAGGATTGCTTCAGGCCCTAATCTGGTTCCGGCACGGCATGCTGAGCCTTTGGTTAATTCCTCTTCCTGGTGGGAAATGAGAGTTAAATTTACCCGTCCAGACACCTCCAGCTAGTCTCTCATTGGTCCTCCCTATTCCTGTTCATCTTCCGCAGAAATGGCAAACTGGGCCAAAGAGGAGGTTAAAGGCACTGACTCTCCAAGTCGGGAGAGTGTTAGTAAAGCGTCTGGAATGTTGCACCCGAGTACCAGGGGACGAGAACTGAGACATATTGGAACACGTATCCCGATCATACGGTTGATCATACTCTGGGTTCCACATGCATGTTTTAGCTGAAGGAAGAATGCCTTAAACCTGGAGAGTTGAGACCCGTGGAATGGGTACCATGCAATATGACTTCAAAGGGTCTTCATTTGCTCACCGAACCTCTCCAATCCTATCACTGCTGCGTTTATCACCCTGTACACACGCTTCATTCTCTTTCGGAGACATAGCAATCCATAGGTTTTAAGATATTTACTAATCAGGTACATTCTTAGGCATTTAATATGGGGTGTTGAGTCCATCTCGTTGAGCAAGGAGTAGCTCTTGTCTATTCCATATTTGGCTTAAGGAACTTTATCTGTGCTCATTTCAATCTCTGGTTTTATGCAGCACCCCAACTCACCTTTCCCCTTAAGCAAGCATAAGTTGGTTTTCTAAATTTGAGACCCTGTTCTGTTTTGTAATTCAGTTCCTGTGTAGCCAAGTTTACATTCCGTGTATTAGTGATATCTTATGATGTTTCTTTTTCTGTGTGACTTATTTCAGTTAGAATCATCATACCTGAATCCACTCATTATGCTGCTACGGGCCTGATGACATAGATTTCATTGCTGAGTGATATTGCATTGTACGTAAGTACCACAACATCTTTATCCATTTTTCACTTTCTGCGATATTGAACTTATCCCGTAAACGAGGTTCTTGTAAACAGAGCCATCCCAAACTGTGGGGTGGCTGTGTCTTTTATATTTTAATTTCCCTAAGCTATAGGACCATAAGTGGAAGTGCCCTAGGCTCTGTTGCTTTGTTTTTAGATGTTTCAGGAAACACCATACACTTCTCCCAAGTGGCTATTGGCAATTTACTTCCCGCCCTTGAGCATAACAAGGCTCCCAGTTCTCCATGGCCTGTCCTGCCTTTCTGGATTTTACACTTTTTACAGATGGCCCTTCTGACCGGGGACAAGTGAGACTTCATTGTAGTGCAGATTTCCTTTGCAAGCTTGCTTGGTTTTCCAAATAGGGCGTATGTATTTTTTCCTGAATATATTCAGGAAAAAACGCATACGCCCTTTTTGGCCAAGTGCATCATTGTGGACGTTCTGCCTCTTTTCCTATGCTTTAAATGCAATTCCAGTCTACCTCCTGAAATCGGTTTCCTGCAATTCTGCCGTGCTTTCAATGCCTCTTCATAGCCTTTCCTCAATATACTTTTTGAAAATAGTTGGCCTTTATAATTCTGCACGTTTTTGAATTGCAGTTGCCCTTAGCTCCATTTTTCAGCTCTTATTTTTGTGATATTCCCTCATAACCACAGGATTCCTTCAGGCCATATTCTTCTTCTGGTACGCCTTGCTGTGCCTTTGTTTAATTCTGCTTACTGATGTTAAATTAGAGTGACATGTGCCCATTGAAACCGCTACAGCTAGTTTCTCACTGGTTCCCCCTATTCCCATTCATCCTCCGCACTAACTGCAGACTGTGCGATACCAGAACTTAAAGGCATTGACTCTCCATGTGGGGTTTTTGTTAGTAAAGCGGCATGAATGTCGATCCGGAGACCCAGGAGAGGAACAATGAGGTGCGTTTTAGAAACCTTTCCCGATCATATGGTATACCTGTCGCTGGGTTTCCCAAGCATGGTTTAGCTGTAGGAAGATTCCCTTCAACCTGGAGTGTTGGGACCCTTGGAATGAGTAGCATGAAGTATTGCATTAAACTTTCGGCAGTTGCTCACCAAAGCTCACCAATCCTCTCAGCCCCAAGTGTCCAGCCTTATGTCTTATCCAGCTGTGGGTTTATATGTGGTCAATCCAGGTTGCATCACAGCCCCTGAGCGAATATTGTAAGAATTTTTCTCTCTTTGATTGTTTCTGCGTTTTGTTTTTAAAATTTATTTCTATAATGGGGTTTAGCTCATTTTCATTGCTGTGTTTGTGCTGCTCTGCACACACTTGATTCCCTTATGAAGATATGTCAATACATGGGTCTTAAGATTCTTATTACTCAGATTTATTTCTGTGCAGTGTATTGGGTGTGTTGAGGCCAGTTCATTGAGCAAGGTGTAGATCTTGTCTAATACTTATTTGGTTTATTGAACGGTATCTGTGCTAATTTCAAACTCTGGTTTTATGCATCACCCCACCTCTCCTTTCCCCTTAAGCTGACATAAGTGTGTTTTCTAAATGTGAGACACTGTTCTGTTATGTAATTCATTTTTTGTGCAGCCATATTTACCCTCCCTCTATAAGTGATATCTTATGATATGTTTCTTTTTCTGTTTGACTAATTTCAAGTAGTATTATCGGACCTAAATCCACTCTTTATCCTTCTACTAGCCTTATTACATTGATTTCATGGTGAAGAGATATTCCATTGTACATAAGTGCCACATCTTCTTTATCCATTGTTCTCTTTCCTGGGATATTTAAGGTGTACTGAAGTTGAGGTTCTTGTAAACAGAGTAGCCCTAAACTGTGGTGTGCTTGTGTCTTGTTGATTTTTAGACTTCCCTAGATATACTCCCATGATTGGAAGTGTCTTATGCTCTGTAGCTCTGTTTTTTAGATGATTTAGGAACCACCATACACTTCTCCAGAGTGGCTCTCGGCAGTTCACACACTGCCCATCAGCGTATAAAGGCTCCCTGTTCTCCATGGCCTGTCCTGCATTTCTGGTTTTTACAATTGTTTAGGATGACCCTTTTGACCAGTGGGAAATGAGACTTCTTTGTTGTGCACATTTGCATTGCTTGCTTGCTTCATTGCCCATAAATTGTGTATGCATTTTTTCCTGGATATAATCAGGAAAAAACGCATACGCCCTTTTGGGCCAACTGCATCATTGTCGAAATTCTGCCGCTTTTCATGTGCTTTAAAGACGAGTCCAATCTATCTCTTGAAATCTGTTTCTTGCAATTCTGTCTGCATTCAGATCCTCTTCTTTGCCTTACCTCAACATATTTTTGGACGTTAGTTTTCATTTATAACTCTGCAGATTTGTGAATTGCAGTGACCCTGAGCTCCATTTTTTAAGTTGCTCTTTTGTGAGCTGGCCTCAAATCCGCAGGATTGCTTCCGGCCCTATTTTGGCTCGGGCGAGGCGGGCTGAGCCTTTTTGCAATTCTTATTCTTAATGGGAAATTAGAGTGATATGTGCCCGTCCAAACCCCTACAACTATTCTCTCATTGGTTCCCCCTTTTCCCGTTCATCCTCCTCACAATTTGCAAAATGTGTGAAACAGAAGTTGAAATGTGCTGATTCTCCAAGTGGGGAGATTCTAAGTAACGTGGCTGGAATGGTGAACAGGAGCACCAGGAGAGGATAAATGAGCTGCATTTTAGACACATCTCCCGATCACATGGTGTACAGTCCTCTGGGTTTTCCATGCATGTTTTAGCTGTAGGAAGATCCCTTGAACCTGCAGATTTGGGACCCATTGAATGGGTACCAGGTAGTGTTACTTTAAAGGGTGTGCATTTCCTCATCCAACCTCACATTTCTCTTAGTGCAAACAGTTTCCAGCCTTATGTCTCATCCTGCTGTGGGTCTAGACGTGTTCAATCCATGTTGCATCACCGTCCCTGAGGAAAAGTTGTAAGAGGTTTTCTCTGTCTCTCTGTCGTTTATTTTTTTCAATTTATTACTATATTGGTTACAGCTTATTTTCAAAGCTCTGTTTCTTGCTGCTGTACATCCACTTGATTCACGTACAGAGAGACATCAGTAAATTCTTTTTCAGATTCTTACCAGTCGTATATATTCTTTTCCGGTGACTTGAGTGTGCTGAGTGCAGTTCTTTTAGCTACCGTGTAGGCCTTGTTGATTATCAGTTTGGTATTTGGAATGGTATCTTTGCTAATTTCAACCTCTTGGATGATGTCTCACCCCTCCCCACCTTTCCCGTTTAGCAGCCTTATGCGTGTTTTCTACATATTTGACTATGTTTTTGTTTTGTAAGTTATTTCATGTGTAGCTATTTTGGATTCCACCTTTAAGTGATATCTTATGATATGTGTCTTTTTCTTTTTGAATTATGTCACTTAGAATGATCATACGTAACTCCTCTGGAGTTGTTACAACTGGCCATATTTCATTGATTTCCAGGCTGAGTAATATTCCACTCTACATAAGTACCACATCTCTATCCATGTTTTCCCTCCAGAGACATTTAAGTTATATCCTAGTCGAGGATCTTTTAAACAGAGAGGCGGTAAATATTGGGGTGCCTGTGTCCTCTCGATTTTTGTTTTTCCCAAGATATACGCCCATGAGTGCAAGTGCCCTATGCTCTGTAGCTCATTTTTTAGATGCTTTAGTAAACACAATACACTTCTCCAGAATGGCCGTTGGCAATATACATTTCCACTATAAGTCTCACAGGGCTCCCTCTTCTCCTTGCCCTGTCCTGCATTTCTGTTGTTTACGCTTTATGAGGATGGCTCTTCTGACTGATCTGAAGTGATATCTTTTGTAGTATTGATTTCCAGTGCCCACCTGTTTGGTTGGCTAAAAAAGTGTATGCCCTTTTCTTGAATATATACAGAAAAAAACGCATACACCCTTTTTGGCCAACTGCAATGTTGGCAATGTTCAGCCCCTTTTCTTGTGCTTAATGGTGAGTCCTTTCTACCTCCTCAAATCCCTTTCCTGCCATTCTCCCTTGCTTACAAGTCCTTTTCTCTGACTTTCCTCAAGACATTTTTCAGTGATAGATATTTTCAACTCTGCAGTTCGTGAATTTTACTGCCCCTGAGTTCCATTGTTCAACTTGTGTTTATGGGAACTGGCCACAAAGCAGTGGGATTTCCTCAAGCCCTATACTGTTTCCATGGGCAACCCTAGCCTTTGGTCAATTCGTCTTCCTGATTGGAAATTAGAGTGACATGTGCCTGTCTGAACACCTAGGACTTGTCTCTCATTGTTCCTCATCCTTCCGCTTCATCCTCTGGACAAATTCCAAACTGTACGCAACAGGATGTTGACAGTGCTGCCATCTCCAAGTGGGGAGACTGTTAGTAAAGACGCTGGAGGGGCGAACCCGAGCACCAGGAGATGAGGAGATGAGATGCCTTTTCCAAACTCTTCCCGATCAGACGGTATACCATCCTCTGGGTGTGACAGACATGTTTTAGCAGTAGGAAGAGTCCCATTCATGTAAGGAGAACACCAGGGCTTTTTCAAAATCAGTGTCTCCCCGAAACCCAAACTGGGGAATTTTTTAAGCTACGGCTACACATATGTTCATTAAGGGCCTTGGGAAGTAGGCAGAGTTCAAACTTTAGATGATTGAAGTCTTCAGGGTCAGAAGCACTCACCACCAGCTTCCCTTAGGTTACACTTTAACTGTCATTGATAGATGATGTCAATAAAAATATCTATTCTTTTTCAGATTATTTCCCCTTATAGGTTATTGCAAAATGTTGAGTGTAGTTCCCTGTGCTATACAGTAGTTCCTTGTTGATGATCTATTTTATACATAGCAGTGTGTATGTGTTAATCCCAAACTGTTAGTTTATCCCTCCTCCCACCTTTCCCCTTTGGTAATAATAAATTATAAGATTTTATACTTCTCAGAAATGGGAGAGCTGAAAGAGAGGTATCATTTTCAATGGAAAAGCATTTAAAACAAGATTGAAGCTTTAACCAAGATTATTAGATGTACATCTTTGGAAAGAAATCACTTCGTTTCTCTAATATTGACCTGACAAATAAGACAAACCTTTTCACTGAACTTGCTTATAATAAAGTGATGGAAATAGCCAATGGAAGCGTTAGAAACATCTTATTTTACCCGAGCCTTATACACTGTTCTATGTTAACTACAGTTTGGCTCACACATCTGTTCATTGAGGTTACAATAGTCTCAATTTCTGTTACTGATCCTCCAGAGTGGACCCCAACAAGTGTCCCCCTGCCCAGTGTCATTGGGGCCAACAGATCGAGGCTGAGTTTGGTTCACAAGCAAAGGAAACTTTATATTTTGATCAGAGAATGGAGAGGTGAGAGCATGCACTACCCCGTGGGCTGTGGGCTGGGCTGCTGTGTAGAGATCCTGTCAGAGTCAGTGGGAGGGAGGGGGCGGAGCTCTGGAGGGCCGGGTTGGCTGCAGCTCAGGCTCTATATCGCGGAGTCTGCACTGGGCCCCAGGAGCTGAGGTGTCGTCCCAGCCATTCTGCACTAGGAAATCTGGTCTGAAGTGCCGGGTGTGGAACCTCTGCATGCGAGACCCTAGGAGTATGTGAAATTAGACAAAGCACAAAGGATAAAAAAGGTCAGACTTGACTTTATTGCCCAGATTCCATTTTTATCTCCCAGGGATTTTTAATGGGCTTTGCTGGGGACAAACCCCTCCTCTGCCTTTTGTCCCGTTCCTCATTCTTGGAGTGCTGAGGGTGCAGACCCTTCTTCTGTAACTGCTGAGTGCTGAGTTGGGAGCCCTCATACCCAGGGACGAGGGTCAGAACTTCTCCACAGCAGCCTCCAGGTGACGTTGATTGTCCCCAGGCCCCCTGCCTCCTTGCTCGTCCGCCTGAGCACCAGCATTGGAAGTGTTATAGATTCTAATGACCTTTAAGGGTCCAGGAAAGAGATGTGCAGAGATGCTGTGGGGGCCGGTTTCACCCCGCCCCACATTTGTTCGGCCACCTTAGGCTGACCGTTTCTGCCAGCCTAGATGCTCTGACCAGTAGTCTGCGCTTTCTTCAATTAGGCCCCTGAATTAACGTACAAACAGCACCAGGTGTCAGAGCCCTGCCCGCTCAACTCCCAGACAGTCCAGGGTCAGTGGTGATCAAGGACCATGATGGCCACTGAGTCAACAGCCTTTTGAAGTAAACAGGAGTCCAGCCAGTCTTATTGGCCACCATCAGCATGGTGTCTGTAGGCTTTTCTATGGTGACAGTGTGATATACGGTTCCCCCAACAAGATTATTAGCTCCCCTCTGGGTGCAGTAAGTCCTGCAAGCAGTAGTCTACTCTTTTGGGACACACTCTTGTTGTTTTATGAGAGAAACTCCAGGTCAAGTGATGTTCACACGAGTCGTCATGGTGCCCTGTTGCCCCCGGTTATCTCTCTGGATGTTGGAGTTGGAGGGCCTCCTCACTCGAGGTTGGTGTGCCCACGGAGCGAACCCTGCAACTTCAGGGTATGGTTGGTGGTTAGGATCACCACGTGGGGTCCTTTTCCCTTAGGAGGGAGGTGGCCTTTTGGGCTGCTGATTTCCAGGTTTTTAGATACCGCCAGTATCTTGGCCAGATGTGGCAGTAGGCCAAGCCCCTTGGTGACCGTAGTTTATCCTACCTGGATGGCATTCTTGCATTGTTCCATTTCAAGTGGTCCCAGTTTTTGCACTAATTCTCCAATGGCGATTCACCTTTCACCAGGAATGTAAAGATCAAAGGGTTTAGCTAAATTAGGGAGTTCCAGGGCAAGGGTCTGAATTGACTGCTCTTTCCATTCTTGAAAGGCCACTTCTGGATTCTATTCAAAAGGATCATCATCTTTTCCTTTCAGTGTTTCATATAGAGGCCCAGCTAGTAGACTGTAGTTAGGGATCCAGAAGCAGCAAACCCTGGCCTCCCCAGGAACCCCTAAGCTGTCTTCTAGTTTTAGAAAGGAGTAAGGCTGAAAATGGTTTCTTCCCTTTCCTGGGATGGGCTTCTCCGACCTTCTGTGAGAATGAAGCCCAGGCAGGTCACCGCAGTCTGTGATATTTGAGCTTTTTCTTGGACAACTTCTATCCTTTATTGGCTTGGTAGTTCAGAGGCCTCCTTAGTAGGGCTGGTGATCAGAATGTCGTCTGTGTACTGAAGGAGGGTTTCCTTTTCCAGAGGTAGAACTTTTAGGTCTTTAGCTAAGCTTTCCCCAAAGATGGTGTGGGAATTTTTGCACCCTTGGGGCAAGACGGCCCGGAAGTATTGTTTTAGTTGTATGTTGAGTCCTGCCACCCACAAGCCAAAATTTCTTGTGACTCTGGGACTAATGGAATACAAAAGAAGGCATCATTGAAGACTAATACAGAATACCATGTCCTGGTGGTTGGTAGAATGACCAGCAGGGTGTAGGAATTAGGAGCAACTGGAGGTATATCCTCGGTGGCTTCACTGACTGTCCTGACATCCTTTACCAGGTCCCCAGCAGCCCATGGGGCTCTCGTGGTCAGACCAATCCCAGAATATGGAGCTCACCTGGGCAGGTACCCCACCCCCACCCCAGCCCACGGGGCTCTCGTGGTCAGGCCCCTCCCAGGATACAGAGCTACCCTTGCAGGTACCGTGGCAGGGCTGGGCACACAGGAACCGTGCACATAGCCCTCATTGCAGAGCACCCCCAGCTCACCTGTCGCTCAGAGCTGACACAGAGCACCTCAGAGCAGGACTTGAACTAACAAACAGCAGCTGCGACAGGTCTGTGACCCTGGGCATCACTCTGTGCGGCCTCCCTCCACCTGGTCTTCCAGAGACTTCCACTGCACCCGGGGCACCAGGCCTCTGTCTCCAACCACCACCCACCCCTCCTCTCCCTGACTCCTGGGTTCCTCTCATTAGGAGAGGGTTTTCTTGAAGTTGTCTCCCACTCATGGGCCAGATAAAATGATTAGAAAACAAGCCAAAGCTGCAGCCCCTTGTCTATCCTGACTCTCAGGAGCCCACACCTGTTCCTTGGACCTGGCTGGTTCAGCAAGTTCCATTTTCTGCAACTGTGAGCCCCTGAGGGGTGATGATTGGCTGAGCTGGGCAGCCTAACCGTGCTGGCCAGCCCTCCCCAGGTGTGCCTGGGTTGAGATCAATATAAATACCACTCCAGGCAGCAAGAGCCCCTGCAGCCGTGCCTGACGCCATTTTCTCTGCCCTGTCAGCAGTCTCGGGGCTGGGCTGGTGGGAGGGAGTGAGAGGCCACGGCTTTGTGGGTGGCCCAGTGTGAGTGGGGCTCTGCTGGACTTTCTGCAGCAGTTGCCAGGCTGCCACCTGCTAAAGAAGAGGATGTGTCACCCATACCTGCTGCTGGAATTTCTCCCTGGGCAGAGGTGAGGAAGGAAAAAAGCAGTGGGGGCAGGGACAGGACGGGTATCTCAGGCAGGGAAATGGAAATCTTCCAGAAGAGCACCCAGGGCCAGGACCATCCTGGCTGGCCTGCAGGCACCAAGTCGGCCGGCATGCTGTCACTCGTGTGGCTCTATGGCCCTTCCTCTAGGCTTTCAAGTCCTTGTATATATTCAGGTGTTTTACCTGGGACGGGTGGGAACAGTTCAGCAGCAGCTGGCCTGGGGCTCATCTCACGTTTACTCACAGATGCCTCGGCATGGTCCCCCAGGCTTGTAATGAGGACACTCCTTGTGGGGTGGCTGCTGGCTGCATGCGAGCGGAATCCCCACCTCTGACCAACTTCAGAATTGTCTATCACTGGAGCAAGTGCCCTGATTGGGTTTTCATCTGTATAACTGGTGGGTTCTGTTTTGTTTTTTTCTTTTTTGTTTCAAGGTAGGTTTTATTCCTCTTTTTTGTACTTATGGATGTAAGCATGGAAATAATTCATTCATATAAATACATGTATGTGAAGGGAATAACATTTTTCCGTTTTTTAAAAAATTTTATTTTTCATTTTATTTTATTTATTTTTTATACAGCAGGTTCTTATTGGTTATCTATTTTATACATATAAATGTATACATGTCAATCCCAATCTCCCAACTCCTCCCACCGCCACCCCCCCCATGGCTTTCCCCTCTTTGTGTCCATACATTTGTTCTCTACATCTGTGTCTCTATTTCTTCCCTTCAAACCGGTTAATCTGTACAGTTTTTCTAGGTTCCACATATATGCGTTAATATACAATATTTGTTTTTCTCTTTCTGACTTACTTCACTCTGTATGACAGTCTCTAGATCCATCGACGTCTCTACAAATGACCCAATTTCATTCCTTTTTATGGCTAATAGTCCATTTTATATATGTACCACATCTTTATCCATTTGTCTGTCTGTGGGCATTTAGGTTGCTTCCATTACCTGGCTATTGTAAATAGTGCTGCAATGAACATTGTGGTGAATGTGTCTTTTTGATTTATGGTTTTCTCTGGGTATATGCCCAGTAGTGGGTTGCTGGATCATATGGTAATTCTATTTTTAGTTTTTTAAGGAACCTCCATACTGTTCTCCATAGTGACTATCAATTTACATTCCCACCAATCGTGGAAGAGGGTTCCTTTTCTCCACACCCTCTCCAGCATTTGTTGTTTGTAGATTTTCTGATGATGCCCATTCTAACAGGTGTGAGGTGATACCACATTGTAGTTTTGATTTGCATTTCTCTAATAATTAGTGATGTAGAGCAGCTTTTCATTGCTCCTTGGCCATCTCTACGTCTTTTTGGAAGAAATGTCTATTTAGATCTTCTGCCCATTTTTGTATTGGGTTGTTTGTTTTTTTAATATTGAGCTGCATCAGCTGTTTATATATATTGGAGATTAATCCTTTGTCCATTGATTCAGTTGCAAATATATTCTCCCATTCTGAGGGTTGTCTTTTTGTGTTTGTAGTTTCCATTGCTTTGCAAAAGCTTTTACGTTTCATTAGGTCCCATTTGTTTAGTTTTCTTTTTTATGTCATTACTCTAGGAGGTGGATCAAAAAAGATCTTGCTGTGATTTATGTTAGAGTATTCTTCCTATGTTTTCCTCTAAGAGTTTTATACTGTCCGGTCTTACATTAAGGTCTCTAATCCATTTTGAATTTATTTTTGTGTATGGTGTTAGGGGGTGTTCTAATTTCATTCTTTTACATGTAGCTGTCCATTTTTCCCAGCACCACTGATTGAAGACACTGTCTTTTCTCCATTGTATAGTCTTGCCTACTTTGTCATAGATTAGTTGACCATAGGTGTGTAGGTTTATCTCTGGGCTTCTTTCTTTTTTATTTTCCTTTTACACCTTTATTGGAGTATAATTGCTTTACAATGGAGTGTCAGTTTCTGCTGTATAACAAAGTGAATCAATTATACATATACATATATCACCATATCCCCTCCCACCCTCCACATCCCACCCCTTTAGGTGGTCGCAAAGCACCGAGTTGATCTCCCTGTGCTATGTGGCTGCTTCCCAGTAGCTATCGATGTTACATTTGGTAATGTATATATGTCCATGGCACTCTCTCACTTCGTCCCAGCTTACCCTTCCCCCTCCCTGTGTCCTCAAGTCCTTTCTCTATGTCTGTGTCCTTAATCCTGTCCTGCCCCTAGGTTCTTCATAAACTTTTTTCTTTAGATTCCATATATCTCTGTTAGCACACGGTATTTATTTTTCTCTTTCTGACTCACTTCACTGTGTAGGACAGACTCTAAGTCCATCCCCCTCACTACAAATAACTCAGTTTTGTTTCTTTTTATGGCTGAGTAATATTCCATTTATATATGTGCCAGATATTCTTTATCCATTCATCTGTCGATGGACACTTAGGTTGCTTCCATGTCCTGGCTATTGTAAGTAGAACTGCAACGAACATTGTTGTATATAACTCTTTTTGAATTATGGTTTTCTCAGGGCAAATGCCCAGTAGTTGGATTGCTGGGTCGTATGGTACTTCTATTTTTAGTTTTTTAAGGAACCTCTATACTGTTATCCCTAGTGGGTATAGCAATTTACATTCCCAGCAACAGTGCAAGAACGTTCCCTTTTCTCCAGTAAATGCCTCTCCAGCATTTATTGTTTGTAGATTTTTTGATGATTGCCATTCTGACTGCTGGGAGGTGATAACTCACTGTAGTTTTGATTTGCATTTCTCTAATGATTAGTGATGTTCAGCATCCTTTCATGTGTTTATTGGCAATCTGTATATCTCCTTTGGAGAAATGTCTATTTAGGTCTTCTGCCCATTTTTGGATTGTGTTGTTTGTTTTTGTGATATTGAGCTACACGAGCTGCTTGTAAATTTTGGAGATTAATCTTTTGTCATTTGCTTCATTTGAAAACATTTTCTCCCATTCTGAGGGTTGTATTTTCGTCTTGTTTATGTTTTCCTTTGCTGTGCAAAAGCTTTGAAGTTTCATTAGGTCCCATTTGTTTATTTTTGTTTTTATTTCCACTTCTCTAGGAGGTGGGTCAAAAAGGATCTTGCTGTGATTTATGTCATAGAGTGTTCTGCCTATGTTTTCCTCTAATAATTTTATAGTGTCTGGTCTAACATTTAGATCTCTAATTAATTTTGAGTTTATTTTTGTGTATGGTGTTATGGAGCATTCTAATTTCATTCTTTCACGTGTGGTTGTCCAGTTTTCCCAGCACCACTTACTGAAGAGACTGTCTTTTCTTCATTGTATATCTTTGCCTCCTTTGTCATAGATGAGTTAGCCATAGGTACGTAGGTTTATCTCTGGGCTTTCTATCTTGTTCAATTGATCTATATTTCTGTTTTTGTGCCAGTACCATATAGTCTTGATTAATGTAGCCTTGTAGTATAGTCTGAAGTTAGGAAGTCTGATTCCTCCAGCTCTTTTAATTTCCCTCAAGATTGCTTTGGCTATTCGGGGTCTTTTGTGTCTCCATACAAATTTTAAGATTTTTTTGTTCTAGTTCTGTAGAAAATGCCAGTGGTATTTGATAGGGATTGCATTGAATCTGTAGCTTGCTTTGGGTACTATAGTCATTTACACAATATTGATTCTTCTAATCCAAGAACATGGTTTATACCTCCATATGTTTATATCATCTTTGATTTCTTTCAGCAGTGTCTTATAGTTTTCTGAGTACAGGTCTTTTACCTCCTTATGTAGGTTCATTCCTCCATATTTTATTCTTTTTGTTGCAATGGTGAATGAGATTGTTTCCTTAATTTCTCTTTCTGATCTTTCATTATTAGTGTATAGGAATGCAAGAGATTTCTGTGCATTAATTTTGTATCCTGCAACTTTACCAAATTCATTGATTAGCTCTAGTAGTTTTCTGGTGGCATCTTTAGGATTCACTATGTGTAGTATCGTGTCATTTGCAAACAGTGACAATTTTACTTCTTCTTTTCCAATTTGTATTCCTTTTATTTCTTTTTCTTCTCTGATTACTGTGTCTAGGACTTCCAAAACTATGTTGAGTAATAGTGGTGAGAGTGGACATCCTTGTCTTGTTCCTGATCTTAGAGGAAATGCTTTTAGTTTTTCACTATTGAGAATGATGTTTGCTGTGGGTTTGTCATATACTGCCTTTATTATGTTGAGGTAGATTCCCTCTATGCCCACTTTTTGGAGACTTTTAATCATAAATTGGTGTTGAATTTTGTCGAAAGCTTTTCCTGCATCTATTGGGATGATCATATTTTTATTCTACAATTTGTTAATGTGGTGTATCACATTGATTGATTTGTGTATATTGAAGAATTCTTGCATCCCTGGGATAAACCCCACCTGATCATGGTGCATGATCCTTTTAATGTGTTGTTCAATTCTGTTTCCTAGTATTTTGTTGAGGATTTTTACATCTATATTAATCAGTGATATTGGTCTCTAATTTTCTTTTTCTGTAGTATCTTTGTCTGGTTTTGGTATCAGGGTGATGGTGGCCTCATATAATGAGTTTGGGACTGTTCCTTCCCCTGAAAAGTTCTGAAGAGTTTGAGAAGATTGGGTGTTAGCTCTTGTCTAAATGTTTGATAGAATTCACCTCTGATGCCATCTAGTTCTGGACTTTTGTTTGTTGGAAGATTTTTAATCACACTTTCAATTTCATTACTTGTGATAGGTCTGTTCATATTTTCTATTTCTTCCCGGTTCAGTCTTGGAAGGTTATACCTTTCTAAGAATTTGTCCATTTCTTCCAGGTTGTCCATTTTATTGGCATAGAGTTGTTTGTAGAGGTCTCTTAGGATGCTTTGTATTTCTGTGGTGTCTGTTACAACTTCTCCTTTTTCATTTCTAATTTTATTGATTTGAGTCCTCTCCCTCTTTTACTTGAGTCTGGCTACAGGTTTATCGTTTTTGTTTATCTTCTCAAAGAACCAGCTTTTAGTTTTATTGATCTTTGCTATTGTTTTTATTTCATTTATTTCTGCTCTGATCTTTATGATTTCTTTCCTTCTATTAACTTTGGGTTTTGTTCTTCGTTCTCTAGTTCCTTTAGGTGTAGGGTTAGATTGTTTATTTGAGATTTTTCTGGTTTCTTGAGGTAGGCTTTTATTGCTATAAACTTCCCTCTTAGAACTGTTTTTGCTGCATCCCATAGGTTTTCAATCATCGTGTTTTTGTTGTCATTTGTCTCTAGGTAGTTTTTGATTTCCTCTTTTATTTCTTCAGTGATCTCTTGGTTATTTAGAAACGTATTGTTTAGCCTCCATGTGTTTGTTTTTTACGTTATTTTCCCTGTAATTGAGTTCTAATCTCATAGCATTGTGGTCGGAACAGCTGCTTGATATGATTTCAGTTTTGTTAAATTTACTGAGGCTTTATTTGTGACCCAAGATGTGATCTATCCCGGAGAATGTTCCGTGTACCATTGAGAAGAACTTGTAGTCTGCTGTTTTTGGATGGAATGTCCTATAAATATCCATTAAATCTATCTGGTCTATTGTGTCATTTAAAGCTTGTGTTTCCTTATTAATTTTCTGTCTGGATGATCTCCATTGGTGTAAGTGAGGTGTTAAAGTCCCTTGCTATTATTATGTTACTGTTGATTTCCTCTTTTATAGCTGTTAGCAGTTGCCTTATATATTGAGGTGTTCCTGTGTTGGGTACATATATATTTATAATTGTTATATCTTGGATTGATCCCTTGATCATTATGTAGTGTCCTTCCTTGTCTCTTGTAACATTCTTTATTTTAAAATCTATTTTATCTGATATGAGTATTGCTACTCCAGCTTTCTTTTGATTTTCATTTGCATGGAATATATTTTCCATCCCCTCACTTTCAGTCTGTATGTGTCCCTAGGTTTGAAATGGGTCTCTTGTAGACAGCATATATATGGATCTTGTTTTTCTATCCATTCAGTAAGCCTGTGTCATTTGGTTGGAGCATTTAATCCATTCATGTTTAAGGTAATTATCAATATGTATGTTCCTATTACTATTTTCTTAATTGTTATGGGTTTGTCTTAGTGGGTCCTTTTCTTCTCTTGTGTTTCCCACTTAGAGAAGTTCCTTTAGCATTTGTTGTAGAGCTGGTTTCATGGTGCTGAATTCTCTTAGCTTTTGCTTGTCTGTAAAGCTTTTGATTTCTCCATCAAATCTGAATGAGATACTTGCTGGGTGGAGTACTCTTGGTGGTAGGTTCTTCCTTTTCATCACGTTAAATTTATCATGCCACTCCCTTCTGGCTTGTAGATTTTCTGCTGAGAAATCAGCTGTTAACCTTATGGGAGTTCCGTTGTATGTTGTCATTTTTCCCTTGTTGCTTTCAATAATTTTTCTTTGTCTTTAATTTTTTCAATTTGATTACTGTGTGTCTCGGCATTTTTCTCCTTTGGTTTATCCTGCCTGGGACTCTCTGCGCTTCGTGGACTTCGGTGGCTATTTCTTTTCCCATGCTAGGGAAGTTTTCAACTATAATCTCTTCAGATATTTTCTCGAGTCCTTTCTCTCTCTGTTCTCCATCTGAGACCCCTATAATGCGAATGTTGTTGCATTTAATGTTGTCCCAGAAGTCTCTTAGGTTGTCTTCATTTATTTTCATTCTTTTTCTTTATTCTGTTCCATGGCAGTGATTTCCACCTTTCTGTCTTCCAGGTCACTTATCCGTTCTTCTGTCACAGTTATTCTGCTACTGATTCCTTCTAGTGTATTTTTCATTTCAGTTATTGTATTGTTCATCTCTGTTTGTTTGTTCTTTAATTCTTCTAGGTGTTTGTTCCTTAATTCTTCTAGGTCTTTGTTAAGCATTTCTTGCATCTTCTCGATCTTTGCCTCCATTATTTTTCTAAGGTCTTGGATCATCTTCACTATCATTATTCTGAATTCTTTTACTGGAAGGTTACCTATCCCCACTTCATTTCATTGTTTTTCTGAGGATTTATCTTGTTCCTTGATCTGGTATAAAGTCCTCTGCCTTTTCATTTTCTCTATCTTTCTGTGAATGTGGTTTTCCTTCCACAGGCTGCAGAATTGTAGTTCTTCTTGCTTCTGCTGTCTGCTCTCCAGTGATTGAGTCTATCTGAGAGGCTTGTGCAAGCTTCCTTATGCGAGGGACTGGTGGTGGGTAGAGCTGGGTGTTGCTCTGGTGGGCAGAGCTTTAATCTGCTTGTCTGTGGATTAAATAAAAGTTTAATAAAAAGTTTAATCCGCTTGTCTGCTGAGGCATGGGGCTGGGTTCTCTCCCTGTTGGTTGTTTGGACTGAGGCGACCCAGCACTGGAGCCTACCTTGCTCTTGGTGAGGCTAATGGTGGACTCTGGGAGAGTTCATGCCAAGGAGTATTTCCCAGAACTTCTGCTGTCAGTGTCATTGTCCCCATGGTGAGCTGCAGCCACACCCCACCTCTGCAGGAGACCCTCTAAAACTAGCAGCTAGGTATGATCATTCACCTATGGGGTGACTGCTCCTTCCCCTGGGTCCTGATGTGCACACTACTTTGTGTGTGTCCTCCAAGAGGGGAGTCTCTGTTGAGACTCTGAGTCTCTGAGTGCAGTTGAGACTCTGAGTGGAGTCGCACAGACTCTGGGTCCTGTGGAGCTTCGATGTTTTGTGGTTCTAGAAATCCTATAGGAGACGGTCCACAGCAGGTGAAGCTAATGCTGTCATAGAGGTGGTGAAACCAAAGATCTGCAGTTCCGACTAGAGGTGCTGATGTACAAACAGGACAAAATCATCTCATGTGAATGTAGTTCAGGCATGTTTAAAATGAATGCAGTCATGTTAATGCCTAACATCTTCTATCTTGTGCCTCTCCTCAAGGACCCCCTCCTCAGTTCCTGAGTCTCCTGTAAGTCATGTACAGGGGAATGGAGAGTGGGCTCTGTCCAGTCTGAGCCCTGAGTTACCCTGTGTGTATCTTAGGATACTTTGTATTTCTGTGGTGGCTCTTGTAACATCATCTCTTTCAGTTCTGATTTATTTGGGCCCTCTCTTTTAAAAAAAGTACTACTGTTGTCTTTTATTCTTTACAGAAGTTTAATAAGTGTTTGATCTACTACCCTTACTCTATGTATACTTTTTGCCGTGAGATTTTTACTTTTGTTTGTTTTCTTGTTACTGTCAATAATTAGTGAGAATTCTTTTAAGCTACCTTCAACATTGCTTATAAAGCTGCTTTATTAGTGATGACAGAGCTTTAATGGAAGTCGTGTTCTGGTTGTAAACTAGAATGCAATGTGCCAGCAAAAAGTCCCTTAAGTGTATGTCTCATTACTTCTTGTTCTTTTTTTTTCCTTTTTTCTCTCTTTTTTTTCTTGTTCTTTTTTTAATTTTTATTTTTTATCAGAGCAAATTTGATTAAAATGTTTTGTTTGTTCTAGGTGTGTAAGATGTGGTTCTTTTACACATATACATGTATCTATACTTCTTCAGATCGTTTTCTCATGTAGCTTGTGACACAATGTTGAGTAGTCTTCTCTTGGTATTCCGTAGGTCTTTGATGATTATATATTTCACATGTGTTTCTATACCTATGTTAACCCCAATATCCTAATATATCCAGTCCTCACACCTTTCCATTTGGTGAACCTTAACTTTGTTTAATGAATCTGTGATTGCCTTTCTCTGTGGAAATATCTTCATTGGTATCAATTTTTAGCTAACACCTATAAGTGATATTATAGGATATGTGTCTTTTGCTGTCTGACTTAGTACAATTTGCCTGATTACCTCTAGAATCATCTACGGTGCTGCAAATGGCATTGTTTCATTTTTTTCCCTAGATAATATTCCATCTGTACATGTACCAGTTCTTCTTTGTCCACTCACCTCTTGATGGACTTTCTGGTTGCCTCCATGTCTTGGCTATTGTAATACTGCTGCACTGCACATTTGCCTGCCTGTGTCTTTCCAATTCTGTCTTCTTATGTTATAGGCCCAAGAGTGGGCCTCCTGTATCATATAGTATCTCAGGGTTTACCGTTTAAATGCACCATGATTCTGTGCTCATTAGTGGCTCTTTCCAGGTTACATCTCACTTAAAGTTGAGGGTATGCATTTCTCCACAACACCTTCAGCATTTATTTATTTATTTATTTTTAACATCTTTATTGAAGTATAATTGCTTTACAATGGTGTGCTAGCTTGTGCTTTACAACAAAATGAATCAGTTATACATATACATATGTTCCCATATCACTTCCCTCTTGCGTCTCCCTCCCTCCCACCCTCCCTCCCCTCCAGGCGGTCACAAAGCACCGAGCTGATCTCCCTGTGCCATGCTGCTGCTTCCCACTAGCTATCTACCTTACGTTTGGTAGTGTATATATGTCCATGCCTCTCTCTCCCTTTGTCACAGCTTACCCTTCCCCCTCCCCATATCCTCAAGTCCATTCTCTAGTAGGTCTCTGTCTTTACTCCTGTTTTACCCCTAGGTTCTTCATGACATTTTTTTTTCTTAAATTCCAGGTATATGTGTTAGCATACGGTATTTGTCTCTCTCTTTCTGACTTACTTCACTGTGTATGACAGACTCTAGGTCTATCCACCTCATTACAAATAGCTCAATTTTGTTTCTTTTTATGGCTTCAGCATTTATTGTTTGTAGTTTTCTTGCTGATGGATATTCTGACTGGTGTGAGCTGATACCTCTTTGTGGTTGAATTTGCATATGACTCATAATCCTTTGAAATTGAGCTTTAAGACATGTCCTTTTTATTTTTCAAACTGTGATTACAGCTTAGCCCTTCAAAGTGTTTTCTAAAGTATGTGTTACATTTTGAAATTTATTGGCCATTACCTCCCTCAAAACATTTTGAGGGCAGGTTTCATTTACAGCCCTGCAGTACTTGTTCACATGAAGTGACCATTAGCACAGGCTTTAAAGCTGCTTTTGCAGGTAACGGCCAGATTGCGGCAGCCTTTCTTTGTTCCCCATGCTGGTACTAGGGAAACAGAGCTTCCGGCCAGTGGTCTTCCTCGGTTATAAATTAGAGTGGAATGTGCCCGGATAAACCCCCAAAGGCTGATGTCTCCTTATTTTTGTTTCTTTTTTAAATTTAATTTATATTTTTATCGGAGTAATATTCCATTGTGTATATGGACCACTTCTTGGTGCATAGCTCTGTTGAGGGACATTTTCGCTGCTTCCAAGTGTTGGCTATATTAAATATTGCTGGAGTGCAAGATTGCCAGCCTGTGACTTTTTGATTCTCATTTTCTCAGGTGATAGGCCCAGCAGTGGGTGTGACTGATTGACTAGTAGCTCAATGTTTACCTTTTCAAAGCACCTCCATTGTGTTTTCATTAGTGGCTCTTACCATGTCTCCCTTAGAACCGAGGGTACGAACTTCTCCACAATCCCTTCAGCATTTATAGTTTGCAGCATTTTTGCTAATGGCCAGTCTGACTGCTGTGACCTGATAGGTTTTTGTAATTTGGGTTTGCATGACTTTAAAAATTCCTAAAATTCATCATTTTCCACGCCTTTTTCCTTTCTGTTAAAAATCAAGTGTGAGTACAATATATCTCTTGAAGCTCTCTTCTTGGAAGGTTGCCCTCTTTTGAATTTTTGGTGGATATTCGACCCCAGGATTTTTTTGGAGGGCAGATGTCATTACAGAACTGCAAGTTTGGTGAATATTTAGTGACCATTAGCACTGGGTTTAAAGCTGCTGTTGTGGGAAACGGCCACAAGGAGGCAGCATTTGTCCTTTCCCAAATCTGAGTACTAGGGCAGCAGAGCCTTTCTGGAAGTCGTGGTCCTAGGTTTTAAGTTAGAATGGAATGTGCCAGGAGGAACGCCCATAAGTTTATGTCTCATTACATCTTGGTTTTTAAAATTTATTTAATCGGGGTAATGATTAGATATTGTTTGTCCAGATGTACACAATCTGGTTCATTTGTACAATATATATGTCTATTCATGTTCAGATCCTCTTCCCATGTAAAATATTACAGTGTTCCGTAGACCTCCCTTGCTATATGGTCCGTCTTTTCGATATATGTTTATTATATGTATTTGTATACGTATGGTAACGTTAATCTTAATTTATCCATTCTGCCCACCTTTCCTTTTAGATAAGCATACTTAATTTCTAAGTCTGTGAGTGTCTTTCTCTGTGGAAATATGTTCATTTGTGTTAGTTATTAGATAACGCCTATAAGTGATATCATAGGATATAGGTCTTTTGCTTTCTGACTTACCTCATATTCTGTGATTATCTCCAAGCTCATCTATGGCACCTCAAATAGCAGTGTTTCATTGTTTTCTATGGCTAATATTCTATTGTGAACGTGGACCACTTCTTCTTCATCCATACATCTGTTGATGGACATTTTGGTGGCTTCACTGTCTTGGCTATTGTGAATAAGGCTGCAGTGTAGCTTTTGCAGCCCGAGTCTTCTCGATTCTGGTCTTCTCAGGTGAGAGGCCCAGTGGTGTGACTGCTGCATCGAATGGTATCTCAACTTTTACTTTTAATCGTAGCTCCTTTCTGTTCTCATTATTGGCTCTTACCACGTTACATCTCACCAGCAGCTAGAGGGTACACAGTTCTCTAAAACCCCTTCAGAATTTATTGTTTGTAGATCTTTTGCTGATGGTCAGTCGACTGGTGTGAGTTGAAACCTTTTTGTACATTAGATTTGCATGAGTCTAATAATTCCTGAGGTTGAGCTTTCACCCATTTTCCTTTTTTTAAACAAGAGAGTGAGTCAAACTTACCTCTTCATACTATCGTCTTGAAAAATTTGTCAGTTTTGAATTTTATTGTCCATTCCCTACCTCAGCACAGTTGTTTAGGGCAGGTGTCCTTTGCAGCCCTGAGTCCTTGTGAATGTTAAGAGAACATTAGCTGTGGGCTTAACGCCACTCTTGCGGAAAACGGCCACAAGGCAGCAGAATTTCTACATTGCCAACTCTGGGTTTTTGGGCAGCAGAGCCTTCCTGGAAATCGTGTTAGTAGGCTGCAAATTAGAGTGGAATGTGCCAGAGCACATCCCCAAGAGCTTATATCTCCTTACTTCTTGTTTGTTTTATAAATTTAATTTTTATTAATTATCAGAGCAAACTTGATAAAAATATTTTGTTTCTCCTAGGTGTACAGAATCTGGTTCATTATATCAATGTATCTGTCATTTATCTTTGCATTCTTTACTGTGTAGGTTATTACAGAGTGTTGCCTAGACCTCTCTTGGTATTCCATAGGTATTTTGTGATTATATATTTCATATGTATTAGTACATGTCTGTTAACCCTCATATCCTAATTCACACATTCCTTACACTTTTCCATTTGGTTAAACATAATTTTTTTTTTCTTAATCCATGCTTTTCCTTCTCTTGGAAATAAGTTCGTGAGTATCAACTTTTAGGTAACACCTAGAAGTGATGTCATAGGATATCTGTCTTTCACTTTCTTTCTTTAATTTGAGTGATTATCTCTAGGTCCTTATATGGTGGTGCAAACGGCACTGTTTCATTGTTTTCCATGGCTAATATTCCATTGTTTATATGGACCACTTCCTCTTTGTGCATTTTTCTGTTGATGGACATTTTGGTTTCTTCCAAGTCTTGGCTATGTTAAATATTCCTGCAGTACAGGATTGCCAGCCTGTGTCTTTTCCATTCTGCTCTGCTCAGGTGATAGGCACATCAAAGGACCTACCAGATCACATGGTAGCTCAATTTTTACCCTTAAACGCACCTCCATTATGTTCTCGCTACTGGCTGTTACCAGTTTACATCCCCCCAGCAGCTGGAGGGTACACAGTTCTCTGAAACCCCTTCAGCATTTATTCTTTGTAGACTTTTTGCTGAAGAACATTCTGACGGCTGTGAGGTGAACATTTCTGTAATTGGATTTGCATGGCTTTATTCATTGCTGATGTTGTGCATTTTTCAATTTCCTTTTATTTTAAAGAGAAAAAAAGAAAAGACAAAATGTGCGTAAAATATGCCTCTTGACATTGTCTTCTTGAAATGTTGACGTCTTTTGAATTTTCTGGTCGATTACGACCCCAGGACATTTTTTGAGGCCTGGTGTCCTTTACAGTGCTGCACATATTTTGAATATTTTTTGAGGCCCGGTGTCCTTTACAGTGCTGCACATATTTTGAATATTAAGTGAACATTACCTCTTGGTTTAAAGCTGCTGTTGTGTGAAACAGCCACAAGGCGGCAGCATTTCTCCTTTACCAAATCTGGTTACCAGGGCAACAGAGCCTTAATGGAAGTCCTGTTCTAGGTTGAAAATTAGAATGGGATGTGCCAGGAAAAATTCCTTTCAGTTTATGTCTCATTATTTCTTGTTCATATTTTTAATTTAATTTTTATTTTTTATCGCAGCAAATTTGATTACAATGGTTTTTTTTTTGTTCTAGGTGTGCAAGATGTGGTTCTTTCACACACATACATATATCTATTCTTCTTTGGAACCTTTTCCCAGGTAGGTTATGACACAATGTTGAGTAGTCTTCTCTTGGTATTCCATAGGTCTTTGGTGATTATATATTTCACATGTGTTTCTATATCTATGTTAACCCCAATATCGTAATGTATCCAATCCTCACACCTTTCGATTTGGGGAACCATAAGTTTGTTCAATGAATCTGTGATTGCCTTTCTCTGTGGAAATATCTTCATTGTTATCAATTTTCAGGTAACACCTATAAGTGATATACGTTAGGTGTCTTTCGCTTTCTCACTTACTACAAGTTGCATGGTTACCTCTAGACTCATCTATGGTGCTGCAAATGGCATTGTTTCATTTTTTTCCCGAGCTAATATTCCATCTCTATATGTAACAGTTCCTCTTTGTCCACTCATCTGTTGATGGACTTTTGGTTGCTTCCATGTCTTGGCTATTGTAATACTGCTGCAGTGCAGATTTGCCTGCCTGTGTCTTTCCAATTATGTCTTCTTATGTTATAGGCCCAGGAGTGGGCCTGCTGGATCATATAGTAGCTCAATGTTTACCTTTTAAAGGCACCTCCACCCTGTTCCCATTAGTGACTCTTACCAGGTTACGTCCCACTTCAAATTAAGGGTATGCATTTCTCCACAACCTTTTCAGCATTGATCATTTGTAGTTTCTTTCCTGATGGTTATTCTGAATGGTGTGAGCTGATACCTCTGTGTGGTTGGATTTGCATGTGTCTCATAATCCTTTGAAATTGAGCTTTCAGGCATGTCCTTTTATTTTTCAAACGGTTATTACAGCTTAGTTCTTCAAATGGTTTTCTTGAAATATGTGCCACATTTTGAAATACTTTGACCTTTACCTCCTGCAAAACATGATGAAAGCAGGTTTCCTTTACAGCCCTGCAGGACTTGTTCATATGAAGTGAAAATTAGCATAGGTTTTAAAGCTGCTTTTGCAGGTAATGGCCAGAGGGTGGAGCATTTCATAATTCTATGAAACATAACTGAACACACAATATATATTTTTTCTTTTAAATTTCCATTGTTACTTTTTTAAAGTACAATTATAATTGAAGTTCTTTGTAACAAGTGAAATTTAAAAAATTAAAGGAAAAGATAATATTTTACCACTTGCCATCCTTTCCCATTTACTGAAACGACCAGCATAATGTGTAGAGTTCTCATTTTATTCAGGTGTTCTATACATCTGGAATATCATGCTTCTCACTGTAGAAAAACAGATTTAGCTCTCACACTTTTTATAGGCTACATAACAGTCCATAGAACAGAAGTACCAACTATTTCAGACTTAGCTTTTTGAGGGACACTCAGGTTACTTTCTGTTTTATTTTGTTGTTCTTTTTCTGGGGGGGGGTAGGAGTTTATTATTTATTTATTTATTTTTGTTGTGTTGGGTCTGAGTTTCCGTGTGAGGGCTTTCTCTAGTTGTGGCAAGTGGGGGGCCACTCTTGATCTCGGTGCGCGGGCCTCTCACTATTGCGGCCTCTCTTGTTGCAGAGCACAGGCTCCAGATGCGAGGGCTCACTGGTTGTGGCTTATGGGCCTAGTTGCTCCATGGCATGTGGGATCCTCCCAGACCAGGGCTCGAACCTGTGTCCCCTGCATTAGCAGGCAGATTCTAACCACCGCACCACCAGCGAAGCCCCCTATTTTGTTGTTCTGCTAGTTTGTTTTAACCCAAGAAAATATTTTTTTAAATACAAAAAAACTAAATTAAGCTAAGGGTAAGGATTAGGGTTTAGGGTAAGGTTTAGGGTTAGGATACGGGTTAGGATTATTGTACGGCTTAGAGTATGGTTTAGGGTTATGGTTGTGGTATGGGTTAGTGTTAGGGTACAGTTTAGGGTATGGCTATGGTTTAGTGTTAGGGTACGGGTTAAGGTATGGGTTAGTGTTAGGGTATGGGTTAGGATTAGGGTATGGTTTACATTCAGGGTTATGGTTAGGTTTAGTGTATGGGTTAGTGTTAGGTATGGGTTAGGGTAAGGGTTAGGATTAGGTTTAGTGTTAAGGAAGGGGTACAGTTTAGGGTACAGTATAGGGAACAACAAAGGGTTAGGGTTAGGGTACGTGTTAGGGTACAGTTTAGTGTTAGTGTACGGGTTAGGATTAAGGTATGGTTTAGGGTAAGGTTTAGGGTTAGGGTTAGGGAACGGGTATGGTTTGGGGTACAGTTTAGGGTATGACCACGGGTTAGGAGTAGGGTAAGTGTTAAGGTATAGTTTAGTGTTAGTGTACAGGTTAGGATTATGGTACGGCATAGTGTAAGGGTTAGGGTTAGGGTTAGGGAATGGGTACAGATTAGGTTACAGGTTAGGGTATGACAACGGGTTAGGGTTAGGGTACGTGTTAGTGTATGGGTTAGGATTAGGGTACGGGTTAGGTTATGGGTTAATGTTAGGGGATGGGTTAGGATTAGGGTACGGGTTATGGTACGGTTTAGGGAAAGGGTTAGGATATGGGGTAGGGTAAGGATAAAGTTTAGTGTATGGCTATGTGTTACTGTTAGGGTACATGTTAGCGTACGGGTTAGTGTTTGTGTACAGCTTACGGTAAGGGTTAGGGTTAGGGAACGGGTACGGTCTCAGGTACAGGTTAGGGTACGGTAGCGGGATAGGGTTAGGGTACGTGTTAGGATGAGACTTCTTTGTAGTGTAGATTTGAATTTCCCGCTTGCTTGGTTGGCCAAAAAGGGCGTATGCGTTTTATCCTGAATATATTCAGGAAAAAACGCATACGCCCTTTTTGGCCAAGTGCATCGTTGCCGAAGATCTGCCGCTTTTCATATGCTTTAAATGCAATTCCAATCTACCTCCTGAAATCTGTTTCCTGCAATTGTGCCTTGTTTCAAGTCCTCTTCACAGCCATACCTCAATACATTTTTGGACAATAGTTGTCCTTTATAACTCTGCAGGTTTGTGAATTGCAGTGCCCCTGAGCTCGTTTTTTCAACTCGCTTTCTGTGAGCTGGCCACAAATCAACAGGATTGCTTCAGGCCCTATTCTGGTTCCGGCACGGCATGCTGAGTCTTTGGTTAATTCTACATCCTGGTGGGAAATTAGAGTGAAATGTGCCCGTCCAAACACCTACAGCTAGTCTCTCATTGGTTCTCCCTATTCCCGTTCATCCTCCGCAGAAATTGCAGAGTGTGCCAAACAGGAGGTTACAAGCACTGACTCTCCAAGTGGGGAGATTGTTAGTAAAGCGCCTGGAATGGCGAACCCGAGTACCAGCGGACGAATAATGAGATGCGTTTTAGAAACCTTGCCCGATCACACTGTGGACCATCCTCTGGGTTTCCCACACATGTTTTAGCTGTAGGAAGAATCCCTTAAACCTGGAGAGTTGGGACCCATGGAATGGGTAGCACGCAGTACTACTTCAAAGGGTTTGCATTTGCTCACCGAACCTCACCAATCCTCACAGCCCCAAGTGTCCAGCCTTATGTCTCTCCCAGCTGTGGGTGTAGATGTGGTAAATCCAGGTTTCGTCACAAGCCCTGAACGAATTATTTAAGAATTTATCTCTCTTTCACTGTCTTTGTGTTTTGATTTTGAAATTTATTTTTATAATGGGGTTTAGCTGATTTTCACTGCTGTGTTTATGCCGCTCGATGCACACTTGATCCTCTTATGGAGACATATAAACACATAGGTTTTAAGATTCTTACTAGTCAGATATATTCCTCTGCAGTGAATAGGGGGTGTTGAGTCCACTTCATTGAACAAGGAGTATATCTTGTCTATTACTGGCTTATGGAACGGTATCTGTGCTCATTTCAATCTGGTTTTATGCAGCACCCCAACTCACCTTTCCCCTTAAGCAAGCATAAGTTGGTTTTCTAAATGTGAGACTCTGTTCTGTTTTGTAATTCAGTTCATGTGTAGCCAAGTTTACATTCCCTCTGTAAGTGATATCTTATGACTAGTTTCTTTTTCTGTGTGACTTATTTCACTCAGAATCATCTTACCTAAATCCACTCATTATGCTGCTATGGGCCTGATGACATTGATTTCATTGCAGAGTGATATTCCATTCTATGTAAGTACCACAACTTCTTTATCCATTTTTCTCTTTCTGGGATACTTAAGTTGTTCCGTTGTCGAGGTTCTTGTAAACACAGCAGCCCTAAACTTTGGGGTGGCTGAGTCTTGTTGATTTTAATTTTCCTAAGCTATAGGGTCATAGGTGGAAGTGCCCGAGTCTCTGTAGCTTTGTTTTTTAGAGGTTTCAGGAAACACCATACACTTCTCCAGAGTGGCTGTTGGCCATTTACATCCCGCCCATCAGCACAACAAGGCTCCCTGTTCTCCATGGCCTGTCCTGCCTTTCTGGTTTTTACACTTTTTTCAGATGGCCCATTTGACCGGTGGGAAGTGAGACTTCATTGTAGTGTGGATTTCCATTGCACGCTTCCTTGGTTGGCTAAAAAGGCCGTATGCGTTTTTTCCTGGATATATTCAGGAAAAAACGCATGTGCATTTTTTGGCCAAGTGCATCATTGTCGAAGTTCTGCCGCTTTTCATATGTTTTAATGCAGTTTCCATCTACCTCCTGAAATATATTTCCTGCAATTGTGCCGTGCTTTCAAGTCCTCTTTGCAGCCTTACTTCAGTATATTTTTGGATGATAGCTGTCATTTATAACTCTGCAGGTTTATGAATTACAGTGCCCCTAAGGTCCTTTCTTCAACTCGCTTTCTTGTGAGCTGGCAGGAAAACCACAGGATTGCTTCAGGCCCTAATCTGGTTTCATCATGGCACGCTGAGCCTTTTGTTAATTCCTCTTCCTGGTGGGAAATTAGAGTGAAATGTGACCGTCCAAACACCTACAGCTAGTCTCTCATTGGTTCTCCCTATTCCTGTTCAACCTCTGCAGAAACTGCTAACTGTGCTAAACAGGAGTTTTAAGGCACAGACTCTCCACTTGGGGAGATTTTTAGTAAAGCATCTAGAATGGCGAACCCATGTACCAAGGGACAAAAAATGAGATGCGGTTTAGAAACGTTGCCCGATCACATGGTGTACAATCCTCTGGGTTTCCCATGCATGTTTTAGCTGTAGGAAGAATCCCTTAAACCAGGAGAGTTGGGACCCATGGAATGGGTAGCATACAGTATTACTTCAAAGGGTCTCCATTTGCTCACCGAACCTCACCAATCCTCTCAGCCCCAAATGTCCTGCCTTATGTCTCACCCAGCTGTGGGTGTGGATGTGGTAAATCCAAGTTTCATCACAAGCCCTGAACGAATTATTTAAGAACTTTCTCTCCTTCACTGTCTTTGTTTTTGAAATTTATTTTAATAATGGGGTTTAGTTGATTTTCATGGCTGTGTATACTGCTCTACACACACTTGATTCTCTTACGGAGACATATAAGTACATATGTTTTAATATTCTTATTGTCAGATATATTCCTCTGCAGTGAATAGGCGGTGTTGAGTCTAATTCGTTGAGCAAGGAGTATATCTCGTCTATTACATATTTGGCTTATGGAATAGTATCTGTGCTAATTTCAATCTCTGGTTTTACGTAGCACCCCAACTCATCATTCCCCTTAAGAAAGCATAAGTTTGTTTTCTAAATGTGAGACTCTGTTCTGTTTTGTAATTCAGTTCATGTGTAGCCAAGTTTACATTCCCTCTATAAGTGATATCTTATGGTAAGTTTCTTTTTCTGTGTGACTTATTTCCTTTGAATCATTGTACCTAAATCCATTCATTATGCTTGTACAGGCCGGAAGACATTGATTTCATTGCTGAGTGATGTTCCATTGTACGTAAGTATGAAAACGTCTTTATCCATTTCTCTCTTTCAAGGATATTTAATTTGTACCGTAGTCGAGACTCTTGTAAACAGAGCAGCCCTAAACTTTGGGGTGGTTGTTTCTTGTTATTTTAATTTTCCTGAGTTATAGTGCTATAAGTAGGTTTAGGGTTAGGGTTAAGGTTAGGGTTAGGGAACGGGTATGGTTTAGGATGCGACAATGGTTTAGGGTGAGTGAAAGTGTTAGGGTACAGGTCAGTGTTAGTGTACCGTTTAGGATTAGGGTAAGTGTTAGGGTAATGCTTCAGGTTAGGGTTATGTTTAGGGAATGGGGATGGTTTAGGGTAGAGGTTAGGGTACGACAACAGTTTAGGGATAGCGTACATGTAAGGGTAAGGGTTAGTGTTAGCGTACGGGTGAGGATTAGGGGACGGGTTAGGGTAAGGCTTCGGGTAAGGGTTAGGGTTAGCGTTAGGGATAGGGGACGGTGACCGTTTAGGGAACAGGTTAGGGTATGACAATGGTTGAGAGTCAGCATTCGTGTTAGGGTATGAGTTAGAGTTAGCGTATGGGTTAGGATTAGGGGACCGGATAGGGTAAGATTTCAGGTAAGGGTTAGGGGACGGGGAAAGTTTAGGGTACAGGTTAGGGTACGACAAGAGTTTAGGGTGAGCGTACATGTTAGGGTATGGGTTAGTGTTAGAATATGGGTTAGAATTAGGGGACGGGTTAGGGTAAGGCTTCAGGTAAAGTTTAAGGTTAGGATTAGGGGACTGGGAAGGTTTAGGGTACAGGTTAGGGAACGACGATGGTTTAGGGTGAGTGTACATGTTAGGGCATGGGTTAGTGTTAGCATACGGGTTAGGATTAGTGGACAGGTTAAGGTAAGGCTTCGGGTAAAGGTTAGGGTTAGGGTTAGGGGACGGGGAAGTTTAGGGTACAGTTTAGGGTACGACAGTGGTTTAGGGTGAGTGTACGTGTTAGGGTACGGGTTAGTTTAGCGTATGGGTTAGGATTAGGGGACGGGTTAGGGTAAGGCTTCAGGTAAGGGTTGGGTTAGGAGAGGGGGACAGTTTAGGGTACAGGTTAGGGTGTGACAGCGGTTTAGGGTGACCGTACGTGTTAGGGTATGGGTTAGTGTTAGCGTACGGGTTAGGATTAGGTGACGGGTTAGGGTAAGGCTTCAGGTAAGTGTTAGGGTTAGGGTTAAGGGACGGGGATGGTTTAGGGTACAGATTAGGGTACTACAACGGTTTAGGGTGAGTGTACGTGTTAGGATATGAGTTAGTGTTAGCGTACGGGTTAGGATGAAGGGACAGGATGGGACAAGGCTTCGGGTAAGTGTTAGGGTTAGGCTTATGGGACAGGGACGGTTTAGGGTACATGTTAGGGTACAACAACGGTTTAGGGTGAGCATAGGTATTAGAGTACAGGTTAGTGTTAGGGTATGGCTTAGGATTAGGGGACGAGTTAGTGTAAGGCCTCGGGTAAGTGTTAGGGTTAGGGGACAGGGTCGGATTAGGGTACAGTTTAGGGTACGACAATGGTTAAGGGTGAGCATACATGTTAGGGTACAGGATAGTGTCAGCGTACGGGTAAGGATTAGGGGAAAGTTTAGGGTACGGCTTCCAGTAAGGGGTACGGTTAGGGTTAGGGAATGGAGACGGTTTAGGGCACAGGTTAGTGTACAACAACGGTTTAGGGTGAGCATAAGTGTTAGGATATGGGTTAGTGTTAGCGTACGGGTTAGGATTAGGGGACGGGTTAGGGTAAGGCTTCGGGTAAGAGTAAGGGTTAGGGTTACGGTTAAGGTTAGGGGACGGGGACATTTTAGGGGACAGGTTAGGGTACGACAGTGGTTTAGACTGAGCGTACGTGTGAGGGCATGGGTTAGTGTTGGTGTACAGGTTAGGATTAGCGGACGTGTTAGGGTAAGGCTTCGGTTAAGGGTTAGGGTTATGGTTAGGGGACGGGGACTTTTTAGGGTCCAAGTGAGGGTAGGACAACGGTTTAGGGGGAGCAACCGTATGAGGGCACGGGTTAGTGTTAGCTTACGGGTTAGGATTAGGGGACGGGTGAGGGGAAGGCTTCGGGGAAGGGTTAGGATTAGGGTCCGGGCTAGGGTTAAGGTTAGGGGATGGGAACGGTTTAGGGTCCAGGTGAGGGTACAACAACGGTTTAGGGTGAGCGTACGAGTGAGGGCATGGGTTAGTGTTAGCGTACGGGTTAGGATTAGGGTACGGGTGAGGGGAAGGCTTCGGGGAAGGGTTAGGGTTAGGGTTCGGGCTAGGGTTAGGGTTAGGGAACGGGGACGGTTTAGAGTCCAGGTGAGGGTACAACAACGGTTTAGGGTGAGCGTACGTGTGAGGGCACGGGTTAGTGTTAGCGTACGGCTTAGGTTTACAGAACGGGTGAGGGGAAGGCTTCGGGGAAGTGTTAGGTTTAGTGTTCGGGCTAGGGTTAGGGTTAGGGGACGGGGACGGTTTAGGGTCCAGGTGAGGATACGACAATGGTTTAGGGGGAGCGTACGTGTGAGGCCATGGGTTAGTGTTAGCATACGGGTTAGGATTAGAGGACGGGTGAGGGGAAGGCTTCGGGGAAGGTTTAGGGTTAGGGTTCGGTCTAGGGTTAGGGTTAGCGGACGGGGACGGTTTAGGGTCCAGGTGAGGGTACGACAACGTTTTAGGGGGAGCGTACGTGTGAGGGCGCGGGTCAGCGTGAGCGAACGGGTTTGGATTAGGGGACGGGTGAGTGTCAGGCTTCGGGGAAGGGTTAGAGTTAGGGTTCGGGCTAGGGTTAGGGTTAGGGGACGGGGACGGTTTAGGGTCCAGGTGAGGGTACGACAACGCTTTAGGGGGAGCGTATGTGTGAGGGCGTGGGTTCGCGTTAGCGTACTTGATAGGATTAGGGGACGGGTGAGGGTCAGGCTTCGGGGAAGGGTTAGGTTTAGTGTTTGGGCTAGGGTTAGGGTTAGGGGACGGGGACGGTTTAGGGTCCAGGTGAGGGTACGACAACGCTTTAGTGGGAGCGTACATGTGAGGACGCGGGTTAGCGTGAGCGTACGGGTTCGGATTAGGGGACGGGTGAGGGGAATGCTTCGGGGAAGTGTTAGGGTTAGGGTTTGGGCTAGGGTTAGGTTTAGGGGACGGAAACGGTTTAGGGTCCAGGTGAGGGTACGACAACGCTTTAGGGGGAGTGTACGTGTGAGGGCACGGGTTAGCGTGAGTGTACTGTTTAGGATTAGGGGACGGGTGAAGGTCAGGCTTCGGGGAAGGGTTAGGGTTAGGGTTTTGGCTAGGGTTAGGGTTAGGGGACGTGGACGGTTTAGGGTCCAGGTAAGGGTACGACAACGCTTTAGGGGGAGCGTCCATGTGAGGTCATGGGTTAGTGCTAGCGTACGGGTTAGGATTAGGGGACGGGTGAGGGTCAGGCTTCGGGGTAGGGTTAGGGTTAGGGTTCGGGCTAGGTTTAGGGTTATGGGACGGGGACGGTTTAGGGTCCAGGTGAGGGTACGACAATGCTTTACGGGGAGCGTATGTGTGAGGGCGTGGGTTAGCGTGAGCGTACGGGTTAGGATGAGGGGACGGGTGAGGGTCAAGCTTCGGGGAAGATTTAGGCTTAGGTTTTGGTCTAGGGTTAGGGTTAGGGGACGGGGACGGTTTAGGTTTCAGGTGAGGGTATGACAACGCTTTAGGGGGAGCATACGTGTGAGGGCGCGGGTTAGCATGAGCATACGGGTTAGGATTAGGGGACGCGTGAGTATCAGGCTTCGGGGTAGGGTTAGGGTTAGGGTTCGGGCTGGGGTTAGGCTTAGGGGTCGGGGACGGTTTAGGGTCCAGGTGAGGGTACGACAACGCTTTAGCGGGAGCGTACGTGTGAGTGCGCGTGTTAGTGTCAGCGTACGGGTTAGGATTAGGGGACGGGTGAGGGTCAGGCTTCGGGGAAGGGTTAGGGTTAGGGACAGGCTAGGGTTAGGGTTAGGGGACGGGCACGGTTTAGGGTCCAGGTGAGGGTACGACAACGCTTTAGGGAGAGCGTACGTGTGAGGGCGTGGGTTAGTGTTAGCGTACGGGTTAGGATTAGGGGACGGGAGAGGGTCAGGATTCGGGGAAGTGTTAGGGTTAGGGTTCGGGGTAGGATTAGGGTTAGGGGCCCGGGACGGTTTAGGGTCCAGGTGAGGGTACGACAACGCTTTAGGGGGAGCGTACGTGTGAGGGCGCGGGTTAGTGTGAGCGTACGGGTTAGTATTAGGGGACGGGTGAGGGTCAGGCTTCGGGGAAGGGTTAGGGTTAGGGTTCGGGCTAGGGTTAGGGGACGGGGACTGGGACGGTTGAAGGTCCAGGTTAGGGTATGACAACACTTTAGGGGTAGCGTACTTGTGAGGGCGCATGTCAGTGTTAGCGTACAGGTTAGGATTAGGGGACGGGTGAGGGTCAGGCTTCGGGGAAGGGTTAGGGTTAGGGATCGGGCTAGGTTTAGGGTTAGGGGCCCGGGATGGTTTAGGGTTCATGTGAGGGTACGACAACGCTTTAGGGGGAGCGTACATGTGAGGGTGTGGATTAGCGTTAGCGTACAGGTTAGGATTAGGGGACGTGTTGGGTCAGGCTTCGGGGAAGGGTCAGGCTTAGGGTTCTGTCTAGGGTTAGGGTTAGGGGAAGGGGATGGTTTAGGGTCCAGGTGAGGGTACGACAACGCTTTAGGGGGAGCGTACATGTGAGGGCGTGGGTTAGCATTAGCGTGCGGGTTAGGATTAGGGGACGGGTGAGGGTCAGGCTTCGGGGAATGGTTAGGGTTAGGGTTCGGGCTAGGGTTAGGGTTATCGGACGGGGACGGTTTAGGGTCCAGGTGAGGGTACGACAACGCTTTAGGGGGAGCGTACGTGTGAGGGCGCGGGTTAGTGTTAGCGTATGGGTTAGGATTAGGGGACGGGTGAGGGTCAGGCTTCGGGGAAGGGTTAGGGTTAGGGTTCGGGCTAGGGTTAGGGTTAGGGGTTGGGACGGTTTAGGGTCCAGGTGAGGGTACGACAACGCTTTTGGGGGAGCGTACATGTGAGGGAGTAAGTTAGCGTTAGCGTACGGGTTAGGATTAGGGGACGGTTTGGGGTCAGGCTTCGGGGAATAGTTAGGGTTAGGGTTTGGGCTAGGGTTAGGGTTAGGGGACGGGGACGGTTTAGGGTCCAGGTGAATGTATGACAACGCTTTAGGGGGAGCGTATGTGTGAGGGCGTGGGTTAGCGTGAGCATACGTGTTAGGATTAGTGGACGGGTGAGGGTCAGGCTTCGGGGTAGGGTTAGGTTTAGGGTTCGGGCTAGGTTTAGGTTTAGGGGACGGGGACGGTTTAGGGTACAGGTGAGGGTACAACCACGCTTTAGGGGGAGCGTACGTTTGAGGGCGCGGGTTAGTGTTAGCGTACGGGTTAGGATTAGGGGACGGGTGAGGGTCAGGTTTCGGGGAAGGGTTAGGGTTAGGGTTCGGGGTAAGGTTAGGGTTAGGGGATGGGGACGGTTTAGGGTCCAGGTGAGGGTACGACAACGCTTTAGGGGGAGCGTACGTGTGAGGGCGCGTGTTAGCGTTAGCGTACGGGTTAGGATTAAGGGACGGGTGAGAGTCAGGCTTCGGGGAAGGGTTAGGGTTAGGGTTCGGGCTGGGGTTAGGGGACGGGGACAGGGACGGTTTAGGGTCCAGGGGAGGGTATGACAATGCTTTAGGGGGAGCGTATGTGTGAGGGCGCGGGTTAGCGAGAGCGTACAGGTTAGGATTAGGCGACGGGTGAGAGTCAGGCTTCGGGGAAGGGTTAGGGTTAGGGTTCGCGGTAGGGTTAGAGTTAGGAGACGGGGACGGTTTAGTGTCCAGGTGAGGTTATGACAACGCTTTAGGGGGAGCGTACATGTGAGGGCGTGGGTTAGCGTTAGCGTACGCGTTAGGATTAGGGGACGGGTGAGGGTCAGGCTTCGGGGAAGGGTTAGGGTTAGGGTTCAGTCTAGGGTTAGGGTTAGGGGACGGGGACGGTTTAGGGTACAGCTGAGGGTATGAAAACGCTTTAGGGGGAGCGTACGTGTGAGGGCGCGGGTTAGCGTTAGCGTGCGGGTTAGGATTAGGGGACGGGTTAGGTTCAGGCTTCGGGAAGGATTACGGTTAGGGTTCGGTCTAGGGTTAGGGTTAGGGGATGGGGACGGTTTAGGGTCCAGGTGAGAGTACGACAAAGCTTTAGGGGGAGGGAACGTGTTAGGGGGCGGGTTAGCGTTAGCGTACGGGTTAGGATTAGGGGACGGGTGAGTGTCAGGCTTCGGGGAAGAGTTAGGGTTAGGGTTCAGCCTAGGGTTAGGGGACGGGGACGGTTTAGGGTCCAGGTGAGGGTACGACAACGCTTTAGGGGGAGCGTACGTGTGAGGGCGCGGGTTAGTGTTAGCGTGCGGGATAGGATTAGGGTACGGGAGAGGGTCAGGCTTCGGGGAAGGGTTAGGGTTAGAGTTCGGGCTAGGTTTAGGGTTAGGGTATGGGGACAGTTTAGGGTCCAGCTGAGGGTACGACAATGCTTTAGGGGGAGCATACGTGTGAGGGCACGGGTTAGCATTAGCGTGCGGGTTAGGATTAGGGAACGGGTGAGGGTGAGGATTCGGGGAAGGGTTAGGGTTAGGGTTCGGGCTAGGGTTAGGGTTAGGAGACGGGGACGGTTTAGGTTCCAGGTGAGGGTACGACAACGCTTTAAGGAGAGCGTACGTGTCAGGGTGCGGGTTAGCGTGAGAGTACGTGTTAAGATTAGGGTACGGGTGTTGGTCAGGCTTCGGGGAAGTGTTAGGGTTAGGGTTCGGGCTAGGGTTAGGGTTAGGGGACGGGGATGGTTTAGGGTCCAGGTGAGGGTACGACAACGCTTTAGGGGGAGCGTACGTGTGAGGGCGCGGGTCAGTGTTAGCGTACGGGTTAGGATTAGGGGACGGGTGAGGGTCAGGCTTCGGGGAAGGGTTAGGGTTAGGGAAAGGCTAGGGTTAGGGTTAGGGGACGGGGACGGTTTAGGGTACAGGTGAGGGTACGACAACGCTTTAGGGGGAGCGTAAGTGTGAGAGTGTGGGTTAGTGTTAGCGTACGTGATAGGTTTAGGGTACGGGTGAGGGTCAGGCTTCGGTGAAGGGTTAGGGTTAGGGGACGGGGACGGTTTAGGGTCCAGGTGAGGGTATGACAACGCTTTAGGGGGAGCGTACGTGTGAGGGCGCGTGTTAGTGTCAGCGTACGGGTTAGGATTAGGGGACGGGTGTGGGTCAGGATTCGGGGAAGTGTTAGGGTTAGGGTTCGGGGTAGGATTAGGGTTAGGGGCCCGGGACGGTTTAGGGTCCAGGTGAGGGTACGACAACGCGTGAGGGGGAGCATAGTTGTGAGAGCGCAGGTCAGTGTTAGCGTACTTGTTAGGATTAGGGGACGGGTGAGGGTCACGCTTCGGGGAAGGTTTAGGGTTAGGGATCGGGCGAGGTTTAGGGTTAGGGGACAGGGACGGTTTAGGGTCCAGGTGAGGGTATGACAACACTTTAGGGAGAGCGTACGTGTGAGGGCGCGGGTTAGCGTTCGCGTGCGGGTTAGGATTAGGGGACAGGTGAGGGTCAGGCTTCGGGGAAGGGTTAGTGTTAGGGTTCGGGCTAGGGTTAGGGTTAGGGGACGGGGACCGTTTAGGGTCCACGTGAGCGTACGACAAAGCTTTAGGGGGAGCGTACATGTGAGTGCGCGTGTTAGTGTCAGCGTACGGGTTAGGATTAGGGGACGGGTGAGGGTCAGGCTTCGGGGAAGTGTTAGGGTTAGGGTTCGGGCTACGTTTAGGGTTATGGGACGGGGACGGTTTAGGGTCCAGGTGAGGGTACGACAATGCTTTACGGGGAGCGTATGTGTGAGGGCGTGGGTTAGCGTGAGCGTACGGGTTAGGATGAGGGGACGGGTGAGGGTCAAGCTTCGGGGAAGATTTAGGCTTAGGTTTTGGTCTAGGGTTAGGGTTAGGGGACGGGGACGGTTTAGGTTTCAGGTGAGGGTATGACAACGCTTTAGGGGGAGCATACGTGTGAGGGCGCGGGTTAGCGTGAGCATACGGGTTAGGATTAGGGGACGCGTGAGTATCAGGCTTCGGGGTAGGGTTAGGGTTAGGGTTCGGGCTGGGGTTAGGCTTAGGGGTCGGGGACGGTTTAGGGTCCAGGTGAGGGTACGACAACGCTTTAGCGGGAGCGTACGTGTGAGTGCGCGTGTTAGTGTCAGCGTACGGGTTAGGATTAGGGGACGGGTGAGGGTCAGGCTTCGGGGAAGGGTTAGGGTTAGGGACAGGCTAGGGTTAGGGTTAGGGGACAGGCACGGTTTAGGGTCCAGGTGAGGGTACGACAACGCTTTAGGGAGAGCGTACGTGTGAGGGCGTGGGTTAGTGTTAGCGTACGGGTTAGGATTAGGGGACGGGAGAGGGTCAGGATTCGGGGAAGTGTTAGGGTTAGGGTTCGGGGTAGGATTAGGGTTAGGGGCCCGGGACGGTTTAGGGTCCAGGTGAGGGTACGACAACGCTTTAGGGGGAGCGTACGTGTGAGGGCGCGGGTTAGTGTGAGCGTACGGGTTAGTATTAGGGGACGGGTGAGGGTCAGGCTTCGGGGAAGGGTTAGGGTTAGGGTTCGGGCTAGGGTTAGGGGACGGGGACTGGGACGGTTGAGGGTCCAGGTTAGGGTATGACAACACTTTAGGGGTAGCGTACTTGTGAGGGCGCATGTCAGTGTTAGCGTACAGGTTAGGATTAGGGGACGGGTGAGGGTCAGGCTTCGGGGAAGGGTTAGGGTTAGGGATCGGGCTAGGTTTAGGGTTAGGGGCCCGGGATGGTTTAGGGTTCATGTGAGGGTACGACAACGCTTTAGGGGGAGCGTACATGTGAGGGTGTGGATTAGCGTTAGCGTACAGGTTAGGATTAGGGGACGTGTTGGGTCAGGCTTCGGGGAAGGGTCAGGCTTAGGGTTCTGTCTAGGGTTAGGGTTAGGGGAAGGGGATGGTTTAGGGTCCAGGTGAGGGTACGACAACGCTTTAGGGGGAGCGTACATGTGAGGGCGTGGGTTAGCATTAGCGTGCGGGTTAGGATTAGGGGACGGGTGAGGGTCAGGCTTCGGGGAATGGTTAGGGTTAGGGTTCGGGCTAGGGTTAGGGTTATCGGACGGGGACGGTTTAGGGTCCAGGTGAGGGTACGACAACGCTTTAGGGGGAGCGTACGTGTGAGGGCGCGGGTTAGTGTTAGCGTATGGGTTAGGATTAGGGGACGGGTGAGGGTCAGGCTTCGGGGAAGGGTTAGGGTTAGGGTTCGGGCTAGGGTTAGGGTTAGGGGTTGGGACGGTTTAGGGTCCAGGTGAGGGTACGACAACGCTTTAGGGGGAGCGTACATGTGAGGGAGTAAGATAGCGTTAGCGTACGGGTTAGGATTAGGGGACGGTTTGGGGTCAGGCTTCGGGGAATAGTTAGGGTTAGGGTTTGGGCTAGGGTTAGGGTTAGGGGACGGGGACGGTTTAGGGTCCAGGTGAATGTATGACAACGCTTTAGGGGGAGCGTATGTGTGAGGGCATGGGTTAGCGTGAGCATACGTGTTAGGATTAGTGGACGGGTGAGGGTCAGGCTTCGGGGTAGGGTTAGGTTTAGGGTTCGGGCTAGGTTTAGGTTTAGGGGACGGGGACGGTTTAGGGTACAGGTGAGGGTACAACCACGCTTTAGGGGGAGCGTACGTTTGAGGGCGCGGGTTAGTGTTAGCGTATGGGTTAGGATTAGGGGACGGGTGAGGGTCAGGTTTCGGGGAAGGGTTAGGGTTAGGGTTCGGGGTAAGGTTAGGGTTAGGGGATGGGGACGGTTTAGGGTCCAGGTGAGGGTACGACAACGCTTTAGGGGGAGCGTACGTGTGAGGGCGCGTGTTAGCGTTAGCGTACGGGTTAGGATTAAGGGACGGGTGAGAGTCAGGCTTCGGGGAAGGGTTAGGGTTAGGGTTCGGGCTGGGGTTAGGGGACGGGGACAGGGACGGTTTAGGGTCCAGGGGAGGGTATGACAATGCTTTAGGGGGAGCGTATGTGTGAGGGCGCGGGTTAGCGAGAGCGTACAGGTTAGGATTAGGCGACGGGTGAGAGTCAGGCTTCGGGGAAGGGTTAGGGTTAGGGTTCGCGGTAGGGTTAGAGTTAGGAGACGGGGACGGTTTAGTGTCCAGGTGAGGTTATGACAACGCTTTAGGGGGAGCGTACATGTGAGGGCGTGGGTTAGCGTTAGCGTACGCGTTAGGATTAGGGGACGGGTGAGGGTCAGGCTTCGGGGAAGGGTTAGGGTTAGGGTTCAGTCTAGGGTTAGGGTTAGGGGACGGGGACGGTTTAGGGTACAGCTGAGGGTATGAAAACGCTTTAGGGGGAGCGTACGTGTGAGGGCGCGGGTTAGCGTTAGCGTGCGGGTTAGGATTAGGGGACGGGTTAGGTTCAGGCTTCGGGAAGGATTACGGTTAGGGTTCGGTCTAGGGTTAGGGTTAGGGGATGGGGACGGTTTAGGGTCCAGGTGAGAGTACGACAAAGCTTTAGGGGGAGGGAACGTGTTAGGGGGCGGGTTAGCGTTAGCGTACGGGTTAGGATTAGGGGACGGGTGAGTGTCAGGCTTCGGGGAAGAGTTAGGGTTAGGGTTCAGCCTAGGGTTAGGGGACGGGGACGGTTTAGGGTCCAGGTGAGGGTACAACAACGCTTTAGGGGGAGCGTACGTGTGAGGGCGCGGGTTAGTGTTAGCGTGCGGGATAGGATTAGGGTACGGGAGAGGGTCAGGCTTCGGGGAAGGGTTAGGGTTAGGGTTCGGGCTAGGTTTAGGGTTAGGGTACGGGGACAGTTTAGGGTCCAGCTGAGGGTACGACAACGCTTTAGGGGGAGCATACGTGTGAGGGCACGGGTTAGCATTAGCGTGCGGGTTAGGATTAGGGAACGGGTGAGGGTGAGGATTCGGGGAAGGGTTAGGGTTAGGGTTCGGGCTAGGGTTAGGGTTAGGAGACGGGGACGGTTTAGGTTCCAGGTGAGGGTACGACAACGCTTTAAGGAGAGCGTACGTGTCAGGGTGCGGGTTAGCGTGAGCGTACGTGTTAAGATTAGGGTACGGGTGTTGGTCAGGCTTCGGGGAAGTGTTAGGGTTAGGGTTCGGGCTAGGGTTAGGGTTAGGGGACGGGGATGGTTTAGGGTCCAGGTGAGGGTACGACAACGCTTTAGGGGGAGCGTACGTGTGAGGGCGCGGGTCAGTGTTAGCGTACGGGTTAGGATTAGGGGACGGGTGAGGGTCAGGCTTCGGGGAAGTGTTAGGGTTAGGGTTCGGGCTAGGGTTAGGGGACGGGGACTGGGACGGTTGAGGGTCCAGGTTAGGGTATGACAACGCTTTAGGGGTAGCGTACTTGTGAGGGCGCATGTCAGTGTTAGCGTACAGGTTAGGATTAGGGGACGGGTGAGGGTCAGGCTTCGGGGAAGGGTTAGGGTTAGGGATCGGGCTAGGGTTAGTGTTAGGGGCCCGGGATGGTTTAGGGTTCATGTGAGGGTACGACAACGCTTTAGGGGGAGCGTACATGTGAGGGCGCGGATTAGCGTTAGCGTACAGGTTAGGATTAGGGGACGTGTTGGGTCAAGCTTCGGGGAAGGGTCAGGCTTAGGGTTCTGTCTAGGGTTAGGGTTAGGGGAAGGGGATGGTTTAGGGTCCAGGTGAGGGTACGACAACACTTTAGGGGGAGCGTACATGTGAGGGCGCGGGTTAGCATTAGCGTGCGGGTTAGGATTAGGGGACGGGTGAGGGTCAGGCTTCGGGGAATGGTTAGGGTTAGGGTTTGGGCTAGGGTTAGGGTTATCGGACGGGGACGGTTTAGGGTCCAGGTGAGGGTACGACAATGCTTTAGGGGGAGCGTACGTGTGAGGGAGTAAGTTAGCGTTAGCGTACGGGTTAGGATTAGGGGATGGTTTGGGGTCAGGCTTCGGGGAATAGTTAGGGTTAGGGTTCGGGCTAGGGTTAGGGTTAGGGGACGGGGACGGTTTAGGGTCCAGGTGAATGTATGACAACGCTTTAGGGGGAGCGTATGTGTGAGGGCGTGGGTTAGCGTGAGCGTACGTGTTAGGATTAGTGGACGGGTGAGGGTCAGGCTTCGGGGTAGGGTTAGGTTTAGGGTTCGGGCTAGGTTTAGGTTTAGGGGACGGGGACGGTTTAGGGTACAGCTGAGGGTATGAAAACGCTTTAGGGGGAGCGTACGTGTGAGGGCGCGGGTTAGCGTTAGCGTGCGGGTTAGGATTAGGGGACGGGTTAGGTTCAGGCTTCGGGAAGGGTTACGGTTAGGGTTCGGTCTAGGGTTAGGGTTAGGGGATGGGGACGGTTTAGGGTCCAGGTGAGAGTACGACAAAGCTTTAGGGGGAGGGAACGTGTTAGGGGGCGGGTTAGCGTTAGCGTACGGGTTAGGATTAGGGGACGGGTGAGTGTCAGGATTCGGGGAAGAGTTAGGGTTAGGGTTCAGCCTAGGGTTAGGGTTAGGGGACGGGGACGGTTTAGGGTCCAGGTGAGGGTACGACAACGCTTTAGGGGGAGCGTACGTGTGAGGGCGCGGGTTAGTGTTAGCGTGCGGGATAGGATTAGGGTACGGGAGAGGGTCAGGCTTCGGGGAAGGTTTAGGGTTAGGGTTCGGGCTAGGTTTAGGGTTAGGGGACGGGGACAGTTTAGGGTCCAGCTGAGGGTACGACAACGCTTTAGGGGGAGCATACGTGTGAGGGCACGGGTCAGCGTTAGCGTGCGGGTTAGGATTAGGGAACGGGTGAGGGTGAGGATTCGGGGAAGAGTTAGGGTTAGGGTTCGGGCTAGGGTTAGGGTTAGGAGACGGGGACGGTTTAGGTTCCAGATGAGGGTACGACAACGCTTTAGGGAGAGCGTACGTGTCAGGGTGCCTGTTAGCGTGAGCGTACGTGTTAAGATTAGGGTACGGGTGTTGGTCAGGCTTCGGGGAAGTGTTAGGTTTAGGGTTCAGGGTAGGGTTAGGGTTAGGGGACGGGGATGGTTTAGGGTCCAGGTGAGGGTACGACAACGCTTTAGGGGGAGCGTACGTGTGAGGGCGCGGGTTAGTGTTAGCGTACGGGTTAGGATTAGGGGACGGGTGAGGGGAAGGCTTCGGGGAAGGGTTAGGGTTAGGGTTACGGTTAAGGTTAGGGGACGGGGACATTTTAGGGGACAGGTTAGGGTACGACAGTGGTTTAGACTGAGCGTACGTGTGAGGGCATGGGTTAGTGTTGGTGTACAGGTTAGGATTAGCGGACGTGTTAGGGTAAGGCTTCGGTTAAGGGTTAGGGTTATGGTTAGGGGACGGGGACTTTTTAGGGTCCAAGTGAGGGTAGGACAACGGTTTAGGGGGAGCAACCGTGTGAGGGCACGGGTTAGTGTTAGCTTACGGGTTAGGATTAGGGGACGGGTGAGGGGAAGGCTTCGGGGAAGGGTTAGGGTTAGGGTTCGGGCTAGGGTTAGGGTTAGGGCATGGGGACGGTTTAGGGTCCAGGTGAGGGTACGACAACGGTTTAGGGGGAGTGTACGTTTGTGGGCACGGGTTAGTGTGAGCGTACGGGTTAGGATTAGGGGACGGGTGAGGGGAAGGCTTCAGGGAAGGTTTAGGGTTAGGGTTCGGGCTAGGGTTAGGGTTAGGGTTAGGGGACGGGGACGGTTTAGGGTACAGGTGAGGGTACGACAACAGTTTATGGAGAGAGTACGTGTGTGGGCGCGGGTTAGTGTGAGCGTACGGGTTAGGATTAAGGAACCGGTAAGGGGAAGGCTTCGGGAAAGGGTTCGGGTTAGGGTTCGGGCTAGGGTTAGGGTTAGGGGACGGGGACGGTTTAGGGTCCAGGTGAGGGTATGACAATGGTTTAGGGGGAGCGTACGTGTGAGGGCGCGGGTTAGTGTGAGCGTACGGTTTACAATTAGGGGATGGGTGAGGGGAAGGCTTCGGGGAAGGGTTAGGTTTAGGGTTCGGGCTAGGGTTAGGTTTAGGGGATAGGGACGGTTTAGGGTCCAGGTGAGGGTATGACAACAGTTTAGGGGGAGCGTACGTGTGAGGGCGTGGGTTAGTGTGAGCATACGGGTTAGGATTGGGGACGGGTGAGGGGAAGGTTTCGGGGAAGGGTTAGGGTTAGGGTTCGGCCTGGGTTAGGTTTAGGGGATGGGGACGGTTTAGGGTACAGTTGAGTGTACGACAACGGTTTAGAGGGAGCGTACATTTGAGGGCGTGGGTTAGTGTGAGCCTACTGGTTAGGATTAGGGGACGGGTGAGGGGAAGGCTTCGGGGAAGGGTTAGGGTTAGGGTTCGGGCTAGGGTTAGGGTTAGGGGACGGTGACGGTTTAGGGTCCAGGTGAGGGTACGACAACGGTTTAGGGGGAGTGATTGTGTGAGGGCGCGGTTTAGTGTTAGGGTACGGGTTAGGATTAGGGGACGGGTGAGGGGAAGGCTTCGGAGAAGGGTTAGGGTTAGGGTTCGGGCTAGGGTTAGGGTTAGGGGACGGGGACGGTTTAGGGTCCAGGTGAGGGTACAACAACGGTTTAGGTGGAGCGTAGGTTTGAGAGCGCAGGTTAGTGTGAGCGTACAGGTTAGGATTAGGGGACGGGTGAGGGGAAGGCTTCGGGGAAGGTTTAGGGTTAGGGTTCGGGCTAGGGTTAGGGTTAGGGGACGGGGACGGTTTAGGGTCCAGGTAAGGGTTCGACAGAGTTTTAGGGGGAGCGTACGTGTGTGGGCGCGGGTTAGTGTGAGCGTACGGGTTAGGATTAGGGGACGGGTGAGGGGAAGGCTTCGGGGAAGGGTTAGGGTTAGGTTTCGGGCTAAGGTTAGGCTTAGGGGACGGGGACGGTTTAGGGCCCAGGTGAGGGTACGACAACGGTTTAGGGGGAGCGTACGTGTGAGGGTGCGGGTTAGTGTGAGCGTATGGGTTAGGATTAGGGCACGGGTGAGGGGAAGGCTTCGGGGAAGGGTTAGGGTTAGGGTTCGGGCTAGGGTTAGGGTTTGGGGACGGGCACGTTTTAGTGTCCAGGTGAGGGTACGACAACGGTTTAGGGGGAGCGTACGTGTGAGGACACGGGTTAGTGTGAGCGTAAGGGTTAGGATTAGGGAACGAGTGAGAGGAAGGCTTCGGGGAAGGGTTAGGGTTAGGGTTCGGGCTAGGATTAGGGTTAGGGGACGGGGACGGTTTAGGGTACAGGTGAGGGTACGACAACGGTTTAGGGGGAGCGTACGTGTGAGGGCGCGGGTTAGTGTGAGCATACGGGTTAGGATTAGGGGACGGGTGACGGGAAGGCTTCGGGGAAGGGTTAGGGTTAGGGTTCGGGCTAGGGCTAGGGTTAGGGGAAGGGGACGGTTTAGGGTCCAGGTGAGGGAACGACAACGGTTTATGGGGACCGTACGTGTGAGAGCGCAGGTTAGTGTGAGCATACGGTTTAGGATTAGGGGACCGGTGAGGGGAAGGCTTCGGGGAAGGGTTAGGGTTAGGGTTCGGGCTAGGTTTAGAGTTAGGGGACGGGGACGGTTTAGGGTCCAGGTGAGGGTACGACAACGCTTTAGGGGGAGCGTACGTGTGACGGCGCGGGTTAGTGTGAGCGTACGGGTTAGGATTAGGGGACGGGTGAGGGGAAGATTTCGGGGAAGGGTTAGGGTTAGGGTTCGGGCTAGGGTTAGGGTTAGGGGATGGGGACGGTTTAGGGTCCAGGTGAGGTTACGACAACGGTTTATGGGGAGCGTACGTGTGAGGGCGCGGGTTAGTGTGAACGTACGGGTTAGGATTAGGGGACGGGTGAGGGGAAGGCTTCGGGGAAGGGTTAGGGTTAGGGTTCGGGCTAGGGTTAGGGTTAGGGGATGGGGACGGTTTAGGGTCCAGGTGAGGGTACGACAAAGGTTGAGGGGGAGCGTACGTGTGAGGGCGCGGGTTAGTGTGAGCGTACGGGTTAGGATTAGGGGACGGGTGAGGGGAAGGCTTCGGGGAAGGGTTAGGGTTAGGGTTCGGGCTATGGTTAGGGTTAGGGGATGGGGACGGTTTAGGGTCCAGGTGAGGGTACGCCAACGCTTTAGGGGGAGTGTACGTGTGAGGGCGCGTGTTAGTGTGAGCGTACGGGTTAGGATTAGGGGATGGGTGAGGGGAAGGCTTCGGGGAAGGGTTAGGGTTAGGGTTCGGGCTAGGGTTAGAGTTAGGGGACGGGGACGGTTTAGGGTCCAGGAGAGGGTACGACAACGGTTTAGGGCGAGCGTACGTGTGAGGGCGTGGGTTAGTGTGAGCGTACGGGTTAGGATTATGGGACCGGTGAGGGGAAGGCTTCGGGGAATGGTTAGGCTTAGGGTTCGGGCTAGGGTTAGGGTTAGGGGATGGGGACGGTTTAGGGTCCAGGTGAGGTTACGACAACAGTTTTTGGGGAGTGTACGTGTGAGGGTGCGGGTTAGTGTGAGCGTACGGGTTAGGATTAGGGGACGGGTGAGGGGAAGATTTCGGGGAAGGGTTAGGGTTAGGGTTCGGGCTAGGGTTAGGGTTAGGGGACGGGGATGGTTTAGGGTCCAGGTTCGGTTACGACAACGGTTTATGGGGAGCGTACGTGTGAGGGCGCGGGTTAGTGTGAGCGTACGGGTTAGGATTATGGGACCGGTGAGGGGAAGGCTTCGGGGAAGGGTTAGGTTTAGGGTTCGGGCTAGGGTTAGGGTTAGGGGACGGGGACGGTTTAGGGTCCAGGTGAGGGTACGAAAACGGTTGAGGGGGAGCGTACGTGTCACGGCGCGGGTTAGTGTGAGTGTACGGGTTAGGATTAGGGGACGGGTGAGGGGAAGGCTTCGGGGAAGGTTTAGGGTTAGGGTTCGGGCTAGGGTTAGGGTTAGGGGACGGGGATGGTTTAGGGTCCACGTGAGGGTACGACAGAGCTTTAGGGGGAGCGTACGTGTGAGGGCGCGTGTTAGTGTGAGCGTACGGGTTAGGATTAGGGGACGGGTGAGGGGAAGGCTTCGGGGAAGGTTTAGGGTTAGGGTTCAGGCTAGGGTTAGGGTTATGGGACGGGGACGGTTTAGGGTCCAGGTGAGGGTACGACAACGGTTGAGGGGGAGCGTACGTGTGAGGGCGTGGGTTAGTGTGAGCGTACGGGTTAGGATTAGGGGACGGGTGAGGGCAAGGCTTCGGGGAAGGGTTAGGGTTAGGTTTATTCTTCTTACTGATGTGAAATTAGAGTGACATGTGCCCATTGAAACCGCTACACCTAGTTTCTCACTGGTTCCCCCTATTCCCATTCATCCTCCACACTAACTGCAGACTGTGCGATACCAGAACTTAAAGGCATTGACTCTCCATGTGGGGATATTTTAGTAAAGCGGCTGGAATGTCGATCCGGAGCCCCAGGAGAGGAAAAATGAGGTGCGTTTTAGAAACCTTTCCCAATCATATGGTATACCAGTCGCTGGGTTTCCCAAGCATGGTTTAGCTGTAGGAAGATTCCCTTCAACCTGGAGTGTTGGGACCCTTGGAATGAGTAGCATGAAGTATTGCATTAAACTTTTGGCAGTTGCTCACCAAAGCTCACCAATCCTCTCAGCCCCAAGTGTCCAGCCTTATGTCTTATCCAGCTGTGGGTTTATATGTGGTCAGTCCAGGTTGCATCACAGCCCCTGAGCGAATTTTGTAAGAATTTTTCTCTCTTTCATTGTTTCTGCGTTTTGTTTTTAAAATTTATTTCTATAATGGGGTTTAGCTCATTTTCACTGCTGTGTTTGTGCCGCTCTGCACACACTTGATTCCCTTATGTAGATATATCAATACATGGGTTTTAAGATTCTTGTTACTCAGATATATTTCTCTGCGGTGTATAGGGTGTGTTGAGGCCAGTTCATTGAGCAAGGTGTAGATCTTGTCTAATATCTATTTGGTTTATTGAACGGTATCTGTGCTAATTTCAAACTCTGGTTTTATGCATCACCCCACCTCTCCTTTCCCCTTAAGCTGAAATAAGTGTGTTTTCTAAATGTGAGACACTGTTCTGTTCTGTAATTCATTTCTTGTGCAGCCATATTTACCCTCCCTCTATAAGTGATATCTTATGATATGTTTCTTTTTCTGTTTGACTTATTTCAAGTAGTATTATCGGACCTAAACCCACTCTTTATCCTTCTACTAGCCTTATTACATTGATTTCATGGTGAAGAGATATTCCATTGTACATAAGTACCACATCTTCTTTATCCATTGTTCTCTTTCCTGGGATATTTAAGGTGTACTGAAGTTGAGGTTCTTGTAAACAGAGTAGCCCTAAACTGTGGTGTGCTTGTGTCTTGTTGATTTTTAGACTTCCCTAGATATACTCCCATGATTGGAAGTGTCCTATGCTCTGTAGCTCTGTTTTTTAGATGATTTAGGAACCACCATACACTTCTCCAGAGTGGCTCTCGGCAGTTCACACACTGCCCATCAGCGTATAAAGGCTCCCTGTTCTCCATGGCCTGTCCTGCATTTCTGGTTTTTACAATTTTTTAGGATGGCCCTTTTGACCAGTGGGTAATGAGACTTCTTTGTTGTGCACATTTGCATTGCTTGCTTGCTTCGTTGCCCATAAAGTGCGCATGCGTTTTTTCCTGGATATAATCAGGAAAAAACGCATACGCCCTTTTGGGCCAACTGCATCATTGTCGAAATTCTGCTGCTTTTCATGTGCTTTAAAGACGAGTCCAATCTATCTCTTGAAATCTGTTTCTTGCAATTCTGTCTTGCATTCAGATCCTCTTCTTTGCCTTACCTCAACATATTTTTGGACGTTAGTTTTCATTTATAACTCTGCAGGTTTGTGAATTGCAGTGACCCTGAGCTCCATTTTATAAGTTGCTCTTTTGTGAGCTGGCCTCAAATCCGCAGGATTGCTTCCGGCCCTATTTTGGCTCGGGCGAGGCGGGCTGAGCCTTTTTGCAATTCTTATTCTTAATGGGAAATTAGAGTGATATGTGCCCGTCCAAACCCCTACAACTATTCTCTCATTGGTTCCCCCTCTTCCCGTTCATCCTCCTCACAATTTGCAAAATGTGTGAAACAGAAGTTGAAATGTGCTGATTCTCCAAGTGGGGAGATTCTAAGTAACGTGGCTGGAATGGTGAACAGGAGCACCAGGAGAGGATAAATGAGCTGCATTTTAGACACATCTCCCGATCACATGGTGTACAGTCCTCTGGGTTTTCCATGCATGTTTTAGCTGTAGGAAGATCCCTTGAACCTGCAGATTTGGGACCCATTGAATGGGTACCAGGTAGTATTACTTTAAAGGGTGTGCATTTCCTCACCCAACCTCACATTTCTCTTAGTGCAAACAGTTTCCAGCCTTATGTCTCATCCTGCTGTGGGTCTAGATGTGTTCAATCCATGTTGCATCACCGGCCCTGAGGAAAAGTTGTAAGAGGTTTTCTCTGTCTCTCTGTCGTTTATTTTTTTCAATTTATTACTATATTGGTTACAGCTGATTTTCAAAGCTCTGTTTCTTGCTGCTGTACATCCACTTGATTCACGTACAGAGAGACATCAGTAAATTCTTTTTCAGATTCTTACCAGTCGTATATATTCTTTTCCGGTGACTTGAGTGTGCTGAGTGCAGTTCTTTTAGCTACTGTGTAGGCCTTGTTGATTATCAGTTTGGTATTTGGAATGGTATCTTTGCTAATTTCAACCTCCTGGATGATGCCTCACCTCTCCCCACCTTTCCCGTTTAGCAGCCTTATGCGTGTTTTCTACATATTTGACTATGTTTTTGTTTTGTAATTTATTTCATGTGTAGCCATTTTGCATTCCACCTTTAAGTGATATCTTATGATATGTGTCTTTTTCTTTTTGAATTATGTCACTTAGAATGATCATACGTAACTCCTCCGGAGTTGTTACAACTGGCCATATTTCATTGATTTCCAGGCTGAATAATATTCCACTCTACCTAAGTACCACATCTGTATCCATTTTTTCTCTCCAGAGACATTTAAGTTATATCCTAGTCGAGGATCTTTTAAACAGAGAGGGGGTAAACACTGGGGTGCCTGTGTCTTCTCGATTTTTGTTTTTCCCAAGATATACGCCCATGAGTGCAAGTGCCCTATGCTCTGTAGCTCATTTTTTAGATGCTTTAGTAAACACAATACACTTCTCCAGAATGGCCGTTGGCAATATACATTTCCACTATAAGTCTCACAGGGCTCCCTCTTCTCCCTGCCCTGTCCTGCATTTCTGTTGTTTACGGTTTATGAGGATGGCTCTTCTGACTGATGCGAAGTGATATCTCTTGTAGTATCGACTTCCAGTGCCCACCTGTTTGGTTGGCTAAAAAAGTGTATGCCCTTTTCTTGAATATATACAGAAAAAAACGCATACACCCTTTTTGGCCAACTGCAATGTTGGCAATGTTCAGCTCCTTTTCTTGTGCTTAATGGCGAGTCCTTTCTACCTCCTCAAATCCCTTTCCTGCCATTCTCCCTTGCTTACAAGTCCTTTTCTCTGACTTTCCTCAAGACATTTTTCAGTGATGGATATTTTCAACTCTGCAGTTTCGTGAATTTTACTGTCCCTGAGTTCCATTGTTCAACTTGTGTTTATGGGAACTGGCCACAAAGCAGCGGGATTTCCTCAAGCCCTATACTGTTTCCATGGGCAACCCTAGCCTTTGGTCAATTCGTCTTCCTGATTGGAAATTAGAGTGACATGTGCCTGTCTGAACACCTAGGACTTGTCTCTCATTGTTCCTCATCCTTCTGCTTCATCCTCTGGACAAATTCCAAACTGTACGCAACAGGATGTTGACAGTGCTGCCATCTCCAAGTGGGGAGACTGTTAGTAAAGACGCTGGATGGGTGAACCCGAGCACCAGGAGATGAGGAGATGAGATGCCTTTTCCAAACTCTTCCCGATCAGACGGTATACCATCCTCTGGGTGTGACAGACATGTTTTAGCAGTAGGAAGAGTCCCATTCATGTAAGGAGAACACCAGGGCTTTTTCAAAATCAGTGTCTACCCGAAACCCAAACTGGGGAATTTTTTAAGCTACGGCTACACATATGTTCATTAAGGGCCTTGGGAAGTAGGCAGAGTCCAAACTTTAGATGACTGAAGTCTTCAGGGTCAGAAGCACTCACCACCAGCTTCCCTTAGGTTACACTTTAACTGTCATTGATAGATGATGTCAATAAAAATATCTATTCTTTTTCAGATTATTTCCCCTTATAGGTTATTGCAAAATGTTGAGTGTAGTTCCCTGTGCTATACAGTAGTTCCTTGTTGATGATCTATTTTATACATAGCAGTGTGTATGTGTTAATCCCAAACTGTTACTTTATCCCTCCTCCGACCTTTCCCCTTTGGTAATAATAAATTATAAGATTTTATACTTCTCAGAAATGGGGGAGCTGAAAGAGAGGTATCATTTTCAATGGAAAAGCATTTAAAACAAGATTGAAGCTTTAACCAAGATTATTAGATGTACATCCTTGGAAAGAAATCACTTCGTTTCTCTAATATTGACCTGACAAATAAGACAAACCTTTTCACTGAACTTGCTTATAATAAAGTGATGGAAATAGCCAATGGAAGCGTTAGAAACATCTTATTTTACCCGAGCCTTATACACTGTTCTATGTTAACTACAGTTTGGCTCACACATCTGTTCATTGAGGTTACAATAGTCTCAATTTCTGTTACTGATCCTCCAGAGTGGACCCCAACAAGTGTCCCCCTGCGCAGTGTCATTGGGGCCAACAGATCGAGACTGAGTTTGGTTCACAAGCAAAGGAAACTTTATATTTTGATCAGAGAATGGAGAGGTGAGAGCATGCACTACCCCGTGGGCTGTGGGCTGGGCTGCTGTGTAGAGATCCTGTCAGAGTCAGTGGGAGGGAGGGGGCGGAGCTCTCGAGGGCCGGGTTGGCTGCAGCTCAGGCTCTATATCGCGGAGTCTGCACTGGGCCCCAGGAGCTGAGGTGTCGACCCAGCCATTCTGCACTAGGAAATCTGGTCTGAAGTGCCGGGTGTGGAACCTCTGCATGCGGGACCCTAGGAGCACATGAAATTAGACAAAGCACAAAGGATAAAAAAGGTTAGACTTGACTTTATTGCCCAGATTCTATTTTTATCTCCCAGGGATTTTTAATGGGCTTTGCTGGGGACAAACCCCTCCTCTGCCTTTTGTCCCGTTCCTCATTCTTGGAGTGCTGAGGGTGCAGACCCTTCTTCTGTAACTGCTGAGTGCTGAGTTGGGAGCCCTCATACCAAGGGGCGAGGGTCAGAGCTTCTCCCCAGCAGCCTCCAGGTGACGTTGATTGTCCCCAGGCCCCCTGCCTCCCTGCTCGTCCACCTGAGCACCAGCATTGGAAGCGTTATAGATTCTAATGACCTTTAAGGGTCCAGGAAAGAGATGTGCAGAGACGCTGTGGGGGCCGGTTTCACCCCGCCCCACATTTGTTCGGCCACCTTAGGCTGACCGTTTCTGCCAGCCTAGATGCTCTGACCAGTAGTCTGCGCTGTCTTCAATTAGGCCCCTGAATTAACGTACAAACAGCACCAGGTGTCAGAGCCCTGCCCGCTCAACTCCCAGACAGTCCAGGGTCAGTGGTGATCAAGGACCATGATGGCCACTGAGTCAACAGCCTTTTGAAGTAAACAGGAGTCCAGCCAGTCTTATTGGCCACCATCATCACGGTGTCTGTAGGCTTTTCTATGGTGACAGTGTGACATACGGTTCCCCCGCCAAGATTATTAGCTCCCCTCTGGGTGCAGTAAGTCCTGCAAGCAGTAGTCTACTCTTTTGGGACACACTCTTGTTGTTTTATGAGAGAAACTCCAGGTCAAGTGATGTTCACACGAGTCGTCATGGTGTCCTGTTGCCCCCGGTTATCTCTCTGGATGTTGGAGTTGGAGGGCCTCCTCACTCGAAGTTGGTGTGCCCACGGAGCAAACCCTGCAACTTCAGGGCATGGTTGGTGGTTAGGATCACCACGTGGGGTCCTTTTCCCTTAGGAGGGAGGTGGCCTTTTGGGCTGCTGATTTCCAGGTTTTTAGATACCGCCAGTATCTTGGCCAGATGCGGCAGTGGGCCAAGCCCCTTGGTGACCGTAGTTTATCCTACCTGGATGGCATTCTTGCATTGTTCCATTTCAAGTGGTCCCAGTTTTTGCACTAATTCTCCAATGGCGATTCACCTTTCACCAGGAATGTAAAGGTCAAAGGGTTTAGCTAAATTAGGGAGTTCCAGGGCAAGGGTCTGAATTGACTGCTCTTTCCATTCTTGAAAGGCCACTTCTGGATTCTATTCAAAAGGATCATCATCTTTTCCTTTCAGTGTTTCATATAATGGCCCAGCTAGTAGACTGCAGTTAGGGATCCAGAAGCAGCAAACCCTGGCCTCCCCAGGAACCCCTAAGCTGTCTTCTAGTTTTAGAAAGGAGTAAGGCCGAAAATTGTTTCTTCCCTTTCCTGGGATGGGCTTCTCCGACCTTCTGTGAGAATGAAGCCCAGGCAGGTCACCGCAGTCTGTGATATTTGAGCTTTTTCTTGGACAACTTCTATCCTTTATTGGCTTGGTAGTTCAGAGGCCTCCTTAGTAGGGCTGGCGATCAGAATGTCGTCTGCGTACTGAAGGAGGGTTTCCTTTTCCAGAGGTAGAACTTTTAGGTCTTTAGCTAAGGTTTCCCCAAAGATGGTGTGGGAATTTTTGCACCCTTGGGGCAAGACGGCCCGGAAGTATTGTTTTAGTTGTATGTTGAGTCCTGCCACTCACAAGCCAAAATTTCTTGTGACTCTGGGACTAATGGAATACAAAAGAAGGCATCATTGAAGACTAATACAGAATACCATGTCCTGGTGGTTGGTAGAATGACCAGCAGGGTGTAGGAATTAGGAGCAACTGGAGGTATATCCTCGGTGGCTTCACTGACTGTCCTGACATCCTTTAACAGGTCCCCAGCAGCCCATGGGGCTCTCGTGGTCAGACCAATCCCAGAATATGGAGCTCACCTGGGCAGGTACCCCACCCCCACCCAAGCCCACGGGGCTCTCGTGGTCAGGCCCCTCCCAGGATACAGAGCTACCCTTGCAGGTACCGTGGCAGGGCTGGGCACACAGGAACCGTGCACATAGCCCTCATTGCAGAGCACCCCCAGCTCACCTGTCGCTCAGAGCTGACACAGAGCACCTCAGAGCAGGACTTGAACTAACAAACAGCAGCTGCGACAGGTCTGTGACCCTGGGCATCACTCTGTGCGGCCTCCCTCCACCTGGTCTTCCAGAGACTTCCACTGCACCCGGGGCACCAGGCCTCTGTCTCCAACCACCACCCACCCCTCCTCTCCCTGACTCCTGGGTTCCTCTCATTAGGAGAGGGTTTTCTTGAAGTTGTCTCCCACTCATGGGCCAGATAAAATGATTAGAAAACAAGCCAAAGCTGCAGCCCCTTGTCTATCCTGACTCTCAGGAGCCCACACCTGTTCCTTGGACCTGGCCGGTTCAGCAAGTTCCATTTTCTGCAACTGTGAGCCCCTGAGGGGTGATGATTGGCTGAGCTGGGCAGCCTTACCGTGCCGGCCAGCCCTCCCCAGGTGTGCCTGGGTTGAGATCAATATAAATACCACTCCAGGCAGCAAGAGCCCCTGCAGCCATGCCTGATGCCATTTTCTCTGCCCTGTCAGCAGTCTCGGGGCTGGGCTGGTGGGAGGGAGTGAGAGGCCACGGCTTTGTGGGTGGCCCAGTGTGAGTGGGGCTCTGCTGGACTTTCTGCAGCAGGTGCCAGGCTGCCACCTGCTAAAGAAGAGGATGTGTCACCCATACCTGCTGCTGGAATTTCTCCCTGGGCAGAGGTGAGGAAGGAAAAAAGCAGTGGGGGCAGGGACAGGACGGGTATCTCAGGCAGGGAAATGGAAATCTTCCAGAAGAGCACCCAGGGCCAGGACCATCCTGGCTGGCCTGCAGGCACCAAGTCGGCCGGCATGCTGTCACTCGTGTGGCTCTATGGCCCTTCCTCTAGGCTTTCAAGTCCTTGTATATATTCAGGTGTTTTACCTGGGACGGGTGGGAATAGTTCAGCAGCAACTGGCCTGGGGCTCAGCTCACGTTTACTCACAGATGCCTCGGCACGGTGCCCCAGCTTTGCAATGAGGACGCTTGTTGCGTGGGGGCTGCTGGCTGACTGGGAGACGATTCCCCACCACTGACCAACTTCAGAATTGTTTACAACTGGAGCAAGTGCCCTGATACGGTTTTCCTCTGTGGAACTGGTGGGTTCTGTGTTTTTTTTCTCTTTTTCGTTTTTGGTTCAAGGTAGATTTTATTCCTCTTTTTTGTATTTACAGATATAAGCATGGAAATAATTTATTCATATAAATACATGTATGTGAAGGGAATAATTGTTTTTTCTGTTTTATTTTTAAATTTTATTTCTTTTCAATTTTGAATTTTATTTTATATTTTTATACAGCAGGTTCTTATTGGTTATCTATTTTATACATATAAATGTATACATGCCAATCCCAGTCTCTCAACTCCTCCCACCACCATCCCCCCAACAGCTTTCCCCCCTTGTTGTCCATACATTTGTTGTCTACATCTGTTGCTCTATTTATGCCTTGCAAAATGGTTAATCTGTACGGTTTTTCTAGGTTCCACATATATGCATGAATATACAAGATTTGTTTTTCTCTTTCTGACTTACTTCACTCTGTATGACAGTCTCTAGATCCATCGACGTCTCTACAAATGACCCAATTTCATTCCTTTTCATGGCTTAGTAATATTCCATTTTATATACGTACCACAGCTTTATGCATTCGTCTGTCTGTGGGCATTTAGGTTGCTTCCATTACCTCGATATTGTAAATAGTGATGCAATGAACATTGCGGTGAATGTCTCTTTTTGATTTATGGTTTTGTCTGGGTATATGTCCAGTACTGGGATTGCTGTATCATATGGTAATTCTATTGTTAGTTTCTTAAGAAACTCCATATTGTTCTCCATAGTGAATGTAACAATTTATATTCCCAACAATAGTGGAAGAGGGTTCCTTTTCTCCACACCCTTTCCAGCATTTATTGTTTGTAGATTTTCAGATGATGCCCATTATAACAGGTGTGAGGTGATACCTCATTGTTGAGTCCATTTTGTTGAGCAAAGGGTAGGTCTTGTCTATTACACATTTGGCTTATGGAACATTATCTGTGCTAATGTCAAACTCTGGTTTTATGCAGCACCCCAAATCACCTTCCCCCTTAAAAAAGCATAAGTTGCTTTTCTAAACTTGAGACCCTGTTCTGTTTTATAATTCAGTTCATGTGTAGCCAAGTTCACATTCCGTGTATTAGTGATATCTTATGATGTTTCTTTTTCTGTGTGACTTATTTCAGTTAGAATCATCATACCTGAATCCACTCATTATGCTGCTATGGGCCTGATGACATAGATTTCATTGCTGAGTGATATTGCATTGTACGTAAGTACCACAACTTCTTTATCCATATTTCACTTTCTGCGCTATTGAACTTGTACCGTAAATGAGGTTCTTGTAAACAGAGCCATCCCAAACTTTGGGGTGGCTGTGTCTTTTTGATTTTACTTTCCCTAAGCTACAGCACCATAAGTGGAAGTGCCCTAGGCTCACTTGCGTTGTTTTTTAGATGTTTCAGAAAACACCATACACTTCTCCCGAGTGGCTGTTGGCAATTTACATCCCGCCCATCAGCATAACAAGGCTCCCAGTTCTCCATGGCCTGTCCTGCCTTTCTGGATTTTACACTTTTTTCAGATGGCCCTTTTGACCGGGAGGAAGTGAGACTTCATTGTAGTGCAGATTTCCTTTGCAAGCTTGCTTGGTTGGCCAAAAAGTGCGTATGCGTTTTTTCCTGAATATATGCAGGAAAAAACGCATACGCCCTTTTTGGCCAAGTGCATCATTGTCCACATTCTGCCTCTTTTCCTATATTTTAAATGCAATTCCAGTCTACCTCCTGAAATCGGATTCCTGCAATTCTGCCCCGCTTTCAAGTCTTCTTGTCAGCCTTACTTCAGTATATTTTTGGACGATAGCTGTTATTTATAACTCTGCAGGTTTGTGAATTACAGTGCCCCTGAGCTCCTTACTTCTACTCGCTTTCTTGTGAGCTGGCCACAACCCCGCAGGATTGCTTCAGGCCTTAATCTCGTTCCGGCCGGGATGCTGAGCTTTTGGTTAATTCCTATTCCTGGTGCGAAATGAGAGTTAAATTTGCCCGTCCAGACACGTCCAGCTAGTCTCTCATTGTTTCTCCCTATTCCTGTTCATTTTCCGCAGAAATTCCAAACTGGGCCAAACAGGAGGTTAAAGGCACTGACTCTCCAAGTCGGGAGAGTGTTAGTAAAGCGTCTGGAATGTTGCACCCGAGTACCAGGGGACGAGAACTGAGACATATTGGAACACGTCTCCCGATCACATGGTTGATCATACTCTGGGCTCCGCATGCATGTTTTAGCTGAAGGAAGAATCCCTTAAACCTGGAGAGTTGAGACCCGTGGAATGGGTACCATGCAATATGACTTCAAAGGGTCTTCATTTGCTCACCGAACCTCTCCAATCCTATCACTGCTGCATTTAGGCCCCTGTACAGACGCTTGATTCTCTTTCAGGGAAATAGCAATCCATAGGTTTTAAGATACTTACTAGTCAGGTACGTTCTTAGGCATTTAATATGGGGTGTTGAGTCCATTTCATTGAGCAAGGAGTAGCTCTTGTCTATTCAGTATCTGGCTTAAGGAACTTTATCTGTGCTCATTATAATCTCTGGTTTTATGCAACACCGCCACTCACCTTTCCCCTTAAGCAAGCATAAGTTGGTTTTCTAAATTTGTGATCCTGTTCTATTTTGTAATTCAGTTCCTGTATAGCCAAGTTTACATTCCGTGTATTAGTGATATCTTATGATGTTTCTTTTTCTGTGTGACTTATTTCAGTTAGAATCATCATACCTGAATCCACTCATTATGCTGCTACGGGCCTGATGACATAGATTTCATTGCTGAGTGATATTGCATCGTACGTAAGTACCACAACTTCTTTATCCATTTTTCACTTTCTGCGATATTGAACTTGTACCATAAACGAGGTTCTTGTAAACAGAGCCGTCCCAAACTTTGGGGAGGCTGTGTCTTTTTGATTTTAATTTCCCTAAGCTATAGGACCATAAGTGGAAGTGCCCTAGGCTCTGTTGCTTTGTTTTTTCGATGTTTCAGGAAACACCATACACTTCTCCTGAGTGGCTGTTGGCAATTTACATCCCGACCATCAGCATAACAAGGCTCCCAGTTCTCCATGGCCTGTCCTGCCTTTCTGGATTTTACACTTTTTACAGATGGCCCTTTTGACCGGGGGGGAAGTGAGACTTCATTGTAGTGCAGATTTCCTTTACAAGCTTGCTTGGTTGGCCAAAAAGGGCGTATGCGTTTTTTCCTGAATATATTCAGGAGAAAACGCATACGCCCTTTTTGGCCACATGCATCATTGTCGACGTTCTGCCTCTTTTCCTATGCTTTAAATGCAATTCCAGTCTACCTCCTGAAATCGGTTTCCTGCAATTCTGCCCCGCTTTCAAGTCCTCTTGGCAGCCTTACTTCAGTATATTTTTGGACGATAGCTGTCATTTATAACTCTGCAGGTTTGTGAATTACACTGCCCCTGAGCTCCTTTCTTCAACTCGCTTTCTTGTGAGCTGGCCGCAACACCGCAGGATTGCTTCAGGCCCTAATCTGGTTCCGGCACGGCACGCTGAGCCTTCGGTTAATTCCTCTTCCTGGTGGGAAATGAGAGTTAAATTTGCCCGTCTAGACTCCTCCAGCTAGTCTCTCTTTGGCTCTCCCTATTCCTGTTCATCTTCCGCAGAAATTGCAAACTGGGCCAAACAGGAGGTTAAAGGCACTGACTCTCCAAGTCGGGAGAGTGTTAGTAAAGCGTCTGGAATGTTGCACCCGAGTACCAGGGGACGAGAACTGAGGCATATTGGAACACGTCTCCCGATCCCATGGTTGATCATACTCTGGGTTCCACGTGCATGTTTTAGCTGAAGGAAGAATCCCTTAAACCAGGAGAGTTGAGACCCGTGGAATGGGTACCATGCAATATGACTTCAAAGGGTCTTCATTTGCTCACCAAACCTCTCCAATCCTATCACTGCTGCGTTTATGCCCCTGTACACACGCTTGATTTTCTTTCAGAGACATAGCAATCCATAGGTTTTAAGATACTTACTAGTCAGGTACATTCTTAGGCGTTTAATATGGGGTGTTGAGTCCATTTCGTTGAGCAAGGAGTAGCTCTTGTCTATTCCATATTTGGCTTAAGGAACTTTATCTGTGCTCATTTCAATCTCTGGTTTGATGCAGCACCCCAACTCACCTTTTCGCTTAAGCAAGCATAAGTTGGTTTTCTAAATTTGAGACCCTGTTCTGTTTTGTAATCCAGTTCCTGTGTAGCCAAGTTTACATTCCGTGTATTAGTGATATCTTATGATGTTTCTTTTTCTGTGTGACTTATTTCAGTTAGAATCATCATACCTGAATCCATTCATTATACTGCTACGGGCCTGATGACATAGATTTCATTGCTGAGTGATATTGCATTGTACGTAAGTACCACAACTTCTTTATCCATATTTCACTTTCTGCGCTATTGAACTTGTACCATAAACGAGGTTCTTGTAAACAGAGCCGTCCCAAACTTTGGGGTGGCTGTGTCTTTTTCATTTTAATTTCCCTAAGCTATAGGACCATAAGTGGAAGTGCCCTAGGCTCTGTTGCTTTGTTTTTTAGATGTTTAAGGAAACACCATACACTTCTCCCAAGTGGCTGTTGGCAATTAACATACCGCCCATCAGCATAACAAGGCTCCCAGTTCTCCATGGCCTGTCCTGCCTTTCTGGATTTTACACTTTTTTCAGATGGCCTTTTTAACCGTGGGGAAGTGAGACTTCATTGTAGTGCAGATTTCCTTTGCAAGCTTGCTTGGTTGGCCAAAAAGGGCGTATGCGTTTTTTCCTGAATATATTCAGGAAAAAACGCATACGCCCTTTTTGGCCAAGTGCATCATTGTGGACGTTCTGCCTCTTTTCCTATGCTTTAAATGCAATTCCAGTCTACCTCCTGAAATCGGTTTCCTGCAATTCTGCCCCGCTTTCAAGTCCTCTTGGCAGCCTTACTTCAGTATATTTTTGGACGATAGCTGTCATTTATAACTCTGCAGGTTTGTGAATTACAGTGCCCCTGAGCTCCTTTCTTCAACTCGCTTTCTTGTGAGCTGGCCGCAACACCGCAGGATTGCTTCAGGCCCTAATCTGGTTCCGGCACGGCACGCTGAGCCTTTGGTTAATTCCTCTTCCTGGTGGGAAATGAGAGTTAAATTTGCCCGTCCAGACACCTCCAGCTAGTCTCTCATTGGTTCTCCCTATTCCTGTTCATCTTCCGCAGAAATTGCAAATGGGCCAAACAGGAGGTTAAAGGCACTGACTTTCCAAGTCGGGAGAGTGTTAGTAAAGCATCTGGAATGTTGCACCCGAGTACCAGGGGACGAGAACTGAGACATATTGGAACACGTCTCCCGATCACACGGTTGAACATACTCTGGGTTCCACATGCATGTTTTAGCTGAAGGAAGCATCCCTTAAACCTGGAGACTTGAGACCCGTGGAATGGGTTCCATGCAATATGACTTCAAAGGGTCTTCATTTGCTCACCAAACCTCTCCAATCCTATCACTGCTGCGTTTATGCCCCTGTACACACGCTTGATTCTCTTTCAGAGACATAGCAATCCATAGGTTTTAAGATACTTACTAGTCAGGTACATTCTTGGGCGTTTAATATGGGGTGTTGAGTCCATTTCGTTGAGCAAGGAGTAGCTCTTGTCTATTCCATATTTGGCTTAAGGAACTTTATCTGTGCTCATTTCAATCTCTGGTTTGATGCAGCACCCCAACTCACCTTTTCGCTTAAGCAAGCATAAGTTGGTTTTCTAAATTTGAGACCCTGTTCTGATTTGTAATCCAGTTCCTGTGTAGCCAAGTTTACATTCCGTGTATTAGTGATATCTTATGATGTTTCTTTTTCTGTGTGACTTATTTCAGTTAGAATCATCATACCTGAATCCACTCATTATGCTGCTACGGGCCTGATGACATAGATTTCATTGCTGAGTGATATTGCATTGTACGTAAGTACCACAACTTCTTTATCCATATTTTACTTTCTGCGCTATTGAACTTGTACCGTAAACGAGGTTCTTGTAAACAGAGCCTTCCCAAACTTTGGGGTGGCTGTGTCTTTTTCATTTTAATTACCCTAAGCTATAGGACCATAAGTGGAAGTGCCCTAGGCTCTGTTGCTTTGTTTTTTAGATGTTTAAGGAAACACCATACACTTCTCCCAAGTGGCTGTTGGCAATTAACATACCGCCCATCAGCATAACAAGGCTCCCAGTTCTCCATGGCCTGTCCTGCCTTTCTGGATTTTACACTTTTTCCAGATGGCCCTTTTGACCGTGGGGAAGTGAGACTTCATTGTAGTGCAGATTTCCTTTGCAAGCTTGCTTGGTTGGCCAAAAAGGGCGTATGCGTTTTTTCCTGAATATATTCAGGAAAAAACGCATACGCCCTTTTTGGCCAAGTGCATCATTGTGGACGTTCTGCCTCTTTTCCTATGCTTTAAATGCAATTCCAGTCTACCTCCTGAAATCGGTTTCCTGCAATTCTGCCCCGCTTTCAAGTCCTCTTGGCAGCCTTACTTCAGTATATTTTTGGACGATAGCTGTCATTTATAACTCTGCAGGTTTGTGAATTACACTGCCCCTGAGCTCCTTTCTTCAACTCGCTTTCTTGTGAGCTGGCCGCAACACCGCAGGATTGCTTCAGGCCCTAATCTGGTTCCGGCACGGCACGCTGAGCCTTTGGTTAATTCCTCTTCCTGGTGGGAAATGAGAGTTAAATTTGCCCGTCTAGACTCCTCCAGCTAGTCTCTCTTTGGCTCTCCCTATTCCTGTTCATCTTCCGCAGAAATTGCAAACTGGGCCAAACAGGAGGTTAAAGGCACTGACTCTCCAAGTCGGGAGAGTGTTAGTAAAGCGTCTGGAATGTTGCACCCGAGTACCAGGGGACGAGAACTGAGGCATATTGGAACACGTCTCCCGATCCCATGGTTGATCATACTCTGGGTTCCACGTGCATGTTTTAGCTGAAGGAAGAATCCCTTAAACCAGGAGAGTTGAGACCCGTGGAATGGGTACCATGCAATATGACTTCAAAGGGTCTTCATTTGCTCACCGAACCTCTCCAATCCTATCAGTGCTGCGTTTATGCCCATGTACACATGCTTGATTTTCTTTCAGAGACATAGCAATCCATAGGTTTTAAGATACTTACTAGTCAGGTACATTCTTAGGCGTTTAATATGGGGTGTTGAGTCCATTTCGTTGAGCAAGGAGTAGCTCTTGTCTATTCCATATTTGGCTTAAGGAACTTTATCTGTGCTCATTTCAATCTCTGGTTTGATGCAGCACCCCAACTCACCTTTTCGCTTAATCAAGCATAAGTTGGTTTTCTAAATTTGAGACCCTGTTCTGATTTGTAATCCAGTTCCTGTGTAGCCAAGTTTACATTCCGTGTATTAGTGATATCTTATGATGTTTCTTTTTCTGTGTGACTTATTTCAGTTAGAATCATCATACCTGAATCCACTCATTATGCTGCTACGGGCCTGATGACATAGATTTCATTGCTGAGTGATATTGCATTGTACGTAAGTACCACAACTTCTTTATCCATATTTCACTTTCTGCGCTATTGAACTTGTACCGTAAACTAGGTTCTTGCAAACAGAGCCGTCCCAAACTTTGGGGTGGCTGTGTCTTTTTCATTTTAATTTCCCTAAGCTATAGGACCATAAGTGGAAGTGCCCTAGGCTCTGTTGCTTTGTTTTTTAGATGTTTAAGGAAACACCATACACTTCTCCCAAGTGGCTGTTGGCAATTAACATACCGCCCATCAGCATAACAAGGCTCCCAGTTCTCCATGGCCTGTCCTGCCTTTCTGGATTTTACACTTTTTCCAGATGGCCCTTTTGACCGTGGGGAAGTGAGACTTCATTGTAGTGCAGATTTCCTTTGCAAGCTTGCTTGGTTGGCCAAAAAGGGCGTATGCGTTTTTTCCTGAATATATTCAGGAAAAAACGCATACGCCCTTTTTGGCCAAGTGCATCATTGTGGACGTTCTGCCTCTTTTCCTATGCTTTAAATGCAATTCCAGTCTACCTCCTGAAATCGGTTTCCTGCAATTCTGTCCCGCTTTCAAGTCCTCTTGGCAGCCTTACTTCAGTATATTTTTGGACGATAGCTGTCATTTATAACTCTGCAGGTTTGTGAATTACACTGCCCCTGAGCTCCTTTCTTCAACTCGCTTTCTTGTGAGCTGGCCGCAACACCGCAGGATTGCTTCAGGCCCTAATCTGGTTCCGGCACGGCACGCTGAGCCTTTGGTTAATTCCTCTTCCTGGTGGGAAATGAGAGTTAAATTTGCCCGTCTAGACTCCTCCAGCTAGTCTCTCTTTGGCTCTCCCTATTCCTGTTCATCTTCCGCAGAAATTGCAAACTGGGCCAAACAGGAGGTTAAAGGCACTGACTCTCCAAGTCGGGAGAGTGTTAGTAAAGCGTCTGGAATGTTGCACCCGAGTACCAGGGGACGAGAACTGAGGCATATTGGAACACGTCTCCCGATCCCATGGTTGATCATACTCTGGGTTCCACGTGCATGTTTTAGCTGAAGGAAGAATCCCTTAAACCAGGAGAGTTGAGACCCGTGGAATGGGTACCATGCAATATGACTTCAAAGGGTCTTCATTTGCTCACCGAACCTCTCCAATCCTATCAGTGCTGCGTTTATGCCCATGTACACATGCTTGATTTTCTTTCAGAGACATAGCAATCCATAGGTTTTAAGATACTTACTAGTCAGGTACATTCTTAGGCGTTTAATATGGGGTGTTGAGTCCATTTCGTTGAGCAAGGAGTAGCTCTTGTCTATTCCATATTTGGCTTAAGGAACTTTATCTGTGCTCATTTCAATCTCTGGTTTGATGCAGCACCCCAACTCACCTTTTCGCTTAAGCAAGCATAAGTTGGTTTTCTAAATTTGAGACCCTGTTCTGATTTGTAATCCAGTTCCTGTGTAGCCAAGTTTACATTCCGTGTATTAGTGATATCTTATGATGTTTCTTTTTCTGTGTGACTTATTTCAGTTAGAATCATCATACCTGAATCCACTCATTATGCTGCTATGGGCCTGATGACATAGATTTCATTGCTGAGTGATATTGCATTATACGTAAGTACCACAACTTCTTTATCCATATTTCACTTTCTGCGCTATTGAACTTGTACCGTAAATGAGGTTCTTGTAAACAGAGCCGTCCCAAACTTTGGGGTGGCTGTGTCTTTTTGATTTTAATTTCCCTAAGCTATAGGACCATAAGTGGAAGTGCCCTAGGCTCTGTTGCTTTGTTTTTTAGATGTTTAAGGAAACACCATACACTTCTCCAAGTGGCTGTTGGCAATTAACATACCGCCCATCAGCATAACAAGGCTCCCAGTTCTCCATGGCCTGTCCTGCCTTTCTGGATTTTACACTTTTTTCAGGTGGCCGTTTTGACCGTGGGGAAGTGAGACTTCATTGTAGTGCAGATTTCCTTTGCAAGCTTGCTTGGTTGGCCAAAAAGGGCGTATGCGTTTTTTCCTGAATATATTCAGGAAAAAACGCATACGCCCTTTTTGGCCAAGTGCATCATTGTGGACGTTCTGCCTCTTTTCCTATGCTTTAAATGCAATTCCAGTCTACCTCCTGAAATCGGTTTCCTGCAATTCTGCCCCGCTTTCAAGTCCTCTTGGCAGCCTTACTTCAGTATATTTTTGGACGATAGCTGTCATTTATAACTCTGCAGGTTTGTGAATTACACTGCCCCTGAGCTCCTTTCTTCAACTCGCTTTCTTGTGAGCTGGCCGCAACACCGCAGGATTGCTTCAGGCCCTAATCTGGTTCCGGCACGGCACGCTGAGCCTTTGGTTAATTCCTCTTCCTGGTGGGAAATGAGAGTTAAATTTGCCCGTCCAGACACCTCCAGCTAGTCTCTCATTGGTTCTCCCTATTCCTGTTCATCTTCCGCAGAAATTGCAAATGGGCCAAACAGGAGGTTAAAGGCACTGACTTTCCAAGTCGGGAGAGTGTTAGTAAAGCATCTGGAATGTTGCACCCGAGTACCAGGGGACGAGAACTGAGACATATTGGAACACGTCTCCCGATCACACGGTTGAACATACTCTGGGTTCCACATGCATGTTTTAGCTGAAGGAAGCATCCCTTAAACCTGGAGACTTGAGACCCGTGGAATGGGTTCCATGCAATATGACTTCAAAGGGTCTTCATTTGCTCACCAAACCTCTCCAATCCTATCACTGCTGCGTTTATGCCCCTGTACACACGCTTGATTCTCTTTCAGAGACATAGCAATCCATAGGTTTTAAGATACTTACTAGTCAGGTACATTCTTAGGCGTTTAATATGGGGTGTTGAGTCCATTTCGTTGAGCAAGGAGTAGCTCTTGTCTATTCCATATTTGGCTTAAGGAACTTTATCTGTGCTCATTTCAATCTCTGGTTTGATGCAGCACCCCAACTCACCTTTTCGCTTAAGCAAGCATAAGTTGGTTTTCTAAATTTGAGACCCTGTTCTGATTTGTAATCCAGTTCCTGTGTAGCCAAGTTTACATTCCGTGTATTAGTGATATCTTATGATGTTTCTTTTTCTGTGTGACTTATTTCAGTTAGAATCATCATACCTGAATCCACTCATTATGCTGCTATGGGCCTGATGACATAGATTTCATTGCTGAGTGATATTGCATTATACGTAAGTACCACAACTTCTTTATCCATATTTCACTTTCTGCGCTATTGAACTTGTACCGTAAATGAGGTTCTTGTAAACAGAGCCGTCCCAAACTTTGGGGTGGCTGTGTCTTTTTGATTTTAATTTCCCTAAGCTATAGGACCATAAGTGGAAGTGCCCTAGGCTCTGTTGCTTTGTTTTTTAGATGTTTAAGGAAACACCATACACTTCTCCAAGTGGCTGTTGGCAATTAACATACCGCCCATCAGCATAACAAGGCTCCCAGTTCTCCATGGCCTGTCCTGCCTTTCTGGATTTTACACTTTTTTCAGGTGGCCGTTTTGACCGTGGGGAAGTGAGACTTCATTGTAGTGCAGATTTCCTTTGCAAGCTTGCTTGGTTGGCCAAAAAGGGCGTATGCGTTTTTTCCTGAATATATTCAGGAAAAAACGCATACGCCCTTTTTGGCCAAGTGCATCATTGTGGACGTTCTGCCTCTTTTCCTATGCTTTAAATGCAATTCCAGTCTACCTCCTGAAATCGGTTTCCTGCAATTCTGCCCCGCTTTCAAGTCCTCTTGGCAGCCTTACTTCAGTATATTTTTGGACGATAGCTGTCATTTATAACTCTGCAGGTTTGTGAATTACACTGCCCCTGAGCTCCTTTCTTCAACTCGCTTTCTTGTGAGCTGGCCGCAACACCGCAGGATTGCTTCAGGCCCTAATCTGGTTCCGGCACGGCACGCTGAGCCTTTGGTTAATTCCTCTTCCTGGTGGGAAATGAGAGTTAAATTTGCCCGTCTAGACTCCTCCAGCTAGTCTCTCTTTGGCTCTCCCTATTCCTGTTCATCTTCCCCAGAAATTGCAAACTGGGCCAAACAGGAGGTTAAAGGCACTGACTCTCCAAGTCGGGAGAGTGTTAGTAAAACGTCTGGAATGTTGCACCCGAGTACCAGGGGACGAGAACTGAGGCATATTGGAACACGTCTCCCGATCCCATGGTTGATCATACTCTGGGTTCCACGTGCATGTTTTAGCTGAAGGAAGAATCCCTTAAACCAGGAGAGTTGAGACCCGTGGAATGGGTACCATGCAATATGACTTCAAAGGGTCTTCATTTGCTCACCGAACCTCTCCAATCCTATCACTGCTGCGTTTATGCCCCTGTACACACGCTTGATTTTCTTTCAGAGACATAGCAATCCATAGGTTTTAAGATACTTACTAGTCAGGTACATTCTTAGGCGTTTAATATGGGGTGTTGAGTCCATTTCGTTGAGCAAGGAGTAGCTCTTGTCTATTCCATATTTGGCTTAAGGAACTTTATCTGTGCTCATTTCAATCTCTGGTTTGATGCAGCACCCCAACTCACCTTTTCGCTTAAGCAAGCATATGTTGGTTTTCTAAATTTGAGACCCTGTTCTGATTTGTAATCCAGTTCCTGTGTAGCCAAGTTTACATTCCGTGTATTAGTGATATCTTATGATGTTTCTTTTTCTGTGTGACTTATTTCAGTTAGAATCATCATACCTGAATCCACTCATTATGCTGCTACGGGCCTGATGACATAGATTTCATTGCTGAGTGATATTGCATTGTACGTAAGTACCACAACTTCTTTATCCATATTTCACTTTCTGCGCTATTGAACTTGTACCGTAAACGAGGTTCTTGTAAACAGAGCCTTCCCAAACTTTGGGGTGGCTGTGTCTTTTTCATTTTAATTTCCCTAAGCTATAGGACCATAAGTGGAAGTGCCCTAGGCTCTGTTGCTTTGTTTTTTAGATGTTTAAGGAAACACCATACACTTCTCCCAAGTGGCTGTTGGCAATTAACATACCGCCCATCAGCATAACAAGGCTCCCAGTTCTCCATGGCCTGTCCTGCCTTTCTGGATTTTACACTTTTTCCAGATGGCCCTTTTGACCGTGGGGAAGTGAGACTTCATTGTAGTGCAGATTTCCTTTGCAAGCTTGCTTGGTTGGCCAAAAAGGGCGTATGCGTTTTTTCCTGAATATATTCAGGAAAAAACGCATACGCCCTTTTTGGCCAAGTGCATCATTGTGGACGTTCTGCCTCTTTTCCTATGCTTTAAATGCAATTCCAGTCTACCTCCTGAAATCAGTTTCCTGCAATTCTGCCCCGCTTTCAAGTCCTCTTGGCAGCCTTACTTCAGTATATTTTTGGACGATAGCTGTCATTTATAACTCTGCAGGTTTGTGAATTACACTGCCCCTGAGCTCCTTTCTTCAACTCGCTTTCTTGTGAGCTGGCCGCAACACCGCAGGATTGCTTCAGGCCCTAATCTGGTTCCGGCACGGCACGCTGAGCCTTTGGTTAATTCCTCTTCCTGGTGGGAAATGAGAGTTAAATTTGCCCGTCTAGACTCCTCCAGCTAGTCTCTCTTTGGCTCTCCCTATTCCTGTTCATCTTCCGCAGAAATTGCAAACTGGGCCAAACAGGAGGTTAAAGGCACTGACTCTCCAAGTCGGGAGAGTGTTAGTAAAGCGTCTGGAATGTTGCACCCGAGTACCAGGGGACGAGAACTGAGGCATATTGGAACACGTCTCCCGATCCCATGGTTGATCATACTCTGGGTTCCACGTGCATGTTTTAGCTGAAGGAAGAATCCCTTAAACCAGGAGAGTTGAGACCCGTGGAATGGGTACCATGCAATATGACTTCAAAGGGTCTTCATTTGCTCACCGAACCTCTCCAATCCTATCACTGCTGCGTTTATGCCCCTGTACACACGCTTGATTTTCTTTCAGAGACATAGCAATCCATAGGTTTTAAGATACTTACTAGTCAGGTACATTCTTAGGCGTTTAATATGGGGTGTTGAGTCCATTTCGTTGAGCAAGGAGTAGCTCTTGTCTATTCCATATTTGGCTTAAGGAACTTTATCTGTGCTCATTTCAATCTCTGGTTTGATGCAGCACCCCAACTCACCTTTTCGCTTAATCAAGCATAAGTTGGTTTTCTAAATTTGAGACCCTGTTCTGATTTGTAATCCAGTTCCTGTGTAGCCAAGTTTACATTCCGTGTATTAGTGATATCTTATGATGTTTCTTTTTCTGTGTGACTTATTTCAGTTAGAATCATCATACCTGAATCCACTCATTATGCTGCTACGGGCCTGATGACATAGATTTCATTGCTGAGTGATATTGCATTGTATGTAAGTACCACAACTTCTTTATCCATATTTCACTTTCTGCGCTATTGAACTTGTACCGTAAACGAGGTTCTTGCAAACAGAGCCGTCCCAAACTTTGGGGTGGCTGTGTCTTTTTCATTTTAATTTCCCTAAGCTATAGGACCATAAGTGGAAGTGCCCTAGGCTCTGTTGCTTTGTTTTTTAGATGTTTAAGGAAACACCATACACTTCTCCCAAGTGGCTGTTGGCAATTAACATACCGCCCATCAGCATAACAAGGCTCCCAGTTCTCCATGGCCTGTCCTGCCTTTCTGGATTTTACACTTTTTCCAGATGGCCCTTTTGACCGTGGGGAAGTGAGACTTCATTGTAGTGCAGATTTCCTTTGCAAGCTTGCTTGGTTGGCCAAAAAGGGCGTATGCGTTTTTTCCTGAATATATTCAGGAAAAAACGCATACGCCCTTTTTGGCCAAGTGCATCATTGTGGACGTTCTGCCTCTTTTCCTATGCTTTAAATGCAATTCCAGTCTACCTCCTGAAATCGGTTTCCTGCAATTCTGTCCCGCTTTCAAGTCCTCTTGGCAGCCTTACTTCAGTATATTTTTGGACGATAGCTGTCATTTATAACTCTGCAGGTTTGTGAATTACACTGCCCCTGAGCTCCTTTCTTCAACTCGCTTTCTTGTGAGCTGGCCGCAACACCGCAGGATTGCTTCAGGCCCTAATCTGGTTCCGGCACGGCACGCTGAGCCTTTGGTTAATTCCTCTTCCTGGTGGGAAATGAGAGTTAAATTTGCCCGTCTAGACTCCTCCAGCTAGTCTCTCTTTGGCTCTCCCTATTCCTGTTCATCTTCCGCAGAAATTGCAAACTGGGCCAAACAGGAGGTTAAAGGCACTGACTCTCCAAGTCGGGAGAGTGTTAGTAAAGCGTCTGGAATGTTGCACCCGAGTACCAGGGGACGAGAACTGAGGCATATTGGAACACGTCTCCCGATCCCATGGTTGATCATACTCTGGGTTCCACGTGCATGTTTTAGCTGAAGGAAGAATCCCTTAAACCAGGAGAGTTGAGACCCGTGGAATGGGTACCATGCAATATGACTTCAAAGGGTCTTCATTTGCTCACCGAACCTCTCCAATCCTATCAGTGCTGCGTTTATGCCCATGTACACATGCTTGATTTTCTTTCAGAGACATAGCAATCCATAGGTTTTAAGATACTTACTAGTCAGGTACATTCTTAGGCGTTTAATATGGGGTGTTGAGTCCATTTCGTTGAGCAAGGAGTAGCTCTTGTCTATTCCATATTTGGCTTAAGGAACTTTATCTGTGCTCATTTCAATCTCTGGTTTGATGCAGCACCCCAACTCACCTTTTCGCTTAATCAAGCATAAGTTGGTTTTCTAAATTTGAGACCCTGTTCTGATTTGTAATCCAGTTCCTGTGTAGCCAAGTTTACATTCCGTGTATTAGTGATATCTTATGATGTTTCTTTTTCTGTGTGACTTATTTCAGTTAGAATCATCATACCTGAATCCACTCATTATGCTGCTACGGGCCTGATGACATAGATTTCATTGCTGAGTGATATTGCATTGTACGTAAGTACCACAACTTCTTTATCCATATTTCACTTTCTGCGCTATTGAACTTGTACCGTAAACGAGGTTCTTGCAAACAGAGCCGTCCCAAACTTTGGGGTGGCTGTGTCTTTTTCATTTTAATTTCCCTAAGCTATAGGACCATAAGTGGAAGTGCCCTAGGCTCTGTTGCTTTGTTTTTTAGATGTTTAAGGAAACACCATACACTTCTCCCAAGTGGCTGTTGGCAATTAACATACCGCCCATCAGCATAACAAGGCTCCCAGTTCTCCATGGCCTGTCCTGCCTTTCTGGATTTTACACTTTTTCCAGATGGCCCTTTTGACCATGGGGAAGTGAGACTTCATTGTAGTGCAGATTTCCTTTGCAAGCTTGCTTGGTTGGCCAAAAAGGGCGTATGCGTTTTTTCCTGAATATATTCAGGAAAAAACGCATACGCCCTTTTTGGCCAAGTGCATCATTGTGGACGTTCTGCCTCTTTTCCTATGCTTTAAATGCAATTCCAGTCTACCTCCTGAAATCGGTTTCCTGCAATTCTGTCCCGCTTTCAAGTCCTCTTGGCAGCCTTACTTCAGTATATTTTTGGACGATAGCTGTCATTTATAACTCTGCAGGTTTGTGAATTACACTGCCCCTGAGCTCCTTTCTTCAACTCGCTTTCTTGTGAGCTGGCCGCAACACCGCAGGATTGCTTCAGGCCCTAATCTGGTTCCGGCACGGCACGCTGAGCCTTTGGTTAATTCCTCTTCCTGGTGGGAAATGAGAGTTAAATTTGCCCGTCTAGACTCCTCCAGCTAGTCTCTCTTTGGCTCTCCCTATTCCTGTTCATCTTCCGCAGAAATTGCAAACTGGGCCAAACAGGAGGTTAAAGGCACTGACTCTCCAAGTCGGGAGAGTGTTAGTAAAGCGTCTGGAATGTTGCACCCGAGTACCAGGGGACGAGAACTGAGGCATATTGGAACACGTCTCCCGATCCCATGGTTGATCATACTCTGGGTTCCACGTGCATGTTTTAGCTGAAGGAAGAATCCCTTAAACCAGGAGAGTTGAGACCCGTGGAATGGGTACCATGCAATATGACTTCAAAGGGTCTTCATTTGCTCACCGAACCTCTCCAATCCTATCAGTGCTGCGTTTATGCCCATGTACACATGCTTGATTTTCTTTCAGAGACATAGCAATCCATAGGTTTTAAGATACTTACTAGTCAGGTACATTCTTAGGCGTTTAATATGGGGTGTTGAGTCCATTTCGTTGAGCAAGGAGTAGCTCTTGTCTATTCCATATTTGGCTTAAGGAACTTTATCTGTGCTCATTTCAATCTCTGGTTTGATGCAGCACCCCAACTCACCTTTTTGCTTAAGCAAGCATAAGTTGGTTTTCTAAATTTGAGACCCTGTTCTGATTTGTAATCCAGTTCCTGTGTAGCCAAGTTTACATTCCGTGTATTAGTGATATCTTATGATGTTTCTTTTTCTGTGTGACTTATTTCAGTTAGAATCATCATACCTGAATCCACTCATTATGCTGCTATGGGCCTGATGACATAGATTTCATTGCTGAGTGATATTGCATTGTACGTAAGTACCACAACTTCTTTATCCATATTTCACTTTCTGCGCTATTGAACTTGTACCATAAACGAGGTTCTTGTAAACAGAGCAGTCCCAAACTTTGGGGTGGCTGTGTCTTTTTCATTTTAATTTCCCTAAGCTATAGGACCATAAGTGGAAGTGCCCTAGGCTCTGTTGCTTTGTTTTTTAGATGTTTAAGGAAACACCATACACTTCTCCAAGTGGCTGTTGGCAATTAACATACCGCCCATCAGCATAACAAGGCTCCCAGTTCTCCATGGCCTGTCCTGCCTTTCTGGATTTTACACTTTTTTCAGGTGGCCGTTTTGACCGTGGGGAAGTGAGACTTCATTGTAGTGCAGATTTCCTTTGCAAGCTTGCTTGGTTGGCCAAAAAGGGCGTATGCGTTTTTTCCTGAATATATTCAGGAAAAAACGCATACGCCCTTTTTGGCCAAGTGCATCATTGTGGACGTTCTGCCTCTTTTCCTATGCTTTAAATGCAATTCCAGTCTACCTCCTGAAATCGGTTTCCTGCAATTCTGCCCCGCTTTCAAGTCCTCTTGGCAGCCTTACTTCAGTATATTTTTGGACGATAGCTGTCATTTATAACTCTGCAGGTTTGTGAATTACACTGCCCCTGAGCTCCTTTCTTCAACTCGCTTTCTTGTGAGCTGGCCGCAACACCGCAGGATTGCTTCAGGCCCTAATCTGGTTCCGGCACGGCACGCTGAGCCTTTGGTTAATTCCTCTTCCTGGTGGGAAATGAGAGTTAAATTTGCCCGTCTAGACTCCTCCAGCTAGTCTCTCTTTGGCTCTCCCTATTCCTGTTCATCTTCCGCAGAAATTGCAAACTGCGCCAAACAGGAGGTTAAAGGCACTGACTCTCCAAGTCGGGAGAGTGTTAGTAAAGCGTCTGGAATGTTGCACCCGAGTACCAGGGGAGGAGAACTGAGGCATATTGGAACACGTCTCCCGATCCCATGGTTGATCATACTCTGGGTTCCACGTGCATGTTTTAGCTGAAGGAAGAATCCCTTAAACCAGGAGAGTTGAGACCCGTGGAATGGGTACCATGCAATATGACTTCAAAGGGTCTTCATTTGCTCACCGAACCTCTCCAATCCTATCACTGCTGCGTTTATGCCCCTGTACACACGCTTGATTTTCTTTCAGAGACATAGCAATCCATAGGTTTTAAGATACTTACTAGTCAGGTACATTCTTAGGCGTTTAATATGGGGTGTTGAGTCCATTTCGTTGAGCAAGGAGTAGCTCTTGTCTATTCCATATTTGGCTTAAGGAACTTTATCTGTGCTCATTTCAATCTCTGGTTTGATGCAGCACCCCAACTCACCTTTTCGCTTAATCAAGCATAAGTTGGTTTTCTAAATTTGAGACCCTGTTCTGATTTGTAATCCAGTTCCTGTGTAGCCAAGTTTACATTCCGTGTATTAGTGATATCTTATGATGTTTCTTTTTCTGTGTGACTTATTTCAGTTAGAATCATCATACCTGAATCCACTCATTATGCTGCTACGGGCCTGATGACATAGATTTCATTGCTGAGTGATATTGCATTGTACGTAAGTACCACAACTTCTTTATCCATATTTCACTTTCTGCACTATTGAACTTGTACCGTAAACGAGGTTCTTGCAAACAGAGCCGTCCCAAACTTTGGGGTGGCTGTGTCTTTTTGATTTTAATTTCCCTAAGCTATAGGACCATAAGTGGAAGTGCCCTAGGCTCTGTTGCTTTGTTTTTTAGATGTTTAAGGAAACACCATACACTTCTCCAAGTGGCTGTTGGCAATTAACATACCGCCCATCAGCATAACAAGGCTCCCAGTTCTCCATGGCCTGTCCTGCCTTTCTGGATTTTACACTTTTTTCAGGTGGCCGTTTTGACCGTGGGGAAGTGAGACTTCATTGTAGTGCAGATTTCCTTTGCAAGCTTGCTTGGTTGGCCAAAAAGGGCGTATGCGTTTTTTCCTGAATATATTCAGGAAAAAACGCATACGCCCTTTTTGGCCAAGTGCATCATTGTGGACGTTCTGCCTCTTTTCCTATGCTTTAAATGCAATTCCAGTCTACCTCCTGAAATCGGTTTCCTGCAATTCTGCCCCGCTTTCAAGTCCTCTTGGCAGCCTTACTTCAGTATATTTTTGGACGATAGCTGTCATTTATAACTCTGCAGGTTTGTGAATTACACTGCCCCTGAGCTCCTTTCTTCAACTCGCTTTCTTGTGAGCTGGCCGCAACACCGCAGGATTGCTTCAGGCCCTAATCTGGTTCCGGCACGGCACGCTGAGCCTTTGGTTAATTCCTCTTCCTGGTGGGAAATGAGAGTTAAATTTGCCCGTCCAGACACCTCCAGCTAGTCTCTCATTGGTTCTCCCTATTCCTGTTCATCTTCCGCAGAAATTGCAAATGGGCCAAACAGGAGGTTAAAGGCACTGACTTTCCAAGTCGGGAGAGTGTTAGTAAAGCATCTGGAATGTTGCACCCGAGTACCAGGGGACGAGAACTGAGACATATTGGAACACGTCTCCCGATCACACGGTTGAACATACTCTGGGTTCCACATGCATGTTTTAGCTGAAGGAAGCATCCCTTAAACCTGGAGACTTGAGACCCGTGGAATGGGTTCCATGCAATATGACTTCAAAGGGTCTTCATTTGCTCACCAAACCTCTCCAATCCTATCACTGCTGCGTTTATGCCCCTGTACACACGCTTGATTCTCTTTCAGAGACATAGCAATCCATAGGTTTTAAGATACTTACTAGTCAGGTACATTCTTAGGCGTTTAATATGGGGTGTTGAGTCCATTTCGTTGAGCAAGGAGTAGCTCTTGTCTATTCCATATTTGGCTTAAGGAACTTTATCTGTGCTCATTTCAATCTCTGGTTTGATGCAGCACCCCAACTCACCTTTTCGCTTAAGCAAGCATAAGTTGGTTTTCTAAATTTGAGACCCTGTTCTGATTTGTAATCCAGTTCCTGTGTAGCCAAGTTTACATTCCGTGTATTAGTGATATCTTATGATGTTTCTTTTTCTGTGTGACTTATTTCAGTTAGAATCATCATACCTGAATCCACTCATTATGCTGCTATGGGCCTGATGACATAGATTTCATTGCTGAGTGATATTGCATTATACGTAAGTACCACAACTTCTTTATCCATATTTCACTTTCTGCGCTATTGAACTTGTACCGTAAATGAGGTTCTTGTAAACAGAGCCGTCCCAAACTTTGGGGTGGCTGTGTCTTTTTGATTTTAATTTCCCTAAGCTATAGGACCATAAGTGGAAGTGCCCTAGGCTCTGTTGCTTTGTTTTTTAGATGTTTAAGGAAACACCATACACTTCTCCAAGTGGCTGTTGGCAATTAACATACCGCCCATCAGCATAACAAGGCTCCCAGTTCTCCATGGCCTGTCCTGCCTTTCTGGATTTTACACTTTTTTCAGGTGGCCGTTTTGACCGTGGGGAAGTGAGACTTCATTGTAGTGCAGATTTCCTTTGCAAGCTTGCTTGGTTGGCCAAAAAGGGCGTATGCGTTTTTTCCTGAATATATTCAGGAAAAAACGCATACGCCCTTTTTGGCCAAGTGCATCATTGTGGACGTTCTGCCTCTTTTCCTATGCTTTAAATGCAATTCCAGTCTACCTCCTGAAATCGGTTTCCTGCAATTCTGCCCCGCTTTCAAGTCCTCTTGGCAGCCTTACTTCAGTATATTTTTGGACGATAGCTGTCATTTATAACTCTGCAGGTTTGTGAATTACACTGCCCCTGAGCTCCTTTCTTCAACTCGCTTTCTTGTGAGCTGGCCGCAACACCGCAGGATTGCTTCAGGCCCTAATCTGGTTCCGGCACGGCACGCTGAGCCTTTGGTTAATTCCTCTTCCTGGTGGGAAATGAGAGTTAAATTTGCCCGTCTAGACTCCTCCAGCTAGTCTCTCTTTGGCTCTCCCTATTCCTGTTCATCTTCCCCAGAAATTGCAAACTGGGCCAAACAGGAGGTTAAAGGCACTGACTCTCCAAGTCGGGAGAGTGTTAGTAAAACGTCTGGAATGTTGCACCCGAGTACCAGGGGACGAGAACTGAGGCATATTGGAACACGTCTCCCGATCCCATGGTTGATCATACTCTGGGTTCCACGTGCATGTTTTAGCTGAAGGAAGAATCCCTTAAACCAGGAGAGTTGAGACCCGTGGAATGGGTACCATGCAATATGACTTCAAAGGGTCTTCATTTGCTCACCGAACCTCTCCAATCCTATCACTGCTGCGTTTATGCCCCTGTACACACGCTTGATTTTCTTTCAGAGACATAGCAATCCATAGGTTTTAAGATACTTACTAGTCAGGTACATTCTTAGGCGTTTAATATGGGGTGTTGAGTCCATTTCGTTGAGCAAGGAGTAGCTCTTGTCTATTCCATATTTGGCTTAAGGAACTTTATCTGTGCTCATTTCAATCTCTGGTTTGATGCAGCACCCCAACTCACCTTTTCGCTTAAGCAAGCATATGTTGGTTTTCTAAATTTGAGACCCTGTTCTGATTTGTAATCCAGTTCCTGTGTAGCCAAGTTTACATTCCGTGTATTAGTGATATCTTATGATGTTTCTTTTTCTGTGTGACTTATTTCAGTTAGAATCATCATACCTGAATCCACTCATTATGCTGCTACGGGCCTGATGACATAGATTTCATTGCTGAGTGATATTGCATTGTACGTAAGTACCACAACTTCTTTATCCATATTTCACTTTCTGCGCTATTGAACTTGTACCGTAAACGAGGTTCTTGTAAACAGAGCCTTCCCAAACTTTGGGGTGGCTGTGTCTTTTTCATTTTAATTTCCCTAAGCTATAGGACCATAAGTGGAAGTGCCCTAGGCTCTGTTGCTTTGTTTTTTAGATGTTTAAGGAAACACCATACACTTCTCCCAAGTGGCTGTTGGCAATTAACATACCGCCCATCAGCATAACAAGGCTCCCAGTTCTCCATGGCCTGTCCTGCCTTTCTGGATTTTACACTTTTTCCAGATGGCCCTTTTGACCGTGGGGAAGTGAGACTTCATTGTAGTGCAGATTTCCTTTGCAAGCTTGCTTGGTTGGCCAAAAAGGGCGTATGCGTTTTTTCCTGAATATATTCAGGAAAAAACGCATACGCCCTTTTTGGCCAAGTGCATCATTGTGGACGTTCTGCCTCTTTTCCTATGCTTTAAATGCAATTCCAGTCTACCTCCTGAAATCAGTTTCCTGCAATTCTGCCCCGCTTTCAAGTCCTCTTGGCAGCCTTACTTCAGTATATTTTTGGACGATAGCTGTCATTTATAACTCTGCAGGTTTGTGAATTACACTGCCCCTGAGCTCCTTTCTTCAACTCGCTTTCTTGTGAGCTGGCCGCAACACCGCAGGATTGCTTCAGGCCCTAATCTGGTTCCGGCACGGCACGCTGAGCCTTTGGTTAATTCCTCTTCCTGGTGGGAAATGAGAGTTAAATTTGCCCGTCTAGACTCCTCCAGCTAGTCTCTCTTTGGCTCTCCCTATTCCTGTTCATCTTCCGCAGAAATTGCAAACTGGGCCAAACAGGAGGTTAAAGGCACTGACTCTCCAAGTCGGGAGAGTGTTAGTAAAGCGTCTGGAATGTTGCACCCGAGTACCAGGGGACGAGAACTGAGGCATATTGGAACACGTCTCCCGATCCCATGGTTGATCATACTCTGGGTTCCACGTGCATGTTTTAGCTGAAGGAAGAATCCCTTAAACCAGGAGAGTTGAGACCCGTGGAATGGGTACCATGCAATATGACTTCAAAGGGTCTTCATTTGCTCACCGAACCTCTCCAATCCTATCACTGCTGCGTTTATGCCCCTGTACACACGCTTGATTTTCTTTCAGAGACATAGCAATCCATAGGTTTTAAGATACTTACTAGTCAGGTACATTCTTAGGCGTTTAATATGGGGTGTTGAGTCCATTTCGTTGAGCAAGGAGTAGCTCTTGTCTATTCCATATTTGGCTTAAGGAACTTTATCTGTGCTCATTTCAATCTCTGGTTTGATGCAGCACCCCAACTCACCTTTTCGCTTAATCAAGCATAAGTTGGTTTTCTAAATTTGAGACCCTGTTCTGATTTGTAATCCAGTTCCTGTGTAGCCAAGTTTACATTCCGTGTATTAGTGATATCTTATGATGTTTCTTTTTCTGTGTGACTTATTTCAGTTAGAATCATCATACCTGAATCCACTCATTATGCTGCTACGGGCCTGATGACATAGATTTCATTGCTGAGTGATATTGCATTGTATGTAAGGACCACAACTTCTTTATCCATATTTCACTTTCTGCGCTATTGAACTTGTACCGTAAACGAGGTTCTTGCAAACAGAGCCGTCCCAAACTTTGGGGTGGCTGTGTCTTTTTCATTTTAATTTCCCTAAGCTATAGGACCATAAGTGGAAGTGCCCTAGGCTCTGTTGCTTTGTTTTTTAGATGTTTAAGGAAACACCATACACTTCTCCCAAGTGGCTGTTGGCAATTAACATACCGCCCATCAGCATAACAAGGCTCCCAGTTCTCCATGGCCTGTCCTGCCTTTCTGGATTTTACACTTTTTCCAGATGGCCCTTTTGACCGTGGGGAAGTGAGACTTCATTGTAGTGCAGATTTCCTTTGCAAGCTTGCTTGGTTGGCCAAAAAGGGCGTATGCGTTTTTTCCTGAATATATTCAGGAAAAAACGCATACGCCCTTTTTGGCCAAGTGCATCATTGTGGACGTTCTGCCTCTTTTCCTATGCTTTAAATGCAATTCCAGTCTACCTCCTGAAATCGGTTTCCTGCAATTCTGTCCCGCTTTCAAGTCCTCTTGGCAGCCTTACTTCAGTATATTTTTGGACGATAGCTGTCATTTATAACTCTGCAGGTTTGTGAATTACACTGCCCCTGAGCTCCTTTCTTCAACTCGCTTTCTTGTGAGCTGGCCGCAACACCGCAGGATTGCTTCAGGCCCTAATCTGGTTCCGGCACGGCACGCTGAGCCTTTGGTTAATTCCTCTTCCTGGTGGGAAATGAGAGTTAAATTTGCCCGTCTAGACTCCTCCAGCTAGTCTCTCTTTGGCTCTCCCTATTCCTGTTCATCTTCCGCAGAAATTGCAAACTGGGCCAAACAGGAGGTTAAAGGCACTGACTCTCCAAGTCGGGAGAGTGTTAGTAAAGCGTCTGGAATGTTGCACCCGAGTACCAGGGGACGAGAACTGAGGCATATTGGAACACGTCTCCCGATCCCATGGTTGATCATACTCTGGGTTCCACGTGCATGTTTTAGCTGAAGGAAGAATCCCTTAAACCAGGAGAGTTGAGACCCGTGGAATGGGTACCATGCAATATGACTTCAAAGGGTCTTCATTTGCTCACCGAACCTCTCCAATCCTATCAGTGCTGCGTTTATGCCCATGTACACATGCTTGATTTTCTTTCAGAGACATAGCAATCCATAGGTTTTAAGATACTTACTAGTCAGGTACATTCTTAGGCGTTTAATATGGGGTGTTGAGTCCATTTCGTTGAGCAAGGAGTAGCTCTTGTCTATTCCATATTTGGCTTAAGGAACTTTATCTGTGCTCATTTCAATCTCTGGTTTGATGCAGCACCCCAACTCACCTTTTCGCTTAATCAAGCATAAGTTGGTTTTCTAAATTTGAGACCCTGTTCTGATTTGTAATCCAGTTCCTGTGTAGCCAAGTTTACATTCCGTGTATTAGTGATATCTTATGATGTTTCTTTTTCTGTGTGACTTATTTCAGTTAGAATCATCATACCTGAATCCACTCATTATGCTGCTACGGGCCTGATGACATAGATTTCATTGCTGAGTGATATTGCATTGTACGTAAGTACCACAACTTCTTTATCCATATTTCACTTTCTGCGCTATTGAACTTGTACCGTAAACGAGGTTCTTGCAAACAGAGCCGTCCCAAACTTTGGGGTGGCTGTGTCTTTTTCATTTTAATTTCCCTAAGCTATAGGACCATAAGTGGAAGTGCCCTAGGCTCTGTTGCTTTGTTTTTTAGATGTTTAAGGAAACACCATACACTTCTCCCAAGTGGCTGTTGGCAATTAACATACCGCCCATCAGCATAACAAGGCTCCCAGTTCTCCATGGCCTGTCCTGCCTTTCTGGATTTTACACTTTTTCCAGATGGCCCTTTTGACCATGGGGAAGTGAGACTTCATTGTAGTGCAGATTTCCTTTGCAAGCTTGCTTGGTTGGCCAAAAAGGGCGTATGCGTTTTTTCCTGAATATATTCAGGAAAAAACGCATACGCCCTTTTTGGCCAAGTGCATCATTGTGGACGTTCTGCCTCTTTTCCTATGCTTTAAATGCAATTCCAGTCTACCTCCTGAAATCGGTTTCCTGCAATTCTGTCCCGCTTTCAAGTCCTCTTGGCAGCCTTACTTCAGTATATTTTTGGACGATAGCTGTCATTTATAACTCTGCAGGTTTGTGAATTACACTGCCCCTGAGCTCCTTTCTTCAACTCGCTTTCTTGTGAGCTGGCCGCAACACCGCAGGATTGCTTCAGGCCCTAATCTGGTTCCGGCACGGCACGCTGAGCCTTTGGTTAATTCCTCTTCCTGGTGGGAAATGAGAGTTAAATTTGCCCGTCTAGACTCCTCCAGCTAGTCTCTCTTTGGCTCTCCCTATTCCTGTTCATCTTCCGCAGAAATTGCAAACTGGGCCAAACAGGAGGTTAAAGGCACTGACTCTCCAAGTCGGGAGAGTGTTAGTAAAGCGTCTGGAATGTTGCACCCGAGTACCAGGGGACGAGAACTGAGGCATATTGGAACACGTCTCCCGATCCCATGGTTGATCATACTCTGGGTTCCACGTGCATGTTTTAGCTGAAGGAAGAATCCCTTAAACCAGGAGAGTTGAGACCCGTGGAATGGGTACCATGCAATATGACTTCAAAGGGTCTTCATTTGCTCACCGAACCTCTCCAATCTTATCAGTGCTGCGTTTATGCCCATGTACACATGCTTGATTTTCTTTCAGAGACATAGCAATCCATAGGTTTTAAGATACTTACTAGTCAGGTACATTCTTAGGCGTTTAATATGGGGTGTTGAGTCCATTTCGTTGAGCAAGGAGTAGCTCTTGTCTATTCCATATTTGGCTTAAGGAACTTTATCTGTGCTCATTTCAATCTCTGGTTTGATGCAGCACCCCAACTCACCTTTTTGCTTAAGCAAGCATAAGTTGGTTTTCTAAATTTGAGACCCTGTTCTGATTTGTAATCCAGTTCCTGTGTAGCCAAGTTTACATTCCGTGTATTAGTGATATCTTATGATGTTTCTTTTTCTGTGTGACTTATTTCAGTTAGAATCATCATACCTGAATCCACTCATTATGCTGCTATGGGCCTGATGACATAGATTTCATTGCTGAGTGATATTGCATTGTACGTAAGTACCACAACTTCTTTATCCATATTTCACTTTCTGCGCTATTGAACTTGTACCGTAAACGAGGTTCTTGTAAACAGAGCAGTCCCAAACTTTGGGGTGGCTGTGTCTTTTTCATTTTAATTTCCCTAAGCTATAGGACCATAAGTGGAAGTGCCCTAGGCTCTGTTGCTTTGTTTTTTAGATGTTTAAGGAAACACCATACACTTCTCCAAGTGGCTGTTGGCAATTAACATACCGCCCATCAGCATAACAAGGCTCCCAGTTCTCCATGGCCTGTCCTGCCTTTCTGGATTTTACACTTTTTTCAGGTGGCCGTTTTGACCGTGGGGAAGTGAGACTTCATTGTAGTGCAGATTTCCTTTGCAAGCTTGCTTGGTTGGCCAAAAAGGGCGTATGCGTTTTTTCCTGAATATATTCAGGAAAAAACGCATACGCCCTTTTTGGCCAAGTGCATCATTGTGGACGTTCTGCCTCTTTTCCTATGCTTTAAATGCAATTCCAGTCTACCTCCTGAAATCGGTTTCCTGCAATTCTGCCCCGCTTTCAAGTCCTCTTGGCAGCCTTACTTCAGTATATTTTTGGACGATAGCTGTCATTTATAACTCTGCAGGTTTGTGAATTACACTGCCCCTGAGCTCCTTTCTTCAACTCGCTTTCTTGTGAGCTGGCCGCAACACCGCAGGATTGCTTCAGGCCCTAATCTGGTTCCGGCACGGCACGCTGAGCCTTTGGTTAATTCCTCTTCCTGGTGGGAAATGAGAGTTAAATTTGCCCGTCTAGACTCCTCCAGCTAGTCTCTCTTTGGCTCTCCCTATTCCTGTTCATCTTCCGCAGAAATTGCAAACTGCGCCAAACAGGAGGTTAAAGGCACTGACTCTCCAAGTCGGGAGAGTGTTAGTAAAGCGTCTGGAATGTTGCACCCGAGTACCAGGGGACGAGAACTGAGGCATATTGGAACACGTCTCCCGATCCCATGGTTGATCATACTCTGGGTTCCACGTGCATGTTTTAGCTGAAGGAAGAATCCCTTAAACCAGGAGAGTTGAGACCCGTGGAATGGGTACCATGCAATATGACTTCAAAGGGTCTTCATTTGCTCACCGAACCTCTCCAATCCTATCAGTGCTGCGTTTATGCCCCTGTACACACGCTTGATTTTCTTTCAGAGACATAGCAATCCATAGGTTTTAAGATACTTACTAGTCAGGTACATTCTTAGGCGTTTAATATGGGGTGTTGAGTCCATTTCGTTGAGCAAGGAGTAGCTCTTGTCTATTCCATATTTGGCTTAAGGAACTTTATCTGTGCTCATTTCAATCTCTGGTTTGATGCAGCACCCCAACTCACCTTTTCGCTTAATCAAGCATAAGTTGGTTTTCTAAATTTGAGACCCTGTTCTGATTTGTAATCCAGTTCCTGTGTAGCCAAGTTTACATTCCGTGTATTAGTGATATCTTATGATGTTTCTTTTTCTGTGTGACTTATTTCAGTTAGAATCATCATACCTGAATCCACTCATTATGCTGCTACGGGCCTGATGACATAGATTTCATTGCTGAGTGATATTGCATTGTACGTAAGTACCACAACTTCTTTATCCATATTTCACTTTCTGCGCTATTGAACTTGTACCGTAAACGAGGTTCTTGCAAACAGAGCCGTCCCAAACTTTGGGGTGGCTGTGTCTTTTTCATTTTAATTTCCCTAAGCTATAGGACCATAAGTGGAAGTGCCCTAGGCTCTGTTGCTTTGTTTTTTAGATGTTTAAGGAAACACCATACACTTCTCCAAGTGGCTGTTGACAATTAACATACCGCCCATCAGCATAACAAGGCTCCCAGTTCTCCATGGCCTGTCCTGCCTTTCTGGATTTTACACTTTTTTCAGGTGGCCGTTTTGACCGTGGGAAAGTGAGACTTCATTGTAGTGCAGATTTCCTTTGCAAGCTTGCTTGGTTGGCCAAAAAGGGTGTATGCGTTTTTTCCTGAATATATTCAGGAAAAAACGCATACGCCCTTTTTGGCCAAGTGCATCATTGTGGACGTTCTGCCTCTTTTCCTATGCTTTAAATGCAATTCCAGTCTACCTCCTGAAATCGGTTTCCTGCAATTCTGCCCCGCTTTCAAGTCCTCTTGGCAGCCTTACTTCAGTATATTTTTGGACGATAGCTGTCATTTATAACTCTGCAGGTTTGTGAATTACACTGCCCCTGAGCTCCTTTCTTCAACTCGCTTTCTTGTGAGCTGGCCGCAACACCGCAGGATTGCTTCAGGCCCTAATCTGGTTCCGGCACGGCACGCTGAGCCTTTGGTTAATTCCTCTTCCTGGTGGGAAATGAGAGTTAAATTTGCCCGTCTAGACTCCTCCAGCTAGTCTCTCTTTGGCTCTCCCTATTCCTGTTCATCTTCCGCAGAAATTGCAAACTGGGCCAAACAGGAGGTTAAAGGCACTGACTCTCCAAGTCGGGAGAGTGTTAGTAAAGCGTCTGGAATGTTGCACCCGAGTACCAGGGGACGAGAACTGAGGCATATTGGAACACGTCTCCCGATCCCATGGTTGATCATACTCTGGGTTCCACGTGCATGTTTTAGCTGAAGGAAGAATCCCTTAAACCAGGAGAGTTGAGACCCGTGGAATGGGTACCATGCAATATGACTTCAAAGGGTCTTCATTTGCTCACCGAACCTCTCCAATCCTATCACTGCTGCGTTTATGCCCCTGTACACATGCTTGATTTTCTTTCAGAGACATAGCAATCCATAGGTTTTAAGATACTTACTAGTCAGGTACATTCTTAGGCGTTTAATATGGGGTGTTGAGTCCATTTCGTTGAGCAAGGAGTAGCTCTTGTCTATTCCATATTTGGCTTAAGGAACTTTATCTGTGCTCATTTCAATCTCTGGTTTGATGCAGCACCCCAACTCACCTTTTCGCTTAAGCAAGCATAAGTTGGTTTTCTAAATTTGAGACCCTGTTCTGATTTGTAATCCAGTTCCTGTGTAGCCAAGTTTACATTCCGTGTATTAGTGATATCTTATGATGTTTCTTTTTCTGTGTGACTTATTTCAGTTAGAATCATCATACCTGAATCCACTCATTATGCTGCTATGGGCCTGATGACATAGATTTCATTGCTGAGTGATATTGCATTGTACGTAAGTACCACAACTTCTTTATCCATATTTCACTTTCTGCGCTATTGAACTTGTACCGTAAACGAGGTTCTTGTAAACAGAGCCGTCCCAAACTTTGGGGTGGCTGTGTCTTTCTCATTTTAATTTCCCTAAGCTATAGGACCATAAGTGGAAGTGCCCTAGGCTCTGTTGCTTTGTTTTTTAGATGTTTAAGGAAACACCATACACTTCTCCCAAGTGGGTGTTGGCAATTAATATACCGCCCATCAGCATAACAAGGCTCCCAGTTCTCCATGGCCTGTCCTGCCTTTCTGGATTTTACACTTTTTTGAGGTGGCCGTTTTGACCGTGGGGAAGTGAGACTTCATTGTAGTGCAGATTTCCTTTGCAAGCTTGCTTGGTTGGCCAAAAAGGGCGTATGCGTTTTTTCCTGAATATATTCAGGAAAAAACGCATACGCCCTTTTTGGCCAAGTGCATCATTGTGGACGTTCTGCCTCTTTTCCTATGCTTTAAATGCAATTCCAGTCTACCTCCTGAAATCGGTTTCCTGCAATTCTGCCCCGCTTTCAAGTCCTCTTGGCAGCCTTACTTCAGTATATTTTTGTACGATAGCTGTCATTTATAACTCTGCAGGTTTGTGAATTACACTGCCCCTGAGCTCCTTTCTTCAACTCGCTTTCTTGTGAGCTGGCCGCAACACCGCAGGATTGCTTCAGGCCCTAATCTGGTTCCGGCACGGCACGCTGAGCCTTTGGTTAATTCCTCTTCCTGGTGGGAAATGAGAGTTAAATTTGCCCGTCTAGACTCCTCCAGCTAGTCTCTCTTTGGCTCTCCCTATTCCTGTTCATCTTCCGCAGAAATTGCAAACTGGGCCAAACAGGAGGTTAAAGGCACTGACTCTCCAAGTCGGGAGAGTGTTAGTAAAGCGTCTGGAATGTTGCACCCGAGTACCAGGGGACGAGAACTGAGGCATATTGGAACACGTCTCCCGATCCCATGGTTGATCATACTCTGGGTTCCACGTGCATGTTTTAGCTGAAGGAAGAATCCCTTAAACCAGGAGAGTTGAGACCCGTGGAATGGGTACCATGCAATATGACTTCAAAGGGTCTTCATTTGCTCACCGAACCTCTCCAATCCTATCACTGCTGCGTTTATGCCCCTGTACACACGATTGATTTTCTTTCAGAGACATAGCAATCCATAGGTTTTAAGATACTTACTAGTCAGGTACATTCTTAGGCGTTTAATATGGGGTGTTGAGTCCATTTCGTTGAGCAAGGAGTAGCTCTTGTCTATTCCATATTTGGCTTAAGGAACTTTATCTGTGCTCATTTCAATCTCTGGTTTGATGCAGCACCCCAACTCACCTTTTCGCTTAATCAAGCATAAGTTGGTTTTCTAAATTTGAGACCCTGTTCTGATTTGTAATCCAGTTCCTGTGTAGCCAAGTTTACATTCCGTGTATTAGTGATATCTTATGATGTTTCTTTTTCTGTGTGACTTATTTCAGTTAGAATCATCATACCTGAATCCACTCATTATGCTGCTACGGGCCTGATGACATAGATTTCATTGCTGAGTGATATTGCATTGTACGTAAGTACCACAACTTCTTTATCCATATTTCACTTTCTGCACTATTGAACTTGTACCGTAAACGAGGTTCTTGCAAACAGAGCCGTCCCAAACTTTGGGGTGGCTGTGTCTTTTTCATTTTAATTTCCCTAAGCTATAGGACCATAAGTGGAAGTGCCCTAGGCTCTGTTGCTTTGTTTTTTAGATGCTTAAGGAAACACCATACACTTCTCCCAAGTGGCTGTTGGCAATTAACATACCGCCCATCAGCATAACAAGGCTCCCAGTTCTCCATGGCCTGTCCTGCCTTTCTGGATTTTACACTTTTTTCAGATGGCCCTTTTGACCGGGAGGAAGTGAGACTTCATTGTAGTGCAGATTTCCTTTGCAAGCTTGCTTGGTTGGCCAAAAAGTGCGTATGCGTTTTTTCCTGAATATATGCAGGAAAAAACGCATACGCCCTTTTTGGCCAAGTGCATCATTGTCCACATTCTGCCTCTTTTCCTATATTTTAAATGCAATTCCAGTCTACCTCCTGAAATCGGATTCCTGCAATTCTGCCCCGCTTTCAAGTCTTCTTGTCAGCCTTACTTCAGTATATTTTTGGACGATAGCTGTCATTTATCACTCTGCAGGTTTGTGAATTACAGTGCCCCTGAGCTCCTTACTTCTACTCGCTTTCTTGTGAGCTGGCCACAACCCCGCAGGATTGCTTCAGGCCTTAATCTCGTTCCGGCCGGGACGCTGAGCTTTTGGTTAATTCCTATTCCTGGTGCGAAATGAGAGTTAAATTTGCCCGTCCAGACACGTCCAGCTAGTCTCTCATTGTTTCTCCCTATTCCTGTTCATTTTCCGCAGAAATTCCAAACTGGGCCAAACAGGAGGTTAAAGGCACTGACTCTCCAAGTCGGGAGAGTGTTAGTAAAGCGTCTGGAATTTTGCACCCGAGTACCAGGGGACGAGAACTGAGACATATTGGAACACGTCTCCCGATCACATGGTTGATCATACTCTGGGCTCCGCATGCATGTTTTAGCTGAAGGAAGAATCCCTTAAACCTGGAGAGTTGAGACCCGTGGAATGGGTACCATGCAATATGACTTCAAAGGGTCTTCATTTGCTCACCGAACCTCTCCAATCCTATCACTGCTGCATTTAGGCCCCTGTACAGACGCTTGATTCTCTTTCAGGGAAATAGCAATCCATAGGTTTTAAGATACTTACTAGTCAGGTACATTCTTAGGCGTTTAATATGGGCTGTTGAGTCCATTTCGTTGAGCAAGGAGTAGTTCTTGTCTATTCCATATTTGGCTTAAGGAACTTTATCTGTGCTCATTTCAATCTCTGGTTTGATGCAGCACCCCAACTCACCTTTTCGCTTAAGCAAGCATAAGTTGGTTTTCTAAATTTGAGACCCTGTTCTGATTTGTAATCCAGTTCCTGTGTAGCCAAGTTTACATTCCGTGTATTAGTGATATCTTATGATGTTTCTTTTTCTGTGTGACTTATTTCAGTTAGAATCATCATATCTGAATCCACTCATTATGCTGCTATGGGCCTGATGACATAGATTTCATTGCTGAGTGATATTGCATTGTACGTAAGTACCACAACTTCTTTATCCATATTTCACTTTCTGCGCTATTGAACTTGTACCGTAAACGAGGTTCTTGTAAACAGAGCCGTCCCAAACTTTGGGGTGGCTGTGTCTTTTTCATTTTAATTTCCCTAAGCTATAGGACCATAAGTGGAAGTGCCCTAGGCTCTGTTGCTTTGTTTTTTAGATGTTTAAGGAAACACCATATACTTCTCCCAAGTGGGTGTTGGCAATTAATATACCGCCCATCAGCATAACAAGGCTCCCAGTTCTCCATGGCCTGTCCTGCCTTTCTGGATTTTACACTTTTTTGAGGTGGCCGTTTTGACCGTGGGGAAGTGAGACTTCATTGTAGTGCAGATTTTCTTAGCAAGCTTGCTTGGTTGGCCAAAAAGGGCGTATGCGTTTTTTCCTGAATATATTCAGGAAAAAACGCATACGCCCTTTTTGGCCAAGTGCATCATTGTGGACGTTCTGCCTCTTTTCCTATGCTTTAAATGCAATTCCAGTCTACCTCCTGAAATCGGTTTCCTGCAATTCTGCCCCGCTTTCAAGTCCTCTTGGCAGCCTTACTTCAGTATATTTTTGGACGATAGCTGTCATTTATAACTCTGCAGGTTTGTGAATTACACTGCCCCTGAGCTCCTTTCTTCAACTCGCTTTCTTGTGAGCTGGCCACAACACCACAGGATTGCTTCAGGCCCTAATCTGGTTCCGGCACGGCACGCTGAGCCTTTGGTTAATTCCTCTTCCTGGTGGGAAATGAGAGTTAAATTTGCCCGTCTAGACTCCTCCAGCTAGTCTCTCTTTGGCTCTCCCTATTCCTGTTCATCTTCCGCAGAAATTGCAAACTGGGCCAAACAGGAGGTTAAAGGCACTGACTCTCCAAGTCGGGAGAGTGTTAGTAAAGCGTCTGGAATGTTGCACCCGAGTACCAGGGGACGAGAACTGAGGCATATTGGAACACGTCTCCCGATCCCATGGTTGATCATACTCTGGGTTCCACGTGCATGTTTTAGCTGAAGGAAGAATCCCTTAAACCAGGAGAGTTGAGACCCGTGGAATGGGTACCATGCAATATGACTTCAAAGGGTCTTCATTTGCTCACCGAACCTCTCCTATCCTATCACTGCTGCGTTTATGCCCCTGTACACACGCTTGATTTTCTTTCAGAGACATAGCAATCCATAGGTTTTAAGATACTTACTAGTCAGGTACATTCTTAGGCGTTTAATATGGGGTGTTGAGTCCATTTCGTTGAGCAAGGAGTAGCTCTTGTCTATTCCATATTTGGCTTAAGGAACTTTATCTGTGCTCATTTCAATCTCTGGTTTGATGCAGCACCCCAACTCACCTTTTCGCTTAATCAAGCATAAGTTGGTTTTCTAAATTTGAGACCCTGTTCTGATTTGTAATCCAGTTCCTGTGTAGCCAAGTTTACATTCCGTGTATTAGTGATATCTTATGATGTTTCTTTTTCTGTGTGACTTATTTCAGTTAGAATCATCATACCTGAATCCACTCATTATGCTGCTACGGGCCTGATGACATAGATTTCATTGCTGAGTGATATTGCATTGTACGTAAGTACCACAACTTCTTTATCCATATTTCACTTTCTGCGCTATTGAACTTGTACCGTAAACGAGGTTCTTGCAAACAGAGCCGTCCCAAATTTTGGGGTGGCTGTGTCTTTTTCATTTTAATTTCCCTAAGCTATAGGACCATAAGTGGAAGTGCCCTAGGCTCTGTTGCTTTGTTTTTTAGATGCTTAAGGAAACACCATACACTTCTCCCAAGTGGCTGTTGGCAATTAACATCCCGCCCATCAGCATAACAAGGCTCCCAGTTCTCCATGGCCTGTCCTGCCTTTCTGGATTTTACACTTTTTTCAGATGGCCCTTTTGACAGGGAGGAAGTGAGACTTCATTGTAGTGCAGATTTCCTTTGCAAGCTTGCTTGGTTGGCCAAAAAGTGCGTATGCGTTTTTTCCTGAATATATGCAGGAAAAAACGCATACGCCCTTTTTGGCCAAGTGCATCATTGTCCACATTCTGCCTCTTTTCCTATATTTTAAATGCAATTCCAGTCTACCTCCTGAAATCGGATTCCTGCAATTCTGCCCCGCTTTCAAGTCTTCTTGTCAGCCTTACTTCAGTATATTTTTGGACGATAGCTGTCATTTATCACTCTGCAGGTTTGTGAATTACAGTGCCCCTGAGCTCCTTACTTCTACTCGCTTTCTTGTGAGCTGGCCACAACCCCGCAGGATTGCTTCAGGCCTTAATCTCGTTCCGGCCGGGACGCTGAGCTTTTGGTTAATTCCTATTCCTGGTGCGAAATGAGAGTTAAATTTGCCCGTCCAGACACGTCCAGCTAGTCTCTCATTGTTTCTCCCTATTCCTGTTCATTTTCCGCAGAAATTCCAAACTGGGCGAAACAGGAGGTTAAAGGCACTGACTCTCCAAGTCGGGAGAGTGTTAGTAAAGCGTCTGGAATTTTGCACCCGAGTACCAGGGGACGAGAACTGAGACATATTGGAACACGTCTCCCGATCACATGGTTGATCATACTCTGGGCTCCGCATGCATGTTTTAGCTGAAGGAAGAATCCCTTAAACCTGGAGAGTTGAGACCCGTGGAATGGGTACCATGCAATATGACTTCAAAGGGTCTTCATTTGCTCACCGAACCTCTCCAATCCTATCACTGCTGCATTTAGGCCCCTGTACAGACGCTTGATTCTCTTTCAGGGAAATAGCAATCCATAGGTTTTAAGATACTTACTAGTCAGGTACGTTCTTAGGCATTTAATATGGGGTGTTGAGTCCATTTCGTTGAGCAAGGAGTAGCTCTTGTCTATTCAGTATCTGGCTTAAAGAACTTTATCTGTGCTCATTATAATCTCTGGTTTTATGCAACACCGCAACTCACCTTTCCCCTTAAGCAAGCATAAGTTGGTTTTCTAAATTTGTGATCCTGTTCTATTTTGTAATTCAGTTCCTGTATAGCCAAGTTTACATTCCGTGTATTAGTGATATCTTATGATGTTTCTTTTTCTGTGTGACTTATTTCAGTTAGAATCATCATACTTGAATCCACTCATTATGCTGCTACGGGCCTGATGACATAGATTTCATTGCTGAGTGATATTGCATTGTACGTAAGTACCACAACTTCTTTATCCATTTTTCACTTTCTGCGATATTGAACTTGTACCATAAACGAGGTTCTTGTAAACAGAGCCGTCCCAAACTTTGGGGAGGCTGTGTCTTTTTGATTTTAATTTCCCTAAGCTATAGGACCATAAGTGGAAGTGCCCTAGGCTCTGTTGCTTTGTTTTTTCGATGTTTCAGGAAACACCATACACTTCTCCTGAGTGGCTGTTGGCAATTTTCATCCCGCCCATCAGCATAACAAGGCTCCCAGTTCTCCATGGCCTGTCCTGCCTTTCTGGATTTTACACTTTTTTCAGATGGCCCTTTTGACCGGGGGGAAGTGAGACTTCATTATAGTGCAGATTTCCTTTACAAGCTTGCTTGGTTGGCCAAAAAGTGCGTATGCGTTTTTTCCTGAATATATTCAGGAGAAAACGCATACGCCCTTTTTGGCCACGTGCATCATTGTCAACGTTCTGCCTCTTTTCCTATGCTTTAAATGCAATTCCAGTCTACCTCCTGAAATCGGTTTCCTGCAATTCTGCCTTGCTTTCAATGCCTCTTCTTAGCCTTACCTCAATATATTTTTTGAAAATAGTTGGCCTTTATAACTCTGCAGGTTTTGAATTGCAGTGGCCCTTAGCTCCATTTTTCAGCTCTTATTTTTGTGATCTTGCCTCATAACCACAGGATTCCTTCAGGCCCTATTGTTCTTCTGGGGCACCTTGCTGTGCCTTTGGTTTATTCTTCTTACTGATATGAAATTAGAGTGACATGTGCCCATTGAAACCGCTACACCTAGTTTCTCACTGGTTCCCCCTATTCCCATTCATCCTCCACACTAACTGCAGACTGTGCGATACCAGAACTTAAAGGCATTGACTCTCCATGTGGGGATATTTTAGTAAAGCGGCTGGAATGTCGATCCGGAGCCCCAGGAGAGGAAAAATGAGGTGCGTTTTAGAAACCTTTCCCAATCATATGGTATACCAGTCGCTGGGTTTCCCAAGCATGGTTTAGCTGTAGGAAGATTCCCTTCAACCTGGAGTGTTGGGACCCTTGGAATGAGTAGCATGAAGTATTGCATTAAAGTTTTGGCAGTTGCTCACCAAAGCTCACCAATCCTCTCAGCCCCAAGTGTCCAGCCTTATGTCTTATCCAGCTGTGGGCTTATATGTGGTCAATCCAGGTTGCATCACAGCCCCTGAGCGAATTTTGTAAGAATTTTTCTCTCTTTCATTGTTTCTGCGTTTTGTTTTTAAAATTTATTTCTATAATGGGGTTTAGCTCATTTTCACTGCTGTGTTTGTGCCGCTCTGCACACACTTGATTCCCTTATGGAGATATATCAATACATGGGTTTTAAGATTCTTATTACTCAGATATATTTCTCTGTGGTGTATAGGGTGTGTTGAGGCCAGTTCATTGAGCAAGGTGTAGATCTTGTCTAATATCTATTTGGTTTATTGAACGGTATCTGTGCTAATTTCAAACTCTGGTTTTATGCATCACCCCACCTCTCCTTTCCCCTTAAGCTGAAATAAGTGTGTTTTCTAAATGTGAGACACTGTTCTGTTCTGTAATTCATTTCTTGTGCAGCCATATTTACCCTCCCTCTATAAGTGATATCTTATGATATGTTTCTTTTTCTGTTTGACTTATTTCAAGTAGTATTATCAGACCTAAACCCACTCTTTATCCTTCTACTAGCCTTATTACATTGATTTCATGGTGAAGAGATATTCCATTGTACATAAGTACCACATCTTCTTTATCCATTGTTCTCTTTCCTGGGATATTTAAGGTGTACTGAAGTTGAGGTTCTTGTAAACAGAGTAGCCCTAAACTGTGGTGTGCTTGTGTCTTGTTGATTTTTAGACTTCCCTAGATATACTCCCATGATTGGAAGTGTCCTATGCTCTGTAGCTCTGTTTTTTAGATGATTTAGGAACCACCATACACTTCTCCAGAGTGGCTCTTGGCAGTTCACACACTGCCCATCAGCGTATAAAGGCTCCCTGTTCTCCATGGCCTGTCCTGCATTTCTGGTTTTTACAATTTTTTAGGATGGCCCTTTTGACCAGTGGGTAATGAGACTTCTTTGGTGTGCACATTTGCATTGCTTGCTTGCTTCGTTGCCCATAAAGTGTGCATGCGTTTTTTCCTGGATATAATCAGGAAAAAACGCATACGCCCTTTTGGGCCAACTGCATCATTGTCGAAATTCTGCCGCTTTTCATGTGCTTTAAAGACGAGTCCAATCTATCTCTTGAAATCTGTTTCTTGCAATTCTGTCTTGCATTCAGATCCTCTTCTTTGCCTTACCTCAACATATTTTTGGACGTTAGTTTTCATTTATAACTCTGCAGGTTTGTGAATTGCAGTGACCCTGAGCTCCATTTTTTAAGTTGCTCTTTTGTGAGCTGGCCTCAAACCCGCAGGATTGCTTCAGGCCCTATTTTGGCTCGGGCGAGGCGGGCTGAGCCTTTTTGCAATTCTTATTCTTAATGGGAAATTAGAGTGATATGTGCCCGTCCAAACCCCTACAACTATTCTCTCATTGGTTCCCCCTCTTCCCGTTCATCCTCCTCACAATTTGCAAAATGTTTGAAACAGAAGTTGAAATGTGCTGATTCTCCAAGTGGGGAGATTCTAAGTAACGTGGCTGGAATGGTGAACAGGAGCACCAGGAGAGGATAAATGAGCTGCATTTTAGACACATCTCCCGATCACATGGTGTACAGTCCTCTGGGTTTTCCATGCATGTTTTAGCTGTAGGAAGATCCCTTGAACCTGCAGATTTGGGACCCATTGAATGGGTACCAGGTAGTATTACTTTAAAGGGTGTGCATTTCCTCACCCAACCTCACATTTCTCTTAGTGCAAACAGTTTCCAGCCTTATGTCTCATCCTGCTGTGGGTCTAGATGTGTTCAATCCATGTTGCATCACCGGCCCTGAGGAAAAGTTGTAAGAGGTTTTCTCTGTCTCTCTGTCGTTTATTTTTTTCAATTTATTACTATATTGGTTACAGCTGATTTTCAAAGCTCTGTTTCTTGCTGCTGTACATCCACTTGATTCACGTACAGAGAGACATCAGTAAATTCTTTTTCAGATTCTTACCAGTCGTATATATTCTTTTCCGGTGACTTGAGTGTGCTGAGTGCAGTTCTTTTAGCTACCGTGTAGGCCTTGTTGATTATCAGTTTGGTATTTGGAATGGTATCTTTGCTAATTTCAACCTCCTGGATGATGCCTCACCTCTCCCCACCTTTCCCGTTTAGCAGCCTTATGCGTGTTTTCTACATATTTGACTATGTTTTTGTTTTGTAATTTATTTCATGTGTAGCCATTTTGGATTCCACCTTTAAGTGATATCTTATGATATGTGTCTTTTTCTTTTTGAATTATGTCACTTAGAATGATCATACGTAACTCCTCCGGAGTTGTTACAACTGGCCATATTTCATTGATTTCCAGGCTGAATAATATTCCACTCTACCTAAGTACCACATCTCTATCCATTTTTTCTCTCCAGAGACATTTAAGTTATATCTTAGTCGAGGATCTTTTAAACAGAGAGGGGGTAAACATTGGGGTGCCTGTGTCCTCTCGATTTTTGTTTTTCCCAAGATATACGCCCATGAGTGCAAGTGCCCTATGCTCTGTAGCTCATTTTTTAGATGCTTTAGTAAACACAATACACTTCTCCAGAATGGCCGTTGGCAATATATATTTCCACTATAAGTCTCACAGGGCTCCCTCTTCTCCTTGCCCTGTCCTGCATTTCTGTTGTTTACGCTTTATGAGGATGGCTCTTCTGACTGATGCGAAGTGATATCTCTTGTAGTATCGACTTCCAGTGCCCACCTGTTTGGTTGGCTAAAAAAGTGTATGCCCTTTTCTTGAATATATACAGAAAAAAATGCATACACCCTTTTTGGCCAACTGCAATGTTGGCAATGTTCAGCTCCTTTTCTTGTGCTTAATGGCGAGTCCTTTCTACCTCCTCAAATCCCTTTCCTGCCATTCTCCCTTGCTTACAAGTCCTTTTCTCTGACTTTCCTCAAGACATTTTTCAGTGATGGATATTTTCAACTCTGCAGTTTCGTGAATTTTACTGTCCCTGAGTTCCATTGTTCAACTTGTGTTTATGGGAACTGGCCACAAAGCAGCGGGATTTCCTCAAGCCCTATACTGTTTCCATGGGCAACCCTAGCCTTTGGTCAATTCGTCTTCCTGATTGGAAATTAGAGTGACATGTGCCTGTCTGAACACCTAGGACTTGTCTCTCATTGTTCCTCATCCTTCCGCTTCATCCTCTGGACAAATTCCAAACTGTACACAACAGGATGTTGACAGTGCTGCCATCTCCAAGTGGGGAGACTGTTAGTAAAGACGCTGGATGGGTGAACCCGAGCACCAGGAGATGAGGAGATGAGATGCCTTTTCCAAACTCTTCCCGATCAGACGGTATACCATCCTCTGGGTGTGACAGACATGTTTTAGCAGTAGGAAGAGTCCCATTCATGTAAGGAGAACACCAGGGCTTTTTCAAAATCAGTGTCTCCCCGAAACCCAAACTGGGGAATTTTTTAAGCTACGGCTACACATATGTTCATTAAGGGCCTTGGGAAGTAGGCAGAGTCCAAACTTTAGATGATTGAAGTCTTCAGGGTCAGAAGCACTCACCACCAGCTTCCCTTAGGTTACACTTTAACTGTCATTGATAGATGATGTCAATAAAAATATCTATTCTTTTTCAGATTATTTCCCCTTATAGGTTATTGCAAAATGTTGAGTGTAGTTCCCTGTGCTATACAGTAGTTCCTTGTTGATGATCTATTTTATACATAGCAGTGTGTATGTGTTAATCCCAAACTGTTAATTTATCCCTCCTCCGACCTTTCCCCTTTGGTAATAATAAATTATAAGATTTTATACTTCTCAGAAATGGGGGAGCTGAAAGAGAGGTATCATTTTCAATGGAAAAGCATTTAAAACAAGATTGAAGCTTTAACCAAGATTATTAGATGTACATCCTTGGAAAGAAATCACTTCGTTTCTCTAATATTGACCTGACAAATAAGACAAACCTTTTCACTGAACTTGCTTATAATAAAGTGATGGAAATAGCCAATGGAAGCGTTAGAAACATCTTATTTTACCCGAGCCTTATACACTGTTCTATGTTAACTACAGTTTGGCTCACACATCTGTTCATTGAGGTTACAATAGTCTCAATTTCTGTTACTGATCCTCCAGAGTGGACCCCAACAAGTGTCCCCCTGCGCAGTGTCATTGGGGCCAACAGATGGAGACTGAGTTTGGTTCACAAGCAAAGGAAACTTTATATTTTGATCAGAGAATGGAGAGGTGAGAGCATGCACTACCCCGTGGGCTGTGGGCTGGGCTGCTGTGTAGAGATCCTGTCAGAGTCAGTGGGAGGGAGGGGGCGGAGCTCTCGAGGGCCGGGTTGGCTGCAGCTCAGGCTCTATATCGCGGAGTCTGCACTGGGCCCCAGGAGCTGAGGTGTCGACCCAGCCATTCTGCACTAGGAAATCTGGTCTGAAGTGCCGGGTGTGGAACCTCTGCATGCGGGACCCTAGGAGCACATGAAATTAGACAAAGCACAAAGGATAAAAAAGGTTAGACTTGACTTTATTGCCCAGATTCTATTTTTATCTCCCAGGGATTTTTAATGGGCTTTGCTGGGGACAAACCCCTCCTCTGCCTTTTGTCCCGTTCCTCATTCTTGGAGTGCTGAGGGTGCAGACCCTTCTTCTGTAACTGCTGAGTGCTGAGTTGGGAGCCCTCATACCAAGGGGCGAGGGTCAGAGCTTCTCCCCAGCAGCCTCCAGGTGACGTTGATTGTCCCCAGGCCCCCTGCCTCCCTGCTCGTCCACCTGAGCACCAGCATTGGAAGCGTTATAGATTCTAATGACCTTTAAGGGTCCAGGAAAGAGATGTGCAGAGACGCTGTGGGGGCCGGTTTCACCCCGCCCCACATTTGTTCGGCCACCTTAGGCTGACCGTTTCTGCCAGCCTAGATGCTCTGACCAGTAGTCTGCGCTGTCTTCAATTAGGCCCCTGAATTAACGTACAAACAGCACCAGGTGTCAGAGCCCTGCCCGCTCAACTCCCAGACAGTCCAGGGTCAGTGGTGATCAAGGACCATGATGGCCACTGAGTCAACAGCCTTTTGAAGTAAACAGGAGTCCAGCCAGTCTTATTGGCCACCATCATCACGGTGTCTGTAGGCTTTTCTATGGTGACAGTGTGACATACGGTTCCCCCGCCAAGATTATTAGCTCCCCTCTGGGTGCAGTAAGTCCTGCAAGCAGTAGTCTACTCTTTTGGGACACACTCTTGTTGTTTTATGAGAGAAACTCCAGGTCAAGTGATGTTCACACGAGTCGTCATGGTGTCCTGTTGCCCCCGGTTATCTCTCTGGATGTTGGAGTTGGAGGGCCTCCTCACTCGAAGTTGGTGTGCCCACGGAGCAAACCCTGCAACTTCAGGGCATGGTTGGTGGTTAGGATCACCACGTGGGGTCCTTTTCCCTTAGGAGGGAGGTGGCCTTTTGGGCTGCTGATTTCCAGGTTTTTAGATACCGCCAGTATCTTGGCCAGATGCGGCAGTGGGCCAAGCCCCTTGGTGACCGTAGTTTATCCTACCTGGATGGCATTCTTGCATTGTTCCATTTCAAGTGGTCCCAGTTTTTGCACTAATTCTCCAATGGCGATTCACCTTTCACCAGGAATGTAAAGGTCAAAGGGTTTAGCTAAATTAGGGAGTTCCAGGGCAAGGGTCTGAATTGACTGCTCTTTCCATTCTTGAAAGGCCACTTCTGGATTCTATTCAAAAGGATCATCATCTTTTCCTTTCAGTGTTTCATATAATGGCCCAGCTAGTAGACTGCAGTTAGGGATCCAGAAGCAGCAAACCCTGGCCTCCCCAGGAACCCCTAAGCTGTCTTCTAGTTTTAGAAAGGAGTAAGGCCGAAAATTGTTTCTTCCCTTTCCTGGGATGGGCTTCTCCGACCTTCTGTGAGAATGAAGCCCAGGCAGGTCACCGCAGTCTGTGATATTTGAGCTTTTTCTTGGACAACTTCTATCCTTTATTGGCTTGGTAGTTCAGAGGCCTCCTTAGTAGGGCTGGCGATCAGAATGTCGTCTGCGTACTGAAGGAGGGTTTCCTTTTCCAGAGGTAGAACTTTTAGGTCTTTAGCTAAGGTTTCCCCAAAGATGGTGTGGGAATTTTTGCACCCTTGGGGCAAGACGGCCCGGAAGTATTGTTTTAGTTGTATGTTGAGTCCTGCCACTCACAAGCCAAAATTTCTTGTGACTCTGGGACTAATGGAATACAAAAGAAGGCATCATTGAAGACTAATACAGAATACCATGTCCTGGTGGTTGGTAGAATGACCAGCAGGGTGTAGGAATTAGGAGCAACTGGAGGTATATCCTCGGTGGCTTCACTGACTGTCCTGACATCCTTTAACAGGTCCCCAGCAGCCCATGGGGCTCTCGTGGTCAGACCAATCCCAGAATATGGAGCTCACCTGGGCAGGTACCCCACCCCCACCCAAGCCCACGGGGCTCTCGTGGTCAGGCCCCTCCCAGGATACAGAGCTACCCTTGCAGGTACCGTGGCAGGGCTGGGCACACAGGAACCGTGCACATAGCCCTCATTGCAGAGCACCCCCAGCTCACCTGTCGCTCAGAGCTGACACAGAGCACCTCAGAGCAGGACTTGAACTAACAAACAGCAGCTGCGACAGGTCTGTGACCCTGGGCATCACTCTGTGCGGCCTCCCTCCACCTGGTCTTCCAGAGACTTCCACTGCACCCGGGGCACCAGGCCTCTGTCTCCAACCACCACCCACCCCTCCTCTCCCTGACTCCTGGGTTCCTCTCATTAGGAGAGGGTTTTCTTGAAGTTGTCTCCCACTCATGGGCCAGATAAAATGATTAGAAAACAAGCCAAAGCTGCAGCCCCTTGTCTATCCTGACTCTCAGGAGCCCACACCTGTTCCTTGGACCTGGCCGGTTCAGCAAGTTCCATTTTCTGCAACTGTGAGCCCCTGAGGGGTGATGATTGGCTGAGCTGGGCAGCCTTACCGTGCCGGCCAGCCCTCCCCAGGTGTGCCTGGGTTGAGATCAATATAAATACCACTCCAGGCAGCAAGAGCCCCTGCAGCCATGCCTGATGCCATTTTCTCTGCCCTGTCAGCAGTCTCGGGGCTGGGCTGGTGGGAGGGAGTGAGAGGCCACGGCTTTGTGGGTGGCCCAGTGTGAGTGGGGCTCTGCTGGACTTTCTGCAGCAGGTGCCAGGCTGCCACCTGCTAAAGAAGAGGATGTGTCACCCATACCTGCTGCTGGAATTTCTCCCTGGGCAGAGGTGAGGAAGGAAAAAAGCAGTGGGGGCAGGGACAGGACGGGTATCTCAGGCAGGGAAATGGAAATCTTCCAGAAGAGCACCCAGGGCCAGGACCATCCTGGCTGGCCTGCAGGCACCAAGTCGGCCGGCATGCTGTCACTCGTGTGGCTCTATGGCCCTTCCTCTAGGCTTTCAAGTCCTTGTATATATTCAGGTGTTTTACCTGGGACGGGTGGGAATAGTTCAGCAGCAACTGGCCTGGGGCTCAGCTCACGTTTACTCACAGATGCCTCGGCACGGTGCCCCAGCTTTGCAATGAGGACGCTTGTTGCGTGGGGGCTGCTGGCTGACTGGGAGACGATTCCCCACCACTGACCAACTTCAGAATTGTTTACAACTGGAGCAAGTGCCCTGATACGGTTTTCCTCTGTGGAACTGGTGGGTTCTGTGTTTTTTTTCTCTTTTTCGTTTTTGGTTCAAGGTAGATTTTATTCCTCTTTTTTGTATTTACAGATATAAGCATGGAAATAATTTATTCATATAAATACATGTATGTGAAGGGAATAATTGTTTTTTCTGTTTTATTTTTAAATTTTATTTCTTTTCAATTTTGAATTTTATTTTATATTTTTATACAGCAGGTTCTTATTGGTTATCTATTTTATACATATAAATGTATACATGCCAATCCCAGTCTCTCAACTCCTCCCACCACCATCCCCCCAACAGCTTTCCCCCCTTGTTGTCCATACATTTGTTGTCTACATCTGTTGCTCTATTTATGCCTTGCAAAATGGTTAATCTGTACGGTTTTTCTAGGTTCCACATATATGCATGAATATACAAGATTTGTTTTTCTCTTTCTGACTTACTTCACTCTGTATGACAGTCTCTAGATCCATCGACGTCTCTACAAATGACCCAATTTCATTCCTTTTCATGGCTTAGTAATATTCCATTTTATATACGTACCACAGCTTTATGCATTCGTCTGTCTGTGGGCATTTAGGTTGCTTCCATTACCTCGATATTGTAAATAGTGATGCAATGAACATTGCGGTGAATGTCTCTTTTTGATTTATGGTTTTGTCTGGGTATATGTCCAGTACTGGGATTGCTGTATCATATGGTAATTCTATTGTTAGTTTCTTAAGAAACTCCATATTGTTCTCCATAGTGAATGTAACAATTTATATTCCCAACAATAGTGGAAGAGGGTTCCTTTTCTCCACACCCTTTCCAGCATTTATTGTTTGTAGATTTTCAGATGATGCCCATTCTAACAGGTGTGAGGTGATACCTCATTGTTGAGTCCATTTTGTTGAGCAAAGGGTAGGTCTTGTCTATTACACATTTGGCTTATGGAACAGTATCTGTGCTAATGTCAAACTCTGGTTTTATGCAGCACCCCAAATCACCTTCCCCCTTAAAAAAGCATAAGTTGCTTTTCTAAACTTGAGACCCTGTTCTGTTTTATAATTCAGTTCATGTGTAGCCAAGTTCACATTCCGTGTATTAGTGATATCTTATGATGTTTCTTTTTCTGTGTGACTTATTTCAGTTAGAATCATCATACCTGAATCCACTCATTATGCTGCTACGGGCCTGATGACATAGATTTCATTGCTGAGTGATATTGCATTGTACGTAAGTACCACAACTTCTTTATCCATATTTCACTTTCTGCGCTATTGAACTTGTACCGTAAATGAGGTTCTTGTAAACAGAGCCATCCCAAACTTTGGGGTGGCTGTGTCTTTTTGATTTTACTTTCCCTAAGCTACAGCACCATAAGTGGAAGTGCCCTAGGCTCACTTGCGTTGTTTTTTAGATGTTTCAGAAAACACCATACACTTCTCCCGAGTGGCTGTTGGCAATTTACATCCCGCCCATCAGCATAACAAGGCTCCCAGTTCTCCATGGCCTGTCCTGCCTTTCTGGATTTTACACTTTTTTCAGATGGCCCTTTTGACCGGGAGGAAGTGAGACTTCATTGTAGTGCAGATTTCCTTTGCAAGCTTGCTTGGTTGGCCAAAAAGTGCGTATGCGTTTTTTCCTGAATATATGCAGGAAAAAACGCATACGCCCTTTTTGGCCAAGTGCATCATTGTCCACATTCTGCCTCTTTTCCTATATTTTAAATGCAATTCCAGTCTACCTCCTGAAATCGGATTCCTGCAATTCTGCCCCGCTTTCAAGTCTTCTTGTCAGCCTTACTTCAGTATATTTTTGGACGATAGCTGTCATTTATAACTCTGCAGGTTTGTAAATTACAGTGCCCCTGAGCTCCTTACTTCTACTCGCTTTCTTGTGAGCTGGCCACAACCCCGCAGGATTGCTTCAGGCCTTAATCTCGTTCCGGCCGGGACGCTGAGCTTTTGGTTAATTCCTATTCCTGGTGCGAAATGAGAGTTAAATTTGCCCGTCCAGACACGTCCAGCTAGTCTCTCATTGTTTCTCCCTATTCCTGTTCATTTTCCGCAGAAATTCCAAACTGGGCCAAACAGGAGGTTAAAGGCACTGACTCTCCAAGTCGGGAGAGTGTTAGTAAAGCGTCTGGAATGTTGCACCCGAGTACCAGGGGACGAGAACTGAGACATATTGGAACACGTCTCCCGATCACATGGTTGATCATACTCTGGGCTCCGCATGCATGTTTTAGCTGAAGGAAGAATCCCTTAAACCTGGAGAGTTGAGACCCGTGGAATGGGTACCATGCAATATGACTTCAAAGGGTCTTCATTTGCTCACCGAACCTCTCCAATCCTATCACTGCTGCATTTAGGCCCCTGTACAGACGCTTGATTCTCTTTCAGGGAAATAGCAATCCATAGGTTTTAAGATACTTACTAGTCAGGTACGTTCTTAGGCATTTAATATGGGGTGTTGAGTCCATTTCGTTGAGCAAGGAGTAGCTCTTGTCTATTCAGTATCTGGCTTAAGGAACTTTATCTGTGCTCATTATAATCTCTGGTTTTATGCAACACCACAACTCACCTTTCCCCTTAAGCAAGCATAAGTTGGTTTTCTAAATTTGTGATCCTGTTCTATTTTGTAATTCAGTTCCTGTATAGCCAAGTTTACATTCCGTGTATTAGTGATATCTTATGATGTTTCTTTTTCTGTGTGACTTATTTCAGTTAGAATCATCATACCTGAATCCAGTCATTATGCTGCTATGGGCCTGATGACATAGATTTCATTGCTGAGTGATATTGCATTGTACGTAAGTACCACAACTTCTTTATCCATTTTTCACTTTCTGCGATATTGAACTTGTACCATAAACGAGGTTCTTGTAAACAGAGCCGTCCCAAACTTTGGGGAGGCTGTGTCTTTTTGATTTTAATTTCCCTAAGCTATAGGACCATAAGTGGAAGTGCCCTAGGCTCTGTTGCTTTGTTTTTTCGATGTTTCAGGAAACACCATACACTTCTCCTGAGTGGCTGTTGGCAATTTTCATCCCGACCATCAGCATAACAAGGCTCCCAGTTCTCCATGGCCTGTCCTGCCTTTCTGGATTTTACACTTTTTTCAGATGGCCCTTTTGACCGTGGGGAAGTGAGACTTCATTGTAGTGCAGATTTCCTTTACAAGCTTGCTTGGTTGGCCAAAAAGGGCGTATGCGTTTTTTCCTGAATATATTCAGGAGAAAACGCATACGCCCTTTTTGGCCACGTGCATCATTGTCGACGTTCTGCCTCTTTTCCTATGCTTTAAATGCAATTTCAGTCTACCTCCTGAAATCGGTTTCCTGCAATTCTGCCTTGCTTTCAATGCCTCTTCATAGCCTTACCTCAATATATTTTTTGAAAATAGTTGGCCTTTATAACTCTGCAGGTTTTGAATTGCAGTGGCCCTTAGCTCCATTTTTCAGCTCTTATTTTTGTGATCTTGCCTCATAACCGCAGGATTCCTTCAGGCCCTATTGTTCTTCTGGGGCACCTTGCTGTGCCTTTGGTTTATTCTTCTTACTGATATGAAATTAGAGTGACATGTGCCCATTGAAACCGCTACAGCTAGTTTCTCACTGGTTCCCCCTATTCCCATTCATCCTCCACACTAACTGCAGACTGTGCGATACCAGAACTTAAAGGCATTGACTCTCCATGTGGGGATATTTTAGTAAAGCGGCTGGAATGTCGATCCGGAGCCCCAGGAGAGGAAAAATGAGGTGCGTTTTAGAAACCTTTCCCAATCATATGGTATACCAGTCGCTGGGTTTCCCAAGCATGGTTTAGCTGTAGGAAGATTCCCTTCAACCTGGAGTGTTGGGACCCTTGGAATGAGTAGCATGAAGTATTGCATTAAAGTTTTGGCAGTTGCTCACCAAAGCTCACCAATCCTCTCAGCCCCAAGTGTCCAGCCTTATGTCTTATCCAGCTGTGGGTTTATATGTGGTCAATCCAGGTTGCATCACAGCCCCTGAGCGAATTTTGTAAGAATTTTTCTCTCTTTCATTGTTTCTGCGTTTTGTTTTTAAAATTTATTTCTATAATGGGGTTTAGCTCATTTTCACTGCTGTGTTTGTGCCGCTCTGCACACACTTGATTCCCTTATGGAGATATATCAATACATGGGTTTTAAGATTCTTATTACTCAGATATATTTCTCTGTGGTGTATAGGGTGTGTTGAGGCCAGTTCATTGAGCAAGGTGTAGATCTTGTCTAATATCTATTTGGTTTATTGAACGGTATCTGTGCTAATTTCAAACTCTGGTTTTATGCATCACCCCACCTCTCCTTTCCCCTTAAGCTGAAATAAGTGTGTTTTCTAAATGTGAGACACTGTTCTGTTCTGTAATTCATTTCTTGTGCAGCCATATTTACCCTCCCTCTATAAGTGATATCTTATGATATGTTTCTTTTTCTGTTTGACTTATTTCAAGTAGTATTATCGGACCTAAACCCACTCTTTATCCTTCTACTAGCCTTATTACATTGATTTCATGGTGAAGAGATATTCCATTGTACATAAGTACCACATCTTCTTTATCCATTGTTCTCTTTCCTGGGATATTTAAGGTGTACTGAAGTTGAGGTTCTTGTAAACAGAGTAGCCCTAAACTGTGGTGTGCTTGTGTCTTGTTGATTTTTAGACTTCCCTAGATATACTCCCATGATTGGAAGTGTCCTATGCTCTGTAGCTCTGTTTTTTAGATGATTTAGGAACCACCATACACTTCTCCAGAGTGGCTCTTGGCAGTTCACACACTGCCCATCAGCGTATAAAGGCTCCCTGTTCTCCATGGCCTGTCCTGCATTTCTGGTTTTTACAATTTTTTAGGATGGCCCTTTTGACCAGTGGGTAATGAGACTTCTTTGGTGTGCACATTTGCATTGCTTGCTTGCTTCGTTGCCCATAAAGTGTGCATGCGTTTTTTCCTGGATATAATCAGGAAAAAACGCATACGCCCTTTTGGGCCAACTGCATCATTGTCGAAATTCTGCCGCTTTTCATGTGCTTTAAAGACGAGTCCAATCTATCTCTTGAAATCTGTTTCTTGCAATTCTGTCTTGCATTCAGATCCTCTTCTTTGCCTTACCTCAACATATTTTTGGACGTTAGTTTTCATTTATAACTCTGCAGGTTTGTGAATTGCAGTGACCCTGAGCTCCATTTTTTAAGTTGCTCTTTTGTGAGCTGGCCTCAAAGCCGCAGGATTGCTTCAGGCCCTATTTTGGCTCGGGCGAGGCGGGCTGAGCCTTTTTTCAATTCTTATTCTTAATGGGAAATTAGAGTGATATGTGCCCGTCCAAACCCCTACAACTATTCTCTCATTGGTTCCCCCTCTTCCCGTTCATCCTCCTCACAATTTGCAAAATGTTTGAAACAGAAGTTGAAATGTGCTGATTCTCCAAGTGGGGAGATTCTAAGTAACGTGGCTGGAATGGTGAACAGGAGCACCAGGAGAGGATAAATGAGCTGCATTTTAGACACATCTCCCGATCACATGGTGTACAGTCCTCTGGGTTTTCCATGCATGTTTTAGCTGTAGGAAGATCCCTTGAACCTGCAGATTTGGGACCCATTGAATGGGTACCAGGTAGTATTACTTTAAAGGGTGTGCATTTCCTCACCCAACCTCACATTTCTCTTAGTGCAAACAGTTTCCAGCCTTATGTCTCATCCTGCTGTGGGTCTAGATGTGTTCAATCCATGTTGCATCACCGGCCCTGAGGAAAAGTTGTAAGAGGTTTTCTCTGTCTCTCTGTCGTTTATTTTTTTCAATTTATTACTATATTGGTTACAGCTGATTTTCAAAGCTCTGTTTCTTGCTGCTGTACATCCACTTGATTCACGTACAGAGAGACATCAGTAAATTCTTTTTCAGATTCTTACCAGTCGTATATATTCTTTTCCGGTGACTTGAGTGTGCTGAGTGCAGTTCTTTTAGCTACCGTGTAGGCCTTGTTGATTATCAGTTTGGTATTTGGAATGGTATCTTTGCTAATTTCAACCTCCTGGATGATGCCTCACCCCTCCCCACCTTTCCCGTTTAGCAGCCTTATGCGTGTTTTCTACATATTTGACTATGTTTTTGTTTTGTAAGTTATTTCATGTGTAGCTATTTTGGATTCCACCTTTAAGTGATATCTTATGATATGTGTCTTTTTCTTTTTGAATTATGTCACTTAGAATGATCATACGTAACTCCTCTGGAGTTGTTACAACTGGCCATATTTCATTGATTTCCAGGCTGAGTAATATTCCACTCTACATAAGTACCACATCTCTATCCATGTTTTCCCTCCAGAGACATTTAAGTTATATCCTAGTCGAGGATCTTTTAAACAGAGAGGCGGTAAATATTGGGGTGCCTGTGTCCTCTCGATTTTTGTTTTTCCCAAGATATACGCCCATGCGTGCAAGTGCCCTATGCTCTGTAGCTCATTTTTTAGATGCTTTAGTAAACACAATACACTTCTCCAGAATGGCCGTTGGCAATATACATTTCCACTATAAGTCTCACAGGGCTCCCTCTTCTCCTTGCCCTGTCCTGCATTTCTGTTGTTTACGCTTTATGAGGATGGCTCTTCTGACTGATCTGAAGTGATATCTTTTGTAGTATTGATTTCCAGTGCCCACCTGTTTGGTTGGCTAAAAAAGTGTATGCCCTTTTCTTGAATATATACAGAAAAAAACGCATACACCCTTTTTGGCCAACTGCAATGTTGGCAATGTTCAGCCCCTTTTCTTGTGCTTAATGGTGAGTCCTTTCTACCTCCTCAAATCCCTTTCCTGCCATTCTCCCTTGCTTACAAGTCCTTTTCTCTGACTTTCCTCAAGACATTTTTCAGTGATAGATATTTTCAACTCTGCAGTTCGTGAATTTTACTGCCCCTGAGTTCCATTGTTCAACTTGTGTTTATGGGAACTGACCACAAAGCAGTGGGATTTCCTCAAGCCCTATACTGTTTCCATGGGCAACCCTAGCCTTTGGTCAATTCGTCTTCCTGATTGGAAATTAGAGTGACATGTGCCTGTCTGAACACCTAGGACTTGTCTCTCATTGTTCCTCATCCTTCCGCTTCATCCTCTGGACAAATTCCAAACTGTACGCAACAGGATGTTGACAGTGCTGCCATCTCCAAGTTGGGAGACTGTTAGTAAAGACGCTGGAGGGGCGAACCCGAGCACCAGGAGATGAGGAGATGAGATGCCTTTTCCAAACTCTTCCCGATCAGACGGTATACCATCCTCTGGGTGTGACAGACATGTTTTAGCAGTAGGAAGAGTCCCATTCATGTAAGGAGAACACCAGGGCTTTTTCAAAATCAGTGTCTCCCCGAAACCCAAACTGGGGAATTTTTTAAGCTACGGCTACACATATGTTCATTAAGGGCCTTGGGAAGTAGGCAGAGTCCAAACTTTAGATGATTGAAGTCTTCAGGGTCAGAAGCACTCACCACCAGCTTCCCTTAGGTTACACTTTAACTGTCATTGATAGATGATGTCAATAAAAATATCTATTCTTTTTCAGATTATTTCCCCTTATAGGTTATTGCAAAATGTTGAGTGTAGTTCCCTGTGCTATACAGTAGTTCCTTGTTGATGATCTATTTTATACATAGCAGTGTGTATGTGTTAATCCCAAACTGTTAGTTTATCCCTCCTCCCACCTTTCCCCTTTGGTAATAATAAATTATAAGATTTTATACTTCTCAGAAATGGGAGAGCTGAAAGAGAGGTATCATTTTCAATGGAAAAGCATTTAAAACAAGATTGAAGCTTTAACCAAGATTATTAGATGTACATCTTTGGAAAGAAATCACTTCGTTTCTCTAATATTGACCTGACAAATAAGACAAACCTTTTCACTGAACTTGCTTATAATAAAGTGATGGAAATATCCAATGGAAGCGTTAGAAACATCTTATTTTACCCGAGCCTTATACACTGTTCTATGTTAACTACAGTTTGGCTCACACATCTGTTCATTGAGGTTACAATAGTCTCAATTTCTGTTACTGATCCTCCAGAGTGGACCCCAACAAGTGTCCCCCTGCGCAGTGTCATTGGGGCCAACAGATCGAGACTGAGTTTGGTTCACAAGCAAAGGAAACTTTATATTTTGATCAGAGAATGGAGAGGTGAGAGCATGCACTACCCCGTGGGCTGTGGGCTGGGCTGCTGTGTAGAGATCCTGTCAGAGTCAGTGGGAGGGAGGGGGCGGAGCTCTCGAGGGCCGGGTTGGCTGCAGCTCAGGCTCTATATCGCGGAGTCTGCACTGGGCCCCAGGAGCTGAGGTGTCGACCCAGCCATTCTGCACTAGGAAATCTGGTCTGAAGTGCCGGGTGTGGAACCTCTGCATGCGGGACCCTAGGAGCACATGAAATTAGACAAAGCACAAAGGATAAAAAAGGTTAGACTTGACTTTATTGCCCAGATTCTATTTTTATCTCCCAGGGATTTTTAATGGGCTTTGCTGGGGACAAACCCCTCCTCTGCCTTTTGTCCCGTTCCTCATTCTTGGAGTGCTGAGGGTGCAGACCCTTCTTCTGTAACTGCTGAGTGCTGAGTTGGGAGCCCTCATACCAAGGGGCGAGGGTCAGAGCTTCTCCCCAGCAGCCTCCAGGTGACGTTGATTGTCCCCAGGCCCCCTGCCTCCCTGCTCGTCCACCTGAGCACCAGCATTGGAAGCGTTATAGATTCTAATGACCTTTAAGGGTCCAGGAAAGAGATGTGCAGAGACGCTGTGGGGGCCGGTTTCACCCCGCCCCACATTTGTTCGGCCACCTTAGGCTGACCGTTTCTGCCAGCCTAGATGCTCTGACCAGTAGTCTGCGCTGTCTTCAATTAGGCCCCTGAATTAACGTACAAACAGCACCAGGTGTCAGAGCCCTGCCCGCTCAACTCCCAGACAGTCCAGGGTCAGTGGTGATCAAGGACCATGATGGCCACTGAGTCAACAGCCTTTTGAAGTAAACAGGAGTCCAGCCAGTCTTATTGGCCACCATCATCACGGTGTCTGTAGGCTTTTCTATGGTGACAGTGTGACATACGGTTCCCCCGCCAAGATTATTAGCTCCCCTCTGGGTGCAGTAAGTCCTGCAAGCAGTAGTCTACTCTTTTGGGACACACTCTTGTTGTTTTATGAGAGAAACTCCAGGTCAAGTGATGTTCACACGAGTCGTCATGGTGTCCTGTTGCCCCCGGTTATCTCTCTGGATGTTGGAGTTGGAGGGCCTCCTCACTCGAAGTTGGTGTGCCCACGGAGCAAACCCTGCAACTTCAGGGCATGGTTGGTGGTTAGGATCACCACGTGGGGTCCTTTTCCCTTAGGAGGGAGGTGGCCTTTTGGGCTGCTGATTTCCAGGTTTTTAGATACCGCCAGTATCTTGGCCAGATGCGGCAGTGGGCCAAGCCCCTTGGTGACCGTAGTTTATCCTACCTGGATGGCATTCTTGCATTGTTCCATTTCAAGTGGTCCCAGTTTTTGCACTAATTCTCCAATGGCGATTCACCTTTCACCAGGAATGTAAAGGTCAAAGGGTTTAGCTAAATTAGGGAGTTCCAGGGCAAGGGTCTGAATTGACTGCTCTTTCCATTCTTGAAAGGCCACTTCTGGATTCTATTCAAAAGGATCATCATCTTTTCCTTTCAGTGTTTCATATAATGGCCCAGCTAGTAGACTGCAGTTAGGGATCCAGAAGCAGCAAACCCTGGCCTCCCCAGGAACCCCTAAGCTGTCTTCTAGTTTTAGAAAGGAGTAAGGCCGAAAATTGTTTCTTCCCTTTCCTGGGATGGGCTTCTCCGACCTTCTGTGAGAATGAAGCCCAGGCAGGTCACCGCAGTCTGTGATATTTGAGCTTTTTCTTGGACAACTTCTATCCTTTATTGGCTTGGTAGTTCAGAGGCCTCCTTAGTAGGGCTGGCGATCAGAATGTCGTCTGCGTACTGAAGGAGGGTTTCCTTTTCCAGAGGTAGAACTTTTAGGTCTTTAGCTAAGGTTTCCCCAAAGATGGTGTGGGAATTTTTGCACCCTTGGGGCAAGACGGCCCGGAAGTATTGTTTTAGTTGTATGTTGAGTCCTGCCACTCACAAGCCAAAATTTCTTGTGACTCTGGGACTAATGGAATACAAAAGAAGGCATCATTGAAGACTAATACAGAATACCATGTCCTGGTGGTTGGTAGAATGACCAGCAGGGTGTAGGAATTAGGAGCAACTGGAGGTATATCCTCGGTGGCTTCACTGACTGTCCTGACATCTTTTACCAGGTCCCCAGCAGCCCATGGGGCTCTCGTGGTCAGACCAATCCCAGAATATGGAGCTCACCTGGGCAGGTACCCCAACCCCACCCCAGCCCACGGGGCTCTCGTGGTCAGGCCCCTCCCAGGATACAGAGCTACCCTTGCAGGTACCGTGGCAGGGCTGGGCACACAGGAACCGTGCACATAGCCCTCATTGCAGAGCACCCCCAGCTCACCTGTCGCTCAGAGCTGACACAGAGCACCTCAGAGCAGGACTTGAACTAACAAACAGCAGCTGCGACAGGTCTGTGACCCTGGGCATCACTCTGTGCGGCCTCCCTCCACCTGGTCTTCCAGAGACTTCCACTGCACCCGGGGCACCAGGCCTCTGTCTCCAACCACCACCCACCCCTCCTCTCCCTGACTCCTGGGTTCCTCTCATTAGGAGAGGGTTTTCTTGAAGTTGTCTCCCACTCATGGGCCAGATAAAATGATTAGAAAACAAGCCAAAGCTGCAGCCCCTTGTCTATCCTGACTCTCAGGAGCCCACACCTGTTCCTTGGACCTGGCCGGTTCAGCAATTTCCATTTTCTGCAACTGTGAGCCCCTGAGGGGTGATGATTGGCTGAGCTGGGCAGCCTAACCGTGCTGGCCAGCCCTCCCCAGGTGTGCCTGGGTTGAGATCAATATAAATACCACTCCAGGCAGCAAGAGCCCCTGCAGCCGTGCCTGACGCCATTTTCTCTGCCCTGTCAGCAGTCTCGGGGCTGGGCTGGTGGGAGGGAGTGAGAGGCCACGGCTTTGTGGGTGGCCCAGTGTGAGTGGGGCTCTGCTGGACTTTCTGCAGCAGTTGCCAGGCTGCCACCTGCTAAAGAAGAGGATGTGTCACCCATACCTGCTGCTGGAATTTCTCCCTGGGCAGAGGTGAGGAAGGAAAAAAGCAGTGGGGGCAGGGACAGGACGGGTATCTCAGGCAGGGAAATGGAAATCTTCCAGAAGAGCACCCAGGGCCAGGACCATCCTGGCTGGCCTGCAGGCACCAAGTCGGCCGGCATGCTGTCACTCGTGTGGCTCTATGGCCCTTCCTCTAGGTTTTCAAGTCCTTGTATATATTCAGGTGTTTTACCTGGCACGGGTGGGAATAGTTCAGCAGCAACTGGCCTGGGGCTCAGCTCACGTTTACTCACAGATGCCTCGGCACGGTGCCCCAGCTTTGCAATGAGGACGCTTGTTGCGTGGGGGCTGCTGGCTGAATGGGAGATGATTCCCCACCACTGACCAACTTCAGAATTGTTTACAACTGGAGCAAGTGCCCTGATACGGTTTTCCTCTGTGGAACTGGAGGGTTCTGTGTTTTTTTTCTCTTTTTCGTTTTTGGTTCAAGGTAGATTTTATTCCTCTTTTTTGTATTTACAGATATAAGCATGGAAATAATTTATTCATATAAATACATGTATGTGAAGGGAATAATTGTTTTTTCTGTTTTATTTTTTAAATTTTATTTCTTTTCAATTTTGAATTTTATTTTATATTTTTATACAGCAGGTTCTTATTGGTTATCTATTTTATACATATAAATGTATACATGCCAATCCCAGTCTCTCAACTCCTCCCACCACCACCCCCCCAACAGCTTTCCCCCCTTGTTGTCCATACATTTGTTGTCTACATCTGTTGCTCTATTTATGCCTTGCAAAATGGTTAATCTGTACGGTTTTTCTAGGTTCCACATACATGCATGAATATACAAGATTTGTTTTTCTCTTTCTGACTTACTTCACTCTGTATGACAGTCTCTAGATCCATCGACGTCTCTACAAATGACCCAATTTCATTCCTTTTCATGGCTTAGTAATATTCCATTTTATATATGTACCACAGCTTTATGCATTCGTCTGTCTGTGGGCATTTAGGTTGCTTCCATTACCTCGATATTGTAAATAGTGATGCAATGAACATTGCGGTGAATGTCTCTTTTTGATTTATGGTTTTGTCTGGGTATATGTCCAGTACTGGGATTGCTGTATCATATGGTAATTCTATTGTTAGTTTCTTAAGAAATTCCATATTGTTCTCCATAGTGAATGTAACAATTTATATTCCCAACAATAGTGGAAGAGGGTTCCTTTTCTCCACACTCTTTCCAGCATTTATTGTTTGTAGATTTTCTGATGATGCCCATTCTATCAGGTGTGAGGTGATACCTCATTGTTGAGTCCATTTTGTTGAGCAAGGGGTAGGTCTTGTCTATTACACATTTGGCTTATGGAACAGTATCTGTGCTAATGTCAAACTCTGGTTTTATGCAGCACCCCAACTCACCTTCCCCCTTAAACAAGCATAAGTTGGTTTGCTAAACTTGAGACCCTGTTCTGTTTTGTAATTCAGTTCATGTGTAGCCAAGTTCACATTCCGTGTATTAGTGATATCTTATGATGTTTCTTTTTCTGTGTGACTTATTTCAGTTAGAATCATCATACCCGAATCCACTCATTATGCTGCTACGGGCCTGATGACATAGATTTCATTGCTGAGTGATATTGCATTGTACATAAGTACCACAACTTCTTTATCCATTTTTTTACATTCTACGATATTGAACTTGTACCGTAAACAAGGTTCTTGTAAAAAGAGCTGTCCTAAACATTAGGGTGGCTGTGTCTTTTTGAATTTACTTTTCCTAAGCTACAGCACCATAAGTGGAAGTGCCCTAGGCTCTCTTGCGTTGTTTTTTAGATGTTTCAGAAAACACCATACACTTCTCCCGAGTGGCTGTTGGCAATTTACATCCCGCCCATCAGCATAACAAGGCTCCCAGTTCTCCATGACCTGTCCTGCCTTTCTGGATTTTACACTTTTTTCAGATGGCCCTTTTGACCTTGGGGAAGTGAGACTTCATTGTAGTGCAGATTTCCTTTGCAAGCTTGCTTGGTTGGCCAAAAAGGGCGTATGCGTTTTTTCCTGAATATATTCAGGAAAAAACGCATACGCCCTTTTTGGCCAAGTGCATCATTGTGGAAGTTCTGCCTCTTTTCCTATACTTTAAATGCAATTCCAGTCTACCTCCTGAAATCGGATTCCTGCAATTCTGCCCGGCTTTCAAGTCTTCCTGGCAGCCTTACTTCAGTATATTTTTGGACGATAGCTGTCATTTATAACTCTGCAGGTTTGTGAATTACAGTGCCCCTGAGCTCCTTACTTCAACTCGCTTTCTTGTGAGCTGGCCGCAACACCGCAGGATTGCTTCAGGCCCTAATCTCGTTCCGGCCGGGACGCTGAGCTTTTGGTTAATTCCTATTCCTGGTGCAAAATGAGAGTTAAATTTTCTCGTCCAGACACGTCCAGCTAGTCTCTGATTGTTTCTCCCTATTCCTGTACATCTTCCGGAGATATTCCAAACTGGGCCAAACAGGAGGTTAAAGGCACTGACTTTCCAAGTCAGGAGAGTGTTAGTAAAGCGTCTGGAATGTTGCACCCGAGTACCAGAGGACGAGAACTGAGACATATTGGAACACGTCTCCTGATCACACGGTTGATCATACTCTGGGTTCCACATGCATGTTTTAGCTGAAGGAAGAATCCCTTAAACCTGGAGATTTGAGACCCATGGAATGGTACCATGCAATATGATTTCAAAGGGTCTTCATTTGCTCAACGGACTTCTCCAATCCTATCACTGCTGCGTTTATGCCCCTGAAAAGACGCTTGATTCTCTTTCAGAGACATAGCAATCCATAGGTTTTAAGATACTTACTAGTCAGGTACGTTCTTAGGCGTTTAATATGGGGTGTTGAGTCCATTTCGTTGAACAAGGAGTAGTTCTTGTCTATTCCATATTTGGCTTAAGGAACTTTATCTGTGCTCATTTCAATCTCTGGTTTTAGGCAGCACCCCAACTCACCTTTCCCCTTAAGCAAGCATAAGTTGGTTTTCTAAATTTGAGACCCTGTTCTGATTTGTAATCCAGTTCCTGTGTAGCCAAGTTTACATTCCGTGTATTAGTGATATCTTATGATGTTTCTTTTTCTGTGTGACTTATTTCAGTTAGAATCATCATACCTGAATCCATTCATTATACTGCTACGGGCCTGATGACATAGACTTCATTGCTGAGTGATATTGCATTGTACGTAAGTACCACAACTTCTTTATCCATATTTCACTTTCTGCGCTATTGAACTTGTACCGTAAACGAGGTTCTTGTAAACAGAGCCGTCCCAAACTTTGGGGTGGCTGTGTCTTTTTGATTTGAATTTCCCTAAGCTATAGGACCATAAGTGGAAGTGCCCTAGGCTCTGTTGCTTTGTTTTTTAGATGTTTAAGGAAACACCATACACTTCTCCCAAGTGGCTGTTGGCAATTAACATACCGCCCATCAGCATAACAAGGCTCCCAGTTCTCCATGGCCTGTCCTGCCTTTCTGGATTTTACACTTTTTTCAGGTGGCCCTTTTGACCGGGGGAAGTGAGCCTTCACTGTAGTGCAGATTTCCTTTGCAAGCTTGCTTGGTTGACCAAAAAGGGCGTATGCGTTTTTTCCTGAATATATTCAGGAAAAAACGCATACGCCCTTTTTGGCCAAGTGCATCATTGTGGACGTTCTGCCTCTTTTCCTATGCTTTAAATGCAATTCCAGTCTACCTCCTGAAATCGGTTTCCTGCAATTCTGCTCCGCTTTCAGTCCTCTTGGCAGCCTTACTTCAGTATATTTTTGGACGATAGCTGTCATTTATAACTCTGCAGGTTTGTGAATTACACTGCCCCTGAGCTCCTTTCTTCAACTCGCTTTCTTGTGAGCTGGCCGCAACACCGCAGGATTGCTTCAGGCCCTAATCTGGTTCCGGCACGGCACGCTGAGCCTTTGGTTAATTCCTCTTCCTGGTGGGAAATGAGAGTTAAATTTGCCCGTCCAGACACCTCCAGCTAGTCTCTCATTGGTTCTCCCTATTCCTGTTCATCTTCCTCAGAAATTGCAAATGGGCCAAACAGGAGGTTAAAGGCACTGACTCTCCAAGTCGGGAGAGTGTTAGTAAAGCGTCTGGAATGTTGCACCCGAGTACCAGGGGACGAGAACTGAGACATATTGGAACACGTCTCCTGATCACACGGTTGATCATACTCTGGGTTCCACGTGCATGTTTTAGCTGAAGGAAGAATCCCTTAAACCTGAAGAGTTGAGACCCGTGGAATGGGTACCATGCAATATGACTTCAAAGGGTCTTTATTTGCTCACCGAACCTCTCCAATCCTATCACTGCTGCGTTTATGCCCCTGTACACACGCTTGATTTTCTTTCAGAGACATAGCAATCCATAGGTTTTAAGATACTTACTAGTCAGGTACATTCTTAGGCGTTTAATATGGGCTGTTGAGTCCATTTCGTTGAGCAAGGAGTAGTACTTGTCTATTCCATATTTGGCTTAAGGAACTTTATCTGTGCTCATTTCAATCTCTGGTTTTATGCAGCACCCCAACTCACCTTTCCCCTTAAGCAAGCATAAGTTGGTTTTCTAAATTTGAGACCCTGTTCTGTTTTGTAATCCAGTTCCTGTGTAGCCAAGTTTACATTCCGTGTATTAGTGATATCTTATGATGTTTCTTTTTCTGTGTGACTTATTTCAGTTAGAATCATCATACCTGAATCCACTCATTATGCTGCTACGGACCTGATGACATAGATTTCATTGCTGAGTGATATTGCATTGTACGTAAGTACCACAACTTCTTTATCCATTTTTCACATTCTGCGCTGTTGAACTTGTACCGTAAATGAGGGTCTTGTAAACAGAGCCGTCCCAAACTTTGGGGTGGCTGTGTCTTTTTGATTTTAATTTCCCTAAGCTATAGGACCATAAGTGGAAGTGCCCTAGGCTCTGTTGCTTTGTTTTTTAGATGTTTCAGGAATCACCATACACATCTCCCTAGTGGCTGCTGGCAATTTACATCCCGCCCATCAGCATAACAAGGCTCCCAGTTCTCCATGGCCTGTCCTGCCTTTCTGGATTTTACACTTTTTTCAGATGGCCCTTTTGACCGGGGGGAAGTGAGACTTCATTGTAGTGCAGATTTCCTTTGCAAGCTTGCTTGGTTGGCCAAACAGGGCGTATGCGTTTTTTCCTGAATATATTCAGGAAAAAACGCATACGCCCTTTTTGGCCAAGTGCATCATTGTGGACGTTCTGCCTCTTTTCCGATGCTTTAAATGCAATTCCAGTCTACCTCCTGAAATCGGTTTCCTGCAATTCTGCCCCGCTTTCAAGTCCTCTTGGCAGCCTTACTTCAGTATATTTTTGGACGATAGCTGTCATTTATAACTCTGCAGGTTTGTGAATTACAGTGCCCCTGAGCTCCTTTCTTCAACTCGCTTTCTTGGGAGCTGGCCGGAACACCGCAGCATTGCTTCAGGCCCTAATCTGGTTCCGGCACGGCACGCTGAGCCTTTGGTTAATTCCTCTTCCTGGTGGGAAATGAGAGTTAAATTTGCCCGTCCAGACACCTCCAGCTAGTCTCTCATTGGTTCTCCCTATTCCTGTTCATCTTCCGCAGAAATTGCAAACTGGGCCAAACAGGAGGTTAAAGGCACTGACTCTCCAAGACGGGAGAGTGTTAGTAAAGCGTCTGGAATGTTTCACCCGAGTACCAGGGGACGAGAACTGAGACATATTGGAACACGTCTCCCGATCACACGGTTGATCATACTCTGGGTTCCACGTGCATGTTTTAGCTGAAGGAAGAATCCCTTAAACCTGGAGAGTTGAGACCCGTGGAATGGGTACCATGCAATATGACTTCAAAGGGTCTTCATTTGCTCACCGAACCTCTCAAATCCTATCACTGCTGCCTTTATGCCCCTGTACACACGTTTGATTTTCTTTCAGAGACATAGCAATCCATAGGTTTTAAGATACTTACTACTCAGGTACATTCTTAGGCGTTTAATATGGGGTGTTGAGTCCATTTCGTTGAGCAAGGAGTAGTTCTTGTCCATTCCATATTTGGCTTAAGGAACTTTATCTGTATTCATTTCAATCTCTGGTTTTATGCAGCACCCCAACTCACCTTTCCCCTTAAGCAAGCATAAGTTGGTTTTCTAAATTTGAGACCCTGTTCTGTTTTGTAATCCAGTTCCTGTGTAGCCAAGTTTACATTCCGTGTATTAGTGATATCTTATGATGTTTCTTTTTCTGTGTGACTTATTTCAGTTAGAATCATCATACCTGAATCCACTCATTATGCTGCTATGGGCCTGATGACATAGATTTCATTGCTGAGTGATATTGCATTGTACGTAAGTACCACAACTTCTTTATCCATTTTTCACTTTCTGCGCTATTGAACTTGTACCGTAAACGAGGTTCTTGTAAACAGAGCCGTCCCAAACTTTGGGGTGGCTGTGTCTTTTTGATTTTAATTTCCCTAAGCTATAGGACCATAAGTGGAAGTGCCCTACGCTCTGTTGCTTTGTTTTTTAGATGTTTCAGGAAACACCATACACCTCTCCCGAGTGGCTGTTGGCAATTTACATCCCACCCATCAGCATAACAAGGCTCCCAGTTCTTCATGGCCTGTCCTGCCTTTCTGGATTTTACACTTTTTTCAGATGGCCCTTTTGACCAGGGGGAAGTGAGACTTCATTGTAGTGCAGATTTCCTTTGCAAGCTTGCTTGGTTGGCCAAAAAGGGCGTATGCGTTTTTTCCTGAATATATTCAGGAAAAAACGCATACGCCCTTTTTGGCCAAGTGCATCATTGTGGACGTTCTGCCTCTTTTCCTATGCTTTAAATGCAATTCCAGTCTACCTCCTGAAATCGGTTTCCTGCAATTCTGCCCCGCTTTCAAGTCCTCTTGGCAGCCTTACTTCAGTATATTTTTGGATGATAGCTGTCATTTATAACTCTGTAGGTTTGTGAATTACACTGCCCCTGAGCTCCTTTCTTCAACTCGCTTTCTTGTGAGCTGGCCGCAACACCGCAGGATTGCTTCAGGCCCTAATCTGGTTCCGGCACGGCACGCTGAGCCTTTGGTTAATTCCTCTTCCTGGTGGGAAATGAGAGTTAAATTTGCCCGTCCAGACACCTCCAGCTAGTCTCTCATTGGTTCTCCCTATTCCTGTTCATCTTCCTCAGAAATTGCAAATGGGCCAAACAGGAGGTTAAAGGAACTGACTCTCCAAGTCGGGAGAGTGTTAGTAAAGCGTCTGGAATGTTGCACCCGAGTACCAGGGGACGAGAACTGAGACATATTGGAACACGTCTCCCGATCACACGGTTGATCATACTCTGGGTTCCACGTGCATGTTTTAGCTGAAGGATGAATCCCTTAAACCTGGAGAGTTGAGACCCGTGGAATGGGTACCATGCAATATGACATCACAGGGTCTTCATTTGCTCACCGAACCTCTCCAATCCTATCACTGCTGCGTTTATGCCCCTGTACACACGCTTGATTTTCTTTCAGAGACATAGCAATCCATAGGTTTTAAGATACTTACTAGTCAGGTACATTCTTAGGCGTTTAATATGGGGTGTTGAGTCCATTTCGTTGAGCAAGGAGTAGTTCTTGTCTATTCCATATTTGGCTTAAGGAACTTTATCTTTGCTCATTTCAATCTCTGGTTTTATGCAGCACCCCAACTCAACTTTCCCCTTAAGCAAGCATAAGTTGGTTTTCTAAATTTGAGACCCTGTTCTGTTTTGTAATCCAGTTCCTGTGTAGCCAAGTTTACATTCCGTGTATTAGTGATATCTTATGATGTTTCTTTTTCTGTGTGACTTATTTCAGTTAGAATCATCATACCTGAATCCACTCATTATGTTGCTACGGGCCTGATGACATAGATTTTATTGCTGAGTGATATTTCATTGTACGTAACTACCACAACTTCTTTATCCATATTTCACTTTCTGCACTGTTGAACTTGTACCGTAAACGAGGTTCTTGTAAACAGAGCCGTCCCAAACTTTGGGGTGGCTGTGTCTTTTTGATTTGAATTTCCCTAAGCTATAGGGCCATAAGTGGAAGTGCCCTAGGCTCTGTTGCTTTGTTTTTTAGATGTTTAAGGAAACACCATACACTTCTCCCGAGTGGCTGTTGGCAATTTACATACCGCCCATCAGCATAACAAGGCTCCCAGTTCTCCATGGCCTGTCCTGCCTTTCTGGATTTTACACTTTTTTCAGGTGGCCCTTTTGACCGGGGGAAGTGAGCCTTCACTGTAGTTCAGATTTCCTTTTCAAGCTTGCTTGGTTGACCAAAAAGGGCGTATGCGTTTTTTCCTGAATATATTCAGGAAAAAACGCATACGCCCTTTTTGGCCAAGTGCATCATTGTGGACGTTCTGCCTCTTTTCCTATGCTTTAAATGCAATTCCAGTCTACCTCCTGAAATCGGTTTCCTGCAATTCTGCCCCGCTTTCAAGTCCTCTTGGCAGCCTTACTTCAGTATATTTTTGGACAATAGCTGTCATTTATAACTCTGCAGGTTTGTGAATTACAGTGCCCATGAGCTCCTTTCTTCAACTCGCTTTCTTGTGAGCTGGCCGCAACACCGCAGGATTGCTTCAGGCCCTAATCTGGTTCCGGCACGGCACGCTGAGCCTTTGGTTAATTCCTCTTCCTGGTGGGAAATGAGAGTTAAATTTGCCCGTCTAGACTCCTCCAGCTAGTCTCTCTTTGGCTCTCCCTATTCCTGTTCATCTTCCGCAGAAATTGCAAACTGGGCCAAACAGGAGGTTAAAGGCACTGACTCTCCAAGTCGGGAGAGTGTTAGTAAAGCGTCTGGAATGTTACACCCGAGTACCAGGGGACGAGAACTGAGGCATATTGGAACACGTCTCCCGATCCCATGGTTGATCATACTCTGGGTTCCACGTGCATGTTTTAGCTGAAGGAAGAATCCCTTAAACCAGGAGAGTTGAGACCCGTGGAATGGGTACCATGCAATATGACTTCAAAGGGTCTTCATTTGCTCACCGAACCTCTCCAATCCTATCACTGCTGCGTTTATGCCCCTGTATACACGCTTGATTATCTTTCAGAGACATAGCAATCCATAGGTTTTAAGATACTTACTAGTCAGGTACATTCTTAGGCGTTTAATATGGGCTGTTGAGTCCATTTCGTTGAGCAAGGAGTAGTTCTTGTCTATTCCATATTTGGCTTAAAGAACATTATCTGTGCTCATTTCAAACTCTGGTTTTATGCAGCACCCCAACTCACCTTTCCCCTTAAGCAAGCATAAGTTGGTTTTCTAAATTTGAGACCCTGTTCTGTTTTGTAATCCAGTTCCTGTGTAGCCAAGTTTACATTCCGTGTATTAGTGATATCTTATGATGTTTCTTTTTCTGTGTGACTTATTTCAGTTAGAATCATCATACCTGAATCCACTCATTATGCTGCTATGGGCCTGATGACATAGATTTCATTGCTGAGTGATATTGCATTGTACGTAAGTACCACAACTTCTTTATCCATATTTCCATTTCTGCGCTATTGAACTTGTACCGTAAACGAGGTTCTTGTAAACAGAGCCGTCCCAAACTTTGGGGTGGCTGTGTCTTTTTAATTTTAATTTCCCTAAGAGATAGGACCATAAGTGCAAGTGCCCTACGCTGTGTTGCTTTGTTTTTTAGATGTTTCAGGAAACACCGTACACCTCTCCAGAGTGGCTGTTGGCAATTTACATCCCGCCCATCAGCATAACAAGGCTCCCAGTTCTTCATGGCCTGTCCTGCCTTTCTGGATTTTACACTTTTTTCAGATGGCCCTTTTGACAGTGGGGAAGTGAGACTTCATTGTAGTGCAGATTTCCTTTGCAAGCTTGCTTGGTTGGCCAAAAAGTGCGTATGCGTTTTTTCCTGAATATATTCAGGAAAAAACGCATACGCACTTTTTGGCCAAGTGCATCATTGTGGACGTTCTGCCTCTTTTCCTATGCTTTAAATGCAATTCCAGTCTACCTCCTGAAATCGGTTTCCTGCAATTCTGCCCCGCTTTCAAGTCCTCTTGGCAGCCTTACTTCAGTATATTTTTGGACGATAGCTGTCATTTATAACTCTGCAGGTTTGTGAATTACACTGCCCCTGAGCTCCTTTCTTCAACTCGCTTTCTTGTGAGCTGGCCGCAACACCGCAGGATTGCTTCAGGCCCTAATCTGGTTCCGGCACGGCACGCTGATCCTTTGGTTAATTCCTCTTCCTGGTGGGAAATGAGAGTTAAATTTGCCCGTCTAGACTCCTCCAGCTAGTCTCTCTTTGGCTCTCCCTATTCCTGTTCATCTTCCGCAGAAATTGCAAACTGGGCCAAACAGGAGGTTAAAGGCACTGACTCTCCAAGTCGGGAGAGTGTTAGTAAAGTGTCTGGAATGTTGCACCCGAGTACCACGGGACGAGAACTGAGGCATATTGGAACACGTCTCCCGATCCCATGGTTGATCATACTCTGGGTTCCACGTGCATGTTTTAGCTGAAGGAAGAATCCCTTAAACCAGGAGAGTTGAGACCCGTGGAATGGGTACCCGGCAATATGACTTCAAAGGGTCTTCATTTGCTCACCAAACCTCTCCAATCCTATGACTGCTGCATTTATGCCCCTGTCCACAAGCTGGATTCTCTTTCGGAGACATAGCAATCCATAAGTTTTAAGATACTTACCAGTCAGGGACATTCTTAGGCGTTTAATATGGGGTGTTGAGTCCATTTCGTTGAGCAAGGAGTAGTTCTTGTGTATTCTATATTTGGCTTAAGGAACTTTATCTGTGCTCATTTCAATCTCTGGTTTTATGCAGCACCCCAACTCACCTTTCCCCTTAAGCCAGCATAAGTTGGTTTTCTAAATTTGAGACCCTGTTCTGTTTTGTAATCCAGTTCCTGTGTAGCCAAGTTTACATTCCGTGTATTAGTGATATCTTATGATGTTTCTTTTTCTGTGTGACTTATTTCAGTTAGAATCATCATACCTGAATCCACTCTTTATGCTGCTATGGGCCTGAAGACATAGATTTCATTGCTGAGTGATATTGCATTGTACGTAAGTACCACAACTTCTTTATCCATTTTTTGCTTTCTGTGATATTGAACTTGTAGCGTAAAGGAGGTTCTTGTAAACAGAGTCGTCCCAAACTTTGGGGTGGCTGTGTCTTTTTGATTTTTTTTCCCTAAGCTATAGGACCATAAGTGGAAGTGCCCTAGGTTCTGTTGCTTTGTTTTTTAGATGTTTCAGGAAACACCATACACTTCTCCCGAATGGCTGTTGGCAATTTACCTCCCGCCCATCAGCATAACAAGGCTCCCAGTTCTCCATGGCCTGTCCTGCCTTTCTGGATTTTACACTTTTTTCAGATGGCCCTTTTGACCGGGGGGGAAGTGAGACTTCATTGTAGTACAGATTTCCTTTGCAAGCTTGCTTGGTTGGCCAAAAAGGGCGTATGCGTTTTTTCCTGAATATATTCAGGAAAAAACGCATACGCCCTTTTTGGCCAAGTGCATCATTGTCCACGTTCTGCCTCTTTTCCTATGCTTTAAATGCAATTCCAGTCTACCTCCTGAAATCGGTTTCCTGCAATTCTGCCCCGCTTTCAAGTCCTCTTGGCAGCCTTACTTCAGTATATTTTTGGACGATAGCTGTCATTTATAACTCTGCAGGTTTGTGAATTACACTGCCCCTGAGCTCCTTTCTTCAACTCGCTTTCTTGTGAGCTGGCCGCAACACCACAGGATTGCTTCAGGCCCTAATCTGGTTCCGGCACGGCACGCTGAGCATTTGGTTAATTCCTCTTCCTGGTGGGAAATGAGAGTTAAATTTGCCCGTCCAGACACCTCCAGCTAGTCTCTCATTGGTTCTCCCTATTCCTGTTCACCTTCCGCAGAAATTGCAAACCGGGCCAAACAGGAGGTTAAAGGCACTGACTCTCCAAGTCGGGAGAGTGTTAGTAAAGCGTCTGGAATGTTGCACCCGAGTACCAGGGGACGAGAATTGAGACATATTGGAACACGTCTCCCGATCACACGGTTGATCATACTCTGGGTTCCACGTGCATGTTTTACCTGAAGGCAGAGTCCCTTAAACCTGGAGAGTTGAGACCCGTGGAATGGGTACCATGCAATATGACTTCAAAGGGTCTTCATTTGCTCACCGAACCTCTCCAGTCCTATCACTGCTGCGTTTATGCCCCTGTACACAAGCTTGATTTTCTTTCAGAGACATAGCAATGCATAGGTTTTAAGATACTTACTAGTCAGGTACATTCTTAGGCGTTTAATATGGGGTGTTGAGTCCATTTCGTTGAGCAAGGAGTAGTTCTTGTCTATTCTATATTTGGCTAAAGGAAATTTATCTGTGCTCATTTCAATCTCTGGTTTGATGCAGTACCCCAACTCACCTTTCCTCTTAAGCAAGCATAAGTTGGTTTTCTAAATTTGAGACCCTGTTCTGTTTTGTAATCCAGTTCCTGTGTAGCCAAGTTTACATCCCGTGTATTAGTGATATCTTATGATGTTTCTTTTTCTGTGATACTTATTTCAGTTAGAATCATCATACCTGAATCCACTCATTATGCTGCTACGGGCCTGATGACATAGATTTCATTGCTGAGTGATATTGCATTGTACGTAAGTACCACAACTTCTTTATCCATTTTTCACTTTCTGTGATATTGAACTTGTACCGTAAACGATGTTCTTGTAAACAGAGCCGTCCCAAACTTTGGGGTGGCTGTGTCTTTTTGATTTTAATTTCCCTAAGCTACAGGACCATAAGTGGAAGTGCCCTAGGCTCTGTTGCTTTGTTTTTTAGATGTTTCAGGAAACACCATACACCTCTCCCGAGTGGCTGTTGGCAATTTACATCCCGCCCATCAGCATAACAAGGCTCCCAGTTCTCCATGGCCTGTCCTGCCTTTCTGGATTTTACACTTTTTTCAGATGGCCCTTTTGACCGGGGGGGAAGTGAGACTTCATTGTAGTGCAGATTTCCTTTGCAAGCTTGCTTGGTTGGCCAAAAAGGGCGTATGCGTTTTTTCCTGAATATATTCAGGAAAAAACGCATACGCCCTTTTTGGCCAAGTGCATCATTGTGGACGTTCTGCCTCTTTTCCTATGCTTTAAATGCAATTCCAGTCTACCTCCTGAAATCGGTTTCCTGCAATTCTGCCCCGCTTTCAAGTCCTCTTGGCAGCCTTACTTCAGTATATCTTTGGATGATAGCTGTCATTTATAACTCTGCAGGTTTGTGAATTACAGTGCCCCTGAGCTCCTTTCTTCAACTCGCTTTCTTGTGAGCTGGCCGCAACACCACAGGATTGCTTCAGGCCCTAATCTGGTTCCGGCACGGCACGCTGAGCCTTTGGTTAATTCCTCTTCCTGGTGGGAAATGAGAGTTAAATTTGCCCGTCCAGACACCTCCAGCTAGTCTCTCTTTGGTTCTCCCTATTCCTGTTCATCTTCCGCAGAAATTGTAAATGGGCCAAACAGGAGGTTAAAGGCACTGACTCTCCAAGTCGGGAGAGTGTTAGTAAAGCGTCTGGAATGTTACACCCGAGTACCAGGGGACGAGAACTGAGACATATTGGAACACGTCTCCCGATCACACGGTTGATCATACTCTGGGTTCCACGTGCATGTTTTACCTGAAGGCAGAGTCCCTTAAACCTGGAGAGTTGAGACCCGTGGAATGGGTACCATGCAATATGACTTCAAAGGGTCTTCATTTGCTCACCGAACCTCTCCAATCCTATCACTGCTGCGTTTATGCCCCTGTACACACGCTTGATTTTCTTTCAGAGACATAGCAATCCATAGGTTTTAAGATACTTATTGTCAGGTACATTCTTAGGCATTTAATATGGGGTGTTGAGTCCATTTCGTTGAGCAAGGAGTAGTTCTTGTCTATTCTATATTTGGCTTAAGGAACTTTATCTGTGCTCATTTCAATCTCTGGTTTGATGCAGCACCCCAACTCACCTTTCCCCTTAAGCAAGCATAAGTTGGTTTTCTAAATTTGAGACCCTGTTCTGTTTTGTAATCCAGTTCCTGTGTAGCCAAGTTTACATCCCGTGTATTAGTGATATCTTATGATGTTTCTTTTTCTGTGTGACTTATTTCAGTTAGAATCATCATACCTGAATCCACTCATTATGCTGCTACGGGCCTGATGACATAGATTTCATTGCTGAGTGATATTGCATTGTACGTAAGTACCACAACTTCTTTATCCATTTTTCACTTTCTGCGCTATTGAACTTGTACCGTAAACGAGGTTCTTGTAAACAGAGCCGTCCCAAACTTTGGGGTGGCTGTGTCTTTTTGATTTTAATTTCCCTAAGCTATAGGACCATAAGTGGAAGTGCCCTAGGCTTTGTTGCTTTGTTTTTTAGATGTTTCAGGAAACACCATACACCTCTCCCGAGTGGCTGTTGGCAATTTACATCCCGCCCATCAGCATAACAAGGCTCCCAGTTCTCCATGGCCTGTCCTGCCTTTCTGGATTTTACACTTTTTTCAGATGGCCCTTTTGACCGGGGGGAAGTGAGACTTCATTGTAGTGCAGATTTCCTTTACAAGCTTGCTTGGTTGGCCAAAAAGGGCGTATGCGTTTTTTCCTGAATATATTCAGGAAAAAACGCATACGCCCTTTTTGGCCAAGTGCATCATTGTGGACGTTCTGCCTCTTTTCCTATGCTTTAAATGCAATTCCAGTCTACCTCCTGAAATCGGTTTCCTGCAATTCTGCCCCGCTTTCAAGTCCTATTGACAGCCTTACTTCAGTATATTTTTGGATGATAGCTGTCATTTATAACTCTGCAGGTTTGTGAATTACAGTGCCCCTGAGCTCCTTTCTTCAACTCGCTTTCTTGTGAGCTGGCCGCAACACCGCAGGATTGCTTCAGGCCCTAATCTGGTTCCGGCATGGCACACTGAGCCTTTGGTTAATTCCTCTTCCTGGTGGGAAATGAGAGTTAAATTTGCCCGTCCAGACACCTCCAGCTAGTCTCTCATTGGTTCTCCCTATTCCTGTTCATCTTCCTCAGAAATTGCAAATGGGCCAAACAGGAGGTTAAAGGCACTGACTCTCCAAGTCGGGAGAGTGTTAGTAAAGCGTCTGGAATGTTGCACCCGAGTACCTTGGGACGAGAACTGAGACATATTGGAACACGTCTCCCGATCACACGGTTGATCATACTCTGGGTTCCACGTGCATGTTTTAGCTGAAGGAAGAATCCCTTAAACCTGGAGAGTTGAGACCCGTGGAATGGGTACCATGCAATATGACTTCAAAGGGTCTTCATTTGCTCACCGAACCTCTCCAATCCTATCACTGCTGCGTTTATGCCCCTGTACACACGCTTGATTCTCTTTCAGAGACATAGCAATCCATAGGTTTTAAGATACTTACTAGTCAGGTACATTCTTAGGCGTTTAATATGGGGTGTTGAGTCCATTTCGTTGAGCAAGGAGTAGTTCTTGTCTATTCCATATTTGGCTTAAGGAACTTTATCTGTGCTCATTTCAATCTCTGGTTTTATGCAGCACCCCAACTCACCTTTCCCCTTAAGCAAGCATAAGTTGGTTTTCTAAATTTGAGACCCTGTTCTGTTTTGTAATCCAGTTCCTGTGTAGCCAAGTTTACATCCCGTGTATTAGTGATATCTTATGATGTTTCTTTTTCTGTGTGACTTATTTCAGTTAGAATCATCATACCTGAATCCACTCATTATGCTGCTACGGGCCTGATGACATAGATTTCATTGCTGAGTGATATTGCATTGTACGTAAGTACCACAACTTCTTTATCCATTTTTCACTTTCTGCGCTATTGAACTTGTACCGTAAACGAGGTTCTTGTAAACAGAGCCATCCCAAACTTTGGGGTGGCTGTGTCTTTTTGATTTTAATTTCCCTAAGCTATAGGACCATAAGTGGAAGTGCCCTAGGCTCTGTTGCTTTGTTTTTTAGATGTTTCAGGAAACACCATACACCTCTCCCGAGTGGCTGTTGGCAATTTACATCCCGCCCATCAGCATAACAAGGCTCCCAGTTCTCCATGGCCTGTCCTGCCTTTCTGGATTTTACACTTTTTTCAGATGGCCCTTTTGACCGGGGGGAAGTGAGACTTCATTGTAGTGCAGATTTCCTTTACAAGCTTGCTTGGTTGGCCAAAAAGGGCGTATGCGTTTTTTCCTGAATATATTCAGGAAAAAACGCATACGCCCTTTTTGGCCAAGTGCATCATTGTGGACGTTCTGCCTCTTTTCCTATGCTTTAAATGCAATTCCAGTCTACCTCCTGAAATCGGTTTCCTGCAATTCTGCCCCGCTTTCAAGTCCTATTGACAGCCTTACTTCAGTATATTTTTGGATGATAGCTGTCATTTATAACTCTGCAGGTTTGTGAATTACAGTGCCCCTGAGCTCCTTTCTTCAACTCGCTTTCTTGTGAGCTGGCCGCAACACCGCAGGATTGCTTCAGGCCCTAATCTGGTTCCGGCATGGCACACTGAGCCTTTGGTTAATTCCTCTTCCTGGTGGGAAATGAGAGTTAAATTTGCCCGTCCAGACACCTCCAGCTAGTCTCTCATTGGTTCTCCCTATTCCTGTTCATCTTCCTCAGAAATTGCAAATGGGCCAAACAGGAGGTTAAAGGCACTGACTCTCCAAGTCGGGAGAGTGTTAGTAAAGCGTCTGGAATGTTGCACCCGAGTACCTTGGGACGAGAACTGAGACATATTGGAACACGTCTCCCGATCACACGGTTGATCATACTCTGGGTTCCACGTGCATGTTTTAGCTGAAGGAAGAATCCCTTAAACCTGGAGAGTTGAGACCCGTGGAATGGGTACCATGCAATATGACTTCAAAGGGTCTTCATTTGCTCACCGAACCTCTCCAATCCTATCACTGCTGCGTTTATGCCCCTGTACACACGCTTGATTCTCTTTCAGAGACATAGCAATCCATAGGTTTTAAGATACTTACTAGTCAGGTACATTCTTAGGCGTTTAATATGGGGTGTTGAGTCCATTTCGTTGAGCAAGGAGTAGTTCTTGTCTATTCCATATTTGGCTTAAGGAACTTTATCTGTGCTCATTTCAATCTCTGGTTTTATGCAGCACCCCAACTCACCTTTCCCCTTAAGCAAGCATAAGTTGGTTTTCTAAATTTGAGACCCTGTTCTGTTTTGTAATCCAGTTCCTGTGTAGCCAAGTTTACATTCCGTGTATTAGTGATATCTTATGATGTTTCTTTTTCTGTGTGACTTATTTCAGTTAGAATCATCATACCTGAATCCACTCATTATGCTGCTACGGGCCTGATGACATAGATTTCATTGCTGAGTGATATTGCATTGTACGTAAGTACCACAACTTCTTTATCCATTTTTCACTTTCTGCGCTATTGAACTTGTACCGTAAACGAGGTTCTTGTAAACAGAGCCATCCCAAACTTTGGGGTGGCTGTGTCTTTTTGATTTTAATTTCCCTAAGCTATAGGACCATAAGTGGAAGTGCCCTAGGCTCTGTTGCTTTGTTTTTTAGATGTTTCAGGAAACACCATACACCTCTCCCGAGTGGCTGTTGGCAATTTACATCCCGCCCATCAGCATAACAAGGCTCCCAGTTCTCCATGGCCTGTCCTGCCTTTCTGGATTTTACACTTTTTTCAGATGGCCCTTTTGACCGGGGGGAAGTGAGACTTCATTGTAGTGCAGATTTCCTTTGCAAGCTTGCTTGGTTGGCCAAAAAGGGCGTATGCGTTTTTTCCTGAATATATTCAGGAAAAAACGCATACGCCCTTTTTGGCCAAGTGCATCATTGTGGACGTTCTGCCTCTTTTCCTATGCTTTAAATGCAATTCCAGTCTACCTCCTGAAATCGGTTTCCTGCAATTCTGCCCCGCTTTCAAGTCCTCTTGGCAGCCTTACTTCAGTATATTTTTGGATGATAGCTGTCATTTATAACTCTGCAGGTTTGTGAATTACAGTGCCCCTGAGCTCCTTTCTTCAACTCGCTTTCTTGTGAGCTGGCCGCAACACCACAGGATTGCTTCAGGCCCTAATCTGGTTCCGGCACGGCACGCTGAGCCTTTGGTTAATTCCTCTTCCTGGTGGGAAATGAGAGTTAAATTTGCCCGTCCAGACACCTCCAGCTAGTCTCTCTTTGGTTCTCCCTATTCCTGTTCATCTTCCGCAGAAATTGCAAACTGGGCCAAACAGGAGGTTAAAGGCACTGACTCTCCAAGTCGGGAGAGTGTTAGTAAAGCGTCTGGAATGTTGCACCCGAGTACCAGGGGACGAGAACTGAGACATATTGGAACACGTCTCCCGATCACACGGTTGATCATACTCTGGGTTCCACGTGCATGTTTTACCTGAAGGCAGAGTCCCTTAAACCTGGAGAGTTGAGACCCGTGGAATGGGTACCATGCAATATGACTTCAAAGGGTCTTCATTTGCTCACCGAACCTCTCCAATCCTATCACTGCTGCGTTTATGCCCCTGTACACACGCTTGATTTTCTTTCGGAGACATAGCAATCCATAGGTTTTAAGATACTTATTGTCAGGTACATTCTTAGGCGTTTAATATGGGGTGTTGAGTCCATTTCGTTGAGCAAGGAGTAGTTCTTGTCTATTCCATATTTGGCTTAAGGAACTTTATCTGTGCTCATTTCAGTCTCTGGTTTGATGCAGCACCCCAACTCACCTTTCCCCTTAAGCAAGCATAAGTTGGTTTTCTAAATTTGAGACCCTGTTCTGTTTTGTAATCCAGTTCCTGTGTAGCCAAGTTTACATCCCGTGTATTAGTGATATCTTATGATGTTTCTTTTTCTGTGTGACTTATTTCAGTTAGAATCATCATACCTGAATCCACTCATTATGCTGCTACGGGCCTGATGACATAGATTTCATTGCTGAGTGATATTGCATTGTACATAGGTACCACAACTTCTTTATCCATTTTTCACTTTCTGCGCTATTGAACTTGTACCGTAAACGAGGTTCTTGTAAACAGAGCCGTCCCAAACTTTGGGGTGGCTGTGTCTTTTTGATTTTAATTTCCCTAAGCTATAGGACCATAAGTGGAAGTGCCCTAGGCTCTGTTGCTTTGTTTTCTAGATGTTTCAGGAAACACCATACACCTCTCCCGAGTGGCTGTTGGCAATTTACATCCCGCCCATCAGCATAACAAGGCTCCCAGTTCTCCATGGCCTGTCCTGCCTTTCTGGATTTTACACTTTTTTCAGATGGCCCTTTTGACCGGGGGGAAGTGAGACTTCATTGTAGTGCAGATTTCCTTTACAAGCTTGCTTGGTTGGCCAAAAGGTGCGTATGCGTTTTTTCCTGAATATATTCAGGAAAAAACGCATACGCCCTTTTTGGCCAAGTGCATCATTGTGGACGTTCTGCCTCTTTTCCGATGCTTTAAATGCAATTCCAGTCTACCTCCTGAAATCGGTTTCCTGCAATTCTGCCCCGCTTTCAAGTCCTCTTGACAGCCTTACTTCAGTATATTTTTGGATGATAGCTGTCATTTATAACTCTGCAGGTTTGTGAATTACAGTGCCCCTGAGCTCCTTTCTTCAACTCGCTTTCTTGTGAGCTGGCCGCAACACCGCAGGATTGCTTCAGGCCCTAATCTCGTTCCGGCCGGGACGCTGAGCTTTTGGTTAATTCCTATTCCTGGTGCAAAATGAGAGTTAAATTTTCTCGTCCAGACACGTCCAACTAGTCTCTCATTGTTTCTCCCTATTCCTGTACATCTTCCGGAGATATTCCAAACTGGGCCAAACAGGAGGTTAAAGGCACTGACTCTCCAAGTCAGGAGAGTGTTAGTAAAGCGTCTGGAATGTTGCACCCGAGTACCAGAGGAAGAGAACTGAGACATATTGGAACACGTCTCCCGATCACACGGTTGATCATACTCTGGACTCCACATGCATGTTTTAGCTGAAGGAAGAATCCCTTAAACCTGGAGATTTGAGACCCGTGAAATGGGTACCATGCAATATGATTTCAAAGGGTCTGCATTTGCTCAACGGACTGCTCCAATCCTATCACTGCTGCGTTTATTTCCCTGTACAGACGCTTGATTCTCTTTCAGAGACATAGCAATCCATAGGTTTTAAGATACTTACTAGTCAGGTACGTTCTTAGGCGTTTAATATGGGGTGTTGAGTACATTTCGTTGAACAAGGAGTAGTTCTTGTCTATTCCATATTTGGCTTAAGGAACTTTATCTGTGCTCATTTCAATCTCTGGTTTTATGCAGCACCCCAACTCACCTTTCCCCTTAAGCAAGCATAAGTTGGTTTTCTAAATTTGAGACCCTGTTCTGTTTTGTAATCCAGTTCCTGTGTAGCCAAGTTTACATCCCGTGTATTAGTGATATCTTATGATGTTTCTTTTTCTGTGTGACTTATTTCAGTTAGAATCATCATACCTGAATCCACTCATTATGCTGCTACGGGCCTGATGACATAGATTTCATTGCTGAGTGATATTGCATTGTACGTAAGTACCACAACTTCTTTATCCATTTTTCACTTTCTGCGCTATTGAACTTGTACCGTAAACGAGGTTCTTGTAAACAGAGCCGTCCCAAACTTTGGGGTGGCTGTGTCTTTTTGATTTTAATTTCCCTAAGCTATAGGACCATAAGTGGAAGTGCCCTAGGCTCTGTTGCTTTGTTTTTTAGATGTTTCAGGAAACACCATACACCTCTCACGAGTGGCTCTTGGCAATTTACATCCCGCCCATCAGCATAACAAGGCTCCCAGTTCTACATGGCCTGTCCTGCCTTTCTGGATTTTACACTTTTTTCAGATGGCCCTTTTGACCGGGGGGAAGTGAGACTTCATTGTAGTGCAGATTTCCTTTGCAAGCTTGCTTGGTTGGCCAAAAAGTGCGTATGCGTTTTTTCCTGAATATATTCAGGAAAAAACGCATACGCCCTTTTTGGCCAAGTGCATCATTGTCCACGTTCTGCCTCCTTTCCTATGCTTTAAATGCAATTTCAGTCTACCTCCTGAAATCGGTTTCCTGCAATTCTGCCCCACTTTCAAGTCCTCTTGGCAGCCTTACTTCAGTATATTTTTGGACGATAGCTGTCATTTATAACTCTGCAGGTTTGTGAATTACAGTGCCCCTGAGATCCTTTCTTCAACTCGCTTTCTTGGGAGCTGGCCGCAACACCACAGGATTGCTTCAGGCCCTAATCTGGTTCCGGCACGGCACGCTGAGCCTTTGGTTAATTCCTCTTCCTGGTGGGAAATGAGAGTTAAATTTGCCCGTCCAGACACCTCCAGCTAGTCTCTCATTGGTTCTCCCTATTCCTGTTCATCTTCCTCATAAATTGCAAATGGGCCAAACAGGAGGTTAAAGGCACTGACTCTCCAAGTCGGGAGAGTGTTAGTAAAGCGTCTGGAATGTTGCACCCGAGTACCAGGGGACGAGAACTGAGACATATTGGAACACGTCTCCCGATCACACGGTTGATCATACTCTGGGTTCCACGTGCATGTTTTAGCTGAAGGAAGAATCCCTTAAACCTGGAGAGTTGAGACCCCTGGAATGGGTACCATGCAATATGACTTCAAAGGGTCTTCATTTGCTCACCGAACCTCTCCAATCCTATCACTGCTGCGTTTATGCCCCTGTACACACGCTTGATTTTCTTTCAGAGACATAGCAATCCATAGGTTTTAAGATACTTACTAGTCAGGTACATACTTAGGCGTTTAATATGGGCTGCTGAGTCCATTGCGTTGAACAAGGAGTAGTTCTTGTCTATTCCATATTTGGCTTAAGGAACTTTGTCTGTGCTCATTTCAATCTCTAGTTTTATGCAGCACCCCAACTCACCTTCCCCTTAAGCAAGCATAAGTTGGTTTTCTAAATTTGAGACCCTGTTCTGTTTTGTAATCCAGTTCCTGTGTAGCCAAGTTTACATTCCGTGTATTAGTGATATCTTATGATGTTTCTTTTTCTGTGTGACTTATTTCAGTTAGAATCATCATACCTGAATCCACTCATTATGCTGCTACGGGCCTGATGACATAGATTTCATTGCTGAGTGATATTGCATTGAACGTAAGTACCACAACTTCTTTATCCATTTTTCACTTTCTGCGATATTGAACTTGTACCGTAAACGAGGTTCTTGTAAACAGAGCCGTCCCAAACTTTGGGGTGGCTGTGTCTTTTTGATTTTAATTTCCCTAAGCTATAGGACCATAAGTGGAAGTGCCCTAGGCTCTGTTGCTTTGTTTTTTAGATGTTTCAGGAAACACCATACACCTCTCCCGAGTGGCTGTTGGCAATTTACATCACGCCCATCAGCATAACAAGGCTCCCAGTTCTCCATGGCCTGTCCTGCCTTTCTGGATTTTACACTTTTTTCAGATGGCCCTTTTGACCGGGGGGAAGTGAGACTTCATTGTAGTGCAGATTTCCTTTGCAAGCTTGCTTGGTTGGCCAAAAAGGGCGTATGCGTTTTTTCCTGAATATATTCAGGAAAAAACGCATACGCCCTTTTTGGCCAAGTGCATCATTGTGGACGTTCTGCCTCTTTTCCTATGCTTTAAATGCAATTCCAGTCTACCTCCTGAAATCGGTTTCCTGCAATTCTGCCCCGCTTTCAAGTCCTCTTGGCAGCCTTACTTCAGTATATTTTTGGACGATAGCTGTCATTTATAACTCTGCAGGTTTGTGAATTACAGTGCCCCTGAGCTCCTTTCTTCAACTCGGTTTCTTGTGAGCTGGCCGCAACACCGCAGGATTGCTTCAGGCCCTAATCTGGTTCCGGCACGGCACGCTGAGCCTTTGGTTAATTCCTCTTCCTGGTGGGAAATGAGAGTTAAATTTGCCCGTCCAGACACCTCCAGCTAGTCTCTCATTGGTTCTCCCTATTCCTGTTCATCTTCCTCAGAATTTGCAAATGGGCCAAACAGGAGGTTAAAGGCACTGACTCTCCAAGTCGGGAGAGTGTTAGTAAAGCGTCTGGAATGTTGCACCCGAGTACCAGGGGACGAGAATTGAGACATATTGGAACACGTCTCCCGATCACACGGTTGATCATACTCTGGGTTCCACGTGCATGTTTTAGCTGAAGGAAGAATCCCTTAAACCTGGAGAGTTGAGACCCGTGGAATGGGTACCATGCAATATGACTTCAAAGGGTCTTCATTTGCTCACCGAACCTCTCCAATCCTATCACTGCTGCGTTTATGCCCCTGTACACACGCTTGATTTTCTTTCGGAGACATAGCAATCCATAGGTTTGAAAATTCTTACTAGTCAGGTACATTCTTAGGCGTTTAATATGGGGTGTTGAGTCCATTTCGTTGAGCAAGGAGTAGTTCTTGTCTATTCTATATTTGGCTTAAGGAACTTTATCTGTGCTCATTTCAATCTCTGGTTTTATGCAGCACCCCAACTCACCTTTCCCCTTAAGCAAGCATAAGTTGGTTTTCTAAATTTGAGACCCTGTTCTGTTTTGTAATCCAGTTCCTGTGTAGCCAAGTTTACATCCCGTGTATTAATGATATCTTATGATGTTTCTTTTTCTGTGTGACTTATTTCAGTTAGAATCATCATACCTGAATCCACTCATTATGCTGCTACGGGCCTGATGAAATAGATTTCATTGCTGAGTGATATTGCATTGTACGTAAGTACCACAACTTCTTTATCCATTTTTCACTTTCTGCGCTATTGAACTTGTACCGTAAACGAGGTTCTTGTAAACAGAGCCGTCCCAAACTTTGGGGTGGCTGTGTCTTTTTGATTTTAATTTCCCTAAGCTATAGGACCATAAGTGGAAGTGCCCTAGGCTCTGTTGCTTTGTTTTTTAGATGTTTCAGGAAACACCATACACCTCTCCCGAGTGGCTGTTGGCAATTTACATCCCGCCCATCAGCATAACAAGGCTCCCAGTTCTCCATGGCCTGTCCTGCCTTTCTGGATTTTACACTTTTTTCAGATGGCCCTTTTGACCGGGGGGAAGTGAGACTTCATTGTAGTGCAGATTTCCTTTACAAGCTTGCTTGGTTGGCCAAAAAGGGCGTATGCGTTTTTTCCTGAATATATTCAGGAAAAAACGCATACGCCCTTTTTGGCCAAGTGCATCATTGTGGACGTTCTGCCTCTTTTCCTATGCTTTAAATGCAATTCCAGTCTACCTCCTGAAATCGGTTTCCTGCAATTCTGCCCCGTTTTCAAGTCCTCTTGGCAGCCTTACTTCAGTATATTTTTGGATGATAGCTGTCATTTATAACTCTGCAGGTTTGTGAATTACAGTGCCCCTGAGCTCCTTTCTTCAACTCGCTTTCTTGTGAGCTGGCCGCAACACCGCAGGATTGCTTCAGGCCCTAATCTGGTTCCGGCACAGCACGCTGAGCCTTTGGTTAATTCCTCTTCCTGGTGGGAAATGAGAGTTAAATTTGCCCGTCCAGACACCTCCACCTAGTCTCTCATTGGTTCTTCCTATTCCTGTTCATCTTCCTCAGAAATTGCAAATGGGCCAAACAGGAGGTTAAAGGCACTGACTCTCCAAGTCGGGAGAGTGTTAGTTAAGCGTCTGGAATGTTACACCCGAGTACCAGGGGACGAGAATTGAGACATATTGGAACACGTCTCCCGATCACACGGTTGATCATACTCTGGGTTCCACGTGCATGTTTTAGCTGAAGGAAGAATCCCTTAAACCTGGAGAGTTGAGACCCGTGGAATGGGTACCATGCAATATGACTTCAAAGGGTCTTCATTTGCTCACCGAACCTCTCCAATCCTATCACTGCTGCGTTTATGCCCCTGTACACATGCTTGATTTTCTTTCAGAGACATAGCAATCCATAGGTTTTAAGATACTTACTAGTCAGGTACATTCTTAGGCGTTTAATATGGGCTGCTGAGTCCATTGCGTTGAACAAGGAGTAGTTCTTGTCTATTCCATATTTGGCTTAAGGAACTTTGTCTGTGCTCATTTCAATCTCTAGTTTTATGCAGCACCCCAACTCACCTTCCCCTTAAGCAAGCATAAGTTGGTTTTCTAAATTTGAGACCCTGTTCTGTTTTGTAATCCAGTTCCTGTGTAGCCAAGTTTACATTCCGTGTATTAGTGATATCTTATGATGTTTCTTTTTCTGTGTGACTTATTTCAGTTAGAATCATCATACCTGAATCCACTCATTATGCTGCTACGGGCCTGATGACATAGATTTCATTGCTGAGTGATATTGCATTGAACGTAAGTACCACAACTTCTTTATCCATTTTTCACTTTCTGCGATATTGAACTTGTACCGTAAACGAGGTTCTTGTAAACAGAGCCGTCCCAAACTTTGGGGTGGCTGTGTCTTTTTGATTTTAATTTCCCTAAGCTATAGGACCATAAGTGGAAGTGCCCTAGGCTCTGTTGCTTTGTTTTTTAGATGTTTCAGGAAACACCATACACCTCTCCCGAGTGGCTGTTGGCAATTTACATCCCGCCCATCAGCATAACAAGGCTCCCAGTTCTCCATGGCCTGTCCTGCCTTTCTGGATTTTACACTTTTTTCAGATGGCCCTTTTGACCGGGGGGAAGTGAGACTTCATTGTAGTGCAGATTTCCTTTGCAAGCTTGCTTGGTTGGCCAAAAAGGGCGTATGCGTTTTTTCCTGAATATATTCAGGAAAAAACGCATACGCCCTTTTTGGCCAAGTGCATCATTGTGGACGTTCTGCCTCTTTTCCTATGCTTTAAATGCAATTCCAGTCTACCTCCTGAAATCGGTTTCCTGCAATTCTGCCCCGCTTTCAAGTCCTCTTGGCAGCCTTACTTCAGTATATTTTTGGACGATAGCTGTCATTTATAACTCTGCAGGTTTGTGAATTACAGTGCCCCTGAGCTCCTTTCTTCAACTCGCTTTCTTGTGAGCTGGCCGCAACACCGCAGGATTGCTTCAGGCCCTAATCTGGTTCCGGCACGGCACGCTGAGCCTTTGGTTAATTCCTCTTCCTGGTGGGAAATGAGAGTTAAATTTGCCCGTCCAGACACCTCCAGCTAGTCTCTCATTGGTTCTCCCTATTCCTGTTCATCTTCCTCAGAATTTGCAAATGGGCCAAACAGGAGGTTAAAGGCACTGACTCTCCAAGTCGGGAGAGTGTTAGTAAAGCGTCTGGAATGTTGCACCCGAGTACCAGGGGACGAGAATTGAGACATATTGGAACACGTCTCCCGATCACACGGTTGATCATACTCTGGGTTCCACGTGCATGTTTTAGCTGAAGGAAGAATCCCTTAAACCTGGAGAGTTGAGACCCGTGGAATGGGTACCATGCAATATGACTTCAAAGGGTCTTCATTTGCTCACCGAACCTCTCCAATCCTATCACTGCTGCGTTTATGCCCCTGTACACACGCTTGATTTTCTTTCGGAGACATAGCAATCCATAGGTTTGAAAATTCTTACTAGTCAGGTACATTCTTAGGCGTTTAATATGGGGTGTTGAGTCCATTTCGTTGAGCAAGGAGTAGTTCTTGTCTATTCTATATTTGGCTTAAGGAACTTTATCTGTGCTCATTTCAATCTCTGGTTTTATGCAGCACCCCAACTCACCTTTCCCCTTAAGCAAGCATAAGTTGGTTTTCTAAATTTGAGACCCTGTTCTGTTTTGTAATCCAGTTCCTGTGTAGCCAAGTTTACATCCCGTGTATTAATGATATCTTATGATGTTTCTTTTTCTGTGTGACTTATTTCAGTTAGAATCATCATACCTGAATCCACTCATTATGCTGCTACGGGCCTGATGACATAGATTTCATTGCTGAGTGATATTGCATTGTACGTAAGTACCACAACTTCTTTATCCATTTTTCACTTTCTGCGCTATTGAACTTGTACCGTAAACGAGGTTCTTGTAAACAGAGCCGTCCCAAACTTTGGGGTGGCTGTGTCTTTTTGATTTTAATTTCCCTAAGCTATAGGACCATAAGTGGAAGTGCCCTAGGCTCTGTTGCTTTGTTTTTTAGATGTTTCAGGAAACACCATACACCTCTCCCGAGTGGCTGTTGGCAATTTACATCCCGCCCATCAGCATAACAAGGCTCCCAGTTCTCCATGGCCTGTCCTGCCTTTCTGGATTTTACACTTTTTTCAGATGGCCCTTTTGACCGGGGGGAAGTGAGACTTCATTGTAGTGCAGATTTCCTTTACAAGCTTGCTTGGTTGGCCAAAAAGGGCGTATGCGTTTTTTCCTGAATATATTCAGGAAAAAACGCATACGCCCTTTTTGGCCAAGTGCATCATTGTGGACGTTCTGCCTCTTTTCCTATGCTTTAAATGCAATTCCAGTCTACCTCCTGAAATCGGTTTCCTGCAATTCTGCCCCGTTTTCAAGTCCTCTTGGCAGCCTTACTTCAGTATATTTTTGGATGATAGCTGTCATTTATAACTCTGCAGGTTTGTGAATTACAGTGCCCCTGAGCTCCTTTCTTCAACTCGCTTTCTTGTGAGCTGGCCGCAACACCGCAGGATTGCTTCAGGCCCTAATCTGGTTCCGGCACAGCACGCTGAGCCTTTGGTTAATTCCTCTTCCTGGTGGGAAATGAGAGTTAAATTTGCCCGTCCAGACACCTCCACCTAGTCTCTCATTGGTTCTTCCTATTCCTGTTCATCTTCCTCAGAAATTGCAAATGGGCCAAACAGGAGGTTAAAGGCACTGACTCTCCAAGTCGGGAGAGTGTTAGTTAAGCGTCTGGAATGTTACACCCGAGTACCAGGGGACGAGAATTGAGACATATTGGAACACGTCTCCCGATCACACGGTTGATCATACTCTGGGTTCCACGTGCATGTTTTAGCTGAAGGAAGAATCCCTTAAACCTGGAGAGTTGAGACCCGTGGAATGGGTACCATGCAATATGACTTCAAAGGGTCTTCATTTGCTCACCGAACCTCTCCAATCCTATCACTGCTGCGTTTATGCCCCTGTACACATGCTTGATTTTCTTTCAGAGACATAGCAATCCATAGGTTTTAAGATACTTACTAGTCAGGTACATTCTTAGGCGTTTAATATGGGGTGTTGAGTCCATTTCGTTGAGCAAGGAGTAGTTCTTGTCTATTCCATATTTGGCTTAAGGAACTTTATCTGTGCTCATTTCAATCTCTGGTTTTATGCAGCACCCCAACTCACCTTTCCCCTTAAGCAAGCATAAGTTGGTTTTCTAAATTTGAGACCCTGTTCTGTTTTGTAATCCAGTTCCTGTGTAGCCAAGTTTACATTCGGTGTATTAGTGATATCTTATGATGTTTCTTTTTCTGTGTGACTTATTTCAGTTAGAATCATCATACCTGAATCCACTCATTATGCTGCTACGGGCCTGATGACATAGATTTCATTGCTGAGTGATATTGCATTGTACGTAAGTACCACAACTTCTTTATCCATTTTTCACTTTCTGTGATATTGAACTTGTACTGTAAACGATGTTCTTGTAAACAGAGCCGTCCCAAACTTTGGGGTGGCTGTGTCTTTTTGATTTTAATTTCCCTAAGCTATAGGACCATAAGTGGAAGTGCCCTAGGCTCTGTTGCTTTGTTTTTTAGATGTTTCAGGAAACACTATACACCTCTCCCGACTGGCTGTTGACAATTTACATCCCGCCCATCAGCATAACAAGGCTCCCAGTTCTCCATGGCCTGTCCTGCCTTTCTGGATTTTACACTTTTTTCAGATGGCCCTTTTGACCGGGGGGAAGTGAGACTTCATTGTAGTGCAGATTTCCTTTGCAAGCTTGCTTGGTTGGCCAAAAAGGGCGTATGCGTTTTATCCTGAATATATTCAGGAAAAAACGCATACGCCCTTTTTGGCCAAGTGCATCATTGTGGACGTTCTGCCTCTTTTCCTATGCTTTAAATGCAATTCCAGTCTACCTCCTGAAATCGGTTTCCTGCAATTCTGCCCCGCTTTCAAGTCCTCTTGGCAGCCTTACTTCAGTATATTTTTGGACGATAGCTGTCATTTATAACTCTGCAGGTTTGTGAATTACAGTGCCCCTGAGCTCCTTTCTTCAACTCGGTTTCTTGTGAGCTGGCCGCAACACCGCAGGATTGCTTCAGGCCCTAATCTGGTTCCGGCACGGCACGCTGAGCCTTTGGTTAATTCCTCTTCCTGGTGGGAAATGAGAGTTAAATTTGCCCGTCCAGACACCTCCAGCTAGTCTCTCATTGGTTCTCCCTATTCCTGTTCATCTTCCTCAGAATTTGCAAATGGGCCAAACAGGAGGTTAAAGGCACTGACTCTCCAAGTCGGGAGAGTGTTAGTAAAGCGTCTGGAATGTTGCACCCGAGTACCAGGGGACGAGAATTGAGACATATTGGAACACGTCTCCCGATCACACGGTTGATCATACTCTGGGTTCCACGTGCATGTTTTAGCTGAAGGAAGAATCCCTTAAACCTGGAGAGTTGAGACCCGTGGAATGGGTACCATGCAATATGACTTCAAAGGGTCTTCATTTGCTCACCGAACCTCTCCAATCCTATCACTGCTGCGTTTATGCCCCTGTACACACGCTTGATTTTCTTTCAGAGACATAGCAATCCATAGGTTTTAAGATACTTACTAGTCAGGTACATTCTTAGGCGTTTAATATGGGGTGTTGAGTCCATTTCGTTGAGCAAGGAGTAGTTCTTGTCTATTCCATATTTGGCTAAAGGAACTTTATCTGTGCTCATTTCAATCTCTGGTTTTATGCAGCACCCCAACTCACCTTTCCCCTTAAGCAAGCATAAGTTGGTTTTCTAAATTTGAGACCCTGTTCTGTTTTGTAATCCAGTTCCTGTGTAGCCAAGTTTACATTCCGTGTATTAGTGATATCTTATGATGTTTCTTTTTCTGTGTGACTTATTTCAGTTAGAGTCATCATACCTGAATCCACTCATTATGCTGCTACGGGCCTGATGACATAGATTTCATTGCTGAGTGATATTGCATTGTACGTAAGTACCACAACTTCTTTATCCATTTTTCACTTTCTGCGATATTGAACTTGTACCGTAAACGAGGTTCTTGTAAACAGAGCCGTCCCAAACTTTGGGGTGGCTGTGTCTTTTTGATTTTAATTTCCCTAAGCTATAGGACCATAAGTGGAAGTGCCCTAGGCTCTGTTGCTTTGTTTTTTAGATGTTTCAGGAAACACCATACACCTCTCCCGAGTGGCTGTTGGCAATTTACATCCCGCCCATCAGCATAACAAGGCTCCCAGTTCTCCATGGCCTGTCCTGCCTTTCTGGATTTTACACTTTTTTCAGATGGCCCTTTTGACCGGGGGGAAGTGAGACTTCATTGTAGTGCAGATTTCCTTTGCAAGCTTGCTTGGTTGGCCAAAAGGGGCGTATGCGTTTTTTCCTGAATATATTCAGGAAAAAACGCATACGCCCTTTTTGGCCAAGTGCATCATTGTGGACGTTCTGCCTCTTTTCCTATGCTTTAAATGCAATTCCAGTCTACCTCCTGAAATCGGTTTCCTGCAATTCTGCCCCGCTTTCAAGTCCTCTTGGCAGCCTTACTTCAGTATATTTTTGGACGATAGCTGTCATTTATAACTCTGCAGGTTTGTGAATTACAGTGCCCCTGAGCTCCTTTCTTCAACTCGCTTTCTTGTGAGCTGGCCGCAACACCGCAGGATTGCTTCAGGCCCTAATCTGGTTCCGGCACGGCACGCTGAGCCTTTGGTTAATTCCTCTTCCTGGTGGGAAATGAGAGTTAAATTTGCCCGTCCAGACACCTCCAGCTAGTCTCTCATTGGTTCTCCCTATTCCTGTTCACCTTCCGCAGAAATTGCAAATGGGCCAAACAGGAGGTTAAAGGCACTGACTCTCCAAGTCGGGAGAGTGTTTGTAAAGCGTCTGGAATGTTACACCCGAGTACCAGGGGACGAGAATTGAGACATATTGGAACACGTCTCCCGATCACACGGTTGATCATACTCTGGGTTCCACGTGCATGTTTTAGCTGAAGGAAGAATCCCTTAAACCTGGAGAGTTGAGACCCGTGGAATGGGTACCATGCAATATGACTTCAAAGGGTCTTCATTTGCTCACCGAACCTCTCCAATCCTATCACTGCTGCGTTTATGCCCCTGTACACACGCTTTATTTTCTTTCGGAGACATAGCAATGCATAGGTTTTAAGATACTTACTAGTCAGGTACATTCTTAGGCGTTTAATATGGGGTGTTGAGTCCATTTCGTTGAGCAAGGAGTAGTTCTTGTCTATTCCATATTTGGCTTAAGGAACTTTATCTGTGCTCATTTCAATCTCTGGTTTTATGCAGCACCCCAACTCACCTTTCCCCTTAAGCAAGCATAAGTTGGTTTTCTAAATTTGAGACCCTGTTCTGTTTTGTAATCCAGTTCCTGTGTAGCCAAGTTTACATTCGGTGTATTAGTGATATCTTATGATGTTTCTTTTTCTGTGTGACTTATTTCAGTTAGAATCATCATACCTGAATCCACTCATTATGCTGCTACGGGCCTGATGACATAGATTTCATTGCTGAGTGATATTGCATTGTACGTAAGTACCACAACTTCTTTATCCATTTTTCACTTTCTGTGATATTGAACTTGTACCGTAAACGATGTTCTTGTAAACAGAGCCGTCCCAAACTTTGGGGTGGCTGTGTCTTTTTGATTTTAATTTCCCTAAGCTATAGGACCATAAGTGGAAGTGCCCTAGGCTCTGTTGCTTTGTTTTTTAGATGTTTCAGGAAACACCATACACCTCTCCCGACTGGCTGTTGGCAATTTACATCCCGCCCATCAGCATAACAAGGCTCCCAGTTCTCCATGGCCTGTCCTGCCTTTCTGGATTTTACACTTTTTTCAGATGGCCCTTTTGACCGGGGGGAAGTGAGACTTCATTGTAGTGCAGATTTCCTTTGCAAGCTTGCTTGGTTGGCCAAAAAGGGCGTATGCGTTTTTTCCTGAATATATTCAGGAAAAAACGCATACGCCCTTTTTGGCCAAGTGCATCATTGTGGACGTTCTGCCTCTTTTCCTATGCTTTAAATGCAATTCCAGTCTACCTCCTGAAATCGGTTTCCTGCAATTCTGCCCCGCTTTCAAGTCCTCTTGACAGCCTTACTTCAGTATATTTTTGGATGATAGCTGTCATTTATAACTCTGCAGGTTTGTGAATTACAGTGCCCCTGAGCTCCTTTCTTCAACTCGCTTTCTTGTGAGCTGGCCGCAACACCGCAGGATTGCTTCAGGCCCTAATCTGGTTCCGGCACAGCATGCTGAGCCTTTGGTTAATTCCTCTGCCTGGTGGGAAATGAGAGTTAAATTTGCCCGTCCAGACACCTCCAGCTAGTCTCTCATTGGTTCTCCCTATTCCTGTTCATCTTCCGCAGAAATTGCAAATGGGCCAAACAGGAGGTTAAAGGCACTGACTCTCCAAGTCGGGAGAGTGTTAGTTAAGTGTCTGGAATGTTACACCCGAGTACCAGGGGACGAGAATTGAGACATATTGGAACACGTCTCCCGATCACACGGTTGATCATACTCTGGGTTCCACGTGCATGTTTTAGCTGAAGGAAGAATCCCTTAAACCTGGAGAGTTGAGACCCGTGGAATGGGTACCATGCAATATGACTTCAAAGGGTCTTCATTTGCTCACCGAACCTCTCCAATCCTATCACTGCTGCGTTTATGCCCCTGTACACACGCTTGATTTTCTTTCAGAGACATAGCAATGCATAGGTTTTAAGATACTTACTAGTCAGGTACATTCTTAGGCGTTTAATATGGGGTGTTGAGTCCATTTCGTTGAGCAAGGAGTAGTTCTTGTCTAATCCATATTTGGCTTAAGGAACTTTATCTGTGCTCATTTCAATCTCTGGTTTTATGCAGCACCCCAACTCACCTTTCCCCTTAAGCAAGCATAAGTTGGTTTTCTAAATTTGAGACCCTGTTCTGTTTTGTAATCCAGTTCCTGTGTAGCCAAGTTTACATCCCGTGTATTAGTGATATCTTATGATGTTTCTTTTTCTGTGTGACTTATTTCAGTTAGAATCATCATACCTGAATCCACTCATTATGCTGCTACGGGCCTGATGACATAGATTTCATTGCTGAGTGATATTGCATTGTACGTAAGTACCACAACTTCTTTATCCATTTTTCACTTTCTGCGCTATTGAACTTGTACCGTAAACGAGGTTCTTGTAAACAGAGCCGTCCCAAACATTGGGGTGGCTGTGTCTTTTTGATTTAAATTTCCCTAAGCTATAGGACCATAAGTGGAAGTGCCCTAGGCTCTGTTGCTTTGTTTTTTAGATGTTTCAGGAAACACCATACACCTCTCCCGAGTGGCTGTTGGCAATTTACATCCCGCCCATCAGCATAACAAGGCTCCCAGTTCTCCATGGCCTGTCCTGCCTTTCTGGATTTTACACTCTTTTCAGATGGCCCTTTTGACCGGGGGGAAGTGAGACTTCATTGTAGTGCAGATTTCCTTTGCAAGCTTGCTTGGTTGGCCAAAAAGGGCGTATGCGTTTTTTCCTGAATATATTCAGGAAAAAACGCATACGCCCTTTTTGGCCAAGTGCATCATTGTGGACGTTCTGCCTCTTTTCCTATGCTTTAAATGCAATTCCAGTCTACCTCCTGAAATCGGTTTCCTGCAATTCTGCCCCGCTTTCAAGTCCTCTTGGCAGCCTTACTTCAGTATATTTTTGGACGATAGCTGTCCTTTATAACTCTGCAGGTTTGTGAATTACAGTGCCCCTGAGCTCCTTTCTTCAACTCGCTTTCTTGTGAGCTGGCCGCAACACCGCAGAATTGCTTCAGGCCCTAATCTGGTTCCGGCACGGCACGCTGAGCCTTTGGTTAATTCCTCTTCCTGGTGGGAAATGAGAGTTAAATTTGCCCGTCCAGACACCTCCAGCTAGTCTCTCATTGGTTCTCCCTATTCCTGTTCATCTTCCGCAGAAATTGCAAATGGGCCAAACAGGAGGTTAAAGGCACTGACTCTCCAAGTCGGGAGAGTGTTAGTTAAGTGTCTGGAATATTACACCCGAGTACCAGGGGACGAGAATTGAGACATATTGGAACACGTCTCCCGATCACACGGTTGATCATACTCTGGGTTCCACGTGCATGTTTTAGCTGAAGGAAGAATCCCTTAAACCTGGAGAGTTGAGACCCGTGGAATGGGTACCATGCAATATGACTTCAAAGGGTCTTCATTTGCTCACCGAACCTCTCCAATCCTATCACTGCTGCGTTTATGCCCCTGTACACACGCTTGATTTTCTTTCAGAGACATAGCAATGCATAGGTTTTAAGATACTTACTAGTCAGGTACATTCTTAGGCGTTTAATATGGGGTGTTGAGTCCATTTCGTTGAGCAAGGAGTAGTTCTTGTCTATTCCATATTTGGCTTAAGGAACTTTATCTGTGCTCATTTCAATCTCTGGTTTTATGCAGCACCCCAACTCACCTTTCCCCTTAAGCAAGCATAAGTTGGTTTTCTAAATTTGAGACCCTGTTCTGTTTTGTAATCCAGTTCCTGTGTAGCCAAGTTTACATTCGGTGTATTAGTGATATCTTATGATGTTTCTTTTTCTGTGTGACTTATTTCAGTTAGAATCATCATACCTGAATCCACTCATTATGCTGCTACGGGCCTGATGACATAGATTTCATTGCTGAGTGATATTGCATTGTACGTAAGTACCACAACTTCTTTATCCATTTTTCACTTTCTGTGATATTGAACTTGTACCGTAAACGATGTTCTTGTAAACAGAGCCGTCCCAAACTTTGGGGTGGCTGTGTCTTTTTGATTTTAATTTCCCTAAGCTACAGGACCATAAGTGGAAGTGCCCTAGGCTCTGTTGCTTTGTTTTTTAGATGTTTCAGGAAACACCATACACCTCTCCCGAGTGGCTGTTGGCAATTTACATCCCGCCCATCAGCATAACAAGGCTCCCAGTTCTCCATGGCCTGTCCTGCCTTTCTGGATTTTACACTTTTTTCAGATGGCCCTTTTGACCGGGGGGAAGTGAGACTTCATTGTAGTGCAGATTTCCTTTGCAAGCTTGCTTGGTTGGCCAAAAAGGGCGTATGCGTTTTTTCCTGATTCAGGAAAAAACGCATACGCCCTTTTTGGCCAAGTGCATCACTGTGGACGTTCTGCCTCTTTTCCTATGCTTTAAATGCAATTCCAGTCTACCTCCTGAAATCGGTTTCCTGCAATTCTGCCTTGCTTTCAATGCCTCTTCTTAGCCTTACCTCAATATATTTTTTGAAAATAGTTGGCCTTCATAACTCTGCAGGTTTTGAATTGCAGTGGCCCTTAACTCCATTTTTCAGCTCTTATTTTTGTGATCTTGCCTCATAACCACAGGATTCCTTCAGGCCCTATTGTTCTTCTGGGGCACCTTGCTGTGCCTTTGGTTTATTCTTCTTACTGATATGAAATTAGAGTGACATGTGCCCATTGAAACCGCTACAGCTAGTTTCTCACTGGTTTCCCCTATTCCCATTCATCCTCCACACTAACTGCAGACTGTGCGATACCAGAACTTAAAGGCATTGACTGTCCATGTGGGGATATTTTAGTAAAGCAGCTGGAATGTCGATCCGGAGCCCCAGGAGAGGAAAAATGAGGTGCGTTTTAGAAACCTTTCCCGATCATATGGTATACCAGTCGCTGGGTTTCCCAAGCATGGTTTAGCTGTAGGAAGATTCCCTTCAACCTGGAGTGTTGGGACCCTTGGAATGAGTAGCATGAAGTATTGCATTAAACTTTTGGCAGTTGCTCACCAAAGCTCACCAATCCTCTCAGCCCCAAGTGTCCAGCCTTATGTCTTATCCAGCTGTGGGTTTATATGTGGTCAATCCAGGTTGCATCACAGCCCCTGAGCGAATTTTGTAAGAATTTTTCTCTCTTTCATTGTTTCTGTGTTTTGTTTTTAAAATTTATTTCTATAATGGGGTTTAGCTCATTTTCACTGCTGTGTTTGTGCCGATCTGCACACACTTGATTCCCTTATGGAGATATATCAATACATGGGTTTTAAGATTCTTATTACTCAGATATATTTCTCTGTGGTGTATAGGGTGTGTTGAGGCCAGTTCATTGAGCAAGGTGTAGATCTTGTCTAATATCTATTTGGTTTATTGAACGGTATCTGTGCTAATTTCAAACTCTGGTTTTATGCATCACCCCACCTCTCCTTTCCCCTTAAGCTGAAATAAGTGTGTTTTCTAAATGTGAGACACTGTTCTGTTCTGTAATTCATTTCTTGTGCAGCCATATTTACCCTCCCTCTATAAGTGATATCTTATGATATGTTTCTTTTTCTGTTTGACTAATTTCAAGTAGTATTATCGGACCTAAATCCACTCTTTATCCTTCTACTAGCCTTATTACATTGATTTCATGGTGAAGAGATATTCCATTGTACATAAGTGCCACATCTTCTTTATCCATTGTTCTCTTTCCTGGGATATTTAAGGTGTACTGAAGTTGAGGTTCTTGTAAACAGAGTAGCCCTAAACTGTGGTGTGCTTGTGTCTTGTTGATTTTTAGACTTCCCTAGATATACTCCCATGATTGGAAGTGTCCTATGCTCTGTAGCTCTGTTTTTTAGATGATTTAGGAACCACCATACACTTCTCCAGAGTGGCTCTCGGCAGTTCACACACTGCCCATCAGCGTATAAAGGCTCCCTGTTCTCCATGGCCTGTCCTGCATTTCTGGTTTTTACAATTTTTTAGGATGGCCCTTTTGACCAGTGGGTAATGAGACTTCTTTGTTGTGCACATTTGCATTGCTTGCTTGCTTCGTTGCCCATAAAGTGTGTATGCGTTTTTTCCTGGATATAATCAGGAAAAAACGCATACGCCCTTTTGGGCCAACTGCATCATTGTCGAAATTCTGCCGCTTTTCATGTGCTTTAAAGACGAGTCCAATCTATCTCTTGAAATCTGTTTCTTGCAATTCTGTCTTGCATTCAGATCCTCTTCTTTGCCTTACCTCAACATATTTTTGGACGTTAGTTTTCATTTATAACTCTGCAGGTTTGTGAATTGCAGTGACCCTGAGCTCCATTTTTTAAGTTGCTCTTTTGTGAGCTGGCCTCAAAGCCGCAGGATTGCTTCAGGCCCTATTTTGGCTCGGGCGAGGCGGGCTGAGCCTTTTTTCAATTCTTATTCTTAATGGGAAATTAGAGTGATATGTGCCCGTCCAAACCCCTACAACTATTCTCTCATTGGTTCCCCCTCTTCCTGTTCATCCTCCTCACAATTTGCAAAATGTGTGAAACAGAAGTTGAAATGTGCTGATTCTCCAAGTGGGGAGATTCTAAGTAACGTGGCTGGAATGGTGAACAGGAGCACCAGGAGAGGATAAATGAGCTGCATTTTAGACACATCTCCCGATCACATGGTGTACAGTCCTCTGGGTTTTCCATGCATGTTTTAGCTGTAGGAAGATCCTTTGAACCTGCAGATTTGGGACCCATTGAATGGGTACCAGGTAGTATTACTTTAAAGGGTGTGCATTTCCTCACCCAACCTCACATTTCTCTTAGTGCAAACAGTTTCCAGCCTTATGTCTCATCCTGCTGTGGGTCTAGATGTGTTCAATCCATGTTGCATCACCGGCCCTGAGGAAAAGTTGTAAGAGGTTTTCTCTGTCTCTCTGTCGTTTATTTTTTTCAATTTATTACTATATTGGTTACAGCTGATTTTCAAAGCTCTGTTTCTTGCTGCTGTACATCCACTTGATTCACGTACAGAGAGACATCAGTAAATTCTTTTTCAGATTCTTACCAGTCGTATATATTCTTTTCCGGTGACTTGAGTGTGCTGAGTGCAGTTCTTTTAGCTACTGTGTAGGCCTTGTTGATTATCAGTTTGGTATTTGGAATGGTATCTTTGCTAATTTCAACCTCCTGGATGATGCCTCACCCCTCCCCACCTTTCCCGTTTAGCAGCCTTATGCGTGTTTTCTACATATTTGACTATGTTTTTGTTTTGTAATTTATTTCATGTGTAGCCATTTTGGATTCCACCTTTAAGTGATATCTTATGATATGTGTCTTTATCTTTTTGAATTATGTCACTTAGAATGATCATACGTAACTCCTCCGGAGTTGTTACAACTGGCCATATTTCATTGATTTCCAGGCTGAATAATATTCCACTCTACCTAAGTACCACATCTCTATCCATTTTTTCTCTCCAGGGACATTTAAGTTATATCCTAGTCGAGGATCTTTTAAACAGAGAGGGGGTAAACATTGGGGTGCCTGTGTCCTCTCGATTTTTGTTTTTCCCAAGATATACGCCCATGAGTGCAAGTGCCCTATGCTCTGTAGCTCATTTTTTAGATGCTTTAGTAAACACAATACACTTCTCCAGAATGGCCGTTGGCAATATATATTTCCACTATAAGTCTCACAGGGCTCCCTCTTCTCCTTGCCCTGTCCTGCATTTCTGTTGTTTACGCTTTATGAGGATGGCTCTTCTGACTGATGCGAAGTGATATCTCTTGTAGTATTGACTTCCAGTGCCCACCTGTTTGGTTGGCTAAAAAAGTGTATGCCCTTTTCTTGAATATATACAGAAAAAAACGCATACACCCTTTTTGGCCAACTGCAATGTTGGCAATGTTCAGCTCCTTTTCTTGTGCTTAATGGCGAGTCCTTTCTACCTCCTCAAATCCCTTTCCTGCCATTCTCCCTTGCTTACAAGTCCTTTTCTCTGACTTTCCTCAAGACATTTTTCAGTGATGGATATTTTCAACTCTGCAGTTTCGTGAATTTTACTGTCCCTGAGTTCCATTGTTCAACTTGTGTTTATGGGAACTGGCCACAAAGCAGCGGGATTTCCTCAAGCCCTATACTGTTTCCATGGGCAACCCTAGCCTTTGGTCAATTCGTCTTCCTGATTGGAAATTAGAGTGACATGTGCCTGTCTGAACACCTAGGACTTGTCTCTCATTGTTCCTCATCCTTCCGCTTCATCCTCTGGACAAATTCCAAACTGTACGCAACAGGATGTTGACAGTGCTGCCATCTCCAAGTGGGGAGACTGTTAGTAAAGACGCTGGAGGGGTGAACCCGAGCACCAGGAGATGAGGAGATGAGATGCCTTTTCCAAACTCTTCCCGATCAGACGGTATACCATCCTCTGGGTGTGACAGACATGTTTTAGCAGTAGGAAGAGTCCCATTCATGTAAGGAGAACACCAGGGCTTTTTCAAAATCAGTGTCTCCCCGAAACCCAAACTGGGGAATTTTTTAAGCTACGGCTACACATATGTTCATTAAGGGCCTTGGGAAGTAGGCAGAGTCCAAACTTTAGATGATTGAAGTCTTCAGGGTCAGAAGCACTCACCACCAGCTTCCCTTAGGTTACACTTTAACTGTCATTGATAGATGATGTCAATAAAAATATCTATTCTTTTTCAGATTATTTCCCCTTATAGGTTATTGCAAAATGTTGAGTGTAGTTCCCTGTGCTATACAGTAGTTCCTTGTTGATGATCTATTTTATACATAGCAGTGTGTATGTGTTAATCCCAAACTGTTAATTTATCCCTCCTCCGACCTTTCCCCTTTGGTAATAATAAATTATAAGATTTTATACTTCTCAGAAATGGGGGAGCTGAAAGAGAGGTATCATTTTCAATGGAAAAGCATTTAAAACAAGATTGAAGCTTTAACCAAGATTATTAGATGTACATCCTTGGAAAGAAATCACTTCGTTTCTCTAATATTGACCTGACAAATAAGACAAACCTTTTCACTGAACTTGCTTATAATAAAGTGATGGAAATATCCAATGGAAACGTTAGAAACATCTTATTTTACCCGAGCCTTATACACTGTTCTATGTTAACTACAGTTTGGCTCACACATCTGTTCATTGAGGTTACAATAGTCTCAATTTCTGTTACTGATCCTCCAGAGTGGACCTCAACAAGTGTCCCCCTGCGCAGTGTCATTGGGGCCAACAGATCGAGACTGAGTTTGGTTCACAAGCAAAGGAAACTTTATATTTTGATCAGAGAATGGAGAGGTGAGAGCATGCACTACCCCGTGGGCTGTGGGCTGGGCTGCTGTGTAGAGATCCTGTCAGAGTCAGTGGGAGGGAGGGGGCGGAGCTCTCGAGGGCCGGGTTGGCTGCAGCTCAGGCTCTATATCGCGGAGTCTGCACTGGGCCCCAGGAGCTGAGGTGTCGACCCAGCCATTCTGCACTAGGAAATCTGGTCTGAAGTGCCGGGTGTGGAACCTCTGCATGCGGGACCCTAGGAGCACATGAAATTAGACAAAGCACAAAGGATAAAAAAGGTTAGACTTGACTTTATTGCCCAGATTCTATTTTTATCTCCCAGGGATTTTTAATGGGCTTTGCTGGGGACAAACCCCTCCTCTGCCTTTTGTCCCGTTCCTCATTCTTGGAGTGCTGAGGGTGCAGACCCTTCTTCTGTAACTGCTGAGTGCTGAGTTGGGAGCCCTCATACCAAGGGGCGAGGGTCAGAGCTTCTCCCCAGCAGCCTCCAGGTGACGTTGATTGTCCCCAGGCCCCCTGCCTCCCTGCTCGTCCACCTGAGCACCAGCATTGGAAGCGTTATAGATTCTAATGACCTTTAAGGGTCCAGGAAAGAGATGTGCAGAGACGCTGTGGGGGCCGGTTTCACCCCGCCCCACATTTGTTCGGCCACCTTAGGCTGACCGTTTCTGCCAGCCTAGATGCTCTGACCAGTAGTCTGCGCTGTCTTCAATTAGGCCCCTGAATTAACGTACAAACAGCACCAGGTGTCAGAGCCCTGCCCGCTCAACTCCCAGACAGTCCAGGGTCAGTGGTGATCAAGGACCATGATGGCCACTGAGTCAACAGCCTTTTGAAGTAAACAGGAGTCCAGCCAGTCTTATTGGCCACCATCATCACGGTGTCTGTAGGCTTTTCTATGGTGACAGTGTGATATACGGTTCCCCCGCCAAGATTATTAGCTCCCCTCTGGGTACAGTAAGTCCTGCAAGCAGTAGTCTACTCTTTTGGGACACACTCTTGTTGTTTTATGAGAGAAACTCCAGGTCAAGTGATGTTCACACGAGTCGTCATGGTGTCCTGTTGCCCCCGGTTATCTCTCTGGATGTTGGAGTTGGAGGGCCTCCTCACTCGAGGTTGGTGTGTCCACGGAGCAAACCCTGCAACTTCAGGGCATGGTTGGTGGTTAGGATCACCACGTGGGGTCCTTTTCCCTTAGGAGGGAGGTGGCCTTTTGGGCTGCTGATTTCCAGGTTTTTAGATACTGCCAGTATCTTGGCCAGATGCGGCAGTGGGCCAAGCCCCTTGGTGACCATAGTTTATCCTACCTGGATGGCATTCTTGCATTGTTCCATTTCAAGTGGTCCCAGTTTTTGCACTAATTCTCCAATGGCGATTCACCTTTCACCAGGAATGTAAAGGTCAAAGGGTTTAGCTAAATTAGGGAGTTCCAGGGCAAGGGTCTGAATTGACTGCTCTTTCCATTCTTGAAAGGCCACTTCTGGATTCTATTCAAAAGGATCATCATCTTTTCCTTTCAGTGTTTCATATAATGGCCCAGCTAGTAGACTGCAGTTAGGGATCCAGAAGCAGCAAACCCTGGCCTCCCCAGGAACCCCTAAGCTGTCTTCTAGTTTTAGAAAGGAGTAAGGCCGAAAATGGTTTCTTCCCTTTCCTGGGATGGGCTTCTCTGACCTTCTGTGAGAATGAAGCCCAGGCAGGTCACCGCAGTCTGTGATATTTGAGCTTTTTCTTGGACAACTTCTATCCTTTATTGGCTTGGTAGTTCAGAGGCCTCCTTAGTAGGGCTGGCGATCAGAATGTCGTCTGCGTACTGAAGGAGGGTTTCCTTTTCCAGAGGTAGAACTTTTAGGTCTTTAGCTAAGGTTTCCCCAAAAATGGTGTGGGAATTTTTGCACCCTTGGGGCAAGACGGCCCGGAAGTATTGTTTTAGTTGTATGTTGAGTCCTGCCACTCACAAGCCAAAATTTCTTGTGACTCTGGGACTAATGGAATACAAAAGAAGGCATCATTGAAGACTAATACAGAATACCATGTCCTGGTGGTTGGTAGAATGACCAGCAGGGTGTAGGAATTAGGAGCAACTGGAGGTATATCCTTGGTGGCTTCACTGACTGTCCTGACATCCTTTACCAGGTCCCCAGCAGCCCATGGGGCTCTCGTGGTCAGACCAATCCCAGAATATGGAGCTCACCTGGGCAGGTACCCCACCCCCACCCCAGCCCACGGGGCTCTCGTGGTCAGGCCCCTCCCAGGATACAGAGCTACCCTTGCAGGTACCGTGGCAGGGCTGGGCACACAGGAACCGTGCACATAGCCCTCATTGCAGAGCACCCCCAGCTCACCTGTCGCTCAGAGCTGACACAGAGCACCTCAGAGCAGGACTTGAACTAACAAACAGCAGCTGCGACAGGTCTGTGACCCTGGGCATCACTCTGTGCGGCCTCCCTCCACCTGGTCTTCCAGAGACTTCCACTGCACCCGGGGCACCAGGCCTCTGTCTCCAACCACCACCCACCCCTCCTCTCCCTGACTCCTGGGTTCCTCTCATTAGGAGAGGGTTTTCTTGAAGTTGTCTCCCACTCATGGGCCAGATAAAATGATTAGAAAACAAGCCAAAGCTGCAGCCCCTTGTCTATCCTGACTCTCAGGAGCCCACACCTGTTCCTTGGACCTGGCCGGTTCAGCAATTTCCATTTTCTGCAACTGTGAGCCCCTGAGGGGTGATGATTGGCTGAGCTGGGCAGCCTAACCGTGCCGGCCAGCCCTCCCCAGGTGTGCCTGGGTTGAGATCAATATAAATACCACTCCAGGCAGCAAGAGCCCCTGCAGCCGTGCCTGACGCCATTTTCTCTGCCCTGTCAGCAGTCTCGGGGCTGGGCTGGTGGGAGGGAGTGAGAGGCCACGGCTTTGTGGGTGGCCCAGTGTGAGTGGGGCTCTGCTGGACTTTCTGCAGCAGGTGCCAGGCTGCCACCTGCTGAAGAAGAGGATGTGTCACCCATACCTGCTGCTGGAATTTCTCCCTGGGCAGAGGTGAGGAAGGAAAAAAGCAGTGGGGGCAGGGACAGGACGGGTATCTCAGGCAGGGAAATGGAAATCTTCCAGAAGAGCACCCAGGGCCAGGACCATCCTGGCTGGCCTGCAGGCACCAAGTCGGCCGGCATGCTGTCACTCGTGTGGCTCTATGGCCCTTCCTCTAGGCTTTCAAGTCCTTGTATATATTCAGGTGTTTTACCTGGGACGGGTGGGAATAGTTCAGCAGCAACTGGCCTGGGGCTCAGCTCACGTTTACTCACAGATGCCTCGGCACGGTGCCCCAGCTTTGCAATGAGGACGCTTGTTGCGTGGGGGCTGCTGGCTGAATGGGAGATGATTCCCCACCACTGACCAACTTCAGAATTGTTTACAACTGGAGCAAGTGCCCTGATACGGTTTTCCTCTGTGGAACTGGTGGGTTCTGTGTTTTATTTCTCTTTTTCGTTTTTGGTTCAAGGTAGATTTTATTCCTCTTTTTTGTATTTACAGATATAAGCATGGAAATAATTTATTCATATAAATACATGTATGTGAAGGGAATAATTGTTTTTTCTGTTTTATTTTTTAAATTTTATTTCTTTTCAATTGTGAATTTTATTTTATATTTTTATACAGCAGGTTCTTATTGGTTATCTATTTTATACATATAAATGTATACATGCCAATCCCAGTCTCTCAACTCCTCCCACCACCACCCCCCCAACAGCTTTCCCCCCTTGTTGTCCATACATTTGTTGTCTACATCTGTTGCTCTATTTATGCCTTGCAAAATGGTTAATCTGTACGGTTTTTCTAGGTTCCACATATATGCATGAATATACAAGATTTGTTTTTCTCTTTCTGACTTACTTCACTCTGTATGACAGTCTCTAGATCCATCGACGTCTCTACAAATGACCCAATTTCATTCCTTTTCATGGCTTAGTAATATTCCATTTTATATACGTACCACAGCTTTATGCATTCGTCTGTCTGTGGGCATTTAGGTTGCTTCCATTACCTCGATATTGTAAATAGTGATGCAATGAACATTGCGGTGAATGTCTCTTTTTGATTTATGGTTTTGTCTGGGTATATGTCCAGTACTGGGATTGCTGTATCATATGGTAATTCTATTGTTAGTTTCTTAAGAAACTCCATATTGTTCTCCATAGTGAATGTAACAATTTATATTCCCAACAATAGTGGAAGAGGGTTCCTTTTCTCCACACCCTTTCCAGCATTTATTGTTTGTAGATTTTCTGATGATGCCCATTCTATCAGGTGTGAGGTGATACCTCATTGTTGAGTCCATTTTGTTGAGCAAGGGGTAGGTCTTGTCTATTACACATTTGGCTTATGGAACAGTATCTGTGCTAATGTCAAACTCTGGTTTTATGCAGCACCCCAACTCACCTTCCCCCTTAAAAAAGCATAAGTTGCTTTTCTAAACTTGAGACCCTGTTCTGTTTTATAATTCAGTTCATGTGTAGCCAAGTTCACATTCCGTGTATTAGTGATATCTTATGATGTTTCTTTTTCTGTGTGACTTATTTCAGTTAGAATCATCAGACCTGAATCCACTCATTATGCTGCTACGGGCCTGATGACATAGATTTCATTGCTGAGTGATATTGCATTGTACGTAAGTACCACAACTTCTTTATCCATTTTTCACTTTCTGCGATATTGAACTTGTACCGTAAATGAGGTTCTTGTTAAGAGAGCTGTCCCAAACTTTGGGGTGGTTGTGTCTTTTTGATTTTACTTTCCCTAAGCTACAGCACCATAAGTGGAAGTGCCCTAGGCTCTGTTGCTTGTTTTTTAGATGTTTCAGGAAACACCATACACCTCTCCCGAGTGGCTGTTGGCAATTTACGTCCCGCCCATCAGCATAACAAGGCTCCCAGTTCTCCATGGCCTGTCCTGCCTTTCTGGATTTTACACTTTCTTCAGGTGGCCCTTTTGACCTTGGGGAAGTGAGACTTCATTGTAGTGCAGATTTCCTTTGCAAGCTTGCTTGGTTGGCCAAAAAGGGCGTATGCGTTTTTTCGTGAATATATTCAGGAAAAAACGCATATGCCCTTTTTGGCCAAGTGCATCATTGTGGACGTTCTGCCTCTTTTCCTATGCTTTAAATGCAATTCCAGTCTACCTCCTGAAATCGGTTTCCTGCAATTCTGCCCCGCTTTCAAGTCCTCTTGGCAGCCTTACTTCAGTATATTTTTGGACGATAGCTGTCATTTATAACTCTGCAGGTTTGTGAATTACAGTGCCCCTGAGCTCCTTTCTTCAACTCGCTCTCTTGTGAGCTGGCCGCAACACCGCAGGATTGCTTCAGGCCCTAATCTGGTTCCGGCACGGCACGCTGAGCCTTTGGTTAATTCCTCTTCCTGGTGGGAAATGAGAGTTAAATTTGCCCGTCTAGACACCTCCAGCTAGTCTCTCTTCGGCTCTCCCTATTCCTGTTCATCTTCCGCAGAAATTGCAAACTGGGCCAAACAGGAGGTTAAAGGCACTGACTCTCCAAGTCGGGAGAGTGTTAGTAAAGCGTCTGGAATGTTGCACCCAAGTACCAGGGGACGAGAACTGAGACATATTGGAACACGTCTCCCGATCCCATGGTTGATCATACTCTGGGTTCCACGTGCATGTTTTAGCTGAAGGAAGAATCCCTTAAACCTGGAGAGTTGAGACCCGTGGAATGGGTACCATGCAATATGACTTCAAAGGGTCTTCATTTGCTCACCGAACCTCTCCAATCCTATCACTGCTGCGTTTATGCCCCTGTACACACGCTTGATTTTCTTTCAGAGACATAGCTATCCATAGGTTTTAAGATACTTACTAGTCAGGTACATTCTTAGGCGTTTAATATGGGGTGTTGAGTCCATTTCGTTGAGCAAGGAGTAGTTCTTGTCTATTCCATATTTGGCTTAAGGAACTTTATCTGTGCCCATTTCAATCTCTGGTTTGATGCAGCACCCCAACTCACCTTTTCGCTTAAGCAAGCATAAGTTGGTTTCCTAAATTTGAGACCCTGTTCTGATTTGTACTCCAGTTCCTGTGTGGCCAAGTTTACATTCCGTGTATTAGTGATATCTTATGATGTTTCTTTTTCTGTGTGACTTATTTCAGTTAGAATCATCATACCTGAATCCACTCATTATGCTGCTATGGGCCTGATGACATAGATTTCATTGCTGAGTGATATTGCATTATATGTAAGTACCACAACTTCTTTATCCATATTTCACTTTCTGCGCTATTGAACTTGTACCATAAACGAGGTTCTTGTAAACAGAGCCGTCCCAAACTTTGGGGTGGCTGTGTCTTTTTGATTTGAATTTCCCTAAGCTATAGGACCATAAGTGGAAGTGCCCTAGGCTCTGTTGCTTTGTTCTTTAGATGTTTAAGGAAACACCATACACTTCTCCCAAGTGGCTGTTGGAAATTTACATACCGCCCATCAGCATAACAAGGCTCCCAGTTCTCCATGGCCTGTCCTGCCTTTCTGGATTTTACACTTTTTTCAGGTGGCCCTTTTGACCGGGGGGAAGTGAGCCTTCATTGTAGTGCAGATTTCCTTTGCAAGCTTGCTTGGTTGACCAAAAAGGGCGTATGCGTTTTTTCCTGAATATATTCAGGAAAAAACGCATACGCCCTTTTTGGCCAAGTGCATCATTGTGGACGTTCTGCCTCTTTTCCTATGCTTTAAATGCAATTCCAGTCTACCTCCTGAAATCGGTTTCCTGCAATTCTGCCCCGCTTTCAAGTCCTCTTGGCAGCCTTACTTCAGTATATTTTTGGATGATAGCTGTCATTTATAACTCTGCAGGTTTGTGAATTACAGTGCCCCTGAGCTCCTTTCTTCAACTCGCTTTCTTGTGAGCTGGCCGCAACACCACAGGATTGCTTCAGGCCCTAATCTGGTTCCGGCACGGCACGCTGAGCCTTTGGTTAATTCCTCTTCCTGGTGGGAAATGAGAGTTAAATTTGCCCGTCCAGACACCTCCAGCTAGTCTCTCATTGGTTCTCCCTATTCCTGTTCATCTTCCACAGAAATTGCAAATGGGCCAAACAGGAGGTTAAAGGCACTGACTTTCCAAGTCGGGAGAGTGTTAGTAAAGCGTCTGGAATGTTGCACCCGAGTACCAGGGGACGAGAACTGAGACATATTGGAACACGTCTCCCGATCACACGGTTGAACATACTCTGGGTTGCACATGCCTGTTTTAGCTGAAGGAAGAATCCCTTAAACCTGGAGAGTTGAGACCTGTGGAATGGGTACCATGCAATATGACTTCAAAGGGTCTTCATTTACTCACCGAACCTCTCCAATCCTATCACTGCTGTGTTTATGCCCCTGTACACACTCTTGATTATCTTTCAGAGACATAGCAATCCATAGGTTTTAAGATATTTACTAGTCAGTTACATTCTTAGGCGTTTAATATGGGGTGTTGAGTCTATTTCGTTGAGCAAGGAGTAGCTCTTGTCTATTCCATATTTGGCTTAAGGAACTTTATCTGTGCTCATTTCAATCTCTGGTTTGATGCAGCACCCCAACTCACCTTTTCGCTTAAGCAAGCATAAGTTGGTTTTCTAAATTTGAGACCCTGTTCTGATTTGTAATCCAGTTCCTGTGTAGCCAAGTTTACATTCCGTGTATTAGTGATATCTTATGATGTTTCTTTTTCTGTGTGACTTATTTCAGTTAGAATCATCATACCTGAATCCATTCATTATACTGCTACGGGCCTGATGACATAGACTTCATTGCTGAGTGATATTGCATTGTACGTAAGTACCACAACTTCTTTATCCATTTTTCGCTTTCTGCGATATTGAACTTGTACCGTAAATGAGGTTCTTGTAAACAGAGCCGTCCCAAACTTTGTGGTGGCTGTGTCTTTTTGATTTTAATTTCCCTAAGCTATAGGACCATAAGTGGAAGTGCCCTAGGCTCCGTTGCTTTGTTTTTTAGATGTTTCAGGAAACACCATACACTTAACCCGAGTGGCTCTTGGCAATTTACATCCCGCCCATCAGCATAACAAGGCTCCCAGTTCTCCATGGCCTGTCCTGCCTTTCTGGATTTTACACTTTTTTCAGATGGCACTTTTGACTGGGGGGAAGTGAGACTTCATTGCAGTGCAGATTTCCTTTGCAAGCTTGCTTGGTTCGCCAAAAAGTGCGTTTGCCTTTTTTCCTAAATATATTCAGGAAAAAATGCATACGCCCTTTTTGGCCAAGTGCATCATTGTGGACGTTCTGCCTCTTTTCCTATGCTTTAAATGCAATTCCAGTCTACCTCCTGAAATCGGTTTCCTGCAATTCTGCCTTGCTTTCAATGCCTCTTCTTAGCCTTACCTCAATATATTTTTTGAAAATAGTTGGCCTTCATAACTCTGCAGGTTTTGAATTGCAGTGGCCCTTAACTCCATTTTTCAGCTCTTATTTTTGTGATCTTGCCTCATAACCACAGGATTCCTTCAGGCCCTATTGTTCTTCTGGGGCACCTTGCTGTGCCTTTGGTTTATTCTTCTTACTGATATGAAATTAGAGTGACATGTGCCCATTGAAACCGCTACAGCTAGTTTCTCACTGGTTCCCCCTATTCCCATTCATCCTCCACACTAACTGCAGACTGCGATACCAGAACTTAAAGGCATTGACTGTCCATGTGGGGATATTTTAGTAAAGCAGCTGGAATATCGATCCGGAGCCCCAGGAGAGGAAAAATGAGGTGCGTTTTAGAAACCTTTCCCGATCATATGGTATACCAGTCGCTGGGTTTCCCAAGCATGGTTTAGCTGTAGGAAGATTCCCTTCAACCTGGAGTGTTGGGACCCTTGGAATGAGTAGCATGAAGTATTGCATTAAACTTTTGGCAGTTGCTCACCAAAGCTCACCAATCCTCTCAGCCCCAAGTGTCCAGCCTTATGTCTTATCCAGCTGTGGGTTTATATGTGGTCAATCCAGGTTGCATCACAGCCCCTGAGCGAATTTTGTAAGAATTTTTCTCTCTTTCATTGTTTCTGTGTTTTGTTTTTAAAATTTATTTCTATAATGGGGTTTAGCTCATTTTCACTGCTGTGTTTGTGCCGCTCTGCACACACTTGATTCCCTTATGGAGATATATCAATACATGGGTTTTAAGATTCTTATTACTCAGATATATTTCTCTGTGGTGTATAGGGTGTGTTGAGGCCAGTTCATTGAGCAAGGTGTAGATCTTGTCTAATATCTATTTGGTTTATTGAACGGTATCTGTGCTAATTTCAAACTCTGGTTTTATGCATCACCCCACCTCTCCTTTCCCCTTAAGCTGAAATAAGTGTGTTTTCTAAATGTGAGACACTGTTCTGTTCTGTAATTCATTTCTTGTGCAGCCATATTTACCCTCCCTCTATAAGTGATATCTTATGATATGTTTCTTTTTCTGTTTGACTTATTTCAAGTAGTATTATCGGACCTAAATCCACTCTTTATCCTTCTACTAGCCTTATTACATTGATTTCATGGTGAAGAGATATTCCATTGTACATAAGTACCACATCTTCTTTATCCATTGTTCTCTTTCCTGGGATATTTAAGGTGTACTGAAGTTGAGGTTCTTGTAAACAGAGTAGCCCTAAACTGTGGTGTGCTTGTGTCTTGTTGATTTTTAGACTTCCCTAGATATACTCCCATGATTGGAAGTGTCCTATGCTCTGTAGCTCTGTTTTTTAGATGATTTAGGAACCACCATACACTTCTCCAGAGTGGCTCTCGGCAGTTCACACACTGCCCATCAGCGTATAAAGGCTCCCTGTTCTCCATGGCCTGTCCTGCATTTCTGGTTTTTACAATTTTTTAGGATGGCCCTTTTGACCAGTGGGTAATGAGACTTCTTTGTTGTGCACATTTGCATTGCTTGCTTGCTTCGTTGCCCATAAAGTGTGTATGCGTTTTTTCCTGGATATAATCAGGAAAAAACGCATACGCCCTTTTGGGCCAACTGCATCATTGTCGAAATTCTGCCGCTTTTCATGTGCTTTAAAGACGAGTCCAATCTATCTCTTGAAATCTGTTTCTTGCAATTCTGTCTTGCATTCAGATCCTCTTCTTTGCCTTACCTCAACATATTTTTGGACGTTAGTTTTCATTTATAACTCTGCAGGTTTGTGAATTGCAGTGACCCTGAGCTCCATTTTTTAAGTTGCTCTTTTGTGAGCTGGCCTCAAAGCCGCAGGATTGCTTCAGGCCCTATTTTGGCTCGGGCGAGGCGGGCTGAGCCTTTTTTCAATTCTTATTCTTAATGGGAAATTAGAGTGATATGTGCCCGTCCAAACCCCTACAACTATTCTCTCATTGGTTCCCCCTCTTCCTGTTCATCCTCCTCACAATTTGCAAAATGTGTGAAACAGAAGTTGAAATGTGCTGATTCTCCAAGTGGGGAGATTCTAAGTAACGTGGCTGGAATGGTGAACAGGAGCACCAGGAGAGGATAAATGAGCTGCATTTTAGACACATCTCCCGATCACATGGTGTACAGTCCTCTGGGTTTTCCATGCATGTTTTAGCTGTAGGAAGATCCTTTGAACCTGCAGATTTGGGACCCATTGAATGGGTACCAGGTAGTATTACTTTAAAGGGTGTGCATTTCCTCACCCAACCTCACATTTCTCTTAGTGCAAACAGTTTCCAGCCTTATGTCTCATCCTGCTGTGGGTCTAGATGTGTTCAATCCATGTTGCATCACCGGCCCTGAGGAAAAGTTGTAAGAGGTTTTCTCTGTCTCTCTGTCGTTTATTTTTTTCAATTTATTACTATATTGGTTACAGCTGATTTTCAAAGCTCTGTTTCTTGCTGCTGTACATCCACTTGATTCACGTACAGAGAGACATCAGTAAATTCTTTTTCAGATTCTTACCAGTCGTATATATTCTTTTCCGGTGACTTGAGTGTGCTGAGTGCAGTTCTTTTAGCTACTGTGTAGGCCTTGTTGATTATCAGTTTGGTATTTGGAATGGTATCTTTGCTAATTTCAACCTCCTGGATGATGCCTCACCCCTCCCCACCTTTCCCGTTTAGCAGCCTTATGCGTGTTTTCTACATATTTGACTATGTTTTTGTTTTGTAATTTATTTCATGTGTAGCCATTTTGGATTCCACCTTTAAGTGATATCTTATGATATGTGTCTTTATCTTTTTGAATTATGTCACTTAGAATGATCATACGTAACTCCTCCGGAGTTGTTACAACTGGCCATATTTCATTGATTTCCAGGCTGAATAATATTCCACTCTACCTAAGTACCACATCTCTATCCATTTTTTCTCTCCAGGGACATTTAAGTTATATCCTAGTCGAGGATCTTTTAAACAGAGAGGGGGTAAACATTGGGGTGCCTGTGTCCTCTCGATTTTTGTTTTTCCCAAGATATACGCCCATGAGTGCAAGTGCCCTATGCTCTGTAGCTCATTTTTTAGATGCTTTAGTAAACACAATACACTTCTCCAGAATGGCCGTTGGCAATATATATTTCCACTATAAGTCTCACAGGGCTCCCTCTTCTCCTTGCCCTGTCCTGCATTTCTGTTGTTTACGCTTTATGAGGATGGCTCTTCTGACTGATGCGAAGTGATATCTCTTGTAGTATTGACTTCCAGTGCCCACCTGTTTGGTTGGCTAAAAAAGTGTATGCCCTTTTCTTGAATATATACAGAAAAAAACGCATACACCCTTTTTGGCCAACTGCAATGTTGGCAATGTTCAGCTCCTTTTCTTGTGCTTAATGGCGAGTCCTTTCTACCTCCTCAAATCCCTTTCCTGCCATTCTCCCTTGCTTACAAGTCCTTTTCTCTGACTTTCCTCAAGACATTTTTCAGTGATGGATATTTTCAACTCTGCAGTTTCGTGAATTTTACTGTCCCTGAGTTCCATTGTTCAACTTGTGTTTATGGGAACTGGCCACAAAGCAGCGGGATTTCCTCAAGCCCTATACTGTTTCCATGGGCAACCCTAGCCTTTGGTCAATTCGTCTTCCTGATTGGAAATTAGAGTGACATGTGCCTGTCTGAACACCTAGGACTTGTCTCTCATTGTTCCTCATCCTTCCGCTTCATCCTCTGGACAAATTCCAAACTGTACGCAACAGGATGTTGACAGTGCTGCCATCTCCAAGTGGGGAGACTGTTAGTAAAGACGCTGGAGGGGTGAACCCGAGCACCAGGAGATGAGGAGATGAGATGCCTTTTCCAAACTCTTCCCGATCAGACGGTATACCATCCTCTGGGTGTGACAGACATGTTTTAGCAGTAGGAAGAGTCCCATTCATGTAAGGAGAACACCAGGGCTTTTTCAAAATCAGTGTCTCCCCGAAACCCAAACTGGGGAATTTTTTAAGCTACGGCTACACATATGTTCATTAAGGGCCTTGGGAAGTAGGCAGAGTCCAAACTTTAGATGATTGAAGTCTTCAGGGTCAGAAGCACTCACCACCAGCTTCCCTTAGGTTACACTTTAACTGTCATTGATAGATGATGTCAATAAAAATATCTATTCTTTTTCAGATTATTTCCCCTTATAGGTTATTGCAAAATGTTGAGTGTAGTTCCCTGTGCTATACAGTAGTTCCTTGTTGATGATCTATTTTATACATAGCAGTGTGTATGTGTTAATCCCAAACTGTTAATTTATCCCTCCTCCGACCTTTCCCCTTTGGTAATAATAAATTATAAGATTTTATACTTCTCAGAAATGGGGGAGCTGAAAGAGAGGTATCATTTTCAATGGAAAAGCATTTAAAACAAGATTGAAGCTTTAACCAAGATTATTAGATGTACATCCTTGGAAAGAAATCACTTCGTTTCTCTAATATTGACCTGACAAATAAGACAAACCTTTTCACTGAACTTGCTTATAATAAAGTGATGGAAATATCCAATGGAAACGTTAGAAACATCTTATTTTACCCGAGCCTTATACACTGTTCTATGTTAACTACAGTTTGGCTCACACATCTGTTCATTGAGGTTACAATAGTCTCAATTTCTGTTACTGATCCTCCAGAGTGGACCTCAACAAGTGTCCCCCTGCGCAGTGTCATTGGGGCCAACAGATCGAGACTGAGTTTGGTTCACAAGCAAAGGAAACTTTATATTTTGATCAGAGAATGGAGAGGTGAGAGCATGCACTACCCCGTGGGCTGTGGGCTGGGCTGCTGTGTAGAGATCCTGTCAGAGTCAGTGGGAGGGAGGGGGCGGAGCTCTCGAGGGCCGGGTTGGCTGCAGCTCAGGCTCTATATCGCGGAGTCTGCACTGGGCCCCAGGAGCTGAGGTGTCGACCCAGCCATTCTGCACTAGGAAATCTGGTCTGAAGTGCCGGGTGTGGAACCTCTGCATGCGGGACCCTAGGAGCACATGAAATTAGACAAAGCACAAAGGATAAAAAAGGTTAGACTTGACTTTATTGCCCAGATTCTATTTTTATCTCCCAGGGATTTTTAATGGGCTTTGCTGGGGACAAACCCCTCCTCTGCCTTTTGTCCCGTTCCTCATTCTTGGAGTGCTGAGGGTGCAGACCCTTCTTCTGTAACTGCTGAGTGCTGAGTTGGGAGCCCTCATACCAAGGGGCGAGGGTCAGAGCTTCTCCCCAGCAGCCTCCAGGTGACGTTGATTGTCCCCAGGCCCCCTGCCTCCCTGCTCGTCCACCTGAGCACCAGCATTGGAAGCGTTATAGATTCTAATGACCTTTAAGGGTCCAGGAAAGAGATGTGCAGAGACGCTGTGGGGGCCGGTTTCACCCCGCCCCACATTTGTTCGGCCACCTTAGGCTGACCGTTTCTGCCAGCCTAGATGCTCTGACCAGTAGTCTGCGCTTTCTTCAATTAGGCCCCTGAATTAACGTACAAACAGCACCAGGTGTCAGAGCCCTGCCCGCTCAACTCCCAGACAGTCCAGGGTCAGTGGTGATCAAGGACCATGATGGCCACTGAGTCAACAGCCTTTTGAAGTAAACAGGAGTCCAGCCAGTCTTATTGGCCACCATCATCACGGTGTCTGTAGGCTTTTCTATGGTGACAGTGTGATATACGGTTCCCCCGCCAAGATTATTAGCTCCCCTCTGGGTACAGTAAGTCCTGCAAGCAGTAGTCTACTCTTTTGGGACACACTCTTGTTGTTTTATGAGAGAAACTCCAGGTCAAGTGATGTTCACACGAGTCGTCATGGTGTCCTGTTGCCCCCGGTTATCTCTCTGGATGTTGGAGTTGGAGGGCCTCCTCACTCGAGGTTGGTGTGTCCACGGAGCAAACCCTGCAACTTCAGGGCATGGTTGGTGGTTAGGATCACCACGTGGGGTCCTTTTCCCTTAGGAGGGAGGTGGCCTTTTGGGCTGCTGATTTCCAGGTTTTTAGATACTGCCAGTATCTTGGCCAGATGCGGCAGTGGGCCAAGCCCCTTGGTGACCATAGTTTATCCTACCTGGATGGCATTCTTGCATTGTTCCATTTCAAGTGGTCCCAGTTTTTGCACTAATTCTCCAATGGCGATTCACCTTTCACCAGGAATGTAAAGGTCAAAGGGTTTAGCTAAATTAGGGAGTTCCAGGGCAAGGGTCTGAATTGACTGCTCTTTCCATTCTTGAAAGGCCACTTCTGGATTCTATTCAAAAGGATCATCATCTTTTCCTTTCAGTGTTTCATATAATGGCCCAGCTAGTAGACTGCAGTTAGGGATCCAGAAGCAGCAAACCCTGGCCTCCCCAGGAACCCCTAAGCTGTCTTCTAGTTTTAGAAAGGAGTAAGGCCGAAAATGGTTTCTTCCCTTTCCTGGGATGGGCTTCTCTGACCTTCTGTGAGAATGAAGCCCAGGCAGGTCACCGCAGTCTGTGATATTTGAGCTTTTTCTTGGACAACTTCTATCCTTTATTGGCTTGGTAGTTCAGAGGCCTCCTTAGTAGGGCTGGCGATCAGAATGTCGTCTGCGTACTGAAGGAGGGTTTCCTTTTCCAGAGGTAGAACTTTTAGGTCTTTAGCTAAGGTTTCCCCAAAAATGGTGTGGGAATTTTTGCACCCTTGGGGCAAGACGGCCCGGAAGTATTGTTTTAGTTGTATGTTGAGTCCTGCCACTCACAAGCCAAAATTTCTTGTGACTCTGGGACTAATGGAATACAAAAGAAGGCATCATTGAAGACTAATACAGAATACCATGTCCTGGTGGTTGGTAGAATGACCAGCAGGGTGTAGGAATTAGGAGCAACTGGAGGTATATCCTCGGTGGCTTCACTGACTGTCCTGACATCCTTTACCAGGTCCCCAGCAGCCCATGGGGCTCTCGTGGTCAGACCAATCCCAGAATATGGAGCTCACCTGGGCAGGTACCCCACCCCCACCCCAGCCCACGGGGCTCTCGTGGTCAGGCCCCTCCCAGGATACAGAGCTACCCTTGCAGGTACCGTGGCAGGGCTGGGCACACAGGAACCGTGCACATAGCCCTCATTGCAGAGCACCCCCAGCTCACCTGTCGCTCAGAGCTGACACAGCACCTCAGAGCAGGACTTGAACTAACAAACAGCAGCTGCGACAGGTCTGTGACCCTGGGCATCACTCTGTGCGGCCTCCCTCCACCTGGTCTTCCAGAGACTTCCACTGCACCCGGGGCACCAGGCCTCTGTCTCCAACCACCACCCACCCCTCCTCTCCCTGACTCCTGGGTTCCTCTCATTAGGAGAGGGTTTTCTTGAAGTTGTCTCCCACTCATGGGCCAGATAAAATGATTAGAAAACAAGCCAAAGCTGCAGCCCCTTGTCTATCCTGACTCTCAGGAGCCCACACCTGTTCCTTGGACCTGGCCGGTTCAGCAATTTCCATTTTCTGCAACTGTGAGCCCCTGAGGGGTGATGATTGGCTGAGCTGGGCAGCCTAACCGTGCCGGCCAGCCCTCCCCAGGTGTGCCTGGGTTGAGATCAATATAAATACCACTCCAGGCAGCAAGAGCCCCTGCAGCCGTGCCTGACGCCATTTTCTCTGCCCTGTCAGCAGTCTCGGGGCTGGGCTGGTGGGAGGGAGTGAGAGGCCACGGCTTTGTGGGTGGCCCAGTGTGAGTGGGGCTCTGCTGGACTTTCTGCAGCAGGTGCCAGGCTGCCACCTGCTGAAGAAGAGGATGTGTCACCCATACCTGCTGCTGGAATTTCTCCCTGGGCAGAGGTGAGGAAGGAAAAAAGCAGTGGGGGCAGGGACAGGACGGGTATCTCAGGCAGGGAAATGGAAATCTTCCAGAAGAGCACCCAGGGCCAGGACCATCCTGGCTGGCCTGCAGGCACCAAGTCGGCCGGCATGCTGTCACTCGTGTGGCTCTATGGCCCTTCCTCTAGGCTTTCAAGTCCTTGTATATATTCAGGTGTTTTACCTGGGACAGGTGGGAATAGTTCAGCAGCAACTGGCCTGGGGCTCAGCTCACGTTTACTCACAGATGCCTCGGCACGGTGCCCCAGCTTTGCAATGAGGACGCTTGTTGCGTGGGGGCTGCTGGCTGAATGGGAGATGATTCCCCACCACTGACCAACTTCAGAATTGTTTACAACTGGAGCAAGTGCCCTGATACGGTTTTCCTCTGTGGAACTGGTGGGTTCTGTGTTTTATTTCTCTTTTTCGTTTTTGGTTCAAGGTAGATTTTATTCCTCTTTTTTGTATTTACAGATATAAGCATGGAAATAATTTATTCATATAAATACATGTATGTGAAGGGAATAATTGTTTTTTCTGTTTTATTTTTTAAATTTTATTTCTTTTCAATTGTGAATTTTATTTTATATTTTTATACAGCAGGTTCTTATTGGTTATCTATTTTATATATATAAATGTATACATGCCAATCCCAGTCTCTCAACTCCTCCCACCACCACCCCCCCAACAGCTTTCCCCCCTTGTTGTCCATACATTTGTTGTCTACATCTGTTGCTCTATTTATGCCTTGCAAAATGGTTAATCTGTACGGTTTTTCTAGGTTCCACATATATGCATGAATATACAAGATTTGTTTTTCTCTTTCTGACTTACTTCACTCTGTATGACAGTCTCTAGATCCATCGACGTCTCTACAAATGACCCAATTTCATTCCTTTTCATGGCTTAGTAATATTCCATTTTATATACGTACCACAGCTTTATGCATTCGTCTGTCTGTGGGCATTTAGGTTGCTTCCATTACCTCGATATTGTAAATAGTGATGCAATGAACATTGCGGTGAATGTCTCTTTTTGATTTATGGTTTTGTCTGGGTATATGTCCAGTACTGGGATTGCTGTATCATATGGTAATTCTATTGTTAGTTTCTTAAGAAACTCCATATTGTTCTCCATAGTGAATGTAACAATTTATATTCCCAACAATAGTGGAAGAGGGTTCCTTTTCTCCACACCCTTTCCAGCATTTATTGTTTGTAGATTTTCTGATGATGCCCATTCTATCAGGTGTGAGGTGATACCTCATTGTTGAGTCCATTTTGTTGAGCAAGGGGTAGGTCTTGTCTATTACACATTTGGCTTATGGAACAGTATCTGTGCTAATGTCAAACTCTGGTTTTATGCAGCACCCCAACTCACCTTCGCCCTTAAAAAAGCATAAGTTGCTTTTCTAAACTTGAGACCCTGTTCTGTTTTATAATTCAGTTCATGTGTAGCCAAGTTCACATTCCGTGTATTAGTGATATCTTATGATGTTTCTTTTTCTGTGTGACTTATTTCAGTTAGAATCATCAGACCTGAATCCACTCATTATGCTGCTACGGGCCTGATGACATAGATTTCATTGCTGAGTGATATTGCATTGTACGTAAGTACCACAACTTCTTTATCCATTTTTCACTTTCTGCGATATTGAACTTGTACCGTAAATGAGGTTCTTGTTAAGAGAGCTGTCCCAAACTTTGGGGTGGTTGTGTCTTTTTGATTTTACTTTCCCTAAGCTACAGCACCATAAGTGGAAGTGCCCTAGGCTCTGTTGCTTGTTTTTTAGATGTTTCAGGAAACACCATACACCTCTCCCGAGTGGCTGTTGGCAATTTACGTCCCGCCCATCAGCATAACAAGGCTCCCAGTTCTCCATGGCCTGTCCTGCCTTTCTGGATTTTACACTTTCTTCAGGTGGCCCTTTTGACCTTGGGGAAGTGAGACTTCATTGTAGTGCAGATTTCCTTTGCAAGCTTGCTCGGTTGGCCAAAAAGGGCGTATGCGTTTTTTCGTGAATATATTCAGGAAAAAACGCATATGCCCTTTTTGGCCAAGTGCATCATTGTGGACGTTCTGCCTCTTTTCCTATGCTTTAAATGCAATTCCAGTCTACCTCCTGAAATCGGTTTCCTGCAATTCTGCCCCGCTTTCAAGTCCTCTTGGCAGCCTTACTTCAGTATATTTTTGGACGATAGCTGTCATTTATAACTCTGCAGGTTTGTGAATTACACTGCCCCTGAGCTCCTTTCTTCAACTCGCTTTCTTGTGAGCTGGCCGCAACACCGCAGGATTGCTTCAGGCCCTAATCTGGTTCCGGCACGGCACGCTGAGCCTTTGGTTAATTCCTCTTCCTGGTGGGAAATGAGAGTTAAATTTGCCCGTCTAGACACCTCCAGCTAGTCTCTCTTCGGCTCTCCCTATTCCTGTTCATCTTCCGCAGAAATTGCAAACTGGGCCAAACAGGAGGTTAAAGGCACTGACTCTCCAAGTCGGGAGAGTGTTAGTAAAGCGTCTGGAATGTTGCACCCAAGTACCAGGGGACGAGAACTGAGACATATTGGAACACGTCTCCCGATCCCATGGTTGATCATACTCTGGGTTCCACGTGCATGTTTTAGCTGAAGGAAGAATCCCTTAAACCTGGAGAGTTGAGACCCGTGGAATGGGTACCATGCAATATGACTTCAAAGGGTCTTCATTTGCTCACCGAACCTCTCCAATCCTATCACTGCTGCGTTTATGTCCCTGTACACACGCTTGATTTTCTTTCAGAGACATAGCTATCCATAGGTTTTAAGATACTTACTAGTCAGGTACATTCTTAGGCGTTTAATATGGGGTGTTGAGTCCATTTCGTTGAGCAAGGAGTAGTTCTTGTCTATTCCATATTAGGCTTAAGGAACTTTATCTGTGCTCATTTCAATCTCTGGTTTGATGCAGCACCCCAACTCACCTTTTCGCTTAAGCAAGCATAAGTTGGTTTCCTAAATTTGAGACCCTGTTCTGATTTGTAATCCAGTTCCTGTGTGGCCAAGTTTACATTCCGTGTATTAGTGATATCTTATGATGTTTCTTTTTCTGTGTGACTTATTTCAGTTAGAATCATCATACCTGAATCCATTCATTATACTGCTACGGGCCTGATGACATAGACTTCATTGCTGAGTGATATTACATTGTACGTAAGTACCACAACTTCTTTATCCATATTTCACTTTCTGTGCTATTGAACTTGTACCGTAAACGAGGTTCTTGTAAACAGAGCCGTCCCAAACTTTGGGGTGGCTGTGTCTTTTTGATTTGAATTTCCCTAAGCTATAGGACCATAAGTGGAAGTGCCCTAGGCTCTGTTGCTTTGTTTTTTAGATGTTTAAGGAAACACCATACACTTCTCCCAAGTGGCTGTTGGCAATTAACATACCGCCCATCAGCATAACAAGGCTCCCAGTTCTCCATGGCCTGTCCTGCCTTTCTGGATTTTACACTTTTTTCAGGTGGCCCTTTTGACCGGGGGAAGTGAGCCTTCACTGTAGTGCAGATTTCCTTTGCAAGCTTGCTTGGTTGGCCAAAAAGGGCGTATGCGTTTTTTCCTGAATATATTCAGGAAAAAACGCATACGCCCTTTTTGGTCAAGTGCATCATTGTGGACGTTCTGCCTCTTTTCCTATGCTTTAAATGCAATTCCAGTCTACCTCCTGAAATCGGTTTCCTGCAATTCTGCCCCGCTTTCAAGTCCTCTTGGCAGCCTTACTTCAGTATATTTTTGGACGATAGCTGTCATTTATAACTCTGCAGGTTTGTGAATTACACTGCCCCTGAGCTCCTTTCTTCAACTCGCTTTCTTGTGAGCTGGCCGCAACACTGCAGGATTGCTTCAGGCCCTAATCTGGTTCCGGCACGGCACGCTGAGCCTTTGGTTAATTCCTCTTCCTGGTGGGAAATGAGAGTTAAATTTGCCCGTCCAGACACCTCCAGCTAGTCTCTCATTGGTTCTCCCTATTCCTGTTCATCTTCCGCAGAAATGGCAAATGGGCCAAACAGGAGGTTAAAGGCACTGACTTTCCAAGTCGGGAGAGTGTTAGTAAAGCATCTGGAATGTTGCACCCGAGTACCAGGGGACGAGAACTGAGACATATTGGAACACGTCTCCCGATCACACGGTTGAACATACTCTGGGTTCCACATGCATGTTTTAGCTGAAGGAAGCATCCCTTAAACCTGGAGACTTGAGACCCGTGGAATGGGTTCCATGCAATATGACTTCAAAGGGTCTTCATTTTCTCACCAAACCTCTCCAATCCTATCACTGCTGCGTTTATGCCCCTGTACACATGCTTGATTCTCTTTCAGAGACATAGCAATCCATAGGTTTTAAGATACTTACTAGTCAGGTACATTCTTAGGCGTTTAATATGGGGTGTTGAGTCCATTTCGTTGAGCAAGGAGTAGTTCTTGTCTATTCCATATTTGGCTTAAGGAACTTTATCTGTGCTCATTTCAATCTCTGGTTTTATGCAGCACCCCAACTCACCTTTCCCCTTAAGCAAGCATAAGTTGGTTTTCTAAATTTGAGACCCTGTTCTGTTTTGTAATCCAGTTCCTGTGTAGCCAAGTTTACATTCCGTGTATTAGTGATATCTTATGATGTTTCTTTTTCTGTGTGACTTATTTCAGTTAGAATCATCATACCTGAATCCACTCATTATGCTGCTACGGGCCTGATGACATAGATTTCATTGCTGAGTGATATTGCATTGTACGTAAGTACCACAACTTCTTTATCCATTTTTCACTTTCTGCGATATTGAACTTGTACCGTAAACGAGGTTCTTGTAAACAGAGCCGTCCCAAACTTTGGGGTGGCTGTGTCTTTCTGATTTTAATTTCCCAAGCTACAGGACCATAAGTGGAAGTGCCCTAGGCTCTGTTGCTTTGTTTTTTAGATGTTTCAGGAAACACCATACACCTCTCCCGAGTGGCTGTTGGCAATTTACATCCCGCCCATCAGCATAACAAGGCTCCCAGTTCTCCATGGCCTGTCCTGCCTTTCTGGATTTTACACTTTTTTCAGATGGCCCTTTTGACCGGGGGGAAGTGAGACTTCATTGTAGTGCAGATTTCCTTTGCAAGCTTGCTTGGTTGGCCAAAAAGGGCGTATGCGTTTTTTCCTGAATATATTCAGGAAAAAACGCATACGCCCTTTTTGGCCAAGTGCATCATTGTAGACGTTCTGCCTCTTTTCCTATGCTTTAAATGCAATTCCAGTCTACCTCCTGAAATCGGTTTCCTGCAATTCTGCCCCGCTTTCAAGTCCTCTTGGCAGCCTTACTTCAGTATATTTTTGGACGATAGCTGTCATTTATAACTCTGCAGGTTTGTGAATTACAGTGCCCCTGAGCTCCTTTCTTCAACTCGCTTTCTTGTGAGCTGGCCGCAACACCGCAGGATTGCTTCAGGCCCTAATCTGGTTCCGGCACGGCACGCTGAGCCTTTGGTTAATTCCTCTTCCTGGTGGGAAATGAGAGTTAAATTTGCCCGTCCAGACACCTCCAGCTAGTCTCTCATTGGTTCTCCCTATTCCTGTTCATCTTCCGCAGAAATTGCAAATGGGCCAAACAGGAGGTTAAAGGCACTGACTCTCCAAGTCGGGAGAGTGTTAGTAAAGCGTCTGGAATGTTACACCCGAGTACCAGGGGACGAGAACTGAGACATATTGGAACACGTCTCCCGATCACATGGTTGATCATACTCTGGGTTCCACGTGCATGTTTTAGCTGAAGGAAGAATCCCTTAAACCTGGAGAGTTGAGCCCCGTGGAATGGGTACCAAACAATATGACTTCAAAGGGTCTTCATTTGCTCACCGAACCTCTCCAATCCTATCACTGCTGCGTTTATGCCCCTGTACACACGCTTGATTTTCTTTCGGAGACATAGCAATCCATAGGTTTTAAAATTCTTACTAGTCAGGTACATTCTTAGGCGTTTAATATGGGGTGTTGAGTCCATTTCGTTGAGCAAGGAGTAGTTCTTCTCTATTCTATATTTGGCTTAAGGAACTTTATCTGTGCTCATTTCAATCTCTGGTTTTATGCAGCACCCCAACTCACCTTTCCCCTTAAGCAAGCATAAGTTGGTTTTCTAAATTTGAGACCCTGTTCTGTTTTGTAATCCAGTTCCTGTGTAGCCAAGTTTACATTCGTGTATTAGTGATATCTTATGATGTTTCTTTTTCTGTGTGACTTATTTCAGTTAGAATCATCATACCTGAATCCACTCATTATGCTGCTACGGGCCTGATGACATAGATTTCATTGCTGAGTGATATTGCATTGTACGTAAGTACCACAACTTCTTTATCCATTTTTCACTTTCTGCGCTATTGAACTTGTACCGTAAATGAGGTTCTTGTAAACAGAGCCGTCCCAAACTTTGGGGTGGCTGTGTCTTTTTGATTTTAATTTCCCTAAGCTATAGGACCATAAGTGGAAGTGCCCTAGGCTCTGTTGCTTTGTTTTTTAGATGTTTCAGGAAACACCATACACCTCTCCCGAGTGGCTGTTGGCAATTTACATCCCGCCCATCAGCATAACAAGGCTCCCAGTTCTCCATGGCCTGTCCTGCCTTTCTGGATTTTACACTTTTTTCAGATGGCCCTTTTGAGCGGGGGGAAGTGAGACTTCATTGTAGTGCAGATTTCCTTTGCAAGCTTGCTTGGTTGGCCAAAAAGGGCGTATGCGTTTTTTCCTGAATATATTCAGGAAAAAACGCATACGCCCTTTTTGGCCAAGTGCATCATTGTGGACGTTCTGCCTCTTTTCCTATGCTTTAAATGCAATTCCAGTCTACCTCCTGAAATAGGTTTCCTGCAATTCTGCCCCGCTTTCAAGTCCTCTTGGCAGCCTTACTTCAGTATATTTTTGGACGATAGCTGTCATTTATAACTCTGCAGGTTTGTGAATTACAGTGCCCATGAGCTCCTTTCTTCAACTCGCTTTCTTGTGAGCTGGCCGCAACACTGCAGGATTGCTTCAGGCCCTAATCTGGTTCCGGCACGGCACGCTGAGCCTTTGGTTAATTCCTCTTCCTCGTGGGAAATGAGAGTTAAATTTGCCCGTCCAGACACCTCCACCTAGTCTCTCATTGGTTCTCCCTATTCCTGTTCATCTTCCTCAGAAATTGCAAATGGGCCAAACAGGAGGTTAAAGGCACTGACTCTCCAAGTCGGGAGAGTGTTAGTAAAGCATCTGGAATGTTGCACCTGAGTACCAGGGGACGAGAACTGAGACATATTGGAACATGTCTCCCGATCACACTGTTGATCATACTCTGGGTTCCACGTGCATGTTTTACCTGAAGGAAGAATCCCTTAAACCTGGAGAGTTGAGACCCGTGGAATGGGTACCAAACAATATGACTTCAAAGGGTCTTCATTTGCTCACCGAACCTCTCCAATCCTATCACTGCTGCGTTTATGCCCCTGTACACATGCTTGATTCTCTTTCAGAGACATAGCAATCCATAGGTTTTAAGATACTTACTAGTCAGGTACATTCTTAGGTGTTTAATATGGGCTGTTGAGTCCATTTCGTTGAGCAAGGAGTAGTTCTTGTCTATTCCATATTTGGCTTAAGGAACTTTATCTGTGCTCATTTCAATCTCTGGTTTTATGCAGCACCCCAACTCACCTTTCCCCTTAAGCAAGCATAAGTTGGTTTTCTAAATTTGAGACCCTGTTCTGTTTTGTAATCCAGTTCCTGTGTAGCCAAGTTTACATTCTGTGTATTAGTGATATCTTATGATGTTTCTTTTTCTGTGTGACTTATTTCAGTTAGAATCATCATACCTGAATCCACTCATTATGCTGCTATGAGCCTGATGACATAGATTTCATTGCTGAGTGATATTGCATTGTACGTAAGTACCACAACTTCTTTATCCATTTTTCACTTTCTGCGATATTGAACTTGTACCGTAAACGAGGTTCTTGTAAACAGAGCCGTCCCAAACTTTGGGGTGGCTGTGTCTTTCTGATTTTAATTTCCCAAGCTACAGGACCATAAGTGGAAGTGCCCTAGGCTCTGTTGCTTTGTTTTTTAGATGTTTCAGGAAACACCATACACCTCTCCCGAGTGGCTGTTGGCAATTTACATCCCGCCCATCAGCATAACAAGGCTCCCAGTTCTCCATGGCCTGTCCTGCCTTTCTGGATTTTACACTTTTTTCAGATGGCCCTTTTGACCGGGGGGAAGTGAGACTTCATTGTAGTGCAGATTTCCTTTGCAAGCTTGCTTGGTTGGCCAAAAAGGGCGTATGCGTTTTTTCCTGAATATATTCAGGAAAAAACGCATACGCCCTTTTTGGCCAAGTGCATCATTGTAGACGTTCTGCCTCTTTTCCTATGCTTTAAATGCAATTCCAGTCTACCTCCTGAAATCGGTTTCCTGCAATTCTGCCCCGCTTTCAAGTCCTCTTGGCAGCCTTACGTCAGTATATTTTTGGACGATAGCTGTCATTTATAAGTCTGCAGGTTTGTGAATTACAGTGCCCCTGAGCTCCTTTCTTCAACTCGCTTTCTTGTGAGCTGGCCGCAACACCGCAGGATTGCTTCAGGCCCTAATCTGGTTCCGTCACGGCACGCTGAGCCTTTGGTTAATTCCTCTTCCTGGTGGGAAATGAGAGTTAAATTTGCCCGTCCAGACACCTCCAGCTAGTCTCTCATTGGTTCTCCCTATTCCTGTTCATCTTCCTCAGAAATTGCAAATGGGCCAAACAGGAGGTTAAAGGCACTGACTCTCCAAGTCGGGAGAGTGTTTGTAAAGCGTCTGGAATGTTACATCCGGGTACCAGGGGACGAGAACCGAGACATATTGGAACACGTCTCCCGATCACACGGTTGATCATACTCTGGGTTCCACGTGCATGTTTTAGCTGAAGGAAGAATCCCTTAAACCTGGAGAGTTGAGACCCGTGGAATGGGTACCATGCAATATGACTTCAAAGGGTCTTCATTTGCTCACCGAACCTCTCCAATCCTATCACTGCTGCGTTTATGCCCCTGTACACACGCTTGATTTTCTTTCAGAGACATAGCAATCCATAGGTTTTAAGATACTTACTAGTCAGGTACATTCTTAGGCGTTTAATATGGGGTGTTGAGTCCATTTCGTTGAGCAAGGAGTAGTTCTTGTCTATTCCATATTTGGCTTAAGGAACTTTATCTGTGCTCATTTCAATCTCTGGTTTTATGCAGCACCCCAACTCACCTTTCCCCTTAAGCAAGCATAAGTTGGTTTCCTAAATTTGAGACCCTGTTCTGTTTTGTAATCCAGTTCCTGTGTAGCCAAGTTTACATTCCGTGTATTAATGATATCTTATGATGTTTCTTTTTCTGTGTGACTTATTTCAGTTAGAATCATCATACCTGAATCCACTCATTATGCTGCTACGGGCCTGATGACATAGATTTCATTGCTGAGTGATATTGCATTGTACGTAAGTACCACAACTTCTTTATCCATTTTTCACTTTCTGCGATATTGAACTTGTACCGTAAACGAGGTTCTTGTAAACAGAGCCGTCCCAAACTTTGGGGCGGCTGTGTCTTTTTGATTTTAATTTCCCTAATCTATAGGACCATAAGTGGAAGTGCCCTAGGCTCTGTTGCTTTGTTTTTTAGATGTTTCAGGAAACACCATACACCTCTCCCGAGTGGTTGTTGGCAATTTACATCCGGCCCATCAGCATAACAAGGCTCCCAGTTCTCCATGGCCTGTCCTGCCTTTCTGGATTTTACACTTTTTTCAGATGGCCCTTTTGAGCGGGGGGAAGTGAGACTTCATTGTAGTGCAGATTTCCTTTGCAAGCTTGCTTGGTTGGCCAAAAAGGGCGTATGCGTTTTTTCCTGAATATATTCAGGAAAAAACGCATACGCCCTTTTTGGCCAAGTGCATCATTGTGGACGTTCTGCCTCTTTTCCTATGCTTTAAATGCAATTCCAGTCTACCTCCTGAAATCGGTTTCCTGCAATTCTGCCCCGCTTTCAAGTCCTCTTGGCAGCCTTACTTCAGTATATTTTTGGACGATAGCTGTCATTTATAACTCTGCAGGTTTGTGAATTACAGTGCCCAAGAGCTCCTTTCTTCAACTCGCTTTCTTGTGAGCTGGCCGCAACACTGCAGGATTGCTTCAGGCCCTAATCTGGTTCCGGCACGGCACGCTGAGCCTTTGGTTAATTCCTCTTCCTCGTGGGAAATGAGAGTTAAATTTGCCCGTCCAGACACCTCCACCTAGTCTCTCATTGGTTCTCCCTATTCCTGTTCATCTTCCTCAGAAATTGCAAATGGGCCAAACAGGAGGTTAAAGGCACTGACTCTCCAATTCGGGAGAGTGTTAGTAAAGCATCTGGAATGTTGCACCTGAGTACCAGGGGACGAGAACTGAGACATATTGGAACATGTCTCCCGATCACACTGTTGATCATACTCTGGGTTCCACGTGCATGTTTTACCTGAAGGAAGAATCCCTTAAACCTGGAGAGTTGAGACCCGTGGAATGGGTACCAAACAATATGACTTCAAAGGGTCTTCATTTGCTCACCAAACCTCTCCAATCCTATCACTGCTGCGTTTATGCCCCTGTACACATGCTTGATTCTCTTTCAGAGACATAGCAATCCATAGGTTTTAAGATACTTACTAGTCAGGTACATTCTTAGGCGTTTAATATGGGCTGTTGAGTCCATTTCGTTGAGCAAGGAGTAGTTCTTGTCTATTCCATATTTGGCTTAAGGAACTTTATCTGTGCTCATTTCAATCTCTGGTTTTATGCAGCACCCCAACTCACCTTTCCCCTTAAGCAAGCATAAGTTGGTTTTCTAAATTTGAGACCCTGTTCTGTTTTGTAATCCAGTTCCTGTGTAGCCAAGTTTACATTCCGTGTATTAATGATATCTTACGATGTTTCTTTTTCTGTGTGACTTATTTCAGTTAGAATCATCATACCTGAATCCACTCATTATGCTGCTATGAGCCTGATGACATAGATTTCATTGCTGAGTGATATTGCATTGTACGTAAGTACCACAACTTCTTTATCCATTTTTCACTTTCTGCGATATTGAACTTGTACCGTAAACGAGGTTCTTGTAAACAGAGCCGTCCCAAACTTTGGGGTGGCTGTGTCTTTCTGATTTTAATTTCCCAAGCTACAGGACCATAAGTGGAAGTGCCCTAGGCTCTGTTGCTTTGTTTTTTAGATGTTTCAGGAAACACCATACACCTCTCCCGAGTGGCTGTTGGCAATTTACATCCCGCCCATCAGCATAACAAGGCTCCCAGTTCTCCATGGCCTGTCCTGCCTTTCTGGATTTTACACTTTTTTCAGATGGCCCTTTTGACCGGGGGGAAGTGAGACTTCATTGTAGTGCAGATTTCCTTTGCAAGCTTGCTTGGTTGGCCAAAAAGGGCATATGCGTTTTTTCCTGAATATATTCAGGAAAAAACGCATACACCCTTTTTGGCCAAGTGCATCATTGTGGACGTTCTGCCTCTTTTCCTATGCTTTAAATGCAATTCCAGTCTACCTCCTGAAATCGGTTTCCTGCAATTCTGCCCCGCTTTCAAGTGCTCTTGGCAGCCTTACTTCAGTATATTTTTGGACGATAGCTGTCATTTATAAGTCTGCAGGTTTGTGAATTACAGTGCCCCTGAGCTCCTTTCTTCAACTCGCTTTCTTGTGAGCTGGCCGCAACACCGCAGGATTGCTTCAGGCCCTAATCTGGTTCCGGCACGGCATGCTGAGCCTTTGGTTAATTCCTCTTCCTGGTGGGAAATGAGAGTTAAATTTGCCCGTCCAGACACCTCCAGCTAGTCTCTCATTGGTTCTCCCTATTCCTGTTCATCTTCCTCAGAAATTGCAAATGGGCCAAACAGGAGGTTAAAGGCACTGACTCTCCAAGTCGGGAGAGTGTTTGTAAAGCGTCTGGAATGTTACACCCGAGTACCAGGGGACGAGAACCGAGACATATTGGAACACGTCTCCCGATCACACGGTTGATCATACTCTGGGTTCCACGTGCATGTTTTAGCTGAAGGAAGAATCCCTTAAACCTGGAGAGTTGAGACCCGTGGAATGGGTACCATGCAATATGACTTCAAAGGGTCTTCATTTGCTCACCGAACCTCTCCAATCCTATCACTGCTGCGTTTATGCCCCTGTACACACGCTTGATTTTCTTTCAGAGACATAGCAATCCATAGGTTTTAAGATACTTACTAGTCAGGTACATTCTTAGGCGTTTAATATGGGGTGTTGAGACCATTTCGTTGAGCAAGGAGTAGTTCTTGTCTATTCCATATTTGGCTTAAGGAACTTTATCTGTGCTCATTTCAATCTCTGGTTTTATGCAGCACCCCAACTCACCTTTCCCCTTAAGCAAGCATAAGTTGGTTTTCTAAATTTGAGACCCTGTTCTGTTTTGTAATCCAGTTCCTGTGTAGCCAAGTTTACATTCGTGTATTAGTGATATCTTATGATGTTTCTTTTTCTGTGTGACTTATTTCAGTTAGAATCATCATACCTGAATCCACTCATTATGCTGCTACGGGCCTGATGACATAGATTTCATTGCTGAGTGATATTGCATTGTACGTAAGTACCACAACTTCTTTATCCATTTTTCACTTTCTGCGCTATTGAACTTGTACCGTAAATGAGGTTCTTGTAAACAGAGCCGTCCCAAACTTTGGGGTGGCTGTGTCTTTTTGATTTTAATTTCCCTAAGCTATAGGACCATAAGTGGAAGTGCCCTAGGCTCTGTTGCTTTGTTTTTTAGATGTTTCAGGAAACACCATACACCTCTCCCGAGTGGCTGTTGGCAATTTACATCCCGCCCATCAGCATAACAAGGCTCCCAGTTCTCCATGGCCTGTCCTGCCTTTCTGGATTTTACACTTTTTTCAGATGGCCCTTTTGAGCGGGGGGAAGTGAGACTTCATTGTAGTGCAGATTTCCTTTGCAAGCTTGCTTGGTTGGCCAAAAAGGGCGTATGCGTTTTTTCCTGAATATATTCAGGAAAAAACGCATACGCCCTTTTTGGCCAAGTGCATCATTGTGGACGTTCTGCCTCTTTTCCTATGCTTTAAATGCAATTCCAGTCTACCTCCTGAAATAGGTTTCCTGCAATTCTGCCCCGCTTTCAAGTCCTCTTGGCAGCCTTACTTCAGTATATTTTTGGACGATAGCTGTCATTTATAACTCTGCAGGTTTGTGAATTACAGTGCCCATGAGCTCCTTTCTTCAACTCGCTTTCTTGTGAGCTGGCCGCAACACTGCAGGATTGCTTCAGGCCCTAATCTGGTTCCGGCACGGCACGCTGAGCCTTTGGTTAATTCCTCTTCCTCGTGGGAAATGAGAGTTAAATTTGCCCGTCCAGACACCTCCACCTAGTCTCTCATTGGTTCTCCCTATTCCTGTTCATCTTCCTCAGAAATTGCAAATGGGCCAAACAGGAGGTTAAAGGCACTGACTCTCCAAGTCGGGAGAGTGTTAGTAAAGCATCTGGAATGTTGCACCTGAGTACCAGGGGACGAGAACTGAGACATATTGGAACATGTCTCCCGATCACACTGTTGATCATACTCTGGGTTCCACGTGCATGTTTTACCTGAAGGAAGAATCCCTTAAACCTGGAGAGTTGAGACCCGTGGAATGGGTACCAAACAATATGACTTCAAAGGGTCTTCATTTGCTCACCGAACCTCTCCAATCCTATCACTGCTGCGTTTATGCCCCTGTACACATGCTTGATTCTCTTTCAGAGACATAGCAATCCATAGGTTTTAAGATACTTACTAGTCAGGTACATTCTTAGGTGTTTAATATGGGCTGTTGAGTCCATTTCGTTGAGCAAGGAGTAGTTCTTGTCTATTCCATATTTGGCTTAAGGAACTTTATCTGTGCTCATTTCAATCTCTGGTTTTATGCAGCACCCCAACTCACCTTTCCCCTTAAGCAAGCATAAGTTGGTTTTCTAAATTTGAGACCCTGTTCTGTTTTGTAATCCAGTTCCTGTGTAGCCAAGTTTACATTCTGTGTATTAGTGATATCTTATGATGTTTCTTTTTCTGTGTGACTTATTTCAGTTAGAATCATCATACCTGAATCCACTCATTATGCTGCTATGAGCCTGATGACATAGATTTCATTGCTGAGTGATATTGCATTGTACGTAAGTACCACAACTTCTTTATCCATTTTTCACTTTCTGCGATATTGAACTTGTACCGTAAACGAGGTTCTTGTAAACAGAGCCGTCCCAAACTTTGGGGTGGCTGTGTCTTTCTGATTTTAATTTCCCAAGCTACAGGACCATAAGTGGAAGTGCCCTAGGCTCTGTTGCTTTGTTTTTTAGATGTTTCAGGAAACACCATACACCTCTCCCGAGTGGCTGTTGGCAATTTACATCCCGCCCATCAGCATAACAAGGCTCCCAGTTCTCCATGGCCTGTCCTGCCTTTCTGGATTTTACACTTTTTTCAGATGGCCCTTTTGACCGGGGGGAAGTGAGACTTCATTGTAGTGCAGATTTCCTTTGCAAGCTTGCTTGGTTGGCCAAAAAGGGCGTATGCGTTTTTTCCTGAATATATTCAGGAAAAAACGCATACGCCCTTTTTGGCCAAGTGCATCATTGTGGACGTTCTGCCTCTTTTCCTATGCTTTAAATGCAATTCCAGTCTACCTCCTGAAATCGGTTTCCTGCAATTCTGCCCCGCTTTCAAGTCCTCTTGGCAGCCTTACGTCAGTATATTTTTGGACGATAGCTGTCATTTATAAGTCTGCAGGTTTGTGAATTACAGTGCCCCTGAGCTCCTTTCTTCAACTCGCTTTCTTGTGAGCTGGCCGCAACACCGCAGGATTGCTTCAGGCCCTAATCTGGTTCCGTCACGGCACGCTGAGCCTTTGGTTAATTCCTCTTCCTGGTGGGAAATGAGAGTTAAATTTGCCCGTCCAGACACCTCCAGCTAGTTTCTCATTGGTTCTCCCTATTCCTGTTCATCTTCCTCAGAAATTGCAAATGGGCCAAACAGGAGGTTAAAGGCACTGACTCTCCAAGTCGGGAGAGTGTTTGTAAAGCGTCTGGAATGTTACATCCGAGTACCAGGGGACGAGAACCGAGACATATTGGAACACGTCTCCCGATCACACGGTTGATCATACTCTGGGTTCCACGTGCATGTTTTAGCTGAAGGAAGAATCCCTTAAACCTGGAGAGTTGAGACCCGTGGAATGGGTACCATGCAATATGACTTCAAAGGGTCTTCATTTGCTCACCGAACCTCTCCAATCCTATCACTGCTGCGTTTATGCCCCTGTACACACGCTTGATTTTCTTTCAGAGACATAGCAATCCATAGGTTTTAAGATACTTACTAGTCAGGTACATTCTTAGGCGTTTAATATGGGGTGTTGAGTCCATTTCGTTGAGCAAGGAGTAGTTCTTGTCTATTCCATATTTGGCTTAAGGAACTTTATCTGTGCTCATTTCAATCTCTGGTTTTATGCAGCACCCCAACTCACCTTTCCCCTTAAGCAAGCATAAGTTGGTTTCCTAAATTTGAGACCCTGTTCTGTTTTGTAATCCAGTTCCTGTGTAGCCAAGTTTACATTCCGTGTATTAATGATATCTTATGATGTTTCTTTTTCTGTGTGACTTATTTCAGTTAGAATCATCATACCTGAATCCACTCATTATGCTGCTACGGGCCTGATGACATAGATTTCATTGCTGAGTGATATTGCATTGTACGTAAGTACCACAACTTCTTTATCCATTTTTCACTTTCTGCGATATTGAACTTGTACCGTAAACGAGGTTCTTGTAAACAGAGCCGTCCCAAACTTTGGGGTGGCTGTGTCTTTTTGATTTTAATTTCCCTAAGCTATAGGACCATAAGTGGAAGTGCCCTAGGCTCTGTTGCTTTGTTTTTTAGATGTTTCAGGAAACACCATACACCTCTCCCGAGTGGTTGTTGGCAATTTACATCCGGCCCATCAGCATAACAAGGCTCCCAGTTCTCCATGGCCTGTCCTGCCTTTCTGGATTTTACACTTTTTTCAGATGGCCCTTTTGAGCGGGGGGAAGTGAGACTTCATTGTAGTGCAGATTTCCTTTGCAAGCTTGCTTGGTTGGCCAAAAAGGGCGTATGCGTTTTTTCCTGAATATATTCAGGAAAAAACGCATACGCCCTTTTTGGCCAAGTGCATCATTGTGGACGTTCTGCCTCTTTTCCTATGCTTTAAATGCAATTCCAGTCTACCTCCTGAAATCGGTTTCCTGCAATTCTGCCCCGCTTTCAAGTCCTCTTGGCAGCCTTACTTCAGTATATTTTTGGACGATAGCTGTCATTTATAACTCTGCAGGTTTGTGAATTACAGTGCCCATGAGCTCCTTTCTTCAACTCGCTTTCTTGTGAGCTGGCCGCAACACTGCAGGATTGCTTCAGGCCCTAATCTGGTTCCGGCACGGCACGCTGAGCCTTTGGTTAATTCCTCTTCCTCGTGGGAAATGAGAGTTACATTTGCCCGTCCAGACACCTCCACCTAGTCTCTCATTGGTTCTCCCTATTCCTGTTCATCTTCCTCAGAAATTGCAAATGGGCCAAACAGGAGGTTAAAGGCACTGACTCTCCAATTCGGGAGAGTGTTAGTAAAGCATCTGGAATGTTGCACCTGAGTACCAGGGGACGAGAACTGAGACATATTGGAACATGTCTCCCGATCACACTGTTGATCATACTCTGGGTTCCACGTGCATGTTTTACCTGAAGGAAGAATCCCTTAAGCCTGGAGAGTTGAGACCCGTGGAATGGGTACCATGCAATATGACTTCAAAGGGTCTTCATTTGCTCACCGAACCTCTCCAATCCTATCACTGCTGCGTTTATGCCCCTGTACACATGCTTGATTCTCTTTCAGAGACATAGCAATCCATAGGTTTTAAGATACTTACTAGTCAGGTACATTCTTAGGCGTTTAATATGGGCTGTTGAGTCCATTTCGTTGAGCAAGGAGTAGTTCTTGTCTATTCCATATTTGGCTTAAGGAACTTTATCTGTGCTCATTTCAATCTCTGGTTTTATGCAGCACCCCAACTCACCTTTCCCCTTAAGCAAGCATAAGTTGGTTTTCTAAATTTGAGAACCTGTTCTGTTTTGTAATCCAGTTCCTGTGTAGCCAAGTTTACATTCCGTGTATTAATGATATCTTACGATGTTTCTTTTTCTGTGTGACTTATTTCAGTTAGAATCATCATACCTGAATCCACTCATTATGCTGCTATGAGCCTGATGACATAGATTTCATTGCTGAGTGATATTGCATTGTACGTAAGTACCACAACTTCTTTATCCATTTTTCACTTTCTGCGATATTGAACTTGTACCGTAAACGAGGTTCTTGTAAACAGAGCCGTCCCAAACTTTGGGGTGGCTGTGTCTTTCTGATTTTAATTTCCCAAGCTACAGGACCATAAGTGGAAGTGCCCTAGGCTCTGTTGCTTTGTTTTTTAGATGTTTCAGGAAACACCATACACCTCTCCCGAGTGGCTGTTGGCAATTTACATCCCGCCCATCAGCATAACAAGGCTCCCAGTTCTCCATGGCCTGTCCTGCCTTTCTGGATTTTACACTTTTTTCAGATGGCCCTTTTGACCGGGGGGAAGTGAGACTTCATTGTAGTGCAGATTTCCTTTGCAAGCTTGCTTGGTTGGCCAAAAAGGGCATATGCGTTTTTTCCTGAATATATTCAGGAAAAAACGCATACGCCCTTTTTGGCCAAGTGCATCATTGTGGACGTTCTGCCTCTTTTCCTATGCTTTAAATGCAATTCCAGTCTACCTCCTGAAATCGGTTTCCTGCAATTCTGCCCCGCTTTCAAGTCCTCTTGGCAGCCTTACTTCAGTATATTTTTGGACGATAGCTGTCATTTATAAGTCTGCAGGTTTGTGAATTACAGTGCCCATGAGCTCCTTTCTTCAACTCGCTTTCTTGTGAGCTGGCCGCAACACCGCAGGATTGCTTCAGGCCCTAATCTGGTTCCGGCACGGCACGCTGAGCCTTTGGTTAATTCCTCTTCCTGGTGGGAAATGAGAGTTAAATTTGCCCGTCCAGACACCTCCAGCTAGTCTCTCATTGGTTCTCCCTATTCCTGTTCATCTTCCTCAGAAATTGCAAATGGGCCAAACAGGAGGTTAAAGGCACTGACTCTCCAAGTCGGGAGAGTGTTTGTAAAGCGTCTGGAATGTTACATCCGAGTACCAGGGGACGAGAACCGAGACATATTGGAACACGTCTCCCGATCACACGGTTGATCATACTCTGGGTTCCACGTGCATGTTTTAGCTGAAGGAAGAATCCCTTAAACCTGGAGAGTTGAGACCCGTGGAATGGGTACCATGCAATATGACTTCAAAGGGTCTTCATTTGCTCACCGAACCTCTCCAATCCTATCACTGCTGCGTTTATGCCCCTGTACACACGCTTGATTTTCTTTCAGAGACATAGCAATCCATAGGTTTTAAGATACTTACTAGTCAGGTACATTCTTAGGCGTTTAATATGGGGTGTTGAGTCCATTTCGTTGAGCAAGGAGTAGTTCTTGTCTATTCCATATTTGGCTTAAGGAACTTTATCTGTGCTCATTTCAATCTCTGGTTTTATGCAGCACCCCAACTCACCTTTCCCCTTAAGCAAGCATAAGTTGGTTTCCTAAATTTGAGACCCTGTTCTGTTTTGTAATCCAGTTCCTGTGTAGCCAAGTTTACATTCCGTGTATTAATGATATCTTATGATGTTTCTTTTTCTGTGTGACTTATTTCAGTTAGAATCATCATACCTGAATCCACTCATTATGCTGCTACGGGCCTGATGACATAGATTTCATTGCTGAGTGATATTGCATTGTACGTAAGTACCACAACTTCTTTATCCATTTTTCACTTTCTGTGATATTGAACTTGTACCGTAAACGAGGTTCTTGTAAACAGAGCCGTCCCAAACTTTGGGGCGGCTGTGTCTTTTTTATTTTAATTTCCCTAAGCTATAGGACCATAAGTGGAAGTGCCCTAGGCTCTGTTGCTTTGTTTTTTAGATGTTTCAGGAAACACCATACACCTCTCCCGAGTGGTTGTTGGCAATTTACATCCGGCCCATCAGCATAACAAGGCTCCCAGTTCTCCATGGCCTGTCCTGCCTTTCTGGATTTTACACTTTTTTCAGATGGCCCTTTTGAGCGGGGGGAAGTGAGACTTCATTGTAGTGCAGATTTCCTTTGCAAGCTTGCTTGGTTGGCCAAAAAGGGCGTATGCGTTTTTTCCTGAATATATTCAGGAAAAAACGCATACGCCCTTTTTGGCCAAGTGCATCATTGTGGACGTTCTGCCTCTTTTCCTATGCTTTAAATGCAATTCCAGTCTACCTCCTGAAATCGGTTTCCTGCAATTCTGCCCCGCTTTCAAGTCCTCTTGGCAGCCTTACTTCAGTATATTTTTGGACGATAGCTGTCCTTTATAACTCTGCAGGTTTGTGAATTACAGTGCCCCTGAACTCCTTTCTTCAACTCGCTTTCTTGTGAGCTGGCCGCAACACCGCAGGATTGCTTCAGGCCCTAATCTGGTTCCGGCACGGCACGCTGAGCCTTTGGTTAATTCCTCTTCCTGGTGGGAAATGAGAGTTAAATTTGCCCGTCCAGACACCTCCAGCTAGTCTCTCATTGGTTCTCCCTATTCCTGTTCATCTTCCTCAGAAATTGCAAATGGGCCAAACAGGAGGTTAAAGGCACTGACTCTCCAAGTCGGGAGAGTGTTTGTAAAGCGTCTGGAATGTTACATCCGAGTACCAGGGGACGAGAACCGAGACATATTGGAACACGTCTCCCGATCACACGGTTGATCATACTCTGGGTTCCACGTGCATGTTTTAGCTGAAGGAAGAATCCCTTAAACCTGGAGAGTTGAGACCCGTGGAATGGGTACCATGCAATATGACTTCAAAGGGTCTTCATTTGCTCACCGAACCTCTCCAATCCTATCACTGCTGCGTTTATGCCCCTGTACACACGCTTGATTTTCTTTCAGAGACATAGCAATCCATAGGTTTTAAGATACTTACTAGTCAGGTACATTCTTAGGCGTTTAATATGGGGTGTTGAGTCCATTTCGTTGAGCAAGGGGTAGTTCTTGTCTACTCCATATTTGGCTTAAGGAACTTTATCTGTGCTCATTTCAATCTCTGGTTTTATGCAGCACCCCAACTCACCTTTCCCCTTAAGCAAGCATAAGTTGGTTTCCTAAATTTGAGACCCTGTTCTGTTTTGTAATCCAGTTCCTGTGTAGCCAAGTTTACATTCCGTGTATTAATGATATCTTATGATGTTTCTTTTTCTGTGTGACTTATTTCAGTTAGAATCATCATACCTGAATCCACTCATTATGCTGCTACGGGCCTGATGACATAGATTTCATTGCTGAGTGATATTGCATTGTACGTAAGTACCACAACTTCTTTATCCATTTTTCACTTTCTGCGATATTGAACTTGTACCGTAAACGAGGTTCTTGTAAACAGAGCCTTCCCAAACTTTGGGGTGGCTGTGTCTTTTTGATTTTAATTTCCCTAAGCTATAGGACCATAAGTGGAAGTGCCCTAGGCTGTGTTGCTTTGTTTTTTAGATGTTTCAGGAAACACTATACACCTCTCCCGAGTGGCTGTTGGCAATTTACATCCCGCCCATCAGCATAACAAGGCTCCCAGTTCTCCATGGCCTGTCCTGCCTTTCTGGATTTTACACTTTTTTCAGATGGCCCTTTTGAGCGGGGGGAAGTGAGACTTCATTGTAGTGCAGATTTCCTTTGCAAGCTTGCTTGGTTGGCCAAAAAGGGCGTATGCGTTTTTTCCTGAATATATTCAGGAAAAAACGCATACGCCCTTTTTGGCCAAGTGCATCATTGTGGACGTTCTGCCTCTTTTCCTATGCTTTAAATGCAATTCCAGTCTACCTCCTGAAATCGGTTTCCTGCAATTCTGCCCCGCTTTCAAGTCCTCTTGGCAGCCTTACTTCAGTATATTTTTGGACGATAGCTGTCATTTATAACTCTGCAGGTTTGTGAATTACAGTGCCCCTGAGCTCCTTTCTTCAACTCGCTTTCTTGTGAGCTGGCCGCAACACTGCAGGATTGCTTCAGGCCCTAATCTGGTTCCGGCACGGCACGCTGAGCCTTTGGTTAATTCCTCTTCCTGGTGGGAAATGAGAGTTAAATTTGCCCGTCCAGACACCTCCAGCTAGTCTCTCATTGGTTCTCCCTATTCCTGTTCATCTTCCGCAGAAATTGCAAATGGGCCAAACAGGAGGTTAAAGGCACTGACTCTCCAAGTCGGGAGAGTGTTAGTAAAGCGTCTGGAATGTTACACCCGAGTACCAGGGGACGAGAATTGAGACATATTGGAACACGTCTCCCGATCACACGGTTGATCATACTCTGGGTTCCACGTGCATGTTTTACCTGAAGGAAGAATCCCTTAAACCTGGAGAGTTGAGACCCGTGGAATGGGTACCAAGCAATATGACTTCAAAGGGTCTTCATTTGCTCACCGAACCTCTCCAATCCTATCACTGCTGCGTTTATGCCCCTGTACACACGCTTGATTTTCTTTCAGAGACGTAGCAATCCATAGGTTTTAAGATACTTACTAGTCAGGTACATTCTTAGGCGTTTAATATGGGCTGTTGAGTCCATTTCGCTGAGCAAGGAGTAGTTCTTGTCTATTCCATATTTGGCTTAAGAAACTTTATCTGTGCTCATTTCAATCTCTGGTTTTATGCAGCACCCCAACTCACCTTTCCACTTAAGCAAGCATAAGTTTGTTTTCTAAATTTGAGACCCTGTTCTGTTTTGTAATCCAGTTCCTGTGTAGCCAAGTTTACATTCCGTGTATTAGTGATATCTTATGATGTTTCTTTTTCTGTGTGACTTATTTCAGTTAGAATCATCATACCTGAATCCACTCATTATGCTGCTACGGGCCTGATGACATAGATTTCATTGCTGAGTGATATTGCATTGTACGTAAGTACCACAACTTCTTTATCCATTTTTCACTTTCTGCGATATTGAACTTGTACCGTAAACGAGGTTCTTGTAAACAGAGCCGTCCCAAACTTTGGGGTGGCTGTGTCTTTTTGATTTTAATTTCCCTAAGCTATAGGACCATAAGTGGAAGTGCCCTAGGCTCTGTTGCTTTGTTTTTTAGATGTTTCAGGAAACACCATACACTTCTCCCGAGTGGCTGTTGGCAATTTACATCCCGCCCATCAGCATAACAAGGCTCCCAGTTCTCCATGGCCTGTCCTGCCTTTCTGGATTTTACACTTTTTTCAGATGGCCCTTTTGACTGGGGGGAAGTGAGACTTCATTGTAGTGCAGATTTCCTTTGCAAGCTTGCTTTGTTGGCCAAAAAGGGCGTATGCGTTTTTTCCTGAATATATTCAGGAAAAAACGCATACGCCCTTTTTGGCCAAGTGCATCATTGTGGACGTTCTGCCTCTTTTCCTATGCTTTAAATGCAATTCCAGTCTACCTCCTGAAATCGGTTTCCTGCAATTCTGCCCCGCTTTCAAGTCCTCTTGGCAGCCTTACTTCAGTATATTTTTGGACGATAGCTCTCATTTATAACTCTGCAGGTTTGTGAATTACAGTGCCCCTGAGCTCCTTTCTTCAACTCGCTTTCTTGTGAGCTGGCCGCAACACCGCAGGATTGCTTCAGGCCCTAATCTGGTTCCGGCACGGCACGGTGAGCCTTTGGTTAACTCCTCTTCCTGGTGGGAAATGAGAGTTAAATTTGCCCGTCCAGACACCTCCAGCTAGTCTCTCTTTGGCTCTCACTATTCCTGTTCATCTTCCGCAGAAATTGCAAACTGGGCCAAACAGGAGGTTAAAGGCACTGACTCTCCAAGTCGGGAGAGTGTTAGTAAAGCATCTGGAATGTTGCACCCGAGTACCAGGGGACGAGAACTGAGACATATTGGAACAAGTCTCCCGATCACATGGTTGATCATACTCTGGGTTCCACGTGCATGTTTTAGCTGAAGGAAGAATCCCTTAAACCTGGAGAGTTGAGACCCGTGGAATGGGTACCATGCAATATGACTTCAAAGGGTCTTCATTTGCTCACCGAACCTCTCCAATCCTATCACTGCTGCGTTTATGCCCCTGTACACACGCTTGATTTTCTTTCAGAGACATAGCAATCCATAGGTTTTAAGATACTTACTAGTCAGGTACATTCTTAGGCGTTTAATATGGGGTGTTGAGTCCATTTCGTTGAGCAAGGAGTAGTTCTTGTCTATTCCATATTTGGCTTAAGGAACTTTATCTGTGCTCATTTCAATCTCTGGTTTTATGCAGCACCCCAACTCACCTTTCCCCTTAAGCAAGCATAAGTTTGTTTTCTAAATTTGAGACCCTGTTCTGTTTTGTAATCCAGTTCCTGTGTAGCCAAGTTTACATTCCGTGTATTAGTGATATCTTCTGATGTTTCTTTTTCTGTGTGACTTATTTCAGTTAGAATCATCATACCTGAATCCACTCATTATGCTGCTACGGGCCTGATGACATAGATTTCATTGCTGAGTGATATTGCATTGTACGTAAGTACCAAAACTTCTTTATCCATTTTTCACTTTCTGCGATATTGAACTTGTACCGTAAACGAGGTTCTTGTAAACAGAGCCGTCCCAAACTTTGGGGTGGCTGTGTCTTTTTGATTTTAATTTCCCTAAGCTATAGGACCATAAGTGGAAGTGCCCTAGGCTCTGTTGCTTTGTTTTTTAGATGTTTCAGGAAACACCATACACCTCAACCGAGTGGCTCTTGGCAATTTACATCCCGCCCATCAGCATAACAAGGCTCCAAGTTCTCCATGGCCTGTCCTGCCTTTCTGGATTTTACACTTTTTTAAGATGGCCCTTTTGACCGGGGGGAAGTGAGACTTCATTGTAGTGCAGATTTCCTTTGCAAGCTTGCTTGGTTGGCCAAAAAGGGCGTATGCGTTTTTTCCTGAATATATTCAGGAAAAAACGCATACGCCCTTTTTGGCCAAGTGCATCATTGTGGACGTTCTGCCTCTTTTCCTATGCTTTAAATGCAATTCCAGTCTACCTCCTGAAATCGGTTTCCTGCAATTCTGCCCCGCTTTCAAGTCCTCTTGGCAGCCTTACTTCAGTATATTTTTGGACGATAGCTGTCATTTATAACTCTGCAGGTTTGTGAATTACACTGCCCCTGAGCTCCTATCTTCAACTCGCTTTCTTGTGAGCTGGCCGCAACACCGCAGGATTGCTTCAGGCCCTAATCTGGTTCCGGCACGGCACGCTGAGCCTTTGGTTAATTCCTCTTCCTGGTGGGAAATGAGAGTTAAATTTGCCCGTCCAGACACCTCCAGCTAGTCTCTCATTGGTTCTCCCTATTCCTGTTCATCTTCCGCAGAAATTGCAAATGGGCCAAACAGGAGGTTAAAGGCAATGACTTTCCAAGTCGGGAGAGTGTTAGTAAAGCATCTGGAATGTTGCACCCGAGTACCAGGGTCGAGAACTGAGACATATTGGAACTCCTCTCCCGATCACACGGTTGATCATACTCTGGGTTCCACATGCATATTTTAGCTGAAGGAAGAATCCCTTAAACCTGGAGAGTTGAGACCTGTGGAATGGGTACCATGCAATATGACTTCAAAGGGTCTTCATTTGCTCACCGAACCTCTCCAATCCTATCACTGCTGCGTTTATGCCCCTGTACACACGCTTGATTTTCTTTCAGAGACATAGCAATCCATAGGTTTTAAGATACTTACTAGTCAGGTACATTCTTAGGCGTTTAATATGGGGTGTTGAGTCCATTTCGTTGAGCAAGGAGTAGTTCTTGTCTATTCCATATTTGGCTAAAGGAACTTTATCTGTGCTCATTTCAATCTCTGGTTTTATGCAGCACCCCAACTCACCTTTCCCCTTAAGCAAGCATAAGTTGGTTTTCTAAATTTGAGACCCTGTTCTGTTTTGTAATCCAGTTCCTGTGTAGCCAAGTTTACATTCCGTGTATTAGTGATATCTTATGATGTTTCTTTTTCTGTGTGACTTATTTCAGTTAGAGTCATCATACCTGAATCCACTCATTATGCTGCTACGGGCCTGATGACATAGATTTCATTGCTGAGTGATATTGCATTGTACGTAAGTACCACAACTTCTTTATCCATTTTTCACTTTCTGCGATATTGAACTTGTACCGTAAACGAGGTTCTTGTGAACAGAGCCGTCCCAAACTTTGGGGTGGCTGTGTCTTTTTGATTTTAATTTCCCTAAGCTATAGGACCATAAGTGCAAGTGCCCTAGGCTCTGTTGCTTTGCTTTTTAGATGTTTGAGGAAACACCATACACTTCTCCCGAGTGGCTGTTGGCAATTTACATCCCGCCCATCAGCATAACAAGGCTCCCAGTTCTCCATGGCCTGTCCTGCCTTTCTGGATTTTACACTTTTTTCAGATGGCCCTTTTGACCGGGGGGAAGTGAGACTTCATTGTAGTGCAGATTTCCTTTGCAAGCTTGCTTTGTTGGCCAAAAAGGGCGTATGCGTTTTTTCCTGAATATATTCAGGAAAAAACGCATACGCCCTTTTTGGCCAAGTGCATCATTGTGGACGTTCTGCCTCTTTTCCTATGCTTTAAATGCAATTCCAGTCTACCTCCTGAAATCGGTTTCCTGCAATTCTGCCCCGTTTTCAAGTCCTCTTGGCAGCCTTACTTCAGTATATTTTTGGATGATAGCTGTCATTTATAACTCTGCAGGTTTGTGAATTACAGTGCCCCTGAGCTCCTTTCTTCAACTCGCTTTCTTGTGAGCTGGCCGCAACACCGCAGGATTGCTTCAGGGCCTAATCTGTTTCCGGCACAGCACGCTGAGCCTTTGGTTAATTCCTCTTCCTGGTGGGAAATGAGACTTAAATTTGCCCGTCCAGACACCTCCACCTAGTCTCTCATTGGTTCTTCCTATTCCTGTTCATCTTCCTCAGAAATTGCAAATGGGCCAAACAGGAGCTTAAAGGCACTGACTCTCCAAGTCGGGAGAGTGTTAGTTAAGCGTCTGGAATGTTACACCCGAGTACCAGGGGACGAGAATTGAGACATATTGGAACACGTCTCCCGATCACACGGTTGATCATACTCTGGGTTCCACGTGCATGTTTTAGCTGAAGGAAGAATCCCTTAAACCTGGAGAGTTGAGACCCGTGGAATGGGTACCATGCAATATGACTTCAAAGGGTCTTCATTTGCTCACCGAACCTCTCCAATCCTATCACTGCTGCGTTTATGCCCCTGTACACACGCTTGATTTTCTTTCAGAGACATAGCAATCCATAGGTTTTAAGATACTTACTAGTCAAGTACATTCTTAGGCGTTTAATATGGGGTGTTGAGTCCATTTCGTTGAGCAAGGAGTAGTTCTTGTCTATTCCATATTTGGCTTAAGGAACTTTATCTGTGCTCATTTCAATCTCTGGTTTTATGCAGCACCCCAACTCACCTTTCCCCTTAAGCAAGCATAAGTTGGTTTCCTAAATTTGAGACCCTGTTCTGTTTTGTAATCCAGTTCCTGTGTAGCCAAGTTTACATTCCGTGTATTAATGATATCTTATGATGTTTCTTTTTCTGTGTGACTTATTTCAGTTAGAATCATCATACCTGAATCCACTCATTATGCTGCTACGGGCCTGATGACATAGATTTCATTGCTGAGTGATATTGCATTGTACGTAAGTACCACAACTTCTTTATCCATTTTTCACTTTCTGCGATATTGAACTTGTACCGTAAACGAGGTTCTTGTAAACAGAGCCGTCCCAAACTTTGGGGTGGCTGTGTCTTTTTGATTTTAATTTCCCTAAGCTATAGGACCATAAGTGGAAGTGCCCTAGGCTGTGTTGCTTTGTTTTTTAGATGTTTCAGGAAACACTATACACCTCTCCAGAGTGGCTGTTGGCAATTTACATCCCGCCCATCAGCATAACAAGGCTCCCAGTTCTCCATGGCCTGTCCTGCCTTTCTGGATTTTACACTTTTTTCAGATGGCCCTTTTGAGCGGGGGGAAGTGAGACTTCATTGTAGTGCAGATTTCCTTTGCAAGCTTGCTTGGTTGGCCAAAAAGGGCGTATGCGTTTTTTCCTGAATATATTCAGGAAAAAACGCATACGCCCTTTTTGGCCAAGTGCATCATTGTGGACGTTCTGCCTCTTTTCCTATGCTTTAAATGCAATTCCAGTCTACCTCCTGAAATCGGTTTCCTGCAATTCTGCCCCGCTTTCAAGTCCTCTTGGCAGCCTTACTTCAGTATATTTTTGGACGATAGCTGTCCTTTATAACTCTGCAGGTTTGTGAATTACAGTGCCCCTGAGCTCCTTTCTTCAACTCGCTTTCTTGTGAGCTGGCCGCAACACCGCAGGATTGCTTCAGGCCCTAATCTGGTTCCGGCACGGCACGCTGAGCCTTTGGTTAATTCCTCTTCCTGGTGGGAAATGAGAGTTAAATTTGCCCGTCCAGACACCTCCAGCTAGTCTCTCATTGGTTCTCCCTATTCCTGTTCATCTTCCGCAGAAATTGCAAATGGGCCAAACAGGAGGTTAAAGGCACTGACTCTCCAAGTCGGGAGAGTGTTAGTAAAGCGTCTGGAATGTTACACCCGAGTACCAGGGGACGAGAATTGAGACATATTGGAACACGTCTCCCGATCACACGGTTGATCATACTCTGGGTTCCACGTGCATGTTTTACCTGAAGGAAGAATCCCTTAAACCTGGAGAGTTGAGACCCGTGGAATGGGTACCAAGCAATATGACTTCAAAGGGTCTTCATTTGCTCACCGAACCTCTCCAATCCTATCACTGCTGCGTTTATGCCCCTGTACACACGCTTGATTCTCTTTCAGAGACATAGCAATCCATAGGTTTTAAGATACTTACTAGTCAGGTACATTCTTAGGCGTTTAATATGGGCTGTTGAGTCCATTTCGTTGAGCAAGGAGTAGTTCTTGTCTATTCCATATTTGGCTTAAGGAACTTTATCTGTGCTCATTTCAATCTCTGGTTTTATGCAGCACCCCAACTCACCTTTCCCCTTAAGCAAGCATAAGTTGGTTTTCTAAATTTGAGACCCTGTTCTGTTTTGTAATCCAGTTCCTGTGTAGCCAAGTTTACATTCCGTGTATTAGTGATATCTTATGATGTTTCTTTTTCTGTGTGACTTATTTCAGTTAGAATCATCATACCTGAATCCACTCATTATGCTGCTATGGGCCTGATGACATAGATTTCATTGCTGAGTGATATTGCATTGTACGTAAGTACCACAACTTCTTTATCCATTTTTCACTTTCTGCGATATTGAACTTGTACCGTAAACGAGGTTCTTGTAAACAGAGCCGTCCCAAACATTGGGGTGGCTGTGTCTTTCTGATTTTAATTTCCCAAGCTACAGGACCATAAGTGGAAGTGCCCTAGGCTCTGTTGCTTTGTTTTTTAGATGTTTCAGGAAACACCATACACCTCTCCCGAGTGGCTGTTGGCAATTTACATCCCGCCCATCAGCATAACAAGGCTCCCAGTTCTCCATGGCCTGTCCTGCCTTTCTGGATTTTACACTTTTTTCAGATGGCCCTTTTGACCGGGGGGAAGTGAGACTTCATTGTAGTGCAGATTTCCTTTGCAAGCTTGCTTGGTTGGCCAAAAAGGGCGTATGCGTTTTTTCCTGAATATATTCAGGAAAAAACGCATACGCCCTTTTTGGCCAAGTGCATCATTGTGTACGTTCTGCCTCTTTTCCTATGCTTTAAATGCAATTCCAGTCTACCTCCTGAAATCGGTTTCCTGCAATTCTGCCCCGCTTTCAAGTCCTCTTGGCAGCCTTACTTCAGTATATTTTTGGACGATAGCTGTCATTTATAAGTCTGCAGGTTTGTGAATTACAGTGCCCCTGAGCTCCTTTCTTCAACTCGCTTTCTTGTGAGCTGGCCGCAACACCGCAGGATTGCTTCAGGCCCTAATCTGGTTCTGGCACGGCACGCTGAGCCTTTGGTTAATTCCTCTTCCTGGTGGGAAATGAGAGTTAAATTTGCCCGTCCAGACACCTCCAGCTAGTCTCTCATTGGTTCTCCCTATTCCTGTTCATCTTCCGCAGAAATTGCAAATGGGCCAAACAGGAGGTTAAAGGCACTGACTCTCCAAGTCGGGAGAGTGTTAGTAAAGCGTCTGGAATGTTACACCCGAGTACCAGGGGACGAGAATTGAAACATATTGGAACACGTTTCCTGATCACAAGGTTGATCATACTCTGGGTTCCACATGCATGTTTTAGCTGAAGGAAGAATCCCTTAAACCTGGAGAGTTGAGACCCGTGGAATGGGTACCATGCAATATGACTTCAAAGGGTCTTCATTTGCTCACCGAACCTCTCCAATCCTATCACTGCTGTGTATATGCCCCTGTACACACGCTTGATTCTCTTTTGGAGACATAGCAGTCCATAGATTTTAAGATACTTAGTAGTCAGGTACATTATTAGGCATTTAGTATGGGGTGATGAGTCCATTTCGTTGAGCAAGGAGTAGCTTTTGTCTATTCCATATTTGGCTTAAGGAACTTTATCTGTGCTCATTTCAATCTCTGGTTTTATGCAGCATCCCAGCTCACCTTTCCCCTTAAGCAAGCATAAGTTGGTTTTCTAAATTTGAGACCCTGTTCTGTTTTGTAATCCAGTTCCTCTGTAGCCAAGTTAAATCCCGTGTATTAATGATATCTTATGATGTTTCTTTTTCTGTGTGACTTATTTCAGTTAGAATCATCATACCTGAATCCACTCATTATGCTGCTACGGGCCTGATGACATAGATTTCATTGCTGAGTGATATTGCATTGTACGTAAGTACCACAACTTCTTTATCCATTTTTCTCTTTCTGTGCTGTTGAACTTGTACCGTAAACGAGGTTCTTGTAAACAGAGCCTTCCCAAACTTTGGGGTGGCTGTGTCTTTTTGATTTTATTTTCCCTAAGCTATAGGACCATAAGTGGAAGTGCCGTAGGCTGTGTTGCTTTGTTTTTTAGATGTTTCAGGAAACACTATACACCTCTCCCGAGTGGCTGTTGGCAATTTACATCCCGCCCATCAGCATAACAAGGCTCCCAGTTCTCCATGGCCTGTCCTGCCTTTCTGGATTTTACACTTTTTTCAGATGGCCCTTTTGACCGGGGGGAAGTGAGACTTCATTGTAGTGCAGATTTCCTTTGCAAGCTTGCTTGGTTGGCCAAAAAGGGCGTATGCGTTTTTTCCTGAATATATTCAGGAAAAAACGCATACGCCCTTTTTGGCCAAGTGCATCATTGTGGACGTTCTGCCTCTTTTCCTATGCTTTAAATGCAATTCCAGTCTACCTCCTGAAATCGGTTTCCTGCAATTCTGCCCCGCTTTCAAGTCCTCTTGGCAGCCTTACTTCAGTATATTTTTGGACGATAGCTGTCCTTTATAACTCTGCAGGTTTGTGAATTACAGTGGCCCTGAGCTCCTTTCTTCAACTCGCTTTCTTGTGAGCTGGCCGCAACACCGCAGGATTGCTTCAGGCCCTAATCTGGTTCCGGCACGGCACGCTGAGCCTTTGGTTAATTCCTCTTCCTGGTGGGAAATGAGAGTTAAATTTGCCCGTCCAGACACCTCCAGCTAGTCTCTCATTGGTTCTCCCTATTCCTGTTCATCTTCCGCAGAAATTGCAAATGGGCCAAACAGGAGGTTAAAGGCACTGACTCTCCAAGTCGGGAGAGTGTTAGTAAAGCGTCTGGAATGTTACACCCGGCTACAAGGGGACGAGAATTGAGACATATTGGAACACGTCTCCCGATCACACGGTTGATCATACTCTGGGTTCCACGTGCATGTTTTAGCTGAAGGAAGAATCCCTTAAACCTGGAGAGTTGAGACCCGTGGAATGGGTACCATGCAATATGACTTCAAAGGGTCTTCATTTGCTCACCGAACCTCTCCAATCCTATCACTGCTGCGTTTATGCCCCTGTACACACGCTTGATTTTCTTTCAGAGACATAGCAATCCATAGGTTTTAAGATACTTACTAGTCAAGTACATTCTTAGGCGTTTAATATGGGGTGTTGAGTCCATTTCGTTGAGCAAGGAGTAGTTCTTGTCTATTCCATATTTGGCTTAAGGAACTTTATCTGTGCTCATTTCAATCTCTGGTTTTATGCAGCACCCCAACTCACCTTTCCCCTTAAGCAAGCATAAGGTGGTTTCCTAAATTTGAGACCCTGTTCTGTTTTGTAATCCAGTTCCTGTGTAGCCAAGTTTACATTCCGTGTATTAATGATATCTTATGATGTTTCTTTTTCTGTGTGACTTATTTCAGTTAGAATCATCATACCTGAATCCACTCATTATGCTGCTACGGGCCTGATGACATAGATTTCATTGCTGAGTGATATTGCATTGTACGTAAGTACCACAACTTCTTTATCCATTTTTCACTTTCTGCGATATTGAACTTGTACCGTAAACGAGGTTCTTGTAAACAGAGCCGTCCCAAACTTTGGGGTGGCTGTGTCTTTTTGATTTTAATTTCCCTAAGCTATAGGACCATAAGTGGAAGTGCCCTAGGCTCTGTTGCTTTGTTTTTTAGATGTTTCAGGAAACACTATACACCTCTCCAGAGTGGCTGTTGGCAATTTACATCCCGCCCATCAGCATAACAAGGCTCCCAGTTCTCCATGGCCTGTCCTGCCTTTCTGGATTTTACACTTTTTTCAGATGGCCCTTTTGACCGGGGGGAAGTGAGACTTCATTGTAGTGCAGATTTCCTTTGCAAGCTTGCTTGGTTGGCCAAAAAGGGCGTATGCGTTTTTTCCTGAATATATTCAGGAAAAAACGCATACGCCCTTTTTGGCCAAGTGCATCATTGTGGACGTTCTGCCTCTTTTCCTATGCTTTAAATGCAATTCCAGTCTACCTCCTGAAATCGGTTTCCTGCAATTCTGTCCCGCTTTCAAGTCCTCTTGGCAGCCTTACTTCAGTATATTTTTGGACGATAGCTGTCCTTTATAATTCTGCAGGTTTGTGAATTACAGTGCCCCTGAGCTCCTTTCTTCAACTCGCTTTCTTGTGAGCTGGCCGCAACACCGCAGGATTGCTTCAGGCCCTAATCTGGTTCCGGCACGGCACGCTGAGCCTTTGGTTAATTCCTCTTCCTGGTGGGAAATGAGAGTTAAATTTGCCCGTCCAGACACCTCCAGCTAGTCTCTCATTGGTTCTCCCTATTCCTGTTCATCTTCCGCAGAAATTGCAAATGGGCCAAACAGGAGGTTAAAGGCACTGACTCTCCAAGTCGGGAGAGTGTTAGTAAAGCGTCTGGAATGTTACACCCGAGTACCAGGGGACGAGAATTGAGACATATTGGAACACGTCTCCCGATCACACGGTTGATCATACTCTGGGTTCCACGTGCATGTTTTACCTGAAGGAAGAATCCCTTAAACCTGGAGAGTTGAGACCCGTGGAATGGGTACCAAGCAATATGACTTCAAAGGGTCTTCATTTGCTCACCGAACCTCTCCAATCCTATCACTGCTGCGTTTATGCCCCTGTACACACGCTTGATTCTCTTTCAGAGACATAGCAATCCATAGGTTTTAAGATACTTACTAGTCAGGTACATTCTTAGGCGTTTAATATGGGCTGTTGAGTCCATTTCGTTGAGCAAGGAGTAGTTCTTGTCTATTCCATATTTGGCTTAAGGAACTTTATCTGTGCTCATTTCAATCTCTGGTTTTATGCAGCACCCCAACTCACCTTTCCCCTTAAGCAAGCATAAGTTGGTTTTCTAAATTTGAGACCCTGTTCTGTTTTGTAATCCAGTTCCTGTGTAGCCAAGTTTACATTCTGTGTATTAGTGATATCTTATGATGTTTCTTTTTCTGTGTGACTTATTTCAGTTAGAATCTTCATACCTGAATCCACTCATTATTCTGCTATGGGCCTGATGACATAGATTTCATTGCTGAGTGATATTGCATTGTACGTAAGTACCACAACTTCTTTATCCATTTTTCACTTTCTGCGATATTGAACTTGTACCGTAAACGAGGTTCTTGTAAACAGAGCCGTCCCAAACATTGGGGTGGCTGTGTCTTTCTGATTTTAATTTCCCAAGCTACAGGACCATAAGTGGAAGTGCCCTAGGCTCTGTTGCTTTGTTTTTTAGATGTTTCAGGAAACACCATACACCTCTCCCGAGTGGCTGTTGGCAATTTACATCCCGCCCATCAGCATAACAAGGCTCCCAGTTCTCCATGGCCTGTCCTGCCTTTCTGGATTTTACACTTTTTTCAGATGGCCCTTCTGACCGGGGACAAGTGAGACTTCATTGTAGTGCAGATTTCCTTTGCAAGCTTGCTTGGTTTTCCAAAAAGGGCGTATGCGTTTTTTCCTGAATATATTCAGGAAAAAACGCATACGCCCTTTTTGGCCAAGTGCATCATTGTGGACGTTCTGCCTCTTTTCCTATGCTTTAAATGCAATTCCAGTCTACCTCCTGAAATCGGTTTCTTGCAATTCTGTCCCGCTTTCAAGTCCTCCTGGCAGCCTTACTTCAGTATATTTTGGACGATAGCTGTCATTTATAACTCTGCAGGTTTGTGAATTACAGTGTCCCTGAGCTCCTTTCTTCAACTCGCTTTCTTGTGAGCTGGCCGCAACACCGCAGGATTGCTTCAGGCCCTAATCTGTTTCCGGCTCGGCACGCTGTGCCTTTGGTTAATTCCTCTTCCTGGTGGGAAATGAGAGTTAAGTTTGCCCGTCCAGACACCTCCAGCTAGTCTCTCATTGGTCCTCCCTATTCCTGTTCATCTTCCGCAGAAATTGCAAACTGGGCAAAACAGGAGGTTAAAGGCACTGACTCCCCAAGTCGGGAGAGTGTTAGTAAAGCGTCTGGAATGTTGCACCCGAGTAACAGGGGACGAGAACTGAGACATATTGGAACACGTTTCCTGATCACAAGGTTGATCATACTCTGGGTTCCACATGCATGTTTTAGCTGAAGGAAGAATCCCTTAAACCTGGAGAGTTGAGACCCGTGGAATGGGTACCATGCAATATGACTTCAAAGGGTCTTCATTTGCTCACCGAACCTCTCCAATCCTATCACTGCTGTGTATATGCCCCTGTACACACGCTTGATTCTCTTTTGGAGACATAGCAATCCATAGATTTTAAGATACTTAGTAGTCAGGTACATTATTAGGCATTTAGTATGGGGTGATGAGTCCATTTCGTTGAGCAAGGAGTAGCTTTTGTCTATTCCATATTTGGCTTAAGGAACTTTATCTGTGCTCATTTCAATCTCTGGTTTTATGCAGCATCCCAGCTCACCTTTCCCCTTAAGCAAGCATAAGTTGGTTTTCTAAATTTGAGACCCTGTTCTGTTTTGTAATCCAGTTCCTGTGTAGCCACGTTAAATCCCGTGTATTAGTGATATCTTATGATGTTTCTTTTTCTGTGTGACTTATTTCAGTTAGAATCATCATACCTGAATCCACTCATTATGCTGCTACGGGCCTGATGACATAGATTTCATTGCTGAGTGATATTGCATTGTACGTAAGTACCACAACTTCTTTATCCATTTTTCACTTTCTGTGCTGTTGAACTTGTACCGTAAACGAGGTTCTTGTAAACAGAGCCTTCCCAAACTTTGGGGTGGCTGTGTCTTTTTGATTTTAATTCCCCTAAGCTATAGGACCATAAGTGGAAGTGCCCTAGGCTCTGTTGCTTTATTTTTTAGATGTTTCAGGAAACACCATACACCTCTCCCGAGTGGCTGTTTGCAATTTACATCCCGCCCATCAGCATAACAAGGCGCCCAGTTCTCCATGGCCTGTCCTGCCTTTCTGGATTTTACGCTTTTTTCAGGTGGCCCTTTTGACCGGGGGGAATTGAAACTTCATTGTAGTGCAGATTTCCTTTGCAAGCTTGCTTGGTTGGCCAAAAAGGGCGTATGCGTTTTTTCCTGAATATATTCAGGAAAAAACGCATACGCCCTTTTTGGCCAAGTGCATCATTGTGGACGTTCTGCCTCTTTTCCTATGCTTTAAATGCAATTCCAGTCTACCTCCTGAAATCGGTTTCCTGCAATTCTGCCCCGCTTTCAAGTCCTCTTGGCAGCCTTACTTCAGTATATTTTTGGACGATAGCTGTCATTTATAACTCTGCAGGTTTGTGAATTACAGTGCCCCTGAGCTCCTTTCTTCAACTCGCTTTCTTGTGAGCTGGCCGCAACACCGCAGGATTGCTTCAGGCCCTAATCTGGTTCCGGCACGGCATGCTGAGCCGTTGATTAATTCCTCTTCCTGGTGGGAAATGAGAGTTAAATTTGCCCGTCCAGACACCTCCAGCTAGTCTCTCATTGGTTCTCCCTATTCCTGTTCATCTTCCTCAGAAATTGCAAATGGGCCAAACAGGAGGTTAAAGGCACTGACTCTCCAAGTCGGGAGAGTGTTAGTAAAGCGTCTGGAATGTTGCACCCGAGTACCAGGGGACGAGAACTGAGACATATTGGAACACGTCTCCCGATCACACGGTTGATCATACTCTGGGTTCCACGTGCATGTTTTAGCTGAAGGAAGAATCCCTTAAACCTGGAGAGTTGAGACCCGTGGAATGGGTACCATGCAATATGACTTCAAAGGGTCTTCATTTGCTCACCGAACCTCTCCAATCCTATCACTGCTGCGTTTATGCCCCTGTACACACGCTTGATTTTCTTTCAGAGACATAGCAATCCATAGGTTTTAAGATACTTAGTAGTCAGGTACATTCTTAGGCGTTTAATATGGGGTGTTGAGTCCATTTTGTTGAGCAAGGAGTAGTTCTTGTCTATTCCATATTTGGCTTAAGGAACTTTATCTGTGCTCATTTCAATCTCTGGTTTTATGCAGCACCCCAACTCACCTTTCCCCTTAAGCAAGCATAAGTTGGTTTTCTAAATTTGAGACCCTGTTCTGTTTTGTAATCCAGTTCCTGTGTAGCCAAGTTTACATTCCGTGTATTAGTGATATCTTATGATGTTTCTTTTTCTGTGTGACTTATTTCAGATAGAATCATCATACCTGAATCCACTCATTATGCTGCTACGGGCCTGATGACATAGATTTCATTGCTGAGTGATATTGCATTGTACGTAAGTACCACAACATCTTTATCCATTTTTCACTTTCTGCGATATTGAACTTGTCCCGTAAACGAGGTTCTTGTAAACAGAGCCGTCCCAAACTGTGGGGTGGCTGTGTCTTTTTGATTTTAATTTCCCTAAGCTATAGGACCATAAGTGGAAGTGCCCTAGGCTCTGTTGCTTTGTTTTTCGATGTTTCAGGAAACACCATACACTTCTCCCAAGTGGCTGTTGGCAATTTACATCCCGCCCATCAGCATAACAAGGCTCCCAGTTCTCCATGGCCTGTCCTGCCTTTCTGGATTTTACACTTTTTACAGATGGCCTTTTTGACCGGGGAGAAGTGAGACTTCATTGTAGTGCAGATTTCCTTTGCAAGCTTGCTTGGTTTTCCAAAAAGGGCGTATGCGTTTTTTCCTGAATATATTCAGGAAAAAACGCATACGCCCTTTTTGGCCAAGTGCATCATTGTGGACGTTCTGCCTCTTTTCCTATGTTTTAAATGCAATTCCAGTGTACCTACTGAAATCGGTTTCCTGCAATTCTGTCCCGCTTTCAAGTCCTCTTGGCAGCCTTACTTCAGTATATTTTTAGACAATAGCTGTCATTTATAACTCTGCAGGTTTGTGAATTACAGTGTCCCTGAGCTCCTTTCTTCAACTCGCTTTCTTGTGAGCTAGCCGCAACACCGCAGGATTGCTTCAGGCCCTAATCTGGTTCCGGCACGGCATGCTGAGCCTTTGGTTAATTCCTCTTCCTGGTGGGAAATGAGAGTTAAATTTACCCGTCCAGACACCTCCAGCTAGTCTCTCATTGGTCCTCCCTATTCCTGTTCATCTTCCGCAGAAATGGCAAACTGGGCCAAAGAGGAGGTTAAAGGCACTGACTCTCCAAGTCGGGAGAGTGTTAGTAAAGCGTCTGGAATGTTGCACCCGAGTACCAGGGGACGAGAACTGAGACATATTGGAACACGTATCCCGATCATACGGTTGATCATAATCTGGGTTCCACATGCATGTTTTAGCTGAAGGAAGAATGCCTTAAACCTGGAGAGTTGAGACCCGTGGAATGGGTACCATGCAATATGACTTCAAAGGGTCTTCATTTGCTCACCGAACCTCTCCAATCCTATCACTGCTGCGTTTATCGCCCTGTACACACGCTTCATTCTCTTTCGGAGACATAGCAATCCATAGGTTTTAAGATATTTACTAATCAGGTACATTCTTAGGCATTTAATATGGGGTGTTGAGTCCATCTCGTTGAGCAAGGAGTAGTTCTTGTCTATTCCATATTTGGCTTAAGGAACTTTATCTGTGCTCATTTCAATCTCTGGTTTTATGCAGCACCCCAACTCACCTTTCCCCTTAAGCAAGCATAAGTTGGTTTTCTAAATTTGAGACCCTGTTCTGTTTTGTAATCCAGTTCCTGTGTAGCCAAGTTTACATTCCGTGTATTAGTGATATCTTATGATGTTTCTTTTTCTGTGTGACTTATTTCAGTTAGAATCATCATACCTGAATCCACTCATTATGCTGCTACGGGCCTGATGACATAGATTTCATTGCTGAGTGATATTGCATTGTACGTAAGTACCACAACATCTTTATCCATTTTTCACTTTCTGCGATATTGAACTTATCCCGTAAACGAGGTTCTTGTAAACAGAGCCATCCCAAACTGTGGGGTGGCTGTGTCTTTTATATTTTAATTTCCCTAAGCTATAGGACCATAAGTGGAAGTGCCCTAGGCTCTGTTGCTTTGTTTTTAGATGTTTCAGGAAACACCATACACTTCTCCCAAGTGGCTATTGGCAATTTACATCCCGCCCTTGAGCATAACAAGGCTCCCAGTTCTCCATGGCCTGTCCTGCCTTTCTGGATTTTACACTTTTTACAGATGGCCCTTCTGACCGGGGACAAGTGAGACTTCATTGTAGTGCAGATTTCCTTTGCAAGCTTGCTTGGTTTTCCAAATAGGGCGTATGTATTTTTTCCTGAATATATTCAGGAAAAAACGCATACGCCCTTTTTGGCCAAGTGCATCATTGTGGACGTTCTGCCTCTTTTCCTATGCTTTAAATGCAATTCCAGTCTACCTCCTGAAATCGGTTTCCTGCAATTCTGCCGTGCTTTCAATGCCTCTTCATAGCCTTTCCTCAATATACTTTTTGAAAATAGTTGGCCTTTATAATTCTGCACGTTTTTGAATTGCAGTTGCCCTTAGCTCCATTTTTCAGCTCTTATTTTTGTGATATTCCCTCATAACCACAGGATTCCTTCAGGCCATATTCTTCTTCTGGTACGCCTTGCTGTGCCTTTGTTTAATTCTGCTTACTGATGTTAAATTAGAGTGACATGTGCCCATTGAAACCGCTACAGCTAGTTTCTCACTGGTTCCCCCTATTCCCATTCATCCTCCGCACTAACTGCAGACTGTGCGATACCAGAACTTAAAGGCATTGACTCTCCATGTGGGGTTTTTGTTAGTAAAGCGGCATGAATGTCGATCCGGAGACCCAGGAGAGGAACAATGAGGTGCGTTTTAGAAACCTTTCCCGATCATATGGTATACCTGTCGCTGGGTTTCCCAAGCATGGTTTAGCTGTAGGAAGATTCCCTTCAACCTGGAGTGTTGGGACCCTTGGAATGAGTAGCATGAAGTATTGCATTAAACTTTCGGCAGTTGCTCACCAAAGCTCACCAATCCTCTCAGCCCCAAGTGTCCAGCCTTATGTCTTATCCAGCTGTGGGTTTATATGTGGTCAATCCAGGTTGCATCACAGCCCCTGAGCGAATATTGTAAGAATTTTTCTCTCTTTGATTGTTTCTGCGTTTTGTTTTTAAAATTTATTTCTATAATGGGGTTTAGCTCATTTTCATTGCTGTGTTTGTGCTGCTCTGCACACACTTGATTCCCTTATGAAGATATGTCAATACATGGGTCTTAAGATTCTTATTACTCAGATTTATTTCTGTGCAGTGTATTGGGTGTGTTGAGGCCAGTTCATTGAGCAAGGTGTAGATCTTGTCTAATACTTATTTGGTTTATTGAACGGTATCTGTGCTAATTTCAAACTCTGGTTTTATGCATCACCCCACCTCTCCTTTCCCCTTAAGCTGATATAAGTGTGTTTTCTAAATGTGAGACACTGTTCTGTTATGTAATTCATTTTTTGTGCAGCCATATTTACCCTCCCTCTATAAGTGATATCTTATGATATGTTTCTTTTTCTGTTTGACTAATTTCAAGTAGTATTATCGGACCTAAATCCACTCTTTATCCTTCTACTAGCCTTATTACATTGATTTCATGGTGAAGAGATATTCCATTGTACATAAGTGCCACATCTTCTTTATCCATTGTTCTCTTTCCTGGGATATTTAAGGTGTACTGAAGTTGAGGTTCTTGTAAACAGAGTAGCCCTAAACTGTGGTGTGCTTGTGTCTTGTTGATTTTTAGACTTCCCTAGATATACTCCCATGATTGGAAGTGTCCTATGCTCTGTAGCTCTGTTTTTTAGATGATTTAGGAACCACCATACACTTCTCCAGAGTGGCTCTTGGCAGTTCACACACTGCCCATCAGCGTATAAAGGCTCCCTGTTCTCCATGGCCTGTCCTGCATTTCTGGTTTTTACAATTGTTTAGGATGGCCCTTTTGACCAGTGGGAAATGAGACTTCTTTGTTGTGCACATTTGCATTGCTTGCTTGCTTCATTGCCCATAAATTGTGTATGCATTTTTTCCTGGATATAATCAGGAAAAAACGCATACGCCCTTTTGGGCCAACTGCATCATTGTCGAAATTCTGCCGTTTTTCATGTGCTTTAAAGACGAGTCCAATCTATCTCTTGAAATCTGTTTCTTGCAATTCTGTCTGCATTCAGATCCTCTTCTTTGCCTTACCTCAACATATTTTTGGACGTTAGTTTTCATTTATAACTCTGCAGATTTGTGAATTGCAGTGACCCTGAGCTCCATTTTTTAAGTTGCTCTTTTGTGAGCTGGCCTCAAATCCGCAGGATTGCTTCCGGCCCTATATTGGCTCGGGCGAGGCGGGCTGAGCCTTTTTGCAATTCTTATTCTTAATGGGAAATTAGAGTGATATGTGCCCGTCCAAACCCCTACAACTATTCTCTCATTGGTTCCCCCTTTTCCCGTTCATCCTCCTCACAATTTGCAAAATGTGTGAAACAGAAGTTGAAATGTGCTGATTCTCCAAGTGGGGAGATTCTAAGTAACGTGGCTGGAATGGTGAACAGGAGCACCAGGAGAGGATAAATGAGCTGCATTTTAGACACATCTCCCGATCACATGGTGTACAGTCCTCTGGGTTTTCCATGCATGTTTTAGCTGTAGGAAGATCCCTTGAACCTGCAGATTTGGGACCCATTGAATGGGTACCAGGTAGTGTTACTTTAAAGGGTGTGCATTTCCTCATCCAACCTCACATTTCTCTTAGTGCAAACAGTTTCCAGCCTTATGTCTCATCCTGCTGTGGGTCTAGACGTGTTCAATCCATGTTGCATCACCGTCCCTGAGGAAAAGTTGTAAGAGGTTTTCTCTGTCTCTCTGTCGTTTATTTTTTTCAATTTATTACTATATTGGTTACAGCTTATTTTCAAAGCTCTGTTTCTTGCTGCTGTACATCCACTTGATTCACGTACAGAGAGACATCAGTAAATTCTTTTTCAGATTCTTACCAGTCGTATATATTCTTTTCCGGTGACTTGAGTGTGCTGAGTGCAGTTCTTTTAGCTACCGTGTAGGCCTTGTTGATTATCAGTTTGGTATTTGGAATGGTATCTTTGCTAATTTCAACCTCTTGGATGATGTCTCACCCCTCCCCACCTTTCCCGTTTAGCAGCCTTATGCGTGTTTTCTACATATTTGACTATGTTTTTGTTTTGTAAGTTATTTCATGTGTAGCTATTTTGGATTCCACCTTTAAGTGATATCTTATGATATGTGTCTTTTTCTTTTTGAATTATGTCACTTAGAATGATCATACGTAACTCCTCTGGAGTTGTTACAACTGGCCATATTTCATTGATTTCCAGGCTGAGTAATATTCCACTCTACATAAGTACCACATCTCTATCCATGTTTTCCCTCCAGAGACATTTAAGTTATATCCTAGTCGAGGATCTTTTAAACAGAGAGGCGGTAAATATTGGGGTGCCTGTGTCCTCTCGATTTTTGTTTTTCCCAAGATATACGCCCATGAGTGCAAGTGCCCTATGCTCTGTAGCTCATTTTTTAGATGCTTTAGTAAACACAATACACTTCTCCAGAATGGCCGTTGGCAATATACATTTCCACTATAAGTCTCACAGGGCTCCCTCTTCTCCTTGCCCTGTCCTGCATTTCTGTTGTTTACGCTTTATGAGGATGGCTCTTCTGACTGATCTGAAGTGATATCTTTTGTAGTATTGATTTCCAGTGCCCACCTGTTTGGTTGGCTAAAAAAGTGTATGCCCTTTTCTTGAATATATACAGAAAAAAACGCATACACCCTTTTTGGCCAACTGCAATGTTGGCAATGTTCAGCCCCTTTTCTTGTGCTTAATGGTGAGTCCTTTCTACCTCCTCAAATCCCTTTCCTGCCATTCTCCCTTGCTTACAAGTCCTTTTCTCTGACTTTCCTCAAGACATTTTTCAGTGATAGATATTTTCAACTCTGCAGTTCGTGAATTTTACTGCCCCTGAGTTCCATTGTTCAACTTGTGTTTATGGGAACTGGCCACAAAGCAGTGGGATTTCCTCAAGCCCTATACTGTTTCCATGGGCAACCCTAGCCTTTGGTCAATTCGTCTTCCTGATTGGAAATTAGAGTGACATGTGCCTGTCTGAACACCTAGGACTTGTCTCTCATTGTTCCTCATCCTTCCGCTTCATCCTCTGGACAAATTCCAAACTGTACGCAACAGGATGTTGACAGTGCTGCCATCTCCAAGTGGGGAGACTGTTAGTAAAGACGCTGGAGGGGCGAACCCGAGCACCAGGAGATGAGGAGATGAGATGCCTTTTCCAAACTCTTCCCGATCAGACGGTATACCATCCTCTGGGTGTGACAGACATGTTTTAGCAGTAGGAAGAGTCCCATTCATGTAAGGAGAACACCAGGGCTTTTTCAAAATCAGTGTCTCCCCGAAACCCAAACTGGGGAATTTTTTAAGCTACGGCTACACATATGTTCATTAAGGGCCTTGGGAAGTAGGCAGAGTTCAAACTTTAGATGATTGAAGTCTTCAGGGTCAGAAGCACTCACCACCAGCTTCCCTTAGGTTACACTTTAACTGTCATTGATAGATGATGTCAATAAAAATATCTATTCTTTTTCAGATTATTTCCCCTTATAGGTTATTGCAAAATGTTGAGTGTAGTTCCCTGTGCTATACAGTAGTTCCTTGTTGATGATCTATTTTATACATAGCAGTGTGTATGTGTTAATCCCAAACTGTTAGTTTATCCCTCCTCCCACCTTTCCCCTTTGGTAATAATAAATTATAAGATTTTATACTTCTCAGAAATGGGAGAGCTGAAAGAGAGGTATCATTTTCAATGGAAAAGCATTTAAAACAAGATTGAAGCTTTAACCAAGATTATTAGATGTACATCTTTGGAAAGAAATCACTTCGTTTCTCTAATATTGACCTGACAAATAAGACAAACCTTTTCACTGAACTTGCTTATAATAAAGTGATGGAAATAGCCAATGGAAGCGTTAGAAACATCTTATTTTACCCGAGCCTTATACACTGTTCTATGTTAACTACAGTTTGGCTCACACATCTGTTCATTGAGGTTACAATAGTCTCAATTTCTGTTACTGATCCTCCAGAGTGGACCCCAACAAGTGTCCCCCTGCCCAGTGTCATTGGGGCCAACAGATCGAGGCTGAGTTTGGTTCACAAGCAAAGGAAACTTTATATTTTGATCAGAGAATGGAGAGGTGAGAGCATGCACTACCCCGTGGGCTGTGGGCTGGGCTGCTGTGTAGAGATCCTGTCAGAGTCAGTGGGAGGGAGGGGGCGGAGCTCTGGAGGGCCGGGTTGGCTGCAGCTCAGGCTCTATATCGCGGAGTCTGCACTGGGCCCCAGGAGCTGAGGTGTCGTCCCAGCCATTCTGCACTAGGAAATCTGGTCTGAAGTGCCGGGTGTGGAACCTCTGCATGCGAGACCCTAGGAGTATGTGAAATTAGACAAAGCACAAAGGATAAAAAAGGTCAGACTTGACTTTATTGCCCAGATTCCATTTTTATCTCCCAGGGATTTTTAATGGGCTTTGCTGGGGACAAACCCCTCCTCTGCCTTTTGTCCCGTTCCTCATTCTTGGAGTGCTGAGGGTGCAGACCCTTCTTCTGTAACTGCTGAGTGCTGAGTTGGGAGCCCTCATACCCAGGGACGAGGGTCAGAACTTCTCCCCAGCAGCCTCCAGGTGACGTTGATTGTCCCCAGGCCCCCTGCCTCCTTGCTCGTCCGCCTGAGCACCAGCATTGGAAGTGTTATAGATTCTAATGACCTTTAAGGGTCCAGGAAAGAGATGTGCAGAGATGCTGTGGGGGCCGGTTTCACCCCGCCCCACATTTGTTCGGCCACCTTAGGCTGACCGTTTCTGCCAGCCTAGATGCTCTGACCAGTAGTCTGCGCTTTCTTCAATTAGGCCCCTGAATTAACGTACAAACAGCACCAGGTGTCAGAGCCCTGCCCGCTCAACTCCCAGACAGTCCAGGGTCAGTGGTGATCAAGGACCATGATGGCCACTGAGTCAACAGCCTTTTGAAGTAAACAGGAGTCCAGCCAGTCTTATTGGCCACCATCAGCATGGTGTCTGTAGGCTTTTCTATGGTGACAGTGTGATATACGGTTCCCCCACCAAGATTATTAGCTCCCCTCTGGGTGCAGTAAGTCCTGCAAGCAGTAGTCTACTCTTTTGGGACACACTCTTGTTGTTTTATGAGAGAAACTCCAGGTCAAGTGATGTTCACACGAGTCGTCATGGTGCCCTGTTGCCCCCGGTTATCTCTCTGGATGTTGGAGTTGGAGGGCCTCCTCACTCGAGGTTGGTGTGCCCACGGAGCGAACCCTGCAACTTCAGGGTATGGTTGGTGGTTAGGATCACCACGTGGGGTCCTTTTCCCTTAGGAGGGAGGTGGCCTTTTGGGCTGCTGATTTCCAGGTTTTTAGATACCGCCAGTATCTTGGCCAGATGTGGCAGTAGGCCAAGCCCCTTGGTGACCGTAGTTTATCCTACCTGGATGGCATTCTTGCATTGTTCCATTTCAAGTGGTCCCAGTTTTTGCACTAATTCTCCAATGGCGATTCACCTTTCACCAGGAATGTAAAGATCAAAGGGTTTAGCTAAATTAGGGAGTTCCAGGGCAAGGGTCTGAATTGACTGCTCTTTCCATTCTTGAAAGGCCACTTCTGGATTCTATTCAAAAGGATCATCATCTTTTCCTTTCAGTGTTTCATATAGAGGCCCAGCTAGTAGACTGTAGTTAGGGATCCAGAAGCAGCAAACCCTGGCCTCCCCAGGAACCCCTAAGCTGTCTTCTAGTTTTAGAAAGGGGTAAGGCTGAAAATGGTTTCTTCCCTTTCCTGGGATGGGCTTCTCCGACCTTCTGTGAGAATGAAGCCCAGGCAGGTCACCGCAGTCTGTGATATTTGAGCTTTTTCTTGGACAACTTCTATCCTTTATTGGCTTGGTAGTTCAGAGGCCTCCTTAGTAGGGCTGGTGATCAGAATGTCGTCTGTGTACTGAAGGAGGGTTTCCTTTTCCAGAGGTAGAACTTTTAGGTCTTTAGCTAAGCTTTCCCCAAAGATGGTGTGGGAATTTTTGCACCCTTGGGGCAAGACGGCCCGGAAGTATTGTTTTAGTTGTATGTTGAGTCCTGCCACCCACAAGCCAAAATTTCTTGTGACTCTGGGACTAATGGAATACAAAAGAAGGCATCATTGAAGACTAATACAGAATACCATGTCCTGGTGGTTGGTAGAATGACCAGCAGGGTGTAGGAATTAGGAGCAACTGGAGGTATATCCTCGGTGGCTTCACTGACTGTCCTGACATCCTTTACCAGGTCCCCAGCAGCCCATGGGGCTCTCGTGGTCAGACCAATCCCAGAATATGGAGCTCACCTGGGCAGGTACCCCACCCCCACCCCAGCCCACGGGGCTCTCGTGGTCAGGCCCCTCCCAGGATACAGAGCTACCCTTGCAGGTACCGTGGCAGGGCTGGGCACACAGGAACCGTGCACATAGCCCTCATTGCAGAGCACCCCCAGCTCACCTGTCGCTCAGAGCTGACACAGAGCACCTCAGAGCAGGACTTGAACTAACAAACAGCAGCTGCGACAGGTCTGTGACCCTGGGCATCACTCTGTGCGGCCTCCCTCCACCTGGTCTTCCAGAGACTTCCACTGCACCCGGGGCACCAGGCCTCTGTCTCCAACCACCACCCACCCCTCCTCTCCCTGACTCCTGGGTTCCTCTCATTAGGAGAGGGTTTTCTTGAAGTTGTCTCCCACTCATGGGCCAGATAAAATGATTAGAAAACAAGCCAAAGCTGCAGCCCCTTGTCTATCCTGACTCTCAGGAGCCCACACCTGTTCCTTGGACCTGGCCGGTTCAGCAAGTTCCATTTTCTGCAACTGTGAGCCCCTGAGGGGTGATGATTGGCTGAGCTGGGCAGCCTAACCGTGCCGGCCAGCCCTCCCCAGGTGTGCCTGGGTTGAGATCAATATAAATACCACTCCAGGCAGCAAGAGCCCCTGCAGCCGTGCCTGACGCCATTTTCTCTGCCCTGTCAGCAGTCTCGGGGCTGGGCTGGTGGGAGGGAGTGAGAGGCCACGGCTTTGTGGGTGGCCCAGTGTGAGTGGGGCTCTGCTGGACTTTCTGCAGCAGTTGCCAGGCTGCCACCTGCTAAAGAAGAGGATGTGTCACCCATACCTGCTGCTGGAATTTCTCCCTGGGCAGAGGTGAGGAAGGAAAAAAGCAGTGGGGGCAGGGACAGGACGGGTATCTCAGGCAGGGAAATGGAAATCTTCCAGAAGAGCACCCAGGGCCAGGACCATCCTGGCTGGCCTGCAGGCACCAAGTCGGCCGGCATGCTGTCACTCGTGTGGCTCTATGGCCCTTCCTCTAGGCTTTCAAGTCCTTGTATATATTCAGGTGTTTTACCTGGGACGGGTGGGAACAGTTCAGCAGCAGCTGGCCTGGGGCTCATCTCACGTTTACTCACAGATGCCTCGGCATGGTCCCCCAGGCTTGTAATGAGGACACTCCTTGTGGTGTGGCTGCTGGCTGCATGCGAGCGGAATCCCCACCTCTGACCAACTTCAGAATTGTCTATCACTGGAGCAAGTGCCCTGATTGGGTTTTCATCTGTATAACTGGTGGGTTCTGTTTTGTTTTTTTCTTTTTTGTTTCAAGGTAGGTTTTATTCCTCTTTTTTGTACTTATGGATGTAAGCATGGAAATAATTCATTCATATAAATACATGTATGTGAAGGGAATAACATTTTTCCGTTTTTTAAAAAATTTTATTTTTCATTTTATTTTATTTATTTTTTATACAGCAGGTTCTTATTGGTTATCTATTTTATACATATAAATGTATACATGTCAATCCCAATCTCCCAACTCCTCCCACCGCCACCCCCCCCATGGCTTTCCCCTCTTTGTGTCCATACATTTGTTCTCTACATCTGTGTCTCTATTTCTTCCCTTCAAACCGGTTAATCTGTACAGTTTTTCTAGGTTCCACATATATGCGTTAATATACAATATTTGTTTTTCTCTTTCTGACTTACTTCACTCTGTATGACAGTCTCTAGATCCATCGACGTCTCTACAAATGACCCAATTTCATTCCTTTTTATGGCTAATAGTCCATTTTATATATGTACCACATCTTTATCCATTTGTCTGTCTGTGGGCATTTAGGTTGCTTCCATTACCTGGCTATTGTAAATAGTGCTGCAATGAACATTGTGGTGAATGTGTCTTTTTGATTTATGGTTTTCTCTGGGTATATGCCCAGTAGTGGGTTGCTGGATCATATGGTAATTCTATTTTTAGTTTTTTAAGGAACCTCCATACTGTTCTCCATAGTGACTATCAATTTACATTCCCACCAATCGTGGAAGAGGGTTCCTTTTCTCCACACCCTCTCCAGCATTTGTTGTTTGTAGATTTTCTGATGATGCCCATTCTAACAGGTGTGAGGTGATACCACATTGTAGTTTTGATTTGCATTTCTCTAATAATTAGTGATGTAGAGCAGCTTTTCATGTGCTCCTTGGCCATCTCTACGTCTTTTTGGAAGAAATGTCTATTTAGATCTTCTGCCCATTTTTGTATTGGGTTGTTTGTTTTTTTAATATTGAGCTGCATCAGCTGTTTATATATATTGGAGATTAATCCTTTGTCCATTGATTCAGTTGCAAATATATTCTCCCATTCTGAGGGTTGTCTTTTTGTGTTTGTAGTTTCCATTGCTTTGCAAAAGCTTTTACGTTTCATTAGGTCCCATTTGTTTAGTTTTCTTTTTTATGTCATTACTCTAGGAGGTGGATCAAAAAAGATCTTGCTGTGATTTATGTTAGAGTATTCTTCCTATGTTTTCCTCTAAGAGTTTTATACTGTCCGGTCTTACATTAAGGTCTCTAATCCATTTTGAATTTATTTTTGTGTATGGTGTTAGGGGGTGTTCTAATTTCATTCTTTTACATGTAGCTGTCCATTTTTCCCAGCACCACTGATTGAAGACACTGTCTTTTCTCCATTGTATAGTCTTGCCTACTTTGTCATAGATTAGTTGACCATAGGTGTGTAGGTTTATCTCTGGGCTTCTTTCTTTTTTATTTTCCTTTTACACCTTTATTGGAGTATAATTGCTTTACAATGGAGTGTCAGTTTCTGCTGTATAACAAAGTGAATCAATTATACATATACATATATCACCATATCCCCTCCCACCCTCCACATCCCACCCCTTTAGGTGGTCGCAAAGCACCGAGTTGATCTCCCTGTGCTATGTGGCTGCTTCCCAGTAGCTATCGATGTTACATTTGGTAATGTATATATGTCCATGGCACTCTCTCACTTCGTCCCAGCTTACCCTTCCCCCTCCCTGTGTCCTCAAGTCCTTTCTCTATGTCTGTGTCCTTAATCCTGTCCTGCCCCTAGGTTCTTCATAAACTTTTTTCTTTAGATTCCATATATCTCTGTTAGCACACGGTATTTATTTTTCTCTTTCTGACTCACTTCACTGTGTAGGACAGACTCTAAGTCCATCCCCCTCACTACAAATAACTCAGTTTTGTTTCTTTTTATGGCTGAGTAATATTCCATTTATATATGTGCCAGATATTCTTTATCCATTCATCTGTCGATGGACACTTAGGTTGCTTCCATGTCCTGGCTATTGTAAGTAGAACTGCAACGAACATTGTTGTATATAACTCTTTTTGAATTATGGTTTTCTCAGGGCAAATGCCCAGTAGTTGGATTGCTGGGTCGTATGGTACTTCTATTTTTAGTTTTTTAAGGAACCTCTATACTGTTATCCCTAGTGGGTATAGCAATTTACATTCCCAGCAACAGTGCAAGAACGTTCCCTTTTCTCCAGTAAATGCCTCTCCAGCATTTATTGTTTGTAGATTTTTTGATGATTGCCATTCTGACTGCTGGGAGGTGATAACTCACTGTAGTTTTGATTTGCATTTCTCTAATGATTAGTGATGTTCAGCATCCTTTCATGTGTTTATTGGCAATCTGTATATCTCCTTTGGAGAAATGTCTATTTAGGTCTTCTGCCCATTTTTGGATTGTGTTGTTTGTTTTTGTGATATTGAGCTACACGAGCTGCTTGTAAATTTTGGAGATTAATCTTTTGTCATTTGCTTCATTTGAAAACATTTTCTCCCATTCTGAGGGTTGTATTTTCGTCTTGTTTATGTTTTCCTTTGCTGTGCAAAAGCTTTGAAGTTTCATTAGGTCCCATTTGTTTATTTTTGTTTTTATTTCCACTTCTCTAGGAGGTGGGTCAAAAAGGATCTTGCTGTGATTTATGTCATAGAGTGTTCTGCCTATGTTTTCCTCTAATAATTTTATAGTGTCTGGTCTAACATTTAGATCTCTAATTAATTTTGAGTTTATTTTTGTGTATGGTGTTATGGAGCATTCTAATTTCATTCTTTCACGTGTGGTTGTCCAGTTTTCCCAGCACCACTTACTGAAGAGACTGTCTTTTCTTCATTGTATATCTTTGCCTCCTTTGTCATAGATGAGTTAGCCATAGGTACGTAGGTTTATCTCTGGGCTTTCTATCTTGTTCAATTGATCTATATTTCTGTTTTTGTGCCAGTACCATATAGTCTTGATTAATGTAGCCTTGTAGTATAGTCTGAAGTTAGGAAGTCTGATTCCTCCAGCTCTTTTAATTTCCCTCAAGATTGCTTTGGCTATTCGGGGTCTTTTGTGTCTCCATACAAATTTTAAGATTTTTTTGTTCTAGTTCTGTAGAAAATGCCAGTGGTATTTGATAGGGATTGCATTGAATCTGTAGCTTGCTTTGGGTACTATAGTCATTTACACAATATTGATTCTTCTAATCCAAGAACATGGTTTATACCTCCATATGTTTATATCATCTTTGATTTCTTTCAGCAGTGTCTTATAGTTTTCTGAGTACAGGTCTTTTACCTCCTTATGTAGGTTCATTCCTCCATATTTTATTCTTTTTGTTGCAATGGTGAATGAGATTGTTTCCTTAATTTCTCTTTCTGATCTTTCATTATTAGTGTATAGGAATGCAAGAGATTTCTGTGCATTAATTTTGTATCCTGCAACTTTACCAAATTCATTGATTAGCTCTAGTAGTTTTCTGGTGGCATCTTTAGGATTCACTATGTGTAGTATCGTGTCATTTGCAAACAGTGACAATTTTACTTCTTCTTTTCCAATTTGTATTCCTTTTATTTCTTTTTCTTCTCTGATTACTGTGTCTAGGACTTCCAAAACTATGTTGAGTAATAGTGGTGAGAGTGGACATCCTTGTCTTGTTCCTGATCTTAGAGGAAATGCTTTTAGTTTTTCACTATTGAGAATGATGTTTGCTGTGGGTTTGTCATATACTGCCTTTATTATGTTGAGGTAGATTCCCTCTATGCCCACTTTTTGGAGACTTTTAATCATAAATTGGTGTTGAATTTTGTCGAAAGCTTTTCCTGCATCTATTGGGATGATCATATTTTTATTCTACAATTTGTTAATGTGGTGTATCACATTGATTGATTTGTGTATATTGAAGAATTCTTGCATCCCTGGGATAAACCCCACCTGATCATGGTGCATGATCCTTTTAATGTGTTGTTCAATTCTGTTTCCTAGTATTTTGTTGAGGATTTTTACATCTATATTAATCAGTGATATTGGTCTCTAATTTTCTTTTTCTGTAGTATCTTTGTCTGGTTTTGGTATCAGGGTGATGGTGGCCTCGTATAATGAGTTTGGGACTGTTCCTTCCCCTGAAAAGTTCTGAAGAGTTTGAGAAGATTGGGTGTTAGCTCTTGTCTAAATGTTTGATAGAATTCACCTCTGATGCCATCTAGTTCTGGACTTTTGTTTGTTGGAAGATTTTTAATCACACTTTCAATTTCATTACTTGTGATAGGTCTGTTCATATTTTCTATTTCTTCCCGGTTCAGTCTTGGAAGGTTATACCTTTCTAAGAATTTGTCCATTTCTTCCAGGTTGTCCATTTTATTGGCATAGAGTTGTTTGTAGAGGTCTCTTAGGATGCTTTGTATTTCTGTGGTGTCTGTTACAACTTCTCCTTTTTCATTTCTAATTTTATTGATTTGAGTCCTCTCCCTCTTTTACTTGAGTCTGGCTACAGGTTTATCATTTTTGTTTATCTTCTCAAAGAACCAGCTTTTAGTTTTATTGATCTTTGCTATTGTTTTTATTTCATTTATTTCTGCTCTGATCTTTATGATTTCTTTCCTTCTATTAACTTTGGGTTTTGTTCTTCGTTCTCTAGTTCCTTTAGGTGTAGGGTTAGATTGTTTATTTGAGATTTTTCTGGTTTCTTGAGGTAGGCTTTTATTGCTATAAACTTCCCTCTTAGAACTGTTTTTGCTGCATCCCATAGGTTTTCAATCATCGTGTTTTTGTTGTCATTTGTCTCTAGGTAGTTTTTGATTTCCTCTTTTATTTCTTCAGTGATCTCTTGGTTATTTAGAAACGTATTGTTTAGCCTCCATGTGTTTGTTTTTTACGTTATTTTCCCTGTAATTGAGTTCTAATCTCATAGCATTGTGGTCGGAACAGCTGCTTGATATGATTTCAGTTTTGTTAAATTTACTGAGGCTTTATTTGTGACCCAAGATGTGATCTATCCCGGAGAATGTTCCGTGTACCATTGAGAAGAACTTGTAGTCTGCTGTTTTTGGATGGAATGTCCTATAAATATCCATTAAATCTATCTGGTCTATTGTGTCATTTAAAGCTTGTGTTTCCTTATTAATTTTCTGTCTGGATGATCTCCATTGGTGTAAGTGAGGTGTTAAAGTCCCTTGCTATTATTATGTTACTGTTGATTTCCTCTTTTATAGCTGTTAGCAGTTGCCTTATATATTGAGGTGTTCCTGTGTTGGGTACATATATATTTATAATTGTTATATCTTGGATTGATCCCTTGATCATTATGTAGTGTCCTTCCTTGTCTCTTGTAACATTCTTTATTTTAAAATCTATTTTATCTGATATGAGTATTGCTACTCCAGCTTTCTTTTGATTTTCATTTGCATGGAATATATTTTCCATCCCCTCACTTTCAGTCTGTATGTGTCCCTAGGTTTGAAATGGGTCTCTTGTAGACAGCATATATATGGATCTTGTTTTTCTATCCATTCAGTAAGCCTGTGTCATTTGGTTGGAGCATTTAATCCATTCATGTTTAAGGTAATTATCAATATGTATGTTCCTATTACTATTTTCTTAATTGTTATGGGTTTGTCTTAGTGGGTCCTTTTCTTCTCTTGTGTTTCCCACTTAGAGAAGTTCCTTTAGCATTTGTTGTAGAGCTGGTTTCATGGTGCTGAATTCTCTTAGCTTTTGCTTGTCTGTAAAGCTTTTGATTTCTCCATCAAATCTGAATGAGATACTTGCTGGGTGGAGTACTCTTGGTGGTAGGTTCTTCCTTTTCATCACGTTAAATTTATCATGCCACTCCCTTCTGGCTTGTAGATTTTCTGCTGAGAAATCAGCTGTTAACCTTATGGGAGTTCCGTTGTATGTTGTCATTTTTCCCTTGTTGCTTTCAATAATTTTTCTTTGTCTTTAATTTTTTCAATTTGATTACTGTGTGTCTCGGCATTTTTCTCCTTTGGTTTATCCTGCCTGGGACTCTCTGCGCTTCGTGGACTTCGGTGGCTATTTCTTTTCCCATGCTAGGGAAGTTTTCAACTATAATCTCTTCAGATATTTTCTCGAGTCCTTTCTCTCTCTGTTCTCCATCTGAGACCCCTATAATGCGAATGTTGTTGCATTTAATGTTGTCCCAGAAGTCTCTTAGGTTGTCTTCATTTATTTTCATTCTTTTTCTTTATTCTGTTCCATGGCAGTGATTTCCACCTTTCTGTCTTCCAGGTCACTTATCCGTTCTTCTGTCACAGTTATTCTGCTACTGATTCCTTCTAGTGTATTTTTCATTTCAGTTATTGTATTGTTCATCTCTGTTTGTTTGTTCTTTAATTCTTCTAGGTGTTTGTTCCTTAATTCTTCTAGGTCTTTGTTAAGCATTTCTTGCATCTTCTCGATCTTTGCCTCCATTATTTTTCTAAGGTCTTGGATCATCTTCACTATCATTATTCTGAATTCTTTTACTGGAAGGTTACCTATCCCCACTTCATTTCATTGTTTTTCTGAGGATTTATCTTGTTCCTTGATCTGGTATAAAGTCCTCTGCCTTTTCATTTTCTCTATCTTTCTGTGAATGTGGTTTTCCTTCCACAGGCTGCAGAATTGTAGTTCTTCTTGCTTCTGCTGTCTGCTCTCCAGTGATTGAGTCTATCTGAGAGGCTTGTGCAAGCTTCCTTATGCGAGGGACTGGTGGTGGGTAGAGCTGGGTGTTGCTCTGGTGGGCAGAGCTTTAATCTGCTTGTCTGTGGATTAAATAAAAGTTTAATAAAAAGTTTAATCCGCTTGTCTGCTGAGGCATGGGGCTGGGTTCTCTCCCTGTTGGTTGTTTGGACTGAGGCGACCCAGCACTGGAGCCTACCTTGCTCTTGGTGAGGCTAATGGTGGACTCTGGGAGAGTTCATGCCAAGGAGTATTTCCCAGAACTTCTGCTGTCAGTGTCATTGTCCCCATGGTGAGCTGCAGCCACACCCCACCTCTGCAGGAGACCCTCTAAAACTAGCAGCTAGGTATGATCATTCACCTATGGGGTGACTGCTCCTTCCCCTGGGTCCTGATGTGCACACTACTTTGTGTGTGTCCTCCAAGAGGGGAGTCTCTGTTGAGACTCTGAGTCTCTGAGTGCAGTTGAGACTCTGAGTGGAGTCGCACAGACTCTGGGTCCTGTGGAGCTTCGATGTTTTGTGGTTCTAGAAATCCTATAGGAGACGGTCCACAGCAGGTGAAGCTAATGCTGTCATAGAGGTGGTGAAACCAAAGATCTGCAGTTCCGACTAGAGGTGCTGATGTACAAACAGGACAAAATCATCTCATGTGAATGTAGTTCAGGCATGTTTAAAATGAATGCAGTCATGTTAATGCCTAACATCTTCTATCTTGTGCCTCTCCTCAAGGACCCCCTCCTCAGTTCCTGAGTCTCCTGTAAGTCATGTACAGGGGAATGGAGAGTGGGCTCTGTCCAGTCTGAGCCCTGAGTTACCCTGTGTGTATCTTAGGATACTTTGTATTTCTGTGGTGGCTCTTGTAACATCATCTCTTTCAGTTCTGATTTATTTGGGCCCTCTCTTTTAAAAAAAGTACTACTGTTGTCTTTTATTCTTTACAGAAGTTTAATAAGTGTTTGATCTACTACCCTTACTCTATGTATACTTTTTGCCGTGAGATTTTTACTTTTGTTTGTTTTCTTGTTACTGTCAATAATTAGTGAGAATTCTTTTAAGCTACCTTCAACATTGCTTATAAAGCTGCTTTATTAGTGATGACAGAGCTTTAATGGAAGTCGTGTTCTGGTTGTAAACTAGAATGCAATGTGCCAGCAAAAAGTCCCTTAAGTGTATGTCTCATTACTTCTTGTTCTTTTTTTTTCCTTTTTTCTCTCTTTTTTTTCTTGTTCTTTTTTTAATTTTTATTTTTTATCAGAGCAAATTTGATTAAAATGTTTTGTTTGTTCTAGGTGTGTAAGATGTGGTTCTTTTACACATATACATGTATCTATACTTCTTCAGATCGTTTTCTCATGTAGCTTGTGACACAATGTTGAGTAGTCTTCTCTTGGTATTCCGTAGGTCTTTGATGATTATATATTTCACATGTGTTTCTATACCTATGTTAACCCCAATATCCTAATATATCCAGTCCTCACACCTTTCCATTTGGTGAACCTTAACTTTGTTTAATGAATCTGTGATTGCCTTTCTCTGTGGAAATATCTTCATTGGTATCAATTTTTAGCTAACACCTATAAGTGATATTATAGGATATGTGTCTTTTGCTGTCTGACTTAGTACAATTTGCCTGATTACCTCTAGAATCATCTACGGTGCTGCAAATGGCATTGTTTCATTTTTTTCCCTAGATAATATTCCATCTGTACATGTACCAGTTCTTCTTTGTCCACTCACCTCTTGATGGACTTTCTGGTTGCCTCCATGTCTTGGCTATTGTAATACTGCTGCACTGCACATTTGCCTGCCTGTGTCTTTCCAATTCTGTCTTCTTATGTTATAGGCCCAAGAGTGGGCCTCCTGTATCATATAGTATCTCAGGGTTTACCGTTTAAATGCACCATGATTCTGTGCTCATTAGTGGCTCTTTCCAGGTTACATCTCACTTAAAGTTGAGGGTATGCATTTCTCCACAACACCTTCAGCATTTATTTATTTATTTATTTTTAACATCTTTATTGAAGTATAATTGCTTTACAATGGTGTGCTAGCTTGTGCTTTACAACAAAATGAATCAGTTATACATATACATATGTTCCCATATCACTTCCCTCTTGCGTCTCCCTCCCTCCCACCCTCCCTCCCCTCCAGGCGGTCACAAAGCACCGAGCTGATCTCCCTGTGCCATGCTGCTGCTTCCCACTAGCTATCTACCTTACGTTTGGTAGTGTATATATGTCCATGCCTCTCTCTCCCTTTGTCACAGCTTACCCTTCCCCCTCCCCATATCCTCAAGTCCATTCTCTAGTAGGTCTCTGTCTTTACTCCTGTTTTACCCCTAGGTTCTTCATGACATTTTTTTTTCTTAAATTCCAGGTATATGTGTTAGCATACGGTATTTGTCTCTCTCTTTCTGACTTACTTCACTGTGTATGACAGACTCTAGGTCTATCCACCTCATTACAAATAGCTCAATTTTGTTTCTTTTTATGGCTTCAGCATTTATTGTTTGTAGTTTTCTTGCTGATGGATATTCTGACTGGTGTGAGCTGATACCTCTTTGTGGTTGAATTTGCATATGACTCATAATCCTTTGAAATTGAGCTTTAAGACATGTCCTTTTTATTTTTCAAACTGTGATTACAGCTTAGCCCTTCAAAGTGTTTTCTAAAGTATGTGTTACATTTTGAAATTTATTGGCCATTACCTCCCTCAAAACATTTTGAGGGCAGGTTTCATTTACAGCCCTGCAGTACTTGTTCACATGAAGTGACCATTAGCACAGGCTTTAAAGCTGCTTTTGCAGGTAACGGCCAGATTGCGGCAGCCTTTCTTTGTTCCCCATGCTGGTACTAGGGAAACAGAGCTTCCGGCCAGTGGTCTTCCTCGGTTATAAATTAGAGTGGAATGTGCCCGGATAAACCCCCAAAGGCTGATGTCTCCTTATTTTTGTTTCTTTTTTAAATTTAATTTATATTTTTATCGGAGTAATATTCCATTGTGTATATGGACCACTTCTTGGTGCATAGCTCTGTTGAGGGACATTTTCGCTGCTTCCAAGTGTTGGCTATATTAAATATTGCTGGAGTGCAAGATTGCCAGCCTGTGACTTTTTGATTCTCATTTTCTCAGGTGATAGGCCCAGCAGTGGGTGTGACTGATTGACTAGTAGCTCAATGTTTACCTTTTCAAAGCACCTCCATTGTGTTTTCATTAGTGGCTCTTACCATGTCTCCCTTAGAACCGAGGGTACGAACTTCTCCACAATCCCTTCAGCATTTATAGTTTGCAGCATTTTTGCTAATGGCCAGTCTGACTGCTGTGACCTGATAGGTTTTTGTAATTTGGGTTTGCATGACTTTAAAAATTCCTAAAATTCATCATTTTCCACGCCTTTTTCCTTTCTGTTAAAAATCAAGTGTGAGTACAATATATCTCTTGAAGCTCTCTTCTTGGAAGGTTGCCCTCTTTTGAATTTTTGGTGGATATTCGACCCCAGGATTTTTTTGGAGGGCAGATGTCATTACAGAACTGCAAGTTTGGTGAATATTTAGTGACCATTAGCACTGGGTTTAAAGCTGCTGTTGTGGGAAACGGCCACAAGGAGGCAGCATTTGTCCTTTCCCAAATCTGAGTACTAGGGCAGCAGAGCCTTTCTGGAAGTCGTGGTCCTAGGTTTTAAGTTAGAATGGAATGTGCCAGGAGGAACGCCCATAAGTTTATGTCTCATTACATCTTGGTTTTTAAAATTTATTTAATCGGGGTAATGATTAGATATTGTTTGTCCAGATGTACACAATCTGGTTCATTTGTACAATATATATGTCTATTCATGTTCAGATCCTCTTCCCATGTAAAATATTACAGTGTTCCGTAGACCTCCCTTGCTATATGGTCCGTCTTTTCGATATATGTTTATTATATGTATTTGTATACGTATGGTAACGTTAATCTTAATTTATCCATTCTGCCCACCTTTCCTTTTAGATAAGCATACTTAATTTCTAAGTCTGTGAGTGTCTTTCTCTGTGGAAATATGTTCATTTGTGTTAGTTATTAGATAACGCCTATAAGTGATATCATAGGATATAGGTCTTTTGCTTTCTGACTTACCTCATATTCTGTGATTATCTCCAAGCTCATCTATGGCACCTCAAATAGCAGTGTTTCATTGTTTTCTATGGCTAATATTCTATTGTGAACGTGGACCACTTCTTCTTCATCCATACATCTGTTGATGGACATTTTGGTGGCTTCACTGTCTTGGCTATTGTGAATAAGGCTGCAGTGTAGCTTTTGCAGCCCGAGTCTTCTCGATTCTGGTCTTCTCAGGTGAGAGGCCCAGTGGTGTGACTGCTGCATCGAATGGTATCTCAACTTTTACTTTTAATCGTAGCTCCTTTCTGTTCTCATTATTGGCTCTTACCACGTTACATCTCACCAGCAGCTAGAGGGTACACAGTTCTCTAAAACCCCTTCAGAATTTATTGTTTGTAGATCTTTTGCTGATGGTCAGTCGACTGGTGTGAGTTGAAACCTTTTTGTACATTAGATTTGCATGAGTCTAATAATTCCTGAGGTTGAGCTTTCACCCATTTTCCTTTTTTTAAACAAGAGAGTGAGTCAAACTTACCTCTTCATACTATCGTCTTGAAAAATTTGTCAGTTTTGAATTTTATTGTCCATTCCCTACCTCAGCACAGTTGTTTAGGGCAGGTGTCCTTTGCAGCCCTGAGTCCTTGTGAATGTTAAGAGAACATTAGCTGTGGGCTTAACGCCACTCTTGCGGAAAACGGCCACAAGGCAGCAGAATTTCTACATTGCCAACTCTGGGTTTTTGGGCAGCAGAGCCTTCCTGGAAATCGTGTTAGTAGGCTGCAAATTAGAGTGGAATGTGCCAGAGCACATCCCCAAGAGCTTATATCTCCTTACTTCTTGTTTGTTTTATAAATTTAATTTTTATTAATTATCAGAGCAAACTTGATAAAAATATTTTGTTTCTCCTAGGTGTACAGAATCTGGTTCATTATATCAATGTATCTGTCATTTATCTTTGCATTCTTTACTGTGTAGGTTATTACAGAGTGTTGCCTAGACCTCTCTTGGTATTCCATAGGTATTTTGTGATTATATATTTCATATGTATTAGTACATGTCTGTTAACCCTCATATCCTAATTCACACATTCCTTACACTTTTCCATTTGGTTAAACATAATTTTTTTTTTCTTAATCCATGCTTTTCCTTCTCTTGGAAATAAGTTCGTGAGTATCAACTTTTAGGTAACACCTAGAAGTGATGTCATAGGATATCTGTCTTTCACTTTCTTTCTTTAATTTGAGTGATTATCTCTAGGTCCTTATATGGTGGTGCAAACGGCACTGTTTCATTGTTTTCCATGGCTAATATTCCATTGTTTATATGGACCACTTCCTCTTTGTGCATTTTTCTGTTGATGGACATTTTGGTTTCTTCCAAGTCTTGGCTATGTTAAATATTCCTGCAGTACAGGATTGCCAGCCTGTGTCTTTTCCATTCTGCTCTGCTCAGGTGATAGGCACATCAAAGGACCTACCAGATCACATGGTAGCTCAATTTTTACCCTTAAACGCACCTCCATTATGTTCTCGCTACTGGCTGTTACCAGTTTACATCCCCCCAGCAGCTGGAGGGTACACAGTTCTCTGAAACCCCTTCAGCATTTATTCTTTGTAGACTTTTTGCTGAAGAACATTCTGACGGCTGTGAGGTGAACATTTCTGTAATTGGATTTGCATGGCTTTATTCATTGCTGATGTTGTGCATTTTTCAATTTCCTTTTATTTTAAAGAGAAAAAAAGAAAAGACAAAATGTGCGTAAAATATGCCTCTTGACATTGTCTTCTTGAAATGTTGACGTCTTTTGAATTTTCTGGTCGATTACGACCCCAGGACATTTTTTGAGGCCTGGTGTCCTTTACAGTGCTGCACATATTTTGAATATTTTTTGAGGCCCGGTGTCCTTTACAGTGCTGCACATATTTTGAATATTAAGTGAACATTACCTCTTGGTTTAAAGCTGCTGTTGTGTGAAACAGCCACAAGGCGGCAGCATTTCTCCTTTACCAAATCTGGTTACCAGGGCAACAGAGCCTTAATGGAAGTCCTGTTCTAGGTTGAAAATTAGAATGGGATGTGCCAGGAAAAATTCCTTTCAGTTTATGTCTCATTATTTCTTGTTCATATTTTTAATTTAATTTTTATTTTTTATCGCAGCAAATTTGATTACAATGGTTTTTTTTTTGTTCTAGGTGTGCAAGATGTGGTTCTTTCACACACATACATATATCTATTCTTCTTTGGAACCTTTTCCCAGGTAGGTTATGACACAATGTTGAGTAGTCTTCTCTTGGTATTCCATAGGTCTTTGGTGATTATATATTTCACATGTGTTTCTATATCTATGTTAACCCCAATATCGTAATGTATCCAATCCTCACACCTTTCGATTTGGGGAACCATAAGTTTGTTCAATGAATCTGTGATTGCCTTTCTCTGTGGAAATATCTTCATTGTTATCAATTTTCAGGTAACACCTATAAGTGATATACGTTAGGTGTCTTTCGCTTTCTCACTTACTACAAGTTGCATGGTTACCTCTAGACTCATCTATGGTGCTGCAAATGGCATTGTTTCATTTTTTTCCCGAGCTAATATTCCATCTCTATATGTAACAGTTCCTCTTTGTCCACTCATCTGTTGATGGACTTTTGGTTGCTTCCATGTCTTGGCTATTGTAATACTGCTGCAGTGCAGATTTGCCTGCCTGTGTCTTTCCAATTATGTCTTCTTATGTTATAGGCCCAGGAGTGGGCCTGCTGGATCATATAGTAGCTCAATGTTTACCTTTTAAAGGCACCTCCACCCTGTTCCCATTAGTGACTCTTACCAGGTTACGTCCCACTTCAAATTAAGGGTATGCATTTCTCCACAACCTTTTCAGCATTGATCATTTGTAGTTTCTTTCCTGATGGTTATTCTGAATGGTGTGAGCTGATACCTCTGTGTGGTTGGATTTGCATGTGTCTCATAATCCTTTGAAATTGAGCTTTCAGGCATGTCCTTTTATTTTTCAAACGGTTATTACAGCTTAGTTCTTCAAATGGTTTTCTTGAAATATGTGCCACATTTTGAAATACTTTGACCTTTACCTCCTGCAAAACATGATGAAAGCAGGTTTCCTTTACAGCCCTGCAGGACTTGTTCATATGAAGTGAAAATTAGCATAGGTTTTAAAGCTGCTTTTGCAGGTAATGGCCAGAGGGTGGAGCATTTCATAATTCTATGAAACATAACTGAACACACAATATATATTTTTTCTTTTAAATTTCCATTGTTACTTTTTTAAAGTACAATTATAATTGAAGTTCTTTGTAACAAGTGAAATTTAAAAAATTAAAGGAAAAGATAATATTTTACCACTTGCCATCCTTTCCCATTTACTGAAACGACCAGCATAATGTGTAGAGTTCTCATTTTATTCAGGTGTTCTATACATCTGGAATATCATGCTTCTCACTGTAGAAAAACAGATTTAGCTCTCACACTTTTTATAGGCTACATAACAGTCCATAGAACAGAAGTACCAACTATTTCAGACTTAGCTTTTTGAGGGACACTCAGGTTACTTTCTGTTTTATTTTGTTGTTCTTTTTCTGGGGGGGGGGTAGGAGTTTATTATTTATTTATTTATTTTTGTTGTGTTGGGTCTGAGTTTCCGTGTGAGGGCTTTCTTTAGTTGTGGCAAGTGGGGGGCCACTCTTGATCTCGGTGCGCGGGCCTCTCACTATTGCGGCCTCTCTTGTTGCAGAGCACAGGCTCCAGATGCGAGGGCTCACTGGTTGTGGCTTATGGGCCTAGTTGCTCCATGGCATGTGGGATCCTCCCAGACCAGGGCTCGAACCTGTGTCCCCTGCATTAGCAGGCAGATTCTAACCACCGCACCACCAGCGAAGCCCCCTATTTTGTTGTTCTGCTAGTTTGTTTTAACCCAAGAAAATATTTTTTTAAATACAAAAAAACTAAATTAAGCTAAGGGTAAGGATTAGGGTTTAGGGTAAGGTTTAGGGTTAGGATACGGGTTAGGATTATTGTACGGCTTAGAGTATGGTTTAGGGTTATGGTTGTGGTATGGGTTAGTGTTAGGGTACAGTTTAGGGTATGGCTATGGTTTAGTGTTAGGGTACGGGTTAAGGTATGGGTTAGTGTTAGGGTATGGGTTAGGATTAGGGTATGGTTTACATTCAGGGTTATGGTTAGGTTTAGTGTATGGGTTAGTGTTAGGTATGGGTTAGGGTAAGGGTTAGGATTAGGTTTAGTGTTAAGGAAGGGGTACAGTTTAGGGTACAGTATAGGGAACAACAAAGGGTTAGGGTTAGGGTACGTGTTAGGGTACAGTTTAGTGTTAGTGTACGGGTTAGGATTAAGGTATGGTTTAGGGTAAGGTTTAGGGTTAGGGTTAGGGAACGGGTATGGTTTGGGGTACAGTTTAGGGTATGACCACGGGTTAGGAGTAGGGTAAGTGTTAAGGTATAGTTTAGTGTTAGTGTACAGGTTAGGATTATGGTACGGCATAGTGTAAGGGTTAGGGTTAGGGTTAGGGAATGGGTACAGATTAGGTTACAGGTTAGGGTATGACAACGGGTTAGGGTTAGGGTACGTGTTAGTGTATGGGTTAGGATTAGGGTACGGGTTAGGTTATGGGTTAATGTTAGGGGATGGGTTAGGATTAGGGTACGGGTTATGGTACGGTTTAGGGAAAGGGTTAGGATATGGGGTAGGGTAAGGATAAAGTTTAGTGTATGGCTATGTGTTACTGTTAGGGTACATGTTAGCGTACGGGTTAGTGTTTGTGTACAGCTTACGGTAAGGGTTAGGGTTAGGGAACGGGTACGGTCTCAGGTACAGGTTAGGGTACGGTAGCGGGATAGGGTTAGGGTACGTGTTAGGATGAGACTTCTTTGTAGTGTAGATTTGAATTTCCCGCTTGCTTGGTTGGCCAAAAAGGGCGTATGCGTTTTATCCTGAATATATTCAGGAAAAAACGCATACGCCCTTTTTGGCCAAGTGCATCGTTGCCGAAGATCTGCCGCTTTTCATATGCTTTAAATGCAATTCCAATCTACCTCCTGAAATCTGTTTCCTGCAATTGTGCCTTGTTTCAAGTCCTCTTCACAGCCATACCTCAATACATTTTTGGACAATAGTTGTCCTTTATAACTCTGCAGGTTTGTGAATTGCAGTGCCCCTGAGCTCGTTTTTTCAACTCGCTTTCTGTGAGCTGGCCACAAATCAACAGGATTGCTTCAGGCCCTATTCTGGTTCCGGCACGGCATGCTGAGTCTTTGGTTAATTCTACATCCTGGTGGGAAATTAGAGTGAAATGTGCCCGTCCAAACACCTACAGCTAGTCTCTCATTGGTTCTCCCTATTCCCGTTCATCCTCCGCAGAAATTGCAGAGTGTGCCAAACAGGAGGTTACAAGCACTGACTCTCCAAGTGGGGAGATTGTTAGTAAAGCGCCTGGAATGGCGAACCCGAGTACCAGCGGACGAATAATGAGATGCGTTTTAGAAACCTTGCCCGATCACACTGTGGACCATCCTCTGGGTTTCCCACACATGTTTTAGCTGTAGGAAGAATCCCTTAAACCTGGAGAGTTGGGACCCATGGAATGGGTAGCACGCAGTACTACTTCAAAGGGTTTGCATTTGCTCACCGAACCTCACCAATCCTCACAGCCCCAAGTGTCCAGCCTTATGTCTCTCCCAGCTGTGGGTGTAGATGTGGTAAATCCAGGTTTCGTCACAAGCCCTGAACGAATTATTTAAGAATTTATCTCTCTTTCACTGTCTTTGTGTTTTGATTTTGAAATTTATTTTTATAATGGGGTTTAGCTGATTTTCACTGCTGTGTTTATGCCGCTCGATGCACACTTGATCCTCTTATGGAGACATATAAACACATAGGTTTTAAGATTCTTACTAGTCAGATATATTCCTCTGCAGTGAATAGGGGGTGTTGAGTCCACTTCATTGAACAAGGAGTATATCTTGTCTATTACTGGCTTATGGAACGGTATCTGTGCTCATTTCAATCTCTGGTTTTATGCAGCACCCCAACTCACCTTTCCCCTTAAGCAAGCATAAGTTGGTTTTCTAAATGTGAGACTCTGTTCTGTTTTGTAATTCAGTTCATGTGTAGCCAAGTTTACATTCCCTCTGTAAGTGATATCTTATGACTAGTTTCTTTTTCTGTGTGACTTATTTCACTCAGAATCATCTTACCTAAATCCACTCATTATGCTGCTATGGGCCTGATGACATTGATTTCATTGCAGAGTGATATTCCATTCTATGTAAGTACCACAACTTCTTTATCCATTTTTCTCTTTCTGGGATACTTAAGTTGTTCCGTTGTCGAGGTTCTTGTAAACACAGCAGCCCTAAACTTTGGGGTGGCTGAGTCTTGTTGATTTTAATTTTCCTAAGCTATAGGGTCATAGGTGGAAGTGCCCGAGTCTCTGTAGCTTTGTTTTTTAGAGGTTTCAGGAAACACCATACACTTCTCCAGAGTGGCTGTTGGCCATTTACATCCCGCCCATCAGCACAACAAGGCTCCCTGTTCTCCATGGCCTGTCCTGCCTTTCTGGTTTTTACACTTTTTTCAGATGGCCCATTTGACCGGTGGGAAGTGAGACTTCATTGTAGTGTGGATTTCCATTGCACGCTTCCTTGGTTGGCTAAAAAGGCCGTATGCGTTTTTTCCTGGATATATTCAGGAAAAAACGCATGTGCATTTTTTGGCCAAGTGCATCATTGTCGAAGTTCTGCCGCTTTTCATATGTTTTAATGCAGTTTCCATCTACCTCCTGAAATATATTTCCTGCAATTGTGCCGTGCTTTCAAGTCCTCTTTGCAGCCTTACTTCAGTATATTTTTGGATGATAGCTGTCATTTATAACTCTGCAGGTTTATGAATTACAGTGCCCCTAAGGTCCTTTCTTCAACTCGCTTTCTTGTGAGCTGGCAGGAAAACCACAGGATTGCTTCAGGCCCTAATCTGGTTTCATCATGGCACGCTGAGCCTTTTGTTAATTCCTCTTCCTGGTGGGAAATTAGAGTGAAATGTGACCGTCCAAACACCTACAGCTAGTCTCTCATTGGTTCTCCCTATTCCTGTTCAACCTCTGCAGAAACTGCTAACTGTGCTAAACAGGAGTTTTAAGGCACAGACTCTCCACTTGGGGAGATTTTTAGTAAAGCATCTAGAATGGCGAACCCATGTACCAAGGGACAAAAAATGAGATGCGGTTTAGAAACGTTGCCCGATCACATGGTGTACAATCCTCTGGGTTTCCCATGCATGTTTTAGCTGTAGGAAGAATCCCTTAAACCAGGAGAGTTGGGACCCATGGAATGGGTAGCATACAGTATTACTTCAAAGGGTCTCCATTTGCTCACCGAACCTCACCAATCCTCTCAGCCCCAAATGTCCTGCCTTATGTCTCACCCAGCTGTGGGTGTGGATGTGGTAAATCCAAGTTTCATCACAAGCCCTGAACGAATTATTTAAGAACTTTCTCTCCTTCACTGTCTTTGTTTTTGAAATTTATTTTAATAATGGGGTTTAGTTGATTTTCATGGCTGTGTATACTGCTCTACACACACTTGATTCTCTTACGGAGACATATAAGTACATATGTTTTAATATTCTTATTGTCAGATATATTCCTCTGCAGTGAATAGGCGGTGTTGAGTCTAATTCGTTGAGCAAGGAGTATATCTCGTCTATTACATATTTGGCTTATGGAATAGTATCTGTGCTAATTTCAATCTCTGGTTTTACGTAGCACCCCAACTCATCATTCCCCTTAAGAAAGCATAAGTTTGTTTTCTAAATGTGAGACTCTGTTCTGTTTTGTAATTCAGTTCATGTGTAGCCAAGTTTACATTCCCTCTATAAGTGATATCTTATGGTAAGTTTCTTTTTCTGTGTGACTTATTTCCTTTGAATCATTGTACCTAAATCCATTCATTATGCTTGTACAGGCCGGAAGACATTGATTTCATTGCTGAGTGATGTTCCATTGTACGTAAGTATGAAAACGTCTTTATCCATTTCTCTCTTTCAAGGATATTTAATTTGTACCGTAGTCGAGACTCTTGTAAACAGAGCAGCCCTAAACTTTGGGGTGGTTGTTTCTTGTTATTTTAATTTTCCTGAGTTATAGTGCTATAAGTAGGTTTAGGGTTAGGGTTAAGGTTAGGGTTAGGGAACGGGTATGGTTTAGGATGCGACAATGGTTTAGGGTGAGTGAAAGTGTTAGGGTACAGGTCAGTGTTAGTGTACCGTTTAGGATTAGGGTAAGTGTTAGGGTAATGCTTCAGGTTAGGGTTATGTTTAGGGAATGGGGATGGTTTAGGGTAGAGGTTAGGGTACGACAACAGTTTAGGGATAGCGTACATGTAAGGGTAAGGGTTAGTGTTAGCGTACGGGTGAGGATTAGGGGACGGGTTAGGGTAAGGCTTCGGGTAAGGGTTAGGGTTAGCGTTAGGGATAGGGGACGGTGACCGTTTAGGGAACAGGTTAGGGTATGACAATGGTTGAGAGTCAGCATTCGTGTTAGGGTATGAGTTAGAGTTAGCGTATGGGTTAGGATTAGGGGACCGGATAGGGTAAGATTTCAGGTAAGGGTTAGGGGACGGGGAAAGTTTAGGGTACAGGTTAGGGTACGACAAGAGTTTAGGGTGAGCGTACATGTTAGGGTATGGGTTAGTGTTAGAATATGGGTTAGAATTAGGGGACGGGTTAGGGTAAGGCTTCAGGTAAAGTTTAAGGTTAGGATTAGGGGACTGGGAAGGTTTAGGGTACAGGTTAGGGAACGACGATGGTTTAGGGTGAGTGTACATGTTAGGGCATGGGTTAGTGTTAGCATACGGGTTAGGATTAGTGGACAGGTTAAGGTAAGGCTTCGGGTAAAGGTTAGGGTTAGGGTTAGGGGACGGGGAAGTTTAGGGTACAGTTTAGGGTACGACAATGGTTTAGGGTGAGTGTACGTGTTAGGGTACGGGTTAGTTTAGCGTATGGGTTAGGATTAGGGGACGGGTTAGGGTAAGGCTTCAGGTAAGGGTTGGGTTAGGAGAGGGGGACAGTTTAGGGTACAGGTTAGGGTGTGACAGCGGTTTAGGGTGACCGTACGTGTTAGGGTATGGGTTAGTGTTAGCGTACGGGTTAGGATTAGGTGACGGGTTAGGGTAAGGCTTCAGGTAAGTGTTAGGGTTAGGGTTAAGGGACGGGGATGGTTTAGGGTACAGATTAGGGTACTACAACGGTTTAGGGTGAGTGTACGTGTTAGGATATGAGTTAGTGTTAGCGTACGGGTTAGGATGAAGGGACAGGATGGGATAAGGCTTCGGGTAAGTGTTAGGGTTAGGCTTATGGGACAGGGACGGTTTAGGGTACATGTTAGGGTACAACAACGGTTTAGGGTGAGCATAGGTATTAGAGTACAGGTTAGTGTTAGGGTATGGCTTAGGATTAGGGGACGAGTTAGTGTAAGGCCTCGGGTAAGTGTTAGGGTTAGGGGACAGGGTCGGATTAGGGTACAGTTTAGGGTACGACAATGGTTAAGGGTGAGCATACATGTTAGGGTACAGGATAGTGTCAGCGTACGGGTAAGGATTAGGGGAAAGTTTAGGGTACGGCTTCCAGTAAGGGGTACGGTTAGGGTTAGGGAATGGAGACGGTTTAGGGCACAGGTTAGTGTACAACAACGGTTTAGGGTGAGCATAAGTGTTAGGATATGGGTTAGTGTTAGCGTACGGGTTAGGATTAGGGGACGGGTTAGGGTAAGGCTTCGGGGAAGGGTAAGGGTTAGGGTTACGGTTAAGGTTAGGGGACGGGGACATTTTAGGGGACAGGTTAGGGTACGACAGTGGTTTAGACTGAGCGTACGTGTGAGGGCATGGGTTAGTGTTGGTGTACAGGTTAGGATTAGCGGACGTGTTAGGGTAAGGCTTCGGTTAAGGGTTAGGGTTATGGTTAGGGGACGGGGACTTTTTAGGGTCCAAGTGAGGGTAGGACAACGGTTTAGGGGGAGCAACCGTGTGAGGGCATGGGTTAGTGTTAGCGTACGGGTTAGGATTAGGGTACGGGTGAGGGGAAGGCTTCGGGGAAGGGTTAGGGTTAGGGTTCGGGCTAGGGTTAGGGTTAGGGAACGGGGACGGTTTAGAGTCCAGGTGAGGGTACAACAACGGTTTAGGGTGAGCGTACGTGTGAGGGCACGGGTTAGTGTTAGCGTACGGCTTAGGTTTACAGAACGGGTGAGGGGAAGGCTTCGGGGAAGTGTTAGGTTTAGTGTTCGGGCTAGGGTTAGGGTTAGGGGACGGGGACGGTTTAGGGTCCAGGTGAGGATACGACAATGGTTTAGGGGGAGCGTACGTGTGAGGCCATGGGTTAGTGTTAGCATACGGGTTAGGATTAGAGGACGGGTGAGGGGAAGGCTTCGGGGAAGGTTTAGGGTTAGGGTTCGGTCTAGGGTTAGGGTTAGAGGACGGGGACGGTTTAGGGTCCAGGTGAGGGTACGACAACGTTTTAGGGGGAGCGTACGTGTGAGGGCGCGGGTCAGCGTGAGCGAACGGGTTTGGATTAGGGGACGGGTGAGTGTCAGGCTTCGGGGAAGGGTTAGAGTTAGGGTTCGGGCTAGGGTTAGGGTTAGGGGACGGGGACGGTTTAGGGTCCAGGTGAGGGTACGACAACACTTTAGGGGGAGCGTACGTGTGAGGGCGTGGGTTCGCGTTAGCGTACTTGATAGGATTAGGGGACGGGTGAGGGTCAGGCTTCGGGGAAGGGTTAGGTTTAGTGTTTGGGCTAGGGTTAGGGTTAGGGGACGGGGACGGTTTACGGTCCAGGTGAGGGTACGACAACGCTTTAGTGGGAGCGTACATGTGAGGACGCGGGTTAGCGTGAGCGTACGGGTTCGGATTAGGGGACGGGTGAGGGGAATGCTTCGGGGAAGTGTTAGGGTTAGGGTTTGGGCTAGGGTTAGGTTTAGGGGACGGAAACAGTTTAGGGTCCAGGTGAGGGTACGACAACGCTTTAGGGGGAGCGTACGTGTGAGGGCACGGGTTAGCGTGAGTGTACTGTTTAGGATTAGGGGACGGGTGAAGGTCAGGCTTCGGGGAAGGGTTAGGGTTAGGGTTTTGGCTAGGGTTAGGGTTAGGGGACGTGGACGGTTTAGGGTCCAGGTAAGGGTACGACAACGCTTTAGGGGGAGCGTCCATGTGAGGTCATGGGTTAGTGCTAGCGTACGGGTTAGGATTAGGGGACGGGTGAGGGTCAGGCTTCGGGGTAGGGTTAGTGTTAGGGTTCGGGCTAGGGTTAGGGTTAGGGGACGGGGACGGTTCAGGGTCCATATGAGGGTACGACAACTCTTTAGGGGGAGCGTACGTGTGAGGGCGCGGGTTATCGTGAGCATACGGGTTAGGATTAGGGGACGGGTGAGGGTCAGGCTTCGGGGAAGTGTTAGGGTTAGGGTTCGGGCTAGGTTTAGGGTTATGGGACGGGGACGGTTTAGGGTCCAGGTGAGGGTACGACAATGCTTTACGGGGAGCGTATGTGTGAGGGCGTGGGTTAGCGTGAGCGTACGGGTTAGGATGAGGGGACGGGTGAGGGTCAAGCTTCGGGGAAGATTTAGGCTTAGGTTTTGGTCTAGGGTTAGGGTTAGGGGACGGGGACGGTTTAGGTTTCAGGTGAGGGTATGACAACGCTTTAGGGGGAGCATACGTGTGAGGGCGCGGGTTAGCGTGAGCATACGGGTTAGGATTAGGGGACGCGTGAGTATCAGGCTTCGGGGTAGGGTTAGGGTTAGGGTTCGGGCTGGGGTTAGGCTTAGGGGTCGGGGACGGTTTAGGGTCCAGGTGAGGGTACGACAACGCTTTAGCGGGAGCGTACGTGTGAGTGCGCGTGTTAGTGTCAGCGTACGGGTTAGGATTAGGGGACGGGTGAGGGTCAGGCTTCGGGGAAGGGTTAGGGTTAGGGACAGGCTAGGGTTAGGGTTAGGGGACGGGCACGGTTTAGGGTCCAGGTGAGGGTACGACAACGCTTTAGGGAGAGCGTACGTGTGAGGGCGTGGGTTAGTGTTAGCGTACGGGTTAGGATTAGGGGACGGGAGAGGGTCAGGATTCGGGGAAGTGTTAGGGTTAGGGTTCGGGGTAGGATTAGGGTTAGGGGCCCGGGACGGTTTAGGGTCCAGGTGAGAGTACGACAACGCTTTAGGGGGAGCGTACGTGTGAGGGCGCGGGTTAGTGTGAGCGTACGGGTTAGGATTAGGGGACGGGTGAGGGTCAGGCTTCGGGGAAGGGTTAGGGTTAGGGTTCGGGCTAGGGTTAGGGGACGGGGACTGGGACGGTTGAGGGTCCAGGTTAGGGTATGACAACGCTTTAGGGGTAGCGTACTTGTGAGGGCGCATGTCAGTGTTAGCGTACAGGTTAGGATTAGGGGACGGGTGAGGGTCAGGCTTCGGGGAAGGGTTAGGGTTAGGGATCGGGCTAGGTTTAGGGTTAGGGGCCCGGGATGGTTTAGGGTTCATGTGAGGGTACGACAACGCTTTAGGGGGAGCGTACATGTGAGGGTGTGGATTAGCGTTAGCGTACAGGTTAGGATTAGGGGACGTGTTGGGTCAGGCTTCGGGGAAGGGTCAGGCTTAGGGTTCTGTCTAGGGTTAGGGTTAGGGGAAGGGGATGGTTTAGGGTCCAGGTGAGGGTACGACAACGCTTTAGGGGGAGCGTACATGTGAGGGCGTGGGTTAGCATTAGCGTGCGGGTTAGGATTAGGGGACGGGTGAGGGTCAGGCTTCGGGGAATAGTTAGGGTTAGGGTTTGGGCTAGGGTTAGGGTTAGGGGACGGGGACGGTTTAGGGTCCAGGTGAATGTATGACAACGCTTTAGGGGGAGCGTATGTGTGAGGGCGTGGGTTAGCGTGAGCATACATGTTAGGATTAGTGGACGGGTGAGGGTCAGGCTTCGGGGTAGGGTTAGGTTTAGGGTTCGGGCTAGGTTTAGGTTTAGGGGACGGGGACGGTTTAGGGTACAGGTGAGGGTACAACCACGCTTTAGGGGGAGCGTACGTTTGAGGGCGCGGGTTAGTGTTAGCGTATGGGTTAGGATTAGGGGACGGGTGAGGGTCAGGTTTCGGGGAAGGGTTAGGGTTAGGGTTCGGGGTAAGGTTAGGGTTAGGGGATGGGGACGGTTTAGGGTCCAGGTGAGGGTACGACAACGCTTTAGGGGGAGCGTACGTGTGAGGGCGCGTGTTAGCGTTAGCGTACGGGTTAGGATTAAGGGACGGGTGAGAGTCAGGCTTCGGGGAAGGGTTAGGGTTAGGGTTCGGGCTGGGGTTAGGGGACGGGGACAGGGACGGTTTAGGGTCCAGGGGAGGGTATGACAATGCTTTAGGGGGAGCGTATGTGTGAGGGCGCGGGTTAGCGAGAGCGTACAGGTTAGGATTAGGCGACGGGTGAGAGTCAGGCTTCGGGGAAGGGTTAGGGTTAGGGTTCGCGGTAGGGTTAGAGTTAGGAGACGGGGACGGTTTAGTGTCCAGGTGAGGTTATGACAACGCTTTAGGGGGAGCGTACATGTGAGGGCGTGGGTTAGCGTTAGCGTACGCGTTAGGATTAGGGGACGGGTGAGGGTCAGGCTTCGGGGAAGGGTTAGGGTTAGGGTTCAGTCTAGGGTTAGGGTTAGGGGACGGGGACGGTTTAGGGTACAGCTGAGGGTATGAAAACGCTTTAGGGGGAGCGTACGTGTGAGGGCGCGGGTTAGCGTTAGCGTGCGGGTTAGGATTAGGGGACGGGTTAGGTTCAGGCTTCGGGAAGGATTACGGTTAGGGTTCGGTCTAGGGTTAGGGTTAGGGGATGGGGACGGTTTAGGGTCCAGGTGAGAGTACGACAAAGCTTTAGGGGGAGGGAACGTGTTAGGGGGCGGGTTAGCGTTAGCGTACGGGTTAGGATTAGGGGACGGGTGAGTGTCAGGCTTCGGGGAAGAGTTAGGGTTAGGGTTCAGCCTAGGGTTAGGGGACGGGGACGGTTTAGGGTCCAGGTGAGGGTACGACAACGCTTTAGGGGGAGCGTACGTGTGAGGGCGCGGGTTAGTGTTAGCGTGCGGGATAGGATTAGGGTACGGGAGAGGGTCAGGCTTCGGGGAAGGGTTAGGGTTAGGGTTCGGGCTAGGTTTAGGGTTAGGGTACGGGGACAGTTTAGGGTCCAGCTGAGGGTACGACAACGCTTTAGGGGGAGCATACGTGTGAGGGCACGGGTTAGCATTAGCGTGCGGGTTAGGATTAGGGAACGGGTGAGGGTGAGGATTCGGGGAAGGGTTAGGGTTAGGGTTCGGGCTAGGGTTAGGGTTAGGAGACGGGGACGGTTTAGGTTCCAGGTGAGGGTACGACAACGCTTTAAGGAGAGCGTACGTGTCAGGGTGCGGGTTAGCGTGAGCGTACGTGTTAAGATTAGGGTACGGGTGTTGGTCAGGCTTCGGGGAAGTGTTAGGGTTAGGGTTCGGGCTAGGGTTAGGGTTAGGGGACGGGGATGGTTTAGGGTCCAGGTGAGGGTACGACAACGCTTTAGGGGGAGCGTACGTGTGAGGGCGCGGGTCAGTGTTAGCGTACGGGTTAGGATTAGGGGACGGGTGAGGGTCAGGCTTCGGGGAAGGGTTAGGGTTAGGGAAAGGCTAGGGTTAGGGTTAGGGGACGGGGACGGTTTAGGGTACAGGTGAGGGTACGACAACGCTTTAGGGGGAGCGTAAGTGTGAGAGCGTGGGTTAGTGTTAGCGTACGTGATAGGTTTAGGGTACGGGTGAGGGTCAGGCTTCGGTGAAGGGTTAGGGTTAGGGGACGGGGACGGTTTAGGGTCCAGGTGAGGGTATGACAACGCTTTAGGGGGAGCGTACGTGTGAGGGCGCGTGTTAGTGTCAGCGTACGGGTTAGGATTAGGGGACGGGTGTGGGTCAGGATTCGGGGAAGTGTTAGGGTTAGGGTTCGGGGTAGGATTAGGGTTAGGGGCCCGGGACGGTTTAGGGTCCAGGTGAGGGTACGACAACGCTTGAGGGGGAGCATAGTTGTGAGAGCGCAGGTCAGTGTTAGCGTACTTGTTAGGATTAGGGGACGGGTGAGGGTCACGCTTCGGGGAAGGGTTAGGGTTAGGGATCGGGCGAGGTTTAGGGTTAGGGGACAGGGACGGTTTAGGGTCCAGGTGAGGGTATGACAACACTTTAGGGAGAGCGTACGTGTGAGGGCGCGGGTTAGCGTTCGCGTGCGGGTTAGGATTAGGGGACAGGTGAGGGTCAGGCTTCGGGGAAGGGTTAGTGTTAGGGTTCGGGCTAGGGTTAGGGTTAGGGGACGGGGACCGTTTAGGGTCCACGTGAGCGTACGACAAAGCTTTAGGGGGAGCGTACATGTGAGTGCGCGTGTTAGTGTCAGCGTACGGGTTAGGATTAGGGGACGGGTGAGGGTCAGGCTTCGGGGAAGGGTTAGGGTTAGGGACAGGCTAGGGTTAGGGTTAGGGGACGGGGACGGTTTAGGGTCCAGGTGAGGGTACGACAACACTTTAGGGGGAGCGTACGTGTGAGGGCGCGGGTTAGTGTTAGCGTACGGGTTAGGATTAGGGGACGGGTTAAGTTCAGGCTTCGGGAAGGGTTAGGGTTAAGGTTCGGTCTAGGGTTAGGGTTAGGGGACGGGGACGGTTTAGGGTCCAGGTGAGGGTACGACAAAGCTTTAGGGGAGGGAACGTGTTAGGGGGCGGGTTAGCATTAGCATACAGGTTAGGATTAGGGGACGGGTGAGTGTCAGGCTTCGGGGAAGGGTTAGGGTTAGGGTTCAGCCTAGGGTTAGGGTTAGGGGACGGGGACGGTTTAGGGTCCAGGTGAGGGTACGACCACGCTTTAGGGGGAGCGTACGTGTGAGGGCGCGGGTTAGTGTGAGCGTACGGGTTAGGATTAGGGGACGGGTGAGGGTCAGGCTTCGGGGAAGTGTTAGGGTTAGGGTTCGGGCTAGGGTTAGGGGACGGGGACTGGGACGGTTGAGGGTCCAGGTTAGGGTATGACAACGTTTTAGGGGTAGCGTACTTGTGAGGGCGCATGTCAGTGTTAGCGTACAGGTTAGGATTAGGGGACGGGTGAGGGTCAGGCTTCGGGGAAGGGTTAGGGTTAGGGATCGGGCTAGGTTTAGTGTTAGGGGCCCGGGATGGTTTAGGGTTCATGTGAGGGTACGACAACGCTTTAGGGGGAGCGTACATGTGAGGGCGCGGATTAGCGTTAGCGTACAGGTTAGGATTAGGGGACGTGTTGGGTCAAGCTTCGGGGAAGGGTCAGGCTTAGGGTTCTGTCTAGGGTTAGGGTTAGGGGAAGGGGATGGTTTAGGGTCCAGGTGAGGGTACGACAACGCTTTAGGGGGAGCGTACGTGTGAGGGAGTAAGTTAGCATTAGCGTACGGGTTAGGATTAGGGGACGGTTTGGGGTCAGGCTTCGGGGAATAGTTAGGGTTAGGGTTCGGGCTAGGGTTAGGGTTAGGGGACGGGGACGGTTTAGGGTCCAGGTGAATGTATGACAACGCTTTAGGGGGAGCGTATGTGTGAGGGCGTGGGTTAGCGTGAGCGTACGTGTTAGGATTAGTGGACGGGTGAGGGTCAGGCTTCGGGGTAGGGTTAGGTTTAGGGTTCGGGCTAGGTTTAGGTTTAGGGGACGGGGACGGTTTAGGGTACAGCTGAGGGTATGAAAACGCTTTAGGGGGAGCGTACGTGTGAGGGCGCGGGTTAGCGTTAGCGTGCGGGTTAGGATTAGGGGACGGGTTAGGTTCAGGCTTCGGGAAGGGTTACGGTTAGGGTTCGGTCTAGGGTTAGGGTTAGGGGATGGGGACGGTTTAGGGTCCAGGTGAGAGTACGACAAAGCTTTAGGGGGAGGGAACGTGTTAGGGGGCGGGTTAGCGTTAGCGTACGGGTTAGGATTAGGGGACGGGTGAGTGTCAGGATTCGGGGAAGAGTTAGGGTTAGGGTTCAGCCTAGGGTTAGGGTTAGGGGACGGGGACGGTTTAGGGTCCAGGTGAGGGTACGACAACGCTTTAGGGGGAGCGTACGTGTGAGGGCGCGGGTTAGTGTTAGCGTGCGGGATAGGATTAGGGTACGGGAGAGGGTCAGGCTTCGGGGAAGGTTTAGGGTTAGGGTTCGGGCTAGGTTTAGGGTTAGGGGACGGGGACAGTTTAGGGTCCAGCTGAGGGTACGACAACGCTTTAGGGGGAGCATACGTGTGAGGGCACGGGTCAGCGTTAGCGTGCGGGTTAGGATTAGGGAACGGGTGAGGGTGAGGATTCGGGGAAGAGTTAGGGTTAGGGTTCGGGCTAGGGTTAGGGTTAGGAGACGGGGACGGTTTAGGTTCCAGATGAGGGTACGACAACGCTTTAGGGAGAGCGTACGTGTCAGGGTGCGGGTTAGCGTGAGCGTACGTGTTAAGATTAGGGTACGGGTGTTGGTCAGGCTTCGGGGAAGTGTTAGGTTTAGGGTTCAGGGTAGGGTTAGGGTTAGGGGACGGGGATGGTTTAGGGTCCAGGTGAGGGTACGACAACGCTTTAGGGGGAGCGTACGTGTGAGGGCGCGGGTTAGTGTTAGCGTACGGGTTAGGATTAGGGGACGGGTGAGGGGAAGGCTTCGGGGAAGGGTTAGGGTTAGGGTTACGGTTAAGGTTAGGGGACGGGGACATTTTAGGGGACAGGTTAGGGTACGACAGTGGTTTAGACTGAGCGTACGTGTGAGGGCATGGGTTAGTGTTGGTGTACAGGTTAGGATTAGCGGACGTGTTAGGGTAAGGCTTCGGTTAAGGGTTAGGGTTATGGTTAGGGGACGGGGACTTTTTAGGGTCCAAGTGAGGGTAGGACAACGGTTTAGGGGGAGCAACCGTGTGAGGGCACGGGTTAGTGTTAGCTTACGGGTTAGGATTAGGGGACGGGTGAGGGGAAGGCTTCGGGGAAGGGTTAGGGTTAGGGTTCGGGCTAGGGTTAGGGTTAGGGCATGGGGACGGTTTAGGGTCCAGGTGAGGGTACGACAACGGTTTAGGGGGAGTGTACGTTTGTGGGCACGGGTTAGTGTGAGCGTACGGGTTAGGATTAGGGGACGGGTGAGGGGAAGGCTTCAGGGAAGGTTTAGGGTTAGGGTTCGGGCTAGGGTTAGGGTTAGGGTTAGGGGACGGGGACGGTTTAGGGTACAGGTGAGGGTACGACAACGGTTTATGGAGAGAGTACGTGTGTGGGCGCGGGTTAGTGTGAGCGTACGGGTTAGGATTAAGGAACCGGTAAGGGGAAGGCTTCGGGAAAGGGTTCGGGTTAGGGTTCGGGCTAGGGTTAGGGTTAGGGGACGGGGACGGTTTAGGGTCCAGGTGAGGGTATGACAATGGTTTAGGGGGAGCGTACGTGTGAGGGCGCGGGTTAGTGTGAGCGTACGGTTTACAATTAGGGGATGGGTGAGGGGAAGGCTTCGGGGAAGGGTTAGGGTTAGGGTTCGGGCTAGGGTTAGGGTTAGGGGACGGTGACGGTTTAGGGTCCAGGTGAGGGTACGACAACGGTTTAGGGGGAGCGATTGTGTGAGGGCGCGGTTTAGTGTTAGGGTACGGGTTAGGATTAGGGGACGGGTGAGGGGAAGATTTCGGGGAAGGGTTAGGGTTAGGTTTCGGGCTAGGGTTAGGGTTAGGGGATGGGGACTGTTTAGGGTCCAGGTGAGGTTACGACAACAGTTTATGGGGAGCGTACGTGTGAGGGCGAGGGTTAGTGTGAACGTACGGGTTAGGATTAGGGGACCGGTGAGGGGAAGGCTTCGGGAAAGGGTTCGGGTTAGGGTTCGGGCTAGGGTTAGGGTCAGGGGACGGGGACGGTTTAGGGTCCAGGTGAGGGTATGACAACGGTTTAGGGGGAGCATACGTGTGAGGGCGCGGGTTAGTGTAAGCGTACGGGTTAGGATTAGGGGACGGGTGAGGGGAAGGCTTCGGGGAAGGGTTAGGGTTAGGTTTCGGGCTAGGGTTAGGTTTAGGGGATGGGGACGGTTTAGGGTCCAGGTGAGGGTATGACAACGGTTTAGGGGGAGCGTACGTGTGAGGGCGCGGGTTAGTGTGAGCGTACGGGTTAGGATTAGGGGACGGGTGAGGGGAAGGCTTCGGGGAAGGGTTAGGGTTAGTGTTCGGGCTAGGGTTAGGGTTAGGGTTAGGGGATGGGGACGGTTTAGGGTCCAGGTGAGGGTACGACAGAGCTTTAGGGGGAGCGTACGTGTGAGGGCATGGGTTAGTGTGAGCGTACGGGTTAGGATTAGGGGACGGGTGAGGGGAAGGCTTCGGGGAAGGGTTAGGGTTAGGGTTCGGGCTAGGGTTAGGGTTAGGGGACGGGGACGGTTTAGGGTCCAGGTGAGGGTACAACAACGGTTTAGGTGGAGCGTAGGTTTGAGAGCGCAGGTTAGTGTGAGCGTACAGGTTAGGATTAGGGGACGGGTGAGGGGAAGGCTTCGGGGAAGGTTTAGGGTTAGGGTTCGGGCTAGGGTTAGGGTTAGGGGAAGGGGACGGTTTAGGGTCCAGGTAAGGGTTCGACAGAGTTTTAGGGGGAGCGTACGTGTGTGGGCGCGGGTTAGTGTGAGCGTACGGGTTAGGATTAGGGGACGGGTGAGGGGAAGGCTTCGGGGAAGGGTTAGGGTTAGGTTTCGGGCTAAGGTTAGGCTTAGGGGACGGGGACGGTTTTGGGCCCAGGTGAGGGTACGACAACGGTTTAGGGGGAGCGTACGTGTGAGGGTGCGGGTTAGTGTGAGCGTATGGGTTAGGATTAGGGCACGGGTGAGGGGAAGGCTTCGGGGAAGGGTTAGGGTTAGGGTTCGGGCTAGGGTTAGGGTTTGGGGACGGGCACGTTTTAGTGTCCAGGTGAGGGTACGACAACGGTTTAGGGGGAGCGTACGTGTGAGGACACGGGTTAGTGTGAGCGTAAGGGTTAGGATTAGGGAACGAGTGAGAGAAAGGCTTCGGGGAAGGGTTAGGGTTAGGGTTCGGGCTAGGATTAGGGTTAGGGGACGGGGACGGTTTAGGGTACAGGTGAGGGTACGACAACGGTTTAGGGGGAGCGTACGTGTGAGGGCGCGGGTTAGTGTGAGCATACGGGTTAGGATTAGGGGACGGGTGACGGGAAGGCTTCGGGGAAGGGTTAGGGTTAGGGTTCGGGCTAGGGCTAGGGTTAGGGGAAGGGGACGGTTTAGGGTCCAGGTGAGGGAACGACAACGGTTTATGGGGACCGTACGTGTGAGAGCGCAGGTTAGTGTGAGCATACGGTTTAGGATTAGGGGACCGGTGAGGGGAAGGCTTCGGGGAAGGGTTAGGGTTAGGGTTCGGGCTAGGTTTAGAGTTAGGGGACGGGGACGGTTTAGGGTCCAGGTGAGGGTACGACAACGCTTTAGGGGGAGCGTACGTGTGACGGCGCGGGTTAGTGTGAGCGTACGGGTTAGGATTAGGGGACGGGTGAGGGGAAGATTTCGGGGAAGGGTTAGGGTTAGGGTTCGGGCTAGGGTTAGGGTTAGGGGATGGGGACGGTTTAGGGTCCAGGTGAGGTTACGACAACGGTTTATGGGGAGCGTACGTGTGAGGGCGCGGGTTAGTGTGAACGTACGGGTTAGGATTAGGGGACGGGTGAGGGGAAGGCTTCGGGGAAGGGTTAGGGTTAGGGTTCGGGCTAGGGTTAGGGTTAGGGGATGGGGACGGTTTAGGGTCCAGGTGAGGGTACGACAAAGGTTGAGGGGGAGCGTACGTGTGAGGGCGCGGGTTAGTGTGAGCGTACGGGTTAGGATTAGGGGACGGGTGAGGGGAAGGCTTCGGGGAAGGGTTAGGGTTAGGGTTCGGGCTATGGTTAGGGTTAGGGGATGGGGACGGTTTAGGGTCCAGGTGAGGGTACGCCAACGCTTTAGGGGGAGTGTACGTGTGAGGGCGCGTGTTAGTGTGAGCGTACGGGTTAGGATTAGGGGATGGGTGAGGGGAAGGCTTCGGGGAAGGGTTAGGGTTAGGGTTCGGGCTAGGGTTAGAGTTAGGGGACGGGGACGGTTTAGGGTCCAGGAGAGGGTACGACAACGGTTTAGGGCGAGCGTACGTGTGAGGGCGTGGGTTAGTGTGAGCGTACGGGTTAGGATTATGGGACCGGTGAGGGGAAGGCTTCGGGGAATGGTTAGGCTTAGGGTTCGGGCTAGGGTTAGGGTTAGGGGATGGGGACGGTTTAGGGTCCAGGTGAGGTTACGACAACAGTTTTTGGGGAGTGTACGTGTGAGGGTGCGGGTTAGTGTGAGCGTACGGGTTAGGATTAGGGGACGGGTGAGGGGAAGATTTCGGGGAAGGGTTAGGGTTAGGGTTCGGGCTAGGGTTAGGGTTAGGGGACGGGGATGGTTTAGGGTCCAGGTTCGGTTACGACAACGGTTTATGGGGAGCGTACGTGTGAGGGCGCGGGTTAGTGTGAGCGTACGGGTTAGGATTATGGGACCGGTGAAGGGAAGGCTTCGGGGAAGGGTTAGGTTTAGGGTTCGGGCTAGGGTTAGGGTTAGGGGACGGGGACGGTTTAGGGTCCAGGTGAGGGTACGAAAACGGTTGAGGGGGAGCGTACGTGTCACGGCGCGGGTTAGTGTGAGTGTACGGGTTAGGATTAGGGGACGGGTGAGGGGAAGGCTTCGGGGAAGGTTTAGGGTTAGGGTTCGGGCTAGGGTTAGGGTTAGGGGACGGGGATGGTTTAGGGTCCACGTGAGGGTACGACAGAGCTTTAGGGGGAGCGTACGTGTGAGGGCGCGTGTTAGTGTGAGCGTACGGGTTAGGATTAGGGGACGGGTGAGGGGAAGGCTTCGGGGAAGGTTTAGGGTTAGGGTTCAGGCTAGGGTTAGGGTTATGGGACGGGGACGGTTTAGGGTCCAGGTGAGGGTACGACAACGGTTGAGGGGGAGCGTACGTGTGAGGGCGTGGGTTAGTGTGAGCGTACGGGTTAGGATTAGGGGACGGGTGAGGGCAAGGCTTCGGGGAAGGGTTAGGGTTAGGTTTATTCTTCTTACTGATGTGAAATTAGAGTGACATGTGCCCATTGAAACCGCTACACCTAGTTTCTCACTGGTTCCCCCTATTCCCATTCATCCTCCACACTAACTGCAGACTGTGCGATACCAGAACTTAAAGGCATTGACTCTCCATGTGGGGATATTTTAGTAAAGCGGCTGGAATGTCGATCCGGAGCCCCAGGAGAGGAAAAATGAGGTGCGTTTTAGAAACCTTTCCCAATCATATGGTATACCAGTCGCTGGGTTTCCCAAGCATGGTTTAGCTGTAGGAAGATTCCCTTCAACCTGGAGTGTTGGGACCCTTGGAATGAGTAGCATGAAGTATTGCATTAAACTTTTGGCAGTTGCTCACCAAAGCTCACCAATCCTCTCAGCCCCAAGTGTCCAGCCTTATGTCTTATCCAGCTGTGGGTTTATATGTGGTCAATCCAGGTTGCATCACAGCCCCTGAGCGAATTTTGTAAGAATTTTTCTCTCTTTCATTGTTTCTGCGTTTTGTTTTTAAAATTTATTTCTATAATGGGGTTTAGCTCATTTTCACTGCTGTGTTTGTGCCGCTCTGCACACACTTGATTCCCTTATGTAGATATATCAATACATGGGTTTTAAGATTCTTGTTACTCAGATATATTTCTCTGCGGTGTATAGGGTGTGTTGAGGCCAGTTCATTGAGCAAGGTGTAGATCTTGTCTAATATCTATTTGGTTTATTGAACGGTATCTGTGCTAATTTCAAACTCTGGTTTTATGCATCACCCCACCTCTCCTTTCCCCTTAAGCTGAAATAAGTGTGTTTTCTAAATGTGAGACACTGTTCTGTTCTGTAATTCATTTCTTGTGCAGCCATATTTACCCTCCCTCTATAAGTGATATCTTATGATATGTTTCTTTTTCTGTTTGACTTATTTCAAGTAGTATTATCGGACCTAAACCCACTCTTTATCCTTCTACTAGCCTTATTACATTGATTTCATGGTGAAGAGATATTCCATTGTACATAAGTACCACATCTTCTTTATCCATTGTTCTCTTTCCTGGGATATTTAAGGTGTACTGAAGTTGAGGTTCTTGTAAACAGAGTAGCCCTAAACTGTGGTGTGCTTGTGTCTTGTTGATTTTTAGACTTCCCTAGATATACTCCCATGATTGGAAGTGTCCTATGCTCTGTAGCTCTGTTTTTTAGATGATTTAGGAACCACCATACACTTCTCCAGAGTGGCTCTCGGCAGTTCACACACTGCCCATCAGCGTATAAAGACTCCCTGTTCTCCATGGCCTGTCCTGCATTTCTGGTTTTTACAATTTTTTAGGATGGCCCTTTTGACCAGTGGGTAATGAGACTTCTTTGTTGTGCACATTTGCATTGCTTGCTTGCTTCGTTGCCCATAAAGTGCGCATGCGTTTTTTCCTGGATATAATCAGGAAAAAACGCATACGCCCTTTTGGGCCAACTGCATCATTGTCGAAATTCTGCCGCTTTTCATGTGCTTTAAAGACGAGTCCAATCTATCTCTTGAAATCTGTTTCTTGCAATTCTGTCTTGCATTCAGATCCTCTTCTTTGCCTTACCTCAACATATTTTTGGACGTTAGTTTTCATTTATAACTCTGCAGGTTTGTGAATTGCAGTGACCCTGAGCTCCATTTTATAAGTTGCTCTTTTGTGAGCTGGCCTCAAACCCGCAGGATTGCTTCAGGCCCTATTTTGGCTCGGGTGAGGCGGGCTGAGCCTTTTTTCAATTCTTATTCTTAATGGGAAATTAGAGTGATATGTGCCCGTCCAAACCCCTACAACTATTCTCTCATTGGTTCCCCCTCTTCCCGTTCATCCTCCTCACAATTTGCAAAATGTTTGAAACAGAAGTTGAAATGTGCTGATTCTCCAAGTGGGGAGATTCTAAGTAACGTGGCTGGAATGGTGAACAGGAGCACCAGGAGAGGATAAATGAGCTGCATTTTAGACACATCTCCCGATCACATGGTGTACAGTCCTCTGGGTTTTCCATGCATGTTTTAGCTGTAGGAAGATCCCTTGAACCTGCAGATTTGGGACCCATTGAATGGGTACCAGGTAGTATTACTTTAAAGGGTGTGCATTTCCTCACCCAACCTCACATTTCTCTTAGTGCAAACAGTTTCCAGCCTTATGTCTCATCCTGCTGTGGGTCTAGATGTGTTCAATCCATGTTGCATCACCGGCCCTGAGGAAAAGTTGTAAGAGGTTTTCTCTGTCTCTCTGTCGTTTATTTTTTTCAATTTATTACTATATTGGTTACAGCTGATTTTCAAAGCTCTGTTTCTTGCTGCTGTACATCCACTTGATTCACGTACAGAGAGACATCAGTAAATTCTTTTTCAGATTCTTACCAGTCGTATATATTCTTTTCCGGTGACTTGAGTGTGCTGAGTGCAGTTCTTTTAGCTACTGTGTAGGCCTTGTTGATTATCAGTTTGGTATTTGGAATGGTATCTTTGCTAATTTCAACCTCCTGGATGATGCCTCACCTCTCCCCACCTTTCCCGTTTAGCAGCCTTATGCGTGTTTTCTACATATTTGACTATGTTTTTGTTTTGTAATTTATTTCATGTGTAGCCATTTTGGATTCCACCTTTAAGTGATATCTTATGATATGTGTCTTTTTCTTTTTGAATTATGTCACTTAGAATGATCATACGTAACTCCTCCGGAGTTGTTACAACTGGCCATATTTCATTGATTTCCAGGCTGAATAATATTCCACTCTACCTAAGTACCACATCTGTATCCATTTTTTCTCTCCAGAGACATTTAAGTTATATCCTAGTCGAGGATCTTTTAAACAGAGAGGGGGTAAACACTGGGGTGCCTGTGTCTTCTCGATTTTTGTTTTTCCCAAGATATACGCCCATGAGTGCAAGTGCCCTATGCTCTGTAGCTCATTTTTTAGATGCTTTAGTAAACACAATACACTTCTCCAGAATGGCCGTTGGCAATATACATTTCCACTATAAGTCTCACAGGGCTCCCTCTTCTCCTTGCCCTGTCCTGCATTTCTGTTGTTTACGGTTTATGAGGATGGCTCTTCTGACTGATGCGAAGTGATATCTCTTGTAGTATCGACTTCCAGTGCCCACCTGTTTGGTTGGCTAAAAAAGTGTATGCCCTTTTCTTGAATATATACAGAAAAAAACGCATACACCCTTTTTGGCCAACTGCAATGTTGGCAATGTTCAGCTCCTTTTCTTGTGCTTAATGGCGAGTCCTTTCTACCTCCTCAAATCCCTTTCCTGCCATTCTCCCTTGCTTACAAGTCCTTTTCTCTGACTTTCCTCAAGACATTTTTCAGTGATGGATATTTTCAACTCTGCAGTTTCGTGAATTTTACTGTCCCTGAGTTCCATTGTTCAACTTGTGTTTATGGGAACTGGCCACAAAGCAGCGGGATTTCCTCAAGCCCTATACTGTTTCCATGGGCAACCCTAGCCTTTGGTCAATTCGTCTTCCTGATTGGAAATTAGAGTGACATGTGCCTGTCTGAACACCTAGGACTTGTCTCTCATTGTTCCTCATCCTTCTGCTTCATCCTCTGGACAAATTCCAAACTGTATGCAACAGGATGTTGACAGTGCTGCCATCTCCAAGTGGGGAGACTGTTAGTAAAGACGCTGGATGGGTGAACCCGAGCACCAGGAGATGAGGAGATGAGATGCCTTTTCCAAACTCTTCCCGATCAGACGGTATACCATCCTCTGGGTGTGACAGACATGTTTTAGCAGTAGGAAGAGTCCCATTCATGTAAGGAGAACACCAGGGCTTTTTCAAAATCAGTGTCTACCCGAAACCCAAACTGGGGAATTTTTTAAGCTACGGCTACACATATGTTCATTAAGGGCCTTGGGAAGTAGGCAGAGTCCAAACTTTAGATGACTGAAGTCTTCAGGGTCAGAAGCACTCACCACCAGCTTCCCTTAGGTTACACTTTAACTGTCATTGATAGATGATGTCAATAAAAATATCTATTCTTTTTCAGATTATTTCCCCTTATAGGTTATTGCAAAATGTTGAGTGTAGTTCCCTGTGCTATACAGTAGTTCCTTGTTGATGATCTATTTTATACATAGCAGTGTGTATGTGTTAATCCCAAACTGTTACTTTATCCCTCCTCCCACCTTTCCCCTTTGGTAATAATAAATTATAAGATTTTATACTTCTCAGAAATGGGGGAGCTGAAAGAGAGGTATCATTTTCAATGGAAAAGCATTTAAAACAAGATTGAAGCTTTAACCAAGATTATTAGATGTACATCCTTGGAAAGAAATCACTTCGTTTCTCTAATATTGACCTGACAAATAAGACAAACCTTTTCACTGAACTTGCTTATAATAAAGTGATGGAAATAGCCAATGGAAGCGTTAGAAACATCTTATTTTACCCGAGCCTTATACACTGTTCTATGTTAACTACAGTTTGGCTCACACATCTGTTCATTGAGGTTACAATAGTCTCAATTTCTGTTACTGATCCTCCAGAGTGGACCCCAACAAGTGTCCCCCTGCGCAGTGTCATTGGGGCCAACAGATCGAGACTGAGTTTGGTTCACAAGCAAAGGAAACTTTATATTTTGATCAGAGAATGGAGAGGTGAGAGCATGCACTACCCCGTGGGCTGTGGGCTGGGCTGCTGTGTAGAGATCCTGTCAGAGTCAGTGGGAGGGAGGGGGCGGAGCTCTCGAGGGCCGGGTTGGCTGCAGCTCAGGCTCTATATCGCGGAGTCTGCACTGGGCCCCAGGAGCTGAGGTGTCGACCCAGCCATTCTGCACTAGGAAATCTGGTCTGAAGTGCCGGGTGTGGAACCTCTGCATGCGGGACCCTAGGAGCACATGAAATTAGACAAAGCACAAAGGATAAAAAAGGTTAGACTTGACTTTATTGCCCAGATTCTATTTTTATCTCCCAGGGATTTTTAATGGGCTTTGCTGGGGACAAACCCCTCCTCTGCCTTTTGTCCCGTTCCTCATTCTTGGAGTGCTGAGGGTGCAGACCCTTCTTCTGTAACTGCTGAGTGCTGAGTTGGGAGCCCTCATACCAAGGGGCGAGGGTCAGAGCTTCTCCCCAGCAGCCTCCAGGTGACGTTGATTGTCCCCAGGCCCCCTGCCTCCCTGCTCGTCCACCTGAGCACCAGCATTGGAAGCGTTATAGATTCTAATGACCTTTAAGGGTCCAGGAAAGAGATGTGCAGAGACGCTGTGGGGGCCGGTTTCACCCCGCCCCACATTTGTTCGGCCACCTTAGGCTGACCGTTTCTGCCAGCCTAGATGCTCTGACCAGTAGTCTGCGCTGTCTTCAATTAGGCCCCTGAATTAACGTACAAACAGCACCAGGTGTCAGAGCCCTGCCCGCTCAACTCCCAGACAGTCCAGGGTCAGTGGTGATCAAGGACCATGATGGCCACTGAGTCAACAGCCTTTTGAAGTAAACAGGAGTCCAGCCAGTCTTATTGGCCACCATCATCACGGTGTCTGTAGGCTTTTCTATGGTGACAGTGTGACATACGGTTCCCCCGCCAAGATTATTAGCTCCCCTCTGTGTGCAGTAAGTCCTGCAAGCAGTAGTCTACTCTTTTGGGACACACTCTTGTTGTTTTATGAGAGAAACTCCAGGTCAAGTGATGTTCACACGAGTCGTCATGGTGTCCTGTTGCCCCCGGTTATCTCTCTGGATGTTGGAGTTGGAGGGCCTCCTCACTCGAGGTTGGTGTGCCCACGGAGCAAACCCTGCAACTTCAGGGCATGGTTGGTGGTTAGGATCACCACGTGGGGTCCTTTTCCCTTAGGAGGGAGGTGGCCTTTTGGGCTGCTGATTTCCAGGTTTTTAGATACCGCCAGTATCTTGGCCAGATGTGGCAGTGGGCCAAGCCCCTTGGTGACCGTAGTTTATCCTACCTGGATGGCATTCTTGCATTGTTCCATTTCAAGTGGTCCCAGTTTTTGCACTAATTCTCCAATGGCGATTCACCTTTCACCGGGAATGTAAAGGTCAAAGGGTTTAGCTAAATTAGGGAGTTCCAGGGCAAGGGTCTGAATTGACTGCTCTTTCCATTCTTGAAAGGCCACTTCTGGATTCTATTCAAAAGGATCATCATCTTTTCCTTTCAGTGTTTCATATAATGGCCCAGCTAGTAGACTGCAGTTAGGGATCCAGAAGCAGCAAACCCTGGCCTCCCCAGGAACCCCTAAGCTGTCTTCTAGTTTTAGAAAGGAGTAAGGCCGAAAATGGTTTCTTCCCTTTCCTGGGATGGGCTTCTCCGACCTTCTGTGAGAATGGAGCCCAGGCAGGTCACCACAGTCTGTGATATTTGAGCTTTTTCTTGGACAACTTCTATCCTTTATTGGCTTGGTAGTTCAGAGGCCTCCTTAGTAGGGCTGGCGATCAGAATGTCGTCTGCCTATTGAAGGAGGGTTTCCTTTTCCAGAGGTAGAACTTTTAGGTCTTTAGCTAAGGTTTCCCCAAAAATGGTGTGGGAATTTTTGCACCCTTGGGGCAAGACGGCCCGGAAGTATTGTTTTAGTTGTATGTTGAGTCCTGCCACTCACAAGCCAAAATTTCTTGTGACTCTGGGACTAATGGAATACAAAAGAAGGCATCATTGAAGACTAATACAGAATACCATGTCCTGGTGGTTGGTAGAATGACCAGCAGGGTGTAGGAATTAGGAGCAACTGGAGGTATATCCTCGGTGGCTTCACTGACTGTCCTGACATCCTTTACCAGGTCCCCAGCAGCCCATGGGGCTCTCGTGGTCACACCAATCCCAGAATATGGAGCTCACCTGGGCAGGTACCCCACCCCCACCCAAGCCCACGGGACTCTCGTGGTCAGGCCCCTCCCAGGATACAGAGCTACCCTTGCAGGTACTGTGGCAGGGCTGGGCACACAGGAACCGTGCACATAGCCCTCATTGCAGAGCACCCCCAGCTCACCTGTCGCTCAGAGCTGACACAGAGCACCTCAGAGCAGGACTTGAACTAACAAACAGCAGCTGCGACAGGTCTGTGACCCTGGGCATCACTCTGTGCGGCCTCCCTCCACCTGGTCTTCCAGAGACTTCCACTGCACCCGGGGCACCAGGCCTCTGTCTCCAACCACCACCCACCCCTCCTCTCCCTGACTCCTGGGTTCCTCTCATTAGGAGAGGGTTTTCTTGAAGTTGTCTCCCACTCATGGGCCAGATAAAATGATTAGAAAACAAGCCAAAGCTGCAGCCCCTTGTCTATCCTGACTCTCAGGAGCCCACACCTGTTCCTTGGACCTGGCCGGTTCAGCAAGTTCCATTTTCTGCAACTGTGAGCCCCTGAGGGGTGATGATTGGCTGAGCTGGGCAGCCTTACCGTGCTGGCCAGCCCTCCCCAGGTGTGCCTGGGTTGAGATCAATATAAATACCACTCCAGGCAGCAAGAGCCCCTGCAGCCGTGCCTGACGCCATTTTCTCTGCCCTGTCAGCAGTCTCGGGGCTGGGCTGGTGGGAGGGAGTGAGAGGCCACGGCTTTGTGGGTGGCCCAGTGTGAGTGGGGCTCTGCTGGACTTTCTGCAGCAGTTGCCAGGCTGCCACCTGCTAAAGAAGAGGATGTGTCACCCATACCTGCTGCTGGAATTTCTCCCTGGGCAGAGGTGAGGAAGGAAAAAAGCAGTGGGGGCAGGGACAGGACGGGTATCTCAGGCAGGGAAATGGAAATCTTCCAGAAGAGCACCCAGGGCCAGGACCATCCTGGCTGGCCTGCAGGCACCAAGTCGGCCGGCATGTTGTCACTCGTGTGGCTCTATGGCCCTTCCTCTAGGCTTTCAAGTCCTTGTATATATTCAGGTGTTTTACCTGGGACGGGTGGGAATAGTTCAGCAGCAACTGGCCTGGGGCTCAGCTCACGTTTACTCACAGATGCCTCGGCACGGTGCCCCAGCTTTGCAATGAGGACGCTTGTTGCGTGGGGGCTGCTGGCTGACTGGGAGACGATTCCCCACCACTGACCAACTTCAGAATTGTTTACAACTGGAGCAAGTGCCCTGATACGGTTTTCCTCTGTGGAACTGGTGGGTTCTGTGTTTTTTTTCTCTTTTTCGTTTTTGGTTCAAGGTAGATTTTATTCCTCTTTTTTGTATTTACAGATAGAAGCATGGAAATAATTTATTCATATAAATACATGTATGTGAAGGGAATAATTGTTTTTTCTGTTTTATTTTTTAAATTTTATTTCTTTTCAATTTTGAATTTTACTTTATATTTTTATACAGCAGGTTCTTATTGGTTATCTATTTTATACATATAAATGTATACATGCCAATCCCAGTCTCTCAACTCCTCCCACCACCATCCCCCCAACAGCTTTCCCCCCTTGTTGTCCATACATTTGTTGTCTACATCTGTTGCTCTATTTATGCCTTGCAAAATGGTTAATCTGTACGGTTTTTCTAGGTTCCACATATATGCATGAATATACAAGATTTGTTTTTCTCTTTCTGACTTACTTCACTCTGTATGACAGTCTCTAGATCCATCGACGTCTCTACAAATGACCCAATTTCATTCCTTTTCATGGCTTAGTAATATTCCATTTTATATACGTACCACAGCTTTATGCATTCGTCTGTCTGTGGGCATTTAGGTTGCTTCCATTACCTCGATATTGTAAATAGTGATGCAATGAACATTGCGGTGAATGTCTCTTTTTGATTTATGGTTTTGTCTGGGTATATGTCCAGTACTGGGATTGCTGTATCATATGGTAATTCTATTGTTAGTTTCTTAAGAAACTCCATATTGTTCTCCATAGTGAATGTAACAATTTATATTCCCAACAATAGTGGAAGAGGGTTCCTTTTCTCCACACCCTTTCCAGCATTTATTGTTTGTAGATTTTCAGATGATGCCCATTATAACAGGTGTGAGGTGATACCTCATTGTTGAGTCCATTTTGTTGAGCAAAGGGTAGGTCTTGTCTATTACACATTTGGCTTATGGAACATTATCTGTGCTAATGTCAAACTCTGGTTTTATGCAGCACCCCAAATCACCTTCCCCCTTAAAAAAGCATAAGTTGCTTTTCTAAACTTGAGACCCTGTTCTGTTTTATAATTCAGTTCATGTGTAGCCAAGTTCACATTCTGTGTATTAGTGATATCTTATGATGTTTCTTTTTCTGTGTGACTTATTTCAGTTAGAATCATCATACCTGAATCCACTCATTATGCTGCTATGGGCCTGATGACATAGATTTCATTGCTGAGTGATATTGCATTGTACGTAAGTACCACAACTTCTTTATCCATATTTCACTTTCTGCGCTATTGAACTTGTACCGTAAATGAGGTTCTTGTAAACAGAGCCATCCCAAACTTTGGGGTGGCTGTGTCTTTTTGATTTTACTTTCCCTAAGCTACAGCACCATAAGTGGAAGTGCCCTAGGCTCACTTGCGTTGTTTTTTAGATGTTTCAGAAAACACCATACACTTCTCCCGAGTGGCTGTTGGCAATTTACATCCCGCCCATCAGCATAACAAGGCTCCCAGTTCTCCATGGCCTGTCCTGCCTTTCTGGATTTTACACTTTTTTCAGATGGCCCTTTTGACCGGGAGGAAGTGAGACTTCATTGTAGTGCAGATTTCCTTTGCAAGCTTGCTTGGTTGGCCAAAAAGTGCGTATGCGTTTTTTCCTGAATATATGCAGGAAAAAACGCATACGCCCTTTTTGGCCAAGTGCATCATTGTCCACATTCTGCCTCTTTTCCTATATTTTAAATGCAATTCCAGTCTACCTCCTGAAATCGGATTCCTGCAATTCTGCCCCGCTTTCAAGTCTTCTTGTCAGCCTTACTTCAGTATATTTTTGGACGATAGCTGTTATTTATAACTCTGCAGGTTTGTGAATTACAGTGCCCCTGAGCTCCTTACTTCTACTCGCTTTCTTGTGAGCTGGCCACAACCCCGCAGGATTGCTTCAGGCCTTAATCTCGTTCCGGCCGGGATGCTGAGCTTTTGGTTAATTCCTATTCCTGGTGCGAAATGAGAGTTAAATTTGCCCGTCCAGACACGTCCAGCTAGTCTCTCATTGGTTCTCCCTATTCCTGTTCATTTTCCGCAGAAATTCCAAACTGGGCCAAACAGGAGGTTAAAGGCACTGACTCTCCAAGTCGGGAGAGTGTTAGTAAAGCGTCTGGAATGTTGCACCCGAGTACCAGGGGACGAGAACTGAGACATATTGGAACACGTCTCCCGATCACATGGTTGATCATACTCTGGGCTCCGCATGCATGTTTTAGCTGAAGGAAGAATCCCTTAAACCTGGAGAGTTGAGACCCGTGGAATGGGTACCATGCAATATGACTTCAAAGGGTCTTCATTTGCTCACCGAACCTCTCCAATCCTATCACTGCTGCATTTAGGCCCCTGTACAGACGCTTGATTCTCTTTCAGGGAAATAGCAATCCATAGGTTTTAAGATACTTACTAGTCAGGTACGTTCTTAGGCATTTAATATGGGGTGTTGAGTCCATTTCATTGAGCAAGGAGTATCTCTTGTCTATTCAGTATCTGGCTTAAGGAACTTTATCTGTGCTCATTATAATCTCTGGTTTTATGCAACACCGCCACTCACCTTTCCTCTTAAGCAAGCATAAGTTGGTTTTCTAAATTTGTGATCCTGTTCTATTTTGTAATTCAGTTCCTGTATAGCCAAGTTTACATTCCGTGTATTAGTGATATCTTATGATGTTTCTTTTTCTGTGTGACTTATTTCAGTTAGAATCATCATACCTGAATCCACTCATTATGCTGCTACGGGCCTGATGACATAGATTTCATTGCTGAGTGATATTGCATCGTACGTAAGTACCACAACTTCTTTATCCATTTTTCACTTTCTGCGATATTGAACTTGTACCATAAACGAGGTTCTTGTAAACAGAGCCGTCCCAAACTTTGGGGAGGCTGTGTCTTTTTGATTTTAATTTCCCTAAGCTATAGGACCATAAGTGGAAGTGCCCTAGGCTCTGTTGCTTTGTTTTTTAGATGTTTAAGGAAACACCATACACTTCTCCCAAGTGGCTGTTGGCAATTAACATACCGCCCATCAGCATAACAAGGCTCCCAGTTCTCCATGGCCTGTCCTGCCTTTCTGGATTTTACACTTTTTTCAGGTGGCCGTTTTGACCGTGGGGAAGTGAGACTTCATTGTAGTGCAGATTTCCTTTGCAAGCTTGCTTGGTTGGCCAAAAAGGGCGTATGCATTTTTTCCTGAATATATTCAGGAAAAAACGCATACGCCCTTTTTGGCCAAGTGCATCATTGTGGACGTTCTGCCTCTTTTCCTATGCTTTAAATGCAATTCCAGTCTACCTCCTGAAATCGGTTTCCTGCAATTCTGCCCCGCTTTCAAGTCCTCTTGGCAGCCTTACTTCAGTATATTTTTGGACGATAGCTGTCATTTATAACTCTGCAGGTTTGTGAATTACACTGCCCCTGAGCTCCTTTCTTCAACTCGCTTTCTTGTGAGCTGGCCGCAACACCGCAGGATTGCTTCAGGCCCTAATCTGGTTCCGGCACGGCACGCTGAGCCTTTGGTTAATTCCTCTTCCTGGTGGGAAATGAGAGTTAAATTTGCCCGTCTAGACTCCTCCAGCTAGTCTCTCTTTGGCTCTCCCTATTCCTGTTCATCTTCCGCAGAAATTGCAAACTGGGCCAAACAGGAGGTTAAAGGCACTGACTCTCCAAGTCGGGAGAGTGTTAGTAAAGCGTCTGGAATGTTGCACCCGAGTACCAGGGGACGAGAACTGAGGCATATTGGAACACGTCTCCCGATCCCATGGTTGATCATACTCTGGGTTCCACGTGCATGTTTTAGCTGAAGGAAGAATCCCTTAAACCAGGAGAGTTGAGACCCGTGGAATGGGTACCATGCAATATGACTTCAAAGGGTCTTCATTTGCTCACCGAACCTCTCCAATCCTATCACTGCTGCGTTTATGCCCCTGTACACACGCTTGATTTTCTTTCAGAGACATAGCAATCCATAGGTTTTAAGATACTTACTAGTCAGGTACATTCTTAGGCGTTTAATATGGGGTGTTGAGTCCATTTCGTTGAGCAAGGAGTAGCTCTTGTCTATTCCATATTTGGCTTAAGGAACTTTATCTGTGCTCATTTCAATCTCTGGTTTGATGCAGCACCCCAACTCACCTTTTCGCTTAAGCAAGCATAAGTTGGTTTTCTAAATTTGAGACCCTGTTCTGTTTTGTAATCCAGTTCCTGTGTAGCCAAGTTTACATTCCGTGTATTAGTGATATCTTATGATGTTTCTTTTTCTGTGTGACTTATTTCAGTTAGAATCATCATACCTGAATCCATTCATTATACTGCTACGGGCCTGATGACATAGATTTCATTGCTGAGTGATATTGCATTGTACGTAAGTACCACAACTTCTTTATCCATATTTCACTTTCTGCGCTATTGAACTTGTACCGTAAACGAGGTTCTTGTAAACAGAGCCGTCCCAAACTTTGGGGTGGCTGTGTCTTTTTCATTTTAATTTCCCTAAGCTATAGGACCATAAGTGGAAGTGCCCTAGGCTCTGTTGCTTTGTTTTTTAGATGTTTAAGGAAACACCATACACTTCTCCCAAGTGGCTGTTGGCAATTAACATACCGCCCATCAGCATAACAAGGCTCCCAGTTCTCCATGGCCTGTCCTGCCTTTCTGGATTTTACACTTTTTTCAGATGGCCTTTTTAACCGTGGGGAAGTGAGACTTCATTGTAGTGCAGATTTCCTTTGCAAGCTTGCTTGGTTGGCCAAAAAGGGCGTATGCGTTTTTTCCTGAATATATTCAGGAAAAAACGCATACGCCCTTTTTGGCCAAGTGCATCATTGTGGACGTTCTGCCTCTTTTCCTATGCTTTAAATGCAATTCCAGTCTACCTCCTGAAATCGGTTTCCTGCAATTCTGCCCCGCTTTCAAGTCCTCTTGGCAGCCTTACTTCAGTATATTTTTGGACGATAGCTGTCATTTATAACTCTGCAGGTTTGTGAATTACAGTGCCCCTGAGCTCCTTTCTTCAACTCGCTTTCTTGTGAGCTGGCCGCAACACCGCAGGATTGCTTCAGGCCCTAATCTGGTTCCGGCACGGCACGCTGAGCCTTTGGTTAATTCCTCTTCCTGGTGGGAAATGAGAGTTAAATTTGCCCGTCCAGACACCTCCAGCTAGTCTCTCATTGGTTCTCCCTATTCCTGTTCATCTTCCGCAGAAATTGCAAATGGGCCAAACAGGAGGTTAAAGGCACTGACTTTCCAAGTCGGGAGAGTGTTAGTAAAGCATCTGGAATGTTGCACCCGAGTACCAGGGGACGAGAACTGAGACATATTGGAACACGTCTCCCGATCACACGGTTGAACATACTCTGGGTTCCACATGCATGTTTTAGCTGAAGGAAGCATCCCTTAAACCTGGAGACTTGAGACCCGTGGAATGGGTTCCATGCAATATGACTTCAAAGGGTCTTCATTTGCTCACCAAACCTCTCCAATCCTATCACTGCTGCGTTTATGCCCCTGTACACTCGCTTGATTCTCTTTCAGAGACATAGCAATCCATAGGTTTTAAGATACTTACTAGTCAGGTACATTCTTAGGCGTTTAATATGGGGTGTTGAGTCCATTTCGTTGAGCAAGGAGTAGCTCTTGTCTATTCCATATTTGGCTTAAGGAACTTTATCTGTGCTCATTTCAATCTCTGGTTTGATGCAGCACCCCAACTCACCTTTTCGCTTAAGCAAGCATAAGTTGGTTTTCTAAATTTGAGACCCTGTTCTGATTTGTAATCCAGTTCCTGTGTAGCCAAGTTTACATTCCGTGTATTAGTGATATCTTATGATGTTTCTTTTTCTGTGTGACTTATTTCAGTTAGAATCATCATACCTGAATCCACTCATTATGCTGCTATGGGCCTGATGACATAGATTTCATTGCTGAGTGATATTGCATTATACGTAAGTACCACAACTTCTTTATCCATATTTCACTTTCTGCGCTATTGAACTTGTACCGTAAATGAGGTTCTTGTAAACAGAGCCGTCCCAAACTTTGGGGTGGCTGTGTCTTTTTGATTTTAATTTCCCTAAGCTATAGGACCATAAGTGGAAGTGCCCTAGGCTCTGTTGCTTTGTTTTTTAGATGTTTAAGGAAACACCATACACTTCTCCAAGTGGCTGTTGGCAATTAACATACCGCCCATCAGCATAACAAGGCTCCCAGTTCTCCATGGCCTGTCCTGCCTTTCTGGATTTTACACTTTTTTCAGGTGGCCGTTTTGACCATGGGGAAGTGAGACTTCATTGTAGTGCAGATTTCCTTTGCAAGCTTGCTTGGTTGGCCAAAAAGGGCGTATGCGTTTTTTCCTGAATATATTCAGGAAAAAACGCATACGCCCTTTTTGGCCAAGTGCATCATTGTGGACGTTCTGCCTCTTTTCCTATGCTTTAAATGCAATTCCAGTCTACCTCCTGAAATCGGTTTCCTGCAATTCTGCCCCGCTTTCAAGTCCTCTTGGCAGCCTTACTTCAGTATATTTTTGGACGATAGCTGTCATTTATAACTGCAGGTTTGTGAATTACACTGCCCCTGAGCTCCTTTCTTCAACTCGCTTTCTTGTGAGCTGGCCGCAACACCGCAGGATTGCTTCAGGCCCTAATCTGGTTCCGGCACGGCACGCTGAGCCTTTGGTTAATTCCTCTTCCTGGTGGGAAATGAGAGTTAAATTTGCCCGTCTAGACTCCTCCAGCTAGTCTCTCTTTGGCTCTCCCTATTCCTGTTCATCTTCCCCAGAAATTGCAAACTGGGCCAAACAGGAGGTTAAAGGCACTGACTCTCCAAGTCGGGAGAGTGTTAGTAAAACGTCTGGAATGTTGCACCCGAGTACCAGGGGACGAGAACTGAGGCATATTGGAACACGTCTCCCGATCCCATGGTTGATCATACTCTGGGTTCCACGTGCATGTTTTAGCTGAAGGAAGAATCCCTTAAACCAGGAGAGTTGAGACCCGTGGAATGGGTACCATGCAATATGACTTCAAAGGGTCTTCATTTGCTCACCGAACCTCTCCAATCCTATCACTGCTGCGTTTATGCCCCTGTACACATGCTTGATTTTCTTTCAGAGACATAGCAATCCATAGGTTTTAAGATACTTACTAGTCAGGTACATTCTTAGGCGTTTAATATGGGGTGTTGAGTCCATTTCGTTGAGCAAGGAGTAGCTCTTGTCTATTCCATATTTGGCTTAAGGAACTTTATCTGTGCTCATTTCAATCTCTGGTTTGATGCAGCACCCCAACTCACCTTTTCGCTTAAGCAAGCATAAGTTGGTTTTCTAAATTTGAGACCCTGTTCTGATTTGTAATCCAGTTCCTGTGTAGCCAAGTTTACATTCCGTGTATTAGTGATATCTTATGATGTTTCTTTTTCTGTGTGACTTATTTCAGTTAGAATCATCATACCTGAATCCACTCATTATGCTGCTACGGGCCTGATGACATAGATTTCATTGCTGAGTGATATTGCATTGTACGTAAGTACCACAACTTCTTTATCCATATTTCACTTTCTGCGCTATTGAACTTGTACCGTAAACGAGGTTCTTGTAAACAGAGCCTTCCCAAACTTTGGGGTGGCTGTGTCTTTTTCATTTTAATTACCCTAAGCTATAGGACCATAAGTGGAAGTGCCCTAGGCTCTGTTGCTTTGTTTTTTAGATGTTTAAGGAAACACCATACACTTCTCCCAAGTGGCTGTTGGCAATTAACATACCGCCCATCAGCATAACAAGGCTCCCAGTTCTCCATGGCCTGTCCTGCCTTTCTGGATTTTACACTTTTTCCAGATGGCCCTTTTGACCGTGGGGAAGTGAGACTTCATTGTAGTGCAGATTTCCTTTGCAAGCTTGCTTGGTTGGCCAAAAAGGGCGTATGCGTTTTTTCCTGAATATATTCAGGAAAAAACGCATACGCCCTTTTTGGCCAAGTGCATCATTGTGGACGTTCTGCCTCTTTTCCTATGCTTTAAATGCAATTCCAGTCTACCTCCTGAAATCGGTTTCCTGCAATTCTGCCCCGCTTTCAAGTCCTCTTGGCAGCCTTACTTCAGTATATTTTTGGACGATAGCTGTCATTTATAACTCTGCAGGTTTGTGAATTACACTGCCCCTGAGCTCCTTTCTTCAACCCTCTTTCTTGTGAGCTGGCCGCAACACCGCAGGATTGCTTCAGGCCCTAATCTGGTTCCGGCACGGCACGCTGAGCCTTTGGTTAATTCCTCTTCCTGGTGGGAAATGAGAGTTAAATTTGCCCGTCTAGACTCCTCCAGCTAGTCTCTCTTTGGCTCTCCCTATTCCTGTTCATCTTCCGCAGAAATTGCAAACTGGGCCAAACAGGAGGTTAAAGGCACTGACTCTCCAAGTCGGGAGAGTGTTAGTAAAGCGTCTGGAATGTTGCACCCGAGTACCAGGGGACGAGAACTGAGGCATATTGGAACACGTCTCCCGATCCCATGGTTGATCATACTCTGGGTTCCACGTGCATGTTTTAGCTGAAGGAAGAATCCCTTAAACCAGGAGAGTTGAGACCCGTGGAATGGGTACCATGCAATATGACTTCAAAGGGTCTTCATTTGCTCACCGAACCTCTCCAATCCTATCAGTGCTGCGTTTATGCCCATGTACACACGCTTGATTTTCTTTCAGAGACATAGCAATCCATAGGTTTTAAGATACTTACTAGTCAGGTACATTCTTAGGCGTTTAATATGGGGTGTTGAGTCCATTTCGTTGAGCAAGGAGTAGCTCTTGTCTATTCCATATTTGGCTTAAGGAACTTTATCTGTGCTCATTTCAATCTCTGGTTTGATGCAGCACCCCAACTCACCTTTTCGCTTAAGCAAGCATAAGTTGGTTTTCTAAATTTGAGACCCTGTTCTGATTTGTAATCCAGTTCCTGTGTAGCCAAGTTTACATTCCGTGTATTAGTGATATCTTATGATGTTTCTTTTTCTGTGTGACTTATTTCAGTTAGAATCATCATACCTGAATCCACTCATTATGCTGCTATGGGCCTGATGACATAGATTTCATTGCTGAGTGATATTGCATTATACGTAAGTACCACAACTTCTTTATCCATATTTCACTTTCTGCGCTATTGAACTTGTACCGTAAATGAGGTTCTTGTAAACAGAGCCGTCCCAAACTTTGGGGTGGCTGTGTCTTTTTGATTTTAATTTCCCTAAGCTATAGGACCATAAGTGGAAGTGCCCTAGGCTCTGTTGCTTTGTTTTTTAGATGTTTAAGGAAACACCATACACTTCTCCAAGTGGCTGTTGGCAATTAACATACCGCCCATCAGCATAACAAGGCTCCCAGTTCTCCATGGCCTGTCCTGCCTTTCTGGATTTTACACTTTTTTCAGGTGGCCGTTTTGACCGTGGGGAAGTGAGACTTCATTGTAGTGCAGATTTCCTTTGCAAGCTTGCTTGGTTGGCCAAAAAGGGCGTATGCGTTTTTTCCTGATTCAGGAAAAAACGCATACGCCCTTTTTGGCCAAGTGCATCATTGTGGACGTTCTGCCTCTTTTCCTATGCTTTAAATGCAATTCCAGTCTACCTCCTGAAATCGGTTTCCTGCAATTCTGCCCCGCTTTCAAGTCCTCTTGACAGCCTTACTTCAGTATATTTTTGGATGATAGCTGTCATTTATAACTCTGCAGGTTTGTGAATTACAGTGCCCCTGAGCTCCTTTCTTCAACTCGCTTTCTTGTGAGCTGGCCGCAACACCGCAGGATTGCTTCAGGCCCTAATCTGGTTCCGGCACAGCATGCTGAGCCTTTGGTTAATTCCTCTTCCTGGTGGGAAATGAGAGTTAAATTTGCCCGTCCAGACACCTCCAGCTAGTCTCTCATTGGTTCTCCCTATTCCTGTTCATCTTCCTCAGAAATTGCAAATGGGCCAAACAGGAGGTTAAAGGCACTGACTCTCCAAGTCGGGAGAGTGTTAGTAAAGCGTCTGGAATGTTACACCCGAGTACCAGGGGACGAGAATTGAGACATATTGGAACACGTCTCCCGATCACACGGTTGATCATACTCTGGGTTCCACGTGCATGTTTTAGCTGAAGGAAGAATCCCTTAAACCTGGAGAGTTGAGACCCGTGGAATGGGTACCATGCAATATGACTTCAAAGGGTCTTCATTTGCTCACCGAACCTCTCCAATCCTATCACTGCTGCGTTTATGCCCCTGTACACACGCTTGATTTTCTTTCAGAGACATAGCAATCCATAGGTTTTAAGATACTTACTAGTCAGGTACATTCTTAGGCGTTTAATATGGGGTGTTGAGTCCATTTCGTTGAGCAAGGAGTAGTTCTTGTCTATTCCATATTTGGCTTAAGGAACTTTATCTGTGCTCATTTCAATCTCTGGTTTTATGCAGCACCCCAACTCACCTTTCCCCTTAAGCAAGCATAAGTTGGTTTCCTAAATTTGAGACCCTGTTCTGTTTTGTAATCCAGTTCCTGTGTAGCCAAGTTTACCTTCCGTGTATTAATGATATCTTATGATGTTTGTTTTTCTGTGTGACTTATTTCAGTTAGAATCATCATACCTGAATCCACTCATTATGCTGCTACGGGCCTGATGACATAGATTTCATTGCTGAGTGATATTGCATTGTACGTAAGTACCACAACTTCTTTATCCATTTTTCACTTTCTGCGATATTGAACTTGTACCATAAACGAGGTTCTTGTAAACAGAGCAGTCCCAAACTTTGGGGTGGCTGTGTCTTTTTGATTTTAATTTCCTTAAGCTATAGGACCATAAGTGGAAGTGCCCTAGGCTGTGTTGCTTTGTTTTTTAGATGTTTCAGGAAACACTACAAACCTCTCCAGAGTGGCTGTTGGCAATTTACATCCCGCCCATCAGCATAACAAGGCTCCCAGTTCTCCATGGCCTGTCCTGCCTTTCTGGATTTTACACTTTTTTCAGATGGCCCTTTTGACCGGGGGGAAGTGAGACTTCATTGTAGTGCAGATTTCCTTTGCAAGCTTGCTTGGTTGGCCAAAAAGGGCGTATGCGTTTTTTCCTGAATATATTCAGGAAAAAACGCATACGCCCTTTTTGGCCAAGTGCATCATTGTGGACGTTCTGCCTCTTTTCCTATGCTTTAAATGCAATTCCAGTCTACCTCCTGAAATCGGTTTCCTGCAATTCTGCCCCGCTTTCAAGTCCTCTTGGCAGCCTTACTTCAGTATATTTTTGGACGATAGCTGTCATTTATAACTCTGCAGGTTTGTGAATTACAGTGCCCCTGAGCTCCTTTCTTCAACTCGCTTTCTTGTGAGCTGGCCGCAACACCGCAGGATTGCTTCAGGCCCTAATCTGGTTCCGGCATGGCACGCTGAGCCTTTGGTTAATTCCTCTTCCTGGTGGGAAATGAGAGTTAAATTTGCCCGTCCAGACACCTCCAGCTAGTCTCTCATTGGTTCTCCCTATTCCTGTTCATCTTCCGCAGAAATTGCAAATGGGCCAAACAGGAGGTTAAAGGCACTGACTCTCCAAGTCGGGAGAGTGTTAGTAAAGCGTCTGGAATGTTACACCCGAGTACCAGGGGACGAGAATTGAGACATATTGGAACACGTCTCCCGATCACACGGTTGATCATACTCTGGGTTCCACGTGCATGTTTTACCTGAAGGAAGAATCCCTTAAACCTGGAGAGTTGAGACCCGTGGAATGGGTACCAAGCAATATGACTTCAAAGGGTCTTCATTTGTTCACCGAACCTCTCCAATCCTATCACTGCTGCGTTTATGCCCCTGTACACACGCTTGATTCTCTTTCAGAGACATAGCAATCCATAGGTTTTAAGATACTTACTAGTCAGGTACATTCTTAGGCGTTTAATATGGGCTGTTGTGTCCATTTCGTTGAGCAAGGAGTAGTTCTTGTCTATTCCATATTTGGCTTAAGGAACTTTATCTGTGCTCATTTCAATCTCTGGTTTTATGCAGCACCCCAACTCACCTTTCCCCTTAAGCAAGCATAAGTTGGTTTTCTAAATTTGAGACCCTGTTCTGATTTGTAATCCAGTTCCTGTGTAGCCAAGTTTACATTCCGTGTATTAGTGATATCTTATGATGTTTCTTTTTCTGTGTGACTTATTTCAGTTAGAATCATCATACCTGAATCCACTCATTATGCTGCTACGGGCCTGATGACATAGATTTCATTGCTGAGTGATATTGCATTGTACGTAAGTACCACAACTTCTTTATCCATTTTTCACTTTCTGTGATATTGAACTTGTACCGTAAACGATGTTCTTGTAAACAGAGCCGTCCCAAACTTTGGGGTGGCTGTGTCTTTTTGATTTTAATTTCCCTAAGCTATAGGACCATAAGTGGAAGTGCCCTAGGCTCTGTTGCTTTGTTTTTTAGATGTTTCAGGAAACACCATACACCTCTCCCGAGTGGCTGTTGGCAATTTACATCCCGCCCATCAGCATAACAAGGCTCCCAGTTCTCCATGGCCTGTCCTGCCTTTCTGGATTTTACACTTTTTTCAGATGGCCCTTTTGACCGGGGGGAAGTGAGACTTCATTGTAGTGCAGATTTCCTTTGCAAGCTTGCTTGGTTGGCCAAAAAGGGCGTATGCTTTTTTTCCTGAATATATTCAGGAAAAAACGCATACGCCCTTTTTGGCCAAGTGCATCATTGTGGACGTTCTGCCTCTTTTCCTATGCTTTAAATGCAATTCCAGTCTACCTCCTGAAATCAGTTTCCTGCAATTCTGCCCTGCTTTCAAGTCCTCTTGGCAGCCTTACTTCAGTATATTTTTGGATGATAGCTGTCATTTATAACTCTGCAGGTTTGTGAATTACAGTGCCCCTGAGCTCCTTTCTTCAACTCGCTTTCTTGTGAGCTGGCCGCAACACCACAGGATTGCTTCAGGCCCTAATCTGGTTCCGGCACGGCACGCTGAGCCTTTGGTTAATTCCTCTTCCTGGTGGGAAATGAGAGTTAAATTTGCCCGTCCAGACACCTCCAGCTAGTCTCTCATTGGTTCTCCCTATTCCTGTTCATCTTACGCAGAAATTGCAAACTGGACCAAACAGGAGGTTAAAGGCACTGACTCTCCAAGTCGGGAGAGTGTTAGTAAAGCGTCTGGAATGTTGCACCCGAGTACCAGGGGACGAGAACTGAGACATATTGGAACACGTCTCCCGATCACACGGTTGATCATACTCTGGGTTCCACGTGCATGTTTTACCTGAAGGCAGAGTCCCTTAAACCTGGAGAATTGAGACCCGTGGAATGGGTACCATGCAATATGACTTCAAAGGGTCTTCATTTGCTCACCGAACCTCTCCAATCCTATCACTGCTGCGTTTATGCCCCTGTACACACGCTTGATTTTCTTTCAGAGACATAGCAATCCATAGGTTTTAAGATACTTACTAGTCAGGTACATTCTTAGGCGTTTAATATGGGGTGTTGAGTCCATTTCGTTGAGCAAGGAGTAGTTCTTGTCTATTCTATATTTGGCTGAGGAACTTTATCTGTGCTCATTTCAATCTCTGGTTTGATGCAGTACCCCAACTCACCTTTCTCCTTAAGCAAGCATAAGTTGGTTTTCTAAATTTGAGACCCTGTTCTGTTTTGTAATCCAGTTCCTGTGTAGCCAAGTTTACATCCCGTGTATTAGTGATATCTTATGATGTTTCTTTTTCTGTGTGACTTATTTCAGTTAGAATCATCATACCTGAATCCACTCATTGTGCTGCTATGGGCCTGATGACATAGATTTCATTGCTGAGTGATATTGCATTGTACGTAAGTACCACAACTTCTTTATCCATTTTTCACTTTCTGCGCTATTGAACTTGTACCGTAAACGAGGTTCTTGTAAACAGAGCCGTCCCAAACTTTGGGGTGGCTGTGTCTTTTTGATTTTAATTTCCCTAAGCTATAGGACCATAAGTGGAAGTGCCCTAGGCTCTGTTGCTTTGTTTTTTAGATGTTTCAGGAAACACCATACACCTCTCCCGAGTGGCTGTTGGCAATTTACATCCCGCCCATCAGCATAACAAGGCTCCCAGTTCTCCATGGCCTGTCCTGCCTTTCTGGAGTTTACACTTTTTTCAGATGGCCCTTTTGACCGGGGGGAAGTGAGACTTCATTGTAGTGCAGATTTCCTTTACAAGCTTGCTTGGTTGGCCAAAAAGGGCGTATGCGTTTTTTCCTGAATATATTCAGGAAAAAACGCATACGCCCTTTTTGGCCAAGTGCATCATTGTGGACGTTCTGCCTCTTTTCCTATGCTTTAAATGCAATTCCAGTCTACCTCCTGAAATCGGTTTCCTGCAATTCTGCCCCGCTTTCAAGTCCTCTTGACAGCCTTACTTCAGTATATTTTTGGATGATAGCTGTCATTTATAACTCTGCAGGTTTGTGAATTACAGTGCCCCTGAGCTCCTTTCTTCAACTCGCTTTCTTGTGAGCTGGCCGCAACACCGCAGGATTGCTTCAGGCCCTAATCTGGTTCCGGCACAGCATGCTGAGCCTTTGGTTAATTCCTCTTCCTGGTGGGAAATGAGAGTTAAATTTGCCCGTCCAGACACCTCCAGCTAGTCTCTCATTGGTTCTCCCTATTCCTGTTCATCTTCCACAGAAATTGCAAATGGGCCAAACAGGAGGTTAAAGGCACTGACTCTCCAAGTCGGGAGAGTGTTAGTAAAGCGTCTGGAATGTTACACCCGAGTACCAGGGGACGAGAATTGAGACATATTGGAACACGTCTCCCGATCACACGGTTGATCATACTCTGGGTTCCACGTGCATGTTTTAGCTGAAGGAAGAATCCCTTAAACCTGGAGAGTTGAGACCCGTGGAATGGGTACCATGCAATATGACTTCAAAGGGTCTTCATTTGCTCACCGAACCTCTCCAATCCTATCACTGCTGCGTTTATGCCCCTGTACACACGCTTGATTTTCTTTCAGAGACATAGCAATCCATAGGTTTTAAGATACTTACTAGTCAGGTACATTCTTAGGCGTTTAATATGGGGTGTTGAGTCCATTTCGTTGAGCAAGGAGTAGTTCTTGTCTATTCCATATTTGGCTTAAGGAACTTTATCTGTGCTCATTTCAATCTCTGGTTTTATGCAGCACCCCAACTCACCTTTCCCCTTAAGCAAGCATAAGTTGGTTTCCTAAATTTGAGACCCTGTTCTGTTTTGTAATCCAGTTCCTGTGTAGCCAAGTTTACATTCCGTGTATTAATGATATCTTATGATGTTTCTTTTTCTGTGTGACTTATTTCAGTTAGAATCATCATACCTGAATCCACTCATTATGCTGCTACGGGCCTGATGACATAGATTTCATTGCTGAGTGATATTGCATTGTACGTAAGTACCACAACTTCTTTATCCATTTTTCACTTTCTGTGATATTGAACTTGTACCATAAACGAGGTTCTTGTAAACAGAGCAGTCCCAAATTTTGGGGTGGCTGTGTCTTTTTGATTTTAATTTCCTTAAGCTATAGGACCATAAGTGGAAGTGCCCTAGGCTGTGTTGCTTTGTTTTTTAGATGTTTCAGGAAACACTATACACCTCTCCAGAGTGGCTGTTGGCAATTTACATCCCGCCCATCAGCATAACAAGGCTCCCAGTTCTCCATGGCCTGTCCTGCCTTTCTGGATTTTACACTTTTTTCAGATGGCCCTTTTGACCGGGGGGAAGTGAGACTTCATTGTAGTGCAGATTTCCTTTGCAAGCTTGCTTGGTTGGCCAAAAAGGGCGTATGCGTTTTTTCCTGAATATATTCAGGAAAAAACGCATACGCCCTTTTTGGCCAAGTGCATCATTGTGGACGTTCTGCCTCTTTTCCTATGCTTTAAATGCAATTCCAGTCTACCTCCTGAAATCGGTTTCCTGCAATTCTGCCCCGCTTTCAAGTCCTCTTGGCAGCCTTACTTCAGTATATTTTTGGACGATAGCTGTCATTTATAACTCTGCAGGTTTGTGAATTACAGTGCCCCTGAGCTCCTTTCTTCAACTCGCTTTCTTGTGAGCTGGCCGCAACACCGCAGGATTGCTTCAGGCCCTAATCTGGTTCCGGCACGGCACGCTGAGCCTTTGGTTAATTCCTCTTCCTGGTGGGAAATGAGAGTTAAATTTGCCCGTCCAGACACCTCCAGCTAGTCTCTCATTGGTTCTCCCTATTCCTGTTCATCTTCCGCAGAAATTGCAAATGGGCCAAACAGGAGGTTAAAGGCACTGACTCTCCAAGTCGGGAGAGTGTTAGTAAAGCGTCTGGAATGTTACACCCGAGTACCAGGGGACGAGAATTGAGACATATTGGAACACGTCTCCCGATCACACGGTTGATCATACTCTGGGTTCCACGTGCATGTTTTACCTGAAGGAAGAATCCCTTAAACCTGGAGAGTTGAGACCCGTGGAATGGGTACCAAGCAATATGACTTCAAAGGGTCTTCATTTGCTCACCGAACCTCTCCAATCCTATCACTGCTGCGTTTATGCCCCTGTACACACGCTTGATTCTCTTTCAGAGACATAGCAATCCATAGGTTTTAAGATACTTACTAGTCAGGTACATTCTTAGGCGTTTAATATGGGCTGTTGTGTCCATTTCGTTGAGCAAGGAGTAGTTCTTGTCTATTCCATATTTGGCTTAAGGAACTTTATCTGTGCTCATTTCAATCTCTGGTTTTATGCAGCACCCCAACTCACCTTTCCCCTTAAGCAAGCATAAGTTGGTTTTCTAAATTTGAGACCCTGTTCTGTTTTGTAATCCAGTTCCTGTGTAGCCAAGTTTACATTCTGTGTATTAGTGATATCTTATGATGTTTCTTTTTCTGTGTGACTTATTTCAGTTAGAATCATCATACCTGAATCCACTCATTATGCTGCTATGGGCCTGATGACATAGATTTCATTGCTGAGTGATATTGCATTGTACGTAAGTACCACAACTTCTTTATCCATTTTTCACTTTCTGCGCTATTGAACTTGTACCGTAAACGAGGTTCTTGTAAACAGAGCCGTCCCAAACTTTGGGGTGGCTGTGTCTTTTTGATTTTAATTTCCCTAAGCTATAGGACCATAAGTGGAAGTGCCCTAGGCTCTGTTGCTTTGTTTTTTAGATGTTTCAGGAAACACCATACACCTCTCCCGAGTGGCTGTTGGCAATTTACATCCCGCCCATCAGCATAACAAGGCTCCCAGTTCTCCATGGCCTGTCCTGCCTTTCTGGAGTTTACACTTTTTTCAGATGGCCCTTTTGACCGGGGGGAAGTGAGACTTCATTGTAGTGCAGATTTCCTTTACAAGCTTGCTTGGTTGGCCAAAAAGGGCGTATGCGTTTTTTCCTGAATATATTCAGGAAAAAACGCATACGCCCTTTTTGGCCAAGTGCATCAATTTGGACGTTCTGCCTCTTTTCCTATGCTTTAAATGTAATTCCAGTCTACCTCCTGAAATCGGTTTCCTGCAATTCTGCCCCGCTTTCAAGTCCTCTTGACAGCCTTACTTCAGTATATTTTTGGATGATAGCTGTCATTTATAACTGTGCAGGTTTGTGAATTACAGTGCCCCTGAGCTCCTTTCTTCAACTCGCTTTCTTGTGAGCTGGCCGCAACACCGCAGGATTGCTTCAGGCCCTAATCTGGTTCCGGCACGGCACGCTGAGCCTTTGGTTAATTCCTCTTCCTGGTGGGAAATGAGAGTTAAATTTGCCCGTCCAGACACCTCCACCTAGTCTCTCATTGGTTTTTCCTATTCCTGTTCATCTTCCTCAGAAATTGCAAATGCGCCAAACAGGAGGTTAAAGGCACTGACTCTCCAAGTCGGGAGAGTGTTAGTTAAGCGTCTGGAATGTTACACCCGAGTACCAGGGGACGAGAATTGAGACATATTGGAACACGTCTCCCGATCACACGGTTGATCATACTCTGGGTTCCACGTGCATGTTTTAGCTGAAGGAAGAATCCCTTAAACCTGGAGAGTTGAGACCCGTGGAATGGGTACCATGCAATATGACTTCAAAGGGTCTTCATTTGCTCACCGAACCTCTCCAATCCTATCACTGCTGCGTTTATGCCCCTGTACACACGCTTGATTTTCTTTCAGAGACATAGCAATCCATAGGTTTTAAGATACTTACTAGTCAGGTACATTCTTAGGCGTTTAATATGGGGTGTTGAGTCCATTTCATTGAGCAAGGAGTAGTTCTTGTCTATTCTATATTTGGCTTAAGGAACTTTATCTGTGCTCATTTCAATCTCTGGTTTTATGCAGCACCCCAACTCACCTTTCCCCTTAAGCAAGCATAAGTTGGTTTTCTAAATTTGAGACCCTGTTCTGTTTTGTAATCCAGTTCCTGTGTAGCCAAGTTTACATCCCGTGTATTAATGATATCTTATGATGTTTCTTTTTCTGTGTGACTTATTTCAGTTAGAATCATCATACCTGAATCCACTCATTATGCTGCTACGGGCCTGATGACATAGATTTCATTGCTGAGTGATATTGCATTGTACGTAAGTACCACAACTTCTTTATCCATTTTTCACTTTCTGCGATATTGAACTTGTACCGTAAACGAGGTTCTTGTAAACAGAGCCGTCCCAAACTTTTGGGTGGCTGTGTCTTTTTGATTTTAATTTCCCTAAGCTATAGGACCATAAGTGGAAGTGCCCTAGGCTCTGTTGCTTTGTTTTTTAGATGTTTCAGGAAACACCATACACCTCTCCCGAGTGGCTGTTGGCAATTTACATCCCGCCCATCAGCATAACAAGGGTCCCAGTTCTCCATGGCCTGTCCTGCCTTTCTGGATTTTACACTTTTTTCAGATGGCCCTTTTGACCGGGGGGAAGTGAGACTTCATTGTAGTGCAGATTTCCTTTGCAAGCTTGCTTGGTTGGCCAAAAAGGGCGTATGCTTTTTTTCCTGAATATATTCAGGAAAAAACGCATACGCCCTTTTTGGCCAAGTGCATCATTGTGGACGTTCTGCCTCTTTTCCTATGCTTTAAATGCAATTCCAGTCTACCTCCTGAAATCGGTTTCCTGCAATTCTGCCCTGCTTTCAAGTCCTCTTGGCAGCCTTACTTCAGTATATTTTTGGATGATAGCTGTCATTTATAACTCTGCAGGTTTGTGAATTACAGTGCCCCTGAGCTCCTTTCTTCAACTCGCTTTCTTGTGAGCTGGCCGCAACACCACAGGATTGCTTCAGGCCCTAATCTGGTTCCGGCACGGCACGCTGAGCCTTTGGTTAATTCCTCTTCCTGGTGGGAAATGAGAGTTAAATTTGCCCGTCCAGACACCTCCAGCTAGTCTCTCATTGGTTCTCCCTATTCCTGTTCATCTTACGCAGAAATTGCAAACTGGACCAAACAGGAGGTTAAAGGCACTGACTCTCCAAGTCGGGAGAGTGTTAGTAAAGCGTCTGGAATGTTGCACCCGAGTACCAGGGGACGAGAACTGAGACATATTGGAACACGTCTCCCGATCACACGGTTGATCATACTCTGGGTTCCACGTGCATGTTTTACCTGAAGGCAGAGTCCCTTAAACCTGGAGAATTGAGACCCGTGGAATGGGTACCATGCAATATGACTTCAAAGGGTCTTCATTTGCTCACCGAACCTCTCCAATCCTATCACTGCTGCGTTTATGCCCCTGTACACACGCTTGATTTTCTTTCAGAGACATAGCAATCCATAGGTTTTAAGATACTTACTAGTCAGGTACATTCTTAGGCGTTTAATATGGGGTGTTGAGTCCATTTCGTTGAGCAAGGAGTAGTTCTTGTCTATTCTATATTTGGCTGAGGAACTTTATCTGTGCTCATTTCAATCTCTGGTTTGATGCAGTACCCCAACTCACCTTTCTCCTTAAGCAAGCATAAGTTGGTTTTCTAAATTTGAGACCCTGTTCTGTTTTGTAATCCAGTTCCTGTGTAGCCAAGTTTACATCCCGTGTATTAGTGATATCTTATGATGTTTCTTTTTCTGTGTGACTTATTTCAGTTAGAATCATCATACCTGAATCCACTCATTGTGCTGCTATGGGCCTGATGACATAGATTTCTTTGCTGAGTGATATTGCATTGTACGTAAGTACCACAACTTCTTTATCCATTTTTCACTTTCTGCGCTATTGAACTTGTACCGTAAACGAGGTTCTTGTAAACAGAGCCGTCCCAAACTTTGGGGTGGCTGTGTCTTTTTGATTTTAATTTCCCTAAGCTATAGGACCATAAGTGGAAGTGCCCTAGGCTCTGTTGCTTTGTTTTTTAGATGTTTCAGGAAACACCATACACCTCTCCCGAGTGGCTGTTGGCAATTTACATCCCGCCCATCAGCATAACAAGGCTCCCAGTTCTCCATGGCCTGTCCTGCCTTTCTGGAGTTTACACTTTTTTCAGATGGCCCTTTTGACCGGGGGGAAGTGAGACTTCATTGTAGTGCAGATTTCCTTTACAAGCTTGCTTGGTTGGCCAAAAAGGGCGTATGCGTTTTTTCCTGAATATATTCAGGAAAAAACGCATACGCCCTTTTTGGCCAAGTGCATCATTGTGGACGTTCTGCCTCTTTTCCTATGCTTTAAATGCAATTCCAGTCTACCTCCTGAAATCGGTTTCCTGCAATTCTGCCCCGCTTTCAAGTCCTCTTGACAGCCTTACTTCAGTATATTTTTGGATGATAGCTGTCATTTATAACTCTGCAGGTTTGTGAATTACAGTGCCCCTGAGCTCCTTTCTTCAACTCGCTTTCTTGTGAGCTGGCCGCAACACCGCAGGATTGCTTCAGGCCCTAATCTGGTTCCGGCACAGCATGCTGAGCCTTTGGTTAATTCCTCTTCCTGGTGGGAAATGAGAGTTAAATTTGCCCGTCCAGACACCTCCAGCTAGTCTCTCATTGGTTCTCCCTATTCCTGTTCATCTTCCACAGAAATTGCAAATGGGCCAAACAGGAGGTTAAAGGCACTGACTCTCCAAGTCGGGAGAGTGTTAGTAAAGCGTCTGGAATGTTACACCCGAGTACCAGGGGACGAGAATTGAGACATATTGGAACACGTCTCCCGATCACACGGTTGATCATACTCTGGGTTCCACGTGCATGTTTTAGCTGAAGGAAGAATCCCTTAAACCTGGAGAGTTGAGACCCGTGGAATGGGTACCATGCAATATGACTTCAAAGGGTCTTCATTTGCTCACCGAACCTCTCCAATCCTATCACTGCTGCGTTTATGCCCCTGTACACACGCTTGATTTTCTTTCAGAGACATAGCAATCCATAGGTTTTAAGATACTTACTAGTCAGGTACATTCTTAGGCGTTTAATATGGGGTGTTGAGTCCATTTCGTTGAGCAAGGAGTAGTTCTTGTCTATTCCATATTTGGCTTAAGGAACTTTATCTGTGCTCATTTCAATCTCTGGTTTTATGCAGCACCCCAACTCACCTTTCCCCTTAAGCAAGCATAAGTTGGTTTCCTAAATTTGAGACCCTGTTCTGTTTTGTAATCCAGTTCCTGTGTAGCCAAGTTTACATTCCGTGTATTAATGATATCTTATGATGTTTCTTTTTCTGTGTGACTTATTTCAGTTAGAATCATCATACCTGAATCCACTCATTATGCTGCTACGGGCCTGATGACATAGATTTCATTGCTGAGTGATATTGCATTGTACGTAAGTACCACAACTTCTTTATCCATTTTTCACTTTCTGTGATATTGAACTTGTACCATAAACGAGGTTCTTGTAAACAGAGCAGTCCCAAATTTTGGGGTGGCTGTGTCTTTTTGATTTTAATTTCCTTAAGCTATAGGACCATAAGTGGAAGTGCCCTAGGCTGTGTTGCTTTGTTTTTTAGATGTTTCAGGAAACACTATACACCTCTCCAGAGTGGCTGTTGGCAATTTACATCCCACCCATCAGCATAACAAGGCTCCCAGTTCTCCATGGCCTGTCCTGCCTTTCTGGATTTTACACTTTTTTCAGATGGCCCTTTTGACCGGGGGGAAGTGAGACTTCATTGTAGTGCAGATTTCCTTTGCAAGCTTGCTTGGTTGGCCAAAAAGGGCGTATGCGTTTTTTCCTGAATATATTCAGGAAAAAACGCATACGCCCTTTTTGGCCAAGTGCATCATTGTGGACGTTCTGCCTCTTTTCCTATGCTTTAAATGCAATTCCAGTCTACCTCCTGAAATCGGTTTCCTGCAATTCTGCCCCGCTTTCAAGTCCTCTTGGCAGCCTTACTTCAGTATATTTTTGGACGATAGCTGTCATTTATAACTCTGCAGGTTTGTGAATTACAGTGCCCCTGAGCTCCTTTCTTCAACTCGCTTTCTTGTGAGCTGGCCGCAACACCGCAGGATTGCTTCAGGCCCTAATCTGGTTCCGGCACGGCACGCTGAGCCTTTGGTTAATTCCTCTTCCTGGTGGGAAATGAGAGTTAAATTTGCCCGTCCAGACACCTCCAGCTAGTCTCTCATTGGTTCTCCCTATTCCTGTTCATCTTCCGCAGAAATTGCAAATGGGCCAAACAGGAGGTTAAAGGCACTGACTCTCCAAGTCGGGAGAGTGTTAGTAAAGCGTCTGGAATGTTACACCCGAGTACCAGGGGACGAGAATTGAGACATATTGGAACACGTCTCCCGATCACACGGTTGATCATACTCTGGGTTCCACGTGCATGTTTTACCTGAAGGAAGAATCCCTTAAACCTGGAGAGTTGAGACCCGTGGAATGGGTACCAAGCAATATGACTTCAAAGGGTCTTCATTTGCTCACCGAACCTCTCCAATCCTATCACTGCTGCGTTTATGCCCCTGTACACACGCTTGATTCTCTTTCAGAGACATAGCAATCCATAGGTTTTAAGATACTTACTAGTCAGGTACATTCTTAGGCGTTTAATATGGGCTGTTGTGTCCATTTCGTTGAGCAAGGAGTAGTTCTTGTCTATTCCATATTTGGCTTAAGGAACTTTATCTGTGCTCATTTCAATCTCTGGTTTTATGCAGCACCCCAACTCACCTTTCCCCTTAAGCAAGCATAAGTTGGTTTTCTAAATTTGAGACCCTGTTCTGTTTTGTAATCCAGTTCCTGTGTAGCCAAGTTTACATTCTGTGTATTAGTGATATCTTATGATGTTTCTTTTTCTGTGTGACTTATTTCAGTTAGAATCATCATACCTGAATCCACTCATTATGCTGCTATGGGCCTGATGACATAGATTTCATTGCTGAGTGATATTGCATTGTACGTAAGTACCACAACTTCTTTATCCATTTTTCACTTTCTGCGCTATTGAACTTGTACCGTAAACGAGGTTCTTGTAAACAGAGCCGTCCCAAACTTTGGGGTGGCTGTGTCTTTTTGATTTTAATTTCCCTAAGCTATAGGACCATAAGTGGAAGTGCCCTAGGCTCTGTTGCTTTGTTTTTTAGATGTTTCAGGAAACACCATACACCTCTCCCGAGTGGCTGTTGGCAATTTACATCCCGCCCATCAGCATAACAAGGCTCCCAGTTCTCCATGGCCTGTCCTGCCTTTCTGGAGTTTACACTTTTTTCAGATGGCCCTTTTGACCGGGGGGAAGTGAGACTTCATTGTAGTGCAGATTTCCTTTACAAGCTTGCTTGGTTGGCCAAAAAGGGCGTATGCGTTTTTTCCTGAATATATTCAGGAAAAAACGCATACGCCCTTTTTGGCCAAGTGCATCAATTTGGACGTTCTGCCTCTTTTCCTATGCTTTAAATGTAATTCCAGTCTACCTCCTGAAATCGGTTTCCTGCAATTCTGCCCCGCTTTCAAGTCCTCTTGACAGCCTTACTTCAGTATATTTTTGGATGATAGCTGTCATTTATAACTGTGCAGGTTTGTGAATTACAGTGCCCCTGAGCTCCTTTCTTCAACTCGCTTTCTTGTGAGCTGGCCGCAACACCGCAGGATTGCTTCAGGCCCTAATCTGGTTCCGGCACGGCACGCTGAGCCTTTGGTTAATTCCTCTTCCTGGTGGGAAATGAGAGTTAAATTTGCCCGTCCAGACACCTCCACCTAGTCTCTCATTGGTTTTTCCTATTCCTGTTCATCTTCCTCAGAAATTGCAAATGCGCCAAACAGGAGGTTAAAGGCACTGACTCTCCAAGTCGGGAGAGTGTTAGTTAAGCGTCTGGAATGTTACACCCGAGTACCAGGGGACGAGAATTGAGACATATTGGAACACGTCTCCCGATCACACGGTTGATCATACTCTGGGTTCCACGTGCATGTTTTAGCTGAAGGAAGAATCCCTTAAACCTGGAGAGTTGAGACCCGTGGAATGGGTACCATGCAATATGACTTCAAAGGGTCTTCATTTGCTCACCGAACCTCTCCAATCCTATCACTGCTGCGTTTATGCCCCTGTACACACGCTTGATTTTCTTTCAGAGACATAGCAATCCATAGGTTTTAAGATACTTACTAGTCAGGTACATTCTTAGGCGTTTAATATGGGGTGTTGAGTCCATTTCATTGAGCAAGGAGTAGTTCTTGTCTATTCTATATTTGGCTTAAGGAACTTTATCTGTGCTCATTTCAATCTCTGGTTTTATGCAGCACCCCAACTCACCTTTCCCCTTAAGCAAGCATAAGTTGGTTTTCTAAATTTGAGACCCTGTTCTGTTTTGTAATCCAGTTCCTGTGTAGCCAAGTTTACATCCCGTGTATTAATGATATCTTATGATGTTTCTTTTTCTGTGTGACTTATTTCAGTTAGAATCATCATACCTGAATCCACTCATTATGCTGCTACGGGCCTGATGACATAGATTTCATTGCTGAGTGATATTGCATTGTACGTAAGTACCACAACTTCTTTATCCATTTTTCACTTTCTGCGATATTGAACTTGTACCGTAAACGAGGTTCTTGTAAACAGAGCCGTCCCAAACTTTTGGGTGGCTGTGTCTTTTTGATTTTAATTTCCCTAAGCTATAGGACCATAAGTGGAAGTGCCCTAGGCTCTGTTGCTTTGTTTTTTAGATGTTTCAGGAAACACCATACACCTCTCCCGAGTGGCTGTTGGCAATTTACATCCCGCCCATCAACATAACAAGGCTCCCAGTTCTCCATGGCCTGTCCTGCCTTTCTGGATTTTACACTTTTTTTCAGATGGCCCTTTTGACCGGGGGGAAGTGAGACTTCATTGTAGTGCAGATTTCCTTTGCAAGCTTGCTTGGTTGGCCAAAAAGGGCGTATGCGTTTTTTCCTGAATATATTCAGGAAAAAACGCATACGCCCTTTTTGGCCAAGTGCATCATTGTGGACGTTCTGCCTCTTTTCCTATGCTTTAAATGCAATTCCAGTCTACCTCCTGAAATCGGTTTCCTGCAATTCTGCCCCGCTTTCAAGTCCTCTTGGCAGCCTTACTTCAGTATATTTTTGGACGATAGCTGTCATTTATAACTCTGCAGGTTTGTGAATTACAGTGCCCCTGAGCTCCTTTCTTCAACTCGGTTTCTTGTGAGCTGGCCGCAACACCGCAGGATTGCTTCAGGCCCTAATCTGGTTCCGGCACGGCACGCTGAGCCTTTGGTTAATTCCTCTTCCTGGTGGGAAATGAGAGTTAAATTTGCCCGTCCAGACACCTCCAGCTAGTCTCTCTTTGGTTCTCCCTATTCCTGTTCATATTCCGCAGAAATTGCAAACTGGGCCAAACAGGAGGTTAAAGGCACTGACTCTCCAAGTCGGGAGAGTGTTAGTAAAGCGTCTGGAATGTTGCACCCGAGTACCAGGGAACGAGAACTGAGACATATTGGAACACGTCTCCCGATCACACGGTTGATCATACTCTGGGTTCCACGTGCATGTTTTACCTGAAGGCAGAGTCCCTTAAACATGGAGAATTGAGACCCGTGGAATGGGTACCATGCAATATGACTTCAAAGGGTCTTCATTTGCTCACCGAACCTCTCCAATCCTATCACTGCTGCGTTTATGCCCCTGTACACACGCTTGATTTTCTTTCGGAGACATAGCAATCCATAGGTTTGAAAATTCTTACTAGTCAGGTACATTCTTAGGCGTTTAATATGGGGTGTTGAGTCCATTTCGTTGAGCAAGGAGTAGTTCTTGTCTATTCCATATTTGGCTTAAGGAACTTTATCTGTGCTCATTTCAATCTCTGGTTTGATGCAGCACCCCAACTCACCTTTCCCCTTAAGCAAGCATAAGTTGGTTTCCTAAATTTGAGACCCTGTTCTGTTTTGTAATCCAGTTCCTGTGTAGCCAAGTTTACATTCCGTGTATTAATGATATCTTATGATGTTTCTTTTTCTGTGTGACTTATTTCAGTTAGAATCATCATACCTGAATCCACTCATTATGCTGCTACGGGCCTGATGACATAGATTTCATTGCTGAGTGATATTGCATTGTACGTAAGTACCACAACTTCTTTATCCATTTTTCACTTTCTGCGATATTGAACTTGTACCGTAAACGAGGTTCTTGTAAACAGAGCCGTCCCAAACTTTGGGGTGGCTGTGTCTTTTTGATTTTAATTTCCCTAAGCTATAGGACCATAAGTGGAAGTGCCCTAGGCTGTGTTGCTTTGTTTTTTAGATGTTTCAGGAAACACTATACACCTCTCCAGAGTGGCTGTTGGCAATTTACATCCCGCCCATCAGCATAACAAGGCTCCCAGTTCTCCATGGCCTGTCCTGCCTTTCTGGATTTTACACTTTTTTCAGATGGCCCTTTTGACCGGGGGGAAGTGAGACTTCATTGTAGTGCAGATTTCCTTTGCAAGCTTGCTTGGTTGGCCAAAAAGGGCGTATGCGTTTTTTCCTGAATATATTCAGGAAAAAACGCATACGCCCTTTTTGGCCAAGTGCATCATTGTGGACGTTCTGCCTCTTTTCCTATGCTTTAAATGCAATTCCAGTCTACCTCCTGAAATCGGTTTCCTGCAATTCTGCCCCGCTTTCAAGTCCTCTTGGCAGCCTTACTTCAGTATATTTTTGGATGATAGCTGTCATTTATAACTCTGCAGGTTTGTGAATTACAGTGCCCCTGAGCTCCTTTCTTCAACTCGCTTTCTTGTGAGCTGGCCGCAACACCACAGGATTGCTTCAGGCCCTAATCTGGTTCCGGCACGGCACGCTGAGCCTTTGGTTAATTCCTCTTCCTGGTGGGAAATGAGAGTTAAATTTGCCCGTCCAGACACCTCCAGCTAGTCTCTCATTGGTTCTCCCTATTCCTGTTCATCTTCCTCAGAAATTGCAAATGGGCCAAACAGGAGGTTAAAGGCACTGACTCTCCAAGTAGGGAGAGTGTTAGTAAAGCGTCTGGAATGTTGCACCCGAGTACCAGGGGACGAGAACTGAGACATATTGGAACACGTCTCCCGATCACACGGTTGATCATACTCTGGGTTCCACGTGCATGTTTTAGCTGAAGGAAGAATCCCTTAAACCTGGAGAGTTGAGACCCGTGGAATGGGTACCATGCAATATGACTTCAAAGGGTCTTCATTTGCTCACCGAACCTCTCCAATCCTATCACTGCTGCGTTTATGCCCCTGTACACACGCTTGATTTTCTTTCAGAGACATAGCAATCCATAGGTTTTAAGATACTTACTAGTCAGGTACATTCTTAGGCGTTTAATATGGGGTGTTGAGTCCATTTCATTGAGCAAGGAGTAGTTCTTGTCTATTCTATATTTGGCTTAAGGAACTTTATCTGTGCTCATTTCAATCTCTGGTTTTATGCAGCACCCCAACTCACCTTTCCCCTTAAGCAAGCATAAGTTGGTTTTCTAAATTTGAGACCCTGTTCTGTTTTGTAATCCAGTTCCTGTGTAGCCAAGTTTACATTCCGTGTATTAATGATATCTTATGATGTTTCTTTTTCTGTGTGACTTATTTCAGTTAGAATCATCATACCTGAATCCACTCATTATGCTGCTACGGGCCTGATGACATAGATTTCATTGCTGAGTGATATTGCATTGTACGTAAGTACCACAACTTCTTTATCCATTTTTCACTTTCTGCGATATTGAACTTGTACCGTAAACGAGGTTCTTGTAAACAGAGCCGTCCCAAACTTTGGGGTGGCTGTGTCTTTTTGATTTTAATTTCCCTAAGCTATAGGACCATAAGTGGAAGTGCCCTAGGCTGTGTTGCTTTGTTTTTTAGATGTTTCAGGAAACACCATACACCTCTCCCGAGTGGCTGTTGGCAATTTACATCCCGCCCATCAGCATAACAAGGCTCCCAGTTCTCCATGGCCTGTCCTGCCTTTCTGGATTTTACACTTTTTTCAGATGGCCCTTTTGACCGGGGGGAAGTGAGACTTCATTGTAGTGCAGATTTCCTTTACAAGCTTGCTTGGTTGGCCAAAAAGGGCGTATGCGTTTTTTCCTGAATATATTCAGGAAAAAACGCATACGCCCTTTTTGGCCAAGTGCATCATTGTGGACGTTCTGCCTCTTTTCCTATGCTTTAAATGCAATTCCAGTCTACCTCCTGAAATCGGTTTCCTGCAATTCTGCCCCGCTTTCAAGTCCTCTTGGCAGCCTTACTTCAGTATATTTTTGGACGATAGCTGTCATTTATAACTCTGCAGGTTTGTGAATTACAGTGCCCCTGAGCTCCTTTCTTCAACTCGCTTTCTTGTGAGCTGGCCGCAACACCGCAGGATTGCTTCAGGCCCTAATCTGGTTCCGGCGCGGCACGCTGAGCCTTTGGTTAATTCCTCTTCCTGGTGGGAAATGAGAGTTAAATTTGCCCGTCCAGACACCTCCAGCTAGTCTCTCATTGGTTCTCCCTATTCCTGTTCATCTTCCGCAGAAATTGCAAATGGGCCAAACAGGAGGTTAAAGGCACTGACTCTCCAAGTCGGGAGAGTGTTAGTAAAGCGTCTGGAATGTTGCACCCGAGTACCAGGGGACGAGAACTGAGACATATTGGAACACGTCTCCCGATCACACGGTTGATCATACTCTGGGTTCCACGTGCATGTTTTAGCTGAAGGAAGAATCCCTTAAACCTGGAGAGTTGAGACCCGTGGAATGGGTACCATGCAATATGACTTCAAAGGGTCTTCATTTGCTCACCGAACCTCTCCAATCCTATCACTGCTGCGTTTATGCCCCTGTACACACGCTTGATTTTCTTTCGGAGACATAGCAATCCATAGGTTTGAAAATTCTTACTAGTCAGGTACATTCTTAGGCGTTTAATATGGGGTGTTGAGTCCATTTCGTTGAGCAAGGAGTAGTTCTTGTCTATTCCATATTTGGCTTAAGGAACTTTATCTGTGCTCATTTCAATCTCTGGTTTTATGCAGCACCCCAACTCACCTTTCCCCTTAAGCAAGCATAAGTTGGTTTCCTAAATTTGAGACCCTGTTCTGTTTTGTAATCCAGTTCCTGTGTAGCCAAGTTTACATTCCGTGTATTAATGATATCTTATGATGTTTCTTTTTCTGTGTGACTTATTTCAGTTAGAATCATCATACCTGAATCCACTCATTATGCTGCTACGGGCCTGATGACATAGATTTCATTGCTGAGTGATATTGCATTGTACGTAAGTACCACAACTTCTTTATCCATTTTTCACTTTCTGCGATATTGAACTTGTACCATAAACGAGGTTCTTGTAAACAGAGCCGTCCCAAACTTTGGGGTGGCTGTGTCTTTTTGATTTTAATTTCCCTAAGCTATAGGACCATAAGTGGAAGTGCCCTAGGCTCTGTTGCTTTGTTTTTTAGATGTTTCAGGAAACACTATACACCTCTCCAGAGTGGCTGTTGGCAATTTACATCCCGCCCATCAGCATAACAAGGCTCCCAGTTCTCCATGGCCTGTCCTGCCTTTCTGGATTTTACACTTTTTTCAGATGGCCCTTTTGACCGGGGGGAAGTGAGACTTCATTGTAGTGCAGATTTCCTTTGCAAGCTTGCTTGGTTGGCCAAAAAGGGCGTATGCGTTTTTTCCTGAATATATTCAGGAAAAAACGCATACGCCCTTTTTGGCCAAGTGCATCATTGTGGACGTTCTGCCTCTTTTCCTATGCTTTAAATGCAATTCCAGTCTACCTCCTGAAATCGGTTTCCTGCAATTCTGCCCCGCTTTCAAGTCCTCTTGGCAGCCTTACTTCAGTATATTTTTGGACGATAGCTGTCATTTATAACTCTGCAGGTTTGTGAATTACAGTGCCCCTGAGCTCCTTTCTTCAACTCGCTTTCTTGTGAGCTGGCCGCAACACCACAGGATTGCTTCAGGCCCTAATCTGGTTCCGGCACGGCACGCTGAGCCTTTGGTTAATTCCTCTTCCTGGTGGGAAATGAGAGTTAAATTTGCCCGTCCAGACACCTCCAGCTAGTCTCTCATTGGTTCTCCCTATTCCTGTTCATCTTCCGCAGAAATTGCAAATGGGCCAAACAGGAGGTTAAAGGCACTGACTCTCCAAGTCGGGAGAGTGTTAGTAAAGCGTCTGGAATGTTACACCCGAGTACCAGGGGACGAGAATTGAGACATATTGGAACACGTCTCCCGATCACACGGTTGATCATACTCTGGGTTCCACGTGCATGTTTTAGCTGAAGGAAGAATCCCTTAAACCTGGAGAGTTGAGACCCGTGGAATGGGTACCAAGCAATATGACTTCAAAGGGTCTTCATTTGCTCACCGAACCTCTCCAATCCTATCACTGCTGCGTTTATGCCCCTGTACACACGCTTGATTCTCTTTCAGAGACATAGCAATCCATAGGTTTTAAGATACTTACTAGTCAGGTACATTCTTAGGCGTTTAATATGGGCTGTTGAGTCCATTTCGTTGAGCAAGGAGTAGTTCTTGTCTATTCCATATTTGGCTTAAGGAACTTTATCTGTGCTCATTTCAATCTCTGGTTTTATGCAGCACCCCAACTCACCTTTCCCCTTAAGCAAGCATAAGTTGGTTTTCTAAATTTGAGACCCTGTTCTGTTTTGTAATCCAGTTCCTGTGTAGCCAAGTTTACATTCCGTGTATTAGTGATATCTTATGATGTTTCTTTTTCTGTGTGACTTATTTCAGTTAGAATCATCATACCTGAATCCACTCATTATGCTGCTATGGGCCTGATGACATAGATTTCATTGCTGAGTGATATTGCATTGTACGTAAGTACCACAACTTCTTTATCCATTTTTCACTTCCTGCGATATTGAAATTGTACCGTAAACGAGGTTCTTGTAAACAGAGCCGTCCCAAACTTTGGGGTGGCTGTGTCTTTCTGATTTTAATTTCCCAAGCTACAGGACCATAAGTGGAAGTGCCCTAGGCTCTGTTGCTTTGTTTTTTAGATGTTTCAGGAAACACCATACACCTCTCCCGAGTGGCTCTTGGCAATTTACATCCCGCCCATCAGCATAACAAGGCTCCCAGTTCTCCATGGCCTGTCCTGCCTTTCTGGATTTTACACTTTTTTCAGATGGCCCTTTTGACCGTGGGGAAGTGAGACTTCATTGTAGTGAAGATTTCCTTTACAAGCTTGCTTGGTTGGCCAAAAAGGGCGTATGCGTTTTTTCCTGAATATATTCAGGAAAAAACGCATACGCCCTTTTTGGCCAAGTGCATCATTGTGGACGTTCTGCCTCTTTTCCTATGCTTTAAATGCAATTCCAGTCTACCTCCTGAAATCGGTTTCCTGCAATTCTGCCCCGCTTTCAAGTCCTCTTGGCAGCCTTACTTCAGTATATTTTTGGATGATAGCTGTCATTTATAACTCTGCAAGTTTGTGAATTACAGTGCCCCTGAGCTCCTTTCTTCAACTCGATTTCTTGTGAGCTGGCCGCAACACCACAGGATTGCTTCAGGCCCTAATCTGGTTCCGGCACGGCACGCTGAGCCTTTGGTTAATTCCTCTTCCTGGTGGGAAATGAGAGTTAAATTTGCCCGTCCAGACACCTCCAGCTAGTCTCTCATTGGTTCTCCCTATTCCTGTTCATCTTCCTCAGAAATTGCAAATGGGCCAAACAGGAGGTTAAAGGCACTGACTCTCCAAGTCGGGAGAGTGTTAGTAAAGCGTCTGGAATGTTGCACCCGAGTACCAGGGGACGAGAACTGAGACATATTGGAACACGTCTCCCGATCACACGGTTGATCATACTCTGGGTTCCACGTGCATGTTTTAGCTGAAGGAAGAATCCCTTAAACCTGGAGAGTTGAGACCCGTGGAATGGGTACCATGCAATATGACTTCAAAGGGTCTTCATTTGCTCACCGAACCTCTCCAATCCTATCACTGCTGCGTTTATGCCCCTGTACACACGCTTGATTTTCTTTCAGAGACATAGCAATCCATAGGTTTTAAGATACTTATTGTCAGGTACATTCTTAGGCGTTTAATATGGGGTGTTGAGTCCATTTCATTGAGCAAGGAGTAGTTCTTGTCTATTCTATATTTGGTTTAAGGAACTTTATCTGTGCTCATTTCAATCTCTGGTTTTATGCAGCACCCCAACTCACCTTTCCCCTTAAGCAAGCATAAGTTGGTTTTCTAAATTTGAGACCCTGTTCTGTTTTGTAATCCAGTTCCTGTGTAGCCAAGTTTACATCCCGTGTATTAATGATATCTTATGATGTTTCTTTTTCTGTGTGACTTATTTCAGTTAGAATCATCATACCTGAATCCACTCATTATGCTGCTACGGGCCTGATGACATAGATTTCATTGCTGAGTGATATTGCATTGTACGTAAGTACCACAACTTCTTTATCCATTTTTCACTTTCTGCGCTATTGAACTTGTACCGTAAACGAGGTTCTTGTAAACAGAGCCGTCCCAAACTTTGGGGTGGCTGTGTCTTTTTGATTTTAATTTCCCTAAGCTATAGGACCATAAGTGGAAGTGCCCTAGGCTCTGTTGCTTTGTTTTTTAGATGTTTCAGGAAACACCATACACCTCTCCCGAGTGGCTGTTGGCAATTTACATCCCGCCCATCAGCATAACAAGGCTCCCAGTTCTCCATGGCCTGTCCTGCCTTTCTGGAGTTTACACTTTTTTCAGATGGCCCTTTTGACCGGGGGGAAGTGAGACTTCATTGTAGTGCAGATTTCCTTTACAAGCTTGCTTGGTTGGCCAAAAAGGGCGTATGCGTTTTTTCCTGAATATATTCAGGAAAAAACGCATACGCCCTTTTTGGCCAAGTGCATCATTGTGGACGTTCTGCCTCTTTTCCTATGCTTTAAATGCAATTCCAGTCTACCTCCTGAAATCGGTTTCCTGCAATTCTGCCCCGCTTTCAAGTCCTCTTGGCAGCCTTACTTCAGTATATTTTTGGACGATAGCTGTCATTTATAAGTCTGCAGGTTTGTGAATTACAGTGCCCCTGAGCTCCTTTCTTCAACTCGCTTTCTTGTGAGCTGGCCGCAACACCACTGGATTGCTTCAGACCCTAATCTGGTTCCGGCACGGCACGCTGAGCCTTTGGTTAATTCCTCTTCCTGGTGGGAAATGAGAGTTAAATTTGCCCGTCCAGACACCTCCAGCTAGTCTCTCTTTGGTTCTCCCTATTCCTGTTCATCTTCCGCAGAAATTGCAAACTGGGCCAAACAGGAGGTTAAAGGCACTGACTCTCCAAGTCGGGAGAGTGTTAGTAAAGCGTCTGGAATGTTGCACCCGAGTACCAGGGGACGAGAACTGAGACATATTGGGACACGTCTCCCGATCACACGGTTGATCATAATCTGGGTTCCACGTGCATGTTTTACCTGAAGGCAGAGTCCCTTAAACCTGGAGAGTTGAGACCCGTGGAATGGGTACCATGCAATATGACTTCAAAGGGTCTTCATTTGCTCACCGAACCTCTCCAATCCTATCACTGCTGCGTTTATGCCCCTGTACACACGCTTGATTTTCTTTCGGAGACATAGCAATCCATAGGTTTGAAAATTCTTACTAGTCAGGTATATTCTTAGGCGTTTAATATGGGGTGTTGAGTCCATTTCGTTGAGCAAGGAGTAGTTCTTGTCTATTCCATATTTGGCTTAAGGAACTTTATCTGTGCTCATTTCAATCTCTGGTTTTATGCAGCACCCCAACTCACCTTTCCCCTTAAGCAAGCATAAGTTGGTTTCCTAAATTTGAGACCCTCTTCTGTTTTGTAATCCAGTTCCTGTGTAGCCAAGTTTACATTCCGTGTATTAATGATATCTTATGATGTTTCTTTTTCTGTGTGACTTATTTCAGTTAGAATCATCATACCTGAATCCACTCATTATGCTGCTACGGGCCTGATGACATAGATTTCATTGCTGAGTGATATTGCATTGTACGTAAGTACCACAACTTCTTTATCCATTTTTCACTTTCTGCGATATTGAACTTGTACCGTAAACGAGGTTCTTGTAAACAGAGCCGTCCCAAACTTTGGGGTGGCTGTGTCTTTTTGATTTTAATTTCCCTAAGCTATAGGACCATAAGTGGAAGTGCCCTAGGCTGTGTTGCTTTGTTTTTTAGATGTTTCAGGAAACACTATACACCTCTCCAGAGTGGCTGTTGGCAATTTACATCCCGCCCATCAGCATAACAAGGCTCCCAGTTCTCCATGGCCTGTCCTGCCTTTCTGGATTTTACACTTTTTTCAGATGGCCCTTTTGACCGGGGGGAAGTGAGACTTCATTGTAGTGCAGATTTCCTTTGCAAGCTTGCTTGGTTGGCCAAAAAGGGCGTATGCGTTTTTTCCTGAATATATTCAGGAAAAAACGCATACGCCCTTTTTGGCCAAGTGCATCATTGTGGACGTTCTGCCTCTTTTCCTATGCTTTAAATGCAATTCCAGTCTACCTCCTGAAATCGGTTTCCTGCAATTCTGCCCCGCTTTCAAGTCCTCTTGGCAGCCTTACTTCAGTATATTTTTGGACGATAGCTGTCATTTATAACTCTGCAGGTTTGTGAATTACAGTGCCCCTGAGCTCCTTTCTTCAACTCGCTTTCTTGTGAGCTGGCCGCAACACCGCAGGATTGCTTCAGGCCCTAATCTGGTTCCGGCGCGGCACGCTGAGCCTTTGGTTAATTCCTCTTCCTGGTGGGAAATGAGAGTTAAATTTGCCCGTCCAGACACCTCCAGCTAGTCTCTCATTGGTTCTCCCTATTCCTGTTCATCTTCCGCAGAAATTGCAAATGGGCCAAACAGGAGGTTAAAGGCACTGACTCTCCAAGTCGGGAGAGTTTTAGTAAAGCGTCTGGAATGTTGCACCCGAGTACCAGGGGACGAGAACTGAGACATATTGGAACACGTCTCCCGATCACACGGTTGATCATACTCTGGGTTCCACGTGCATGTTTTAGCTGAAGGAAGAATCCCTTAAACCTGGAGAGTTGAGACCCGTGGAATGGGTACCATGCAATATGACTTCAAAGGGTCTTCATTTGCTCACCGAACCTCTCCAATCCTATCACTGCTGCGTTTATGCCCCTGTACACACGCTTGATTTTCTTTCGGAGACATAGCAATCCATAGGTTTGAAAATTCTTACTAGTCAGGTACATTCTTAGGCGTTTAATATGGGGTGTTGAGTCCATTTCGTTGAGCAAGGAGTAGTTCTTGTCTATTCCATATTTGGCTTAAGGAACTTTATCTGTGCTCATTTCAATCTCTGGTTTTATGCAGCACCCCAACTCACCTTTCCCCTTAAGCAAGCATAAGTTGGTTTCCTAAATTTGAGACCCTGTTCTGTTTTGTAATCCAGTTCCTGTGTAGCCAAGTTTACATTCCGTGTATTAATGATATCTTATGATGTTTCTTTTTCTGTGTGACTTATTTCAGTTAGAATCATCATACCTGAATCCACTCATTATGCTGCTACGGGCCTGATGACATAGATTTCATTGCTGAGTGATATTGCATTGTACGTAAGTACCACAACTTCTTTATCCATTTTTCACTTTCTGCGATATTGAACTTGTACCATAAACGAGGTTCTTGTAAACAGAGCCGTCCCAAACTTTGGGGTGGCTGTGTCTTTTTGATTTTAATTTCCCTAAGCTATAGGACCATAAGTGGAAGTGCCCTAGGCTCTGTTGCTTTGTTTTTTAGATGTTTCAGGAAACACTATACACCTCTCCAGAGTGGCTGTTGGCAATTTACATCCCGCCCATCAGCATAACAAGGCTCCCAGTTCTCCATGGCCTGTCCTGCCTTTCTGGATTTTACACTTTTTTCAGATGGCCCTTTTGACCGGGGGGAAGTGAGACTTCATTGTAGTGCAGATTTCCTTTGCAAGCTTGCTTGGTTGGCCAAAAAGGGCGTATGCGTTTTTTCCTGAATATATTCAGGAAAAAACGCATACGCCCTTTTTGGCCAAGTGCATCATTGTGGACGTTCTGCCTCTTTTCCTATGCTTTAAATGCAATTCCAGTCTACCTCCTGAAATCGGTTTCCTGCAATTCTGCCCCGCTTTCAAGTCCTCTTGGCAGCCTTACTTCAGTATATTTTTGGACGATAGCTGTCATTTATAACTCTGCAGGTTTGTGAATTACAGTGCCCCTGAGCTCCTTTCTTCAACTCGCTTTCTTGTGAGATGGCCGCAACACCACAGGATTGCTTCAGGCCCTAATCTGGTTCCGGCACGGCACGCTGAGCCTTTGGTTAATTCCTCTTCCTGGTGGGAAATGAGAGTTAAATTTGCCCGTCCAGACACCTCCAGCTAGTCTCTCATTGGTTCTCCCTATTCCTGTTCATCTTCCGCAGAAATTGCAAATGGGCCAAACAGGAGGTTAAAGGCACTGACTCTCCAAGTCGGGAGAGTGTTAGTAAAGCGTCTGGAATGTTACACCCGAGTACCAGGGGACGAGAATTGAGACATATTGGAACACGTCTCCCGATCACACGGTTGATCATACTCTGGGTTCCACGTGCATGTTTTAGCTGAAGGAAGAATCCCTTAAACCTGGAGAGTTGAGACCCGTGGAATGGGTACCAAGCAATATGACTTCAAAGGGTCTTCATTTGCTCACCGAACCTCTCCAATCCTATCACTGCTGCGTTTATGCCCCTGTACACACGCTTGATTCTCTTTCAGAGACATAGCAATCCATAGGTTTTAAGATACTTACTAGTCAGGTACATTCTTAGGCGTTTAATATGGGCTGTTGAGTCCATTTCGTTGAGCAAGGAGTAGTTCTTGTCTATTCCATATTTGGCTTAAGGAACTTTATCTGTGCTCATTTCAATCTCTGGTTTTATGCAGCACCCCAACTCACCTTTCCCCTTAAGCAAGCATAAGTTGGTTTTCTAAATTTGAGACCCTGTTCTGTTTTGTAATCCAGTTCCTGTGTAGCCAAGTTTACATTCCGTGTATTAGTGATATCTTATGATGTTTCTTTTTCTGTGTGACTTATTTCAGTTAGAATCATCATACCTGAATCCACTCATTATGCTGCTATGGGCCTGATGACATAGATTTCATTGCTGAGTGATATTGCATTGTACGTAAGTACCACAACTTCTTTATCCATTTTTCACTTCCTGCGATATTGAACTTGTACCGTAAACGAGGTTCTTGTAAACAGAGCCGTCCCAAACTTTGGGGTGGCTGTGTCTTTCTGATTTTAATTTCCCAAGCTACAGGACCATAAGTGGAAGTGCCCTAGGCTCTGTTGCTTTGTTTTTTAGATGTTTCAGGAAACACCATACACCTCTCCCGAGTGGCTCTTGGCAATTTACATCCCGCCCATCAGCATAACAAGGCTCCCAGTTCTCCATGGCCTGTCCTGCCTTTCTGGATTTTACACTTTTTTCAGATGGCCCTTTTGACCGTGGGGAAGTGAGACTTCATTGTAGTGAAGATTTCCTTTACAAGCTTGCTTGGTTGGCCAAAAAGGGCGTATGCGTTTTTTCCTGAATATATTCAGGAAAAAACGCATACGCCCTTTTTGGCCAAGTGCATCATTGTGGACGTTCTGCCTCTTTTCCTATGCTTTAAATGCAATTCCAGTCTACCTCCTGAAATCGGTTTCCTGCAATTCTGCCCCGCTTTCAAGTCCTCTTGGCAGCCTTACTTCAGTATATTTTTGGATGATAGCTGTCATTTATAACTCTGCAGGTTTGTGAATTACAGTGCCCCTGAGCTCCTTTCTTCAACTCGATTTCTTGTGAGCTGGCCGCAACACCACAGGATTGCTTCAGGCCCTAATCTGGTTCCGGCACGGCACGCTGAGCCTTTGGTTAATTCCTCTTCCTGGTGGGAAATGAGAGTTAAATTTGCCCGTCCAGACACCTCCAGCTAGTCTCTCATTGGTTCTCCCTATTCCTGTTCATCTTCCTCAGAAATTGCAAATGGGCCAAACAGGAGGTTAAAGGCACTGACTCTCCAAGTCGGGAGAGTGTTAGTAAAGCGTCTGGAATGTTGCACCCGAGTACCAGGGGACGAGAACTGAGACATATTGGAACACGTCTCCCGATCACACGGTTGATCATACTCTGGGTTCCACGTGCATGTTTTAGCTGAAGGAAGAATCCCTTAAACCTGGAGAGTTGAGACCCGTGGAATGGGTACCATGCAATATGACTTCAAAGGGTCTTCATTTGCTCACCGAACCTCTCCAATCCTATCACTGCTGCGTTTATGCCCCTGTACACACACTTGATTTTCTTTCAGAGACATAGCAATCCATAGGTTTTAAGATACTTATTGTCAGGTACATTCTTAGGCGTTTAATATGGGGTGTTGAGTCCATTTCGTTGAGCAAGGAGTAGTTCTTGTCTATTCCATATTTGGCTTAAGGAACTTTATCTGTGCTCATTTCAATCTCTGGTTTTATGCAGCACCCCAACTCACCTTTCCCCTTAAGCAAGCATAAGTTGGTTTTCTAAATTTGAGACCCTGTTCTGTTTTGTAATCCAGTTCCTGAGTAGCCAAGTTTACATTCCGTGTATTAGTGATATCTTATGATGTTTCTTTTTCTGTGTGAGTTATTTCAGTTAGAATCATCATACCTGAATCCACTCATTATGCTGCTATGGGCCTGATGACATAGATTTCATTGCTGAGTGATATTGCATTGTACGTAAGTACCACAACTTCTTTATCCATTTTTCACTTTCTGCGATATTGAACTTGTACCATAAACGAGGTTCTTGTAAACAGAGCCGTCCCAAACTTTGGGGTGGCTGTGTCTTTTTGATTTTAATTTCCCAAGCTACAGGACCATAAGTGGAAGTGCCCTAGGCTCTGTTGCTTTGTTTTTTAGATGTTTCAAGAAACACCATACACCTCTCCCGAGTGGCTGTTGGCAATTTACATCCCGCCCATCAGCATAACAAGGCTCCCAGTTCTCCATGGCCTGTCCTGCCTTTCTGGATTTTACACTTTTTTCAGATGGCCCTTTTGACCGGTGGGAAGTGAGACTTCATTGTAGTGCAGATTTCCTTTACAAGCTTGCTTGGTTGGCCAAAAAGGGCGTATGCGTTTTTTCCTGAATATATTCAGGAAAAAACGCATACGCCCTTTTTGGCCAAGTGCATCATTGTGGACGTTCTGCCTCTTTTCCTATGCTTTAAATGCAATTCCAGTCTACCTCCTGAAATCGGTTTCCTGCAATTCTGCCCCGCTTTCAAGTCCTCTTGGCAGCCTTACTTCAGTATATTTTTGGATGATAGCTGTCATTTATAACTCTGCAGGTTTGTGAATTACAGTGCCCCTGAGCTCCTTTCTTCAACTCGCTTTCTTGTGAGCTGGCCGCAACACCACTGGATTGCTTCAGACCCTAATCTGGTTCCGGCACGGCACGCTGAGCCTTTGGTTAATTCCTCTTCCTGGTGGGAAATGAGAGTTAAATTTGCCCGTCCAGACACCTCCAGCTAGTCTCTCTTTGGTTCTCCCTATTCCTGTTCATCTTCCGCAGAAATTGAAAACTGGGCCAAACAGGAAGTTAAAGGCACTGACTCTCCAAGTCGGGAGAGTGTTAGTAAAGCGTCTGGAATGTTGCACCCGAGTACCAGGGGACGAGAACTGAGACATATTGGGACACGTCTCCCGATCACACGGTTGATCATAATCTGGGTTCCACGTGCATGTTTTACCTGAAGGCAGAGTCCCTTAAACCTGGAGAGTTGAGACCCGTGGAATGGGTACCATGCAATATGACTTCAAAGGGTCTTCATTTGCTCACCGAACGTCTCCAATCCTATCACTGCTGCGTTTATGCCCCTGTACACACGCTTGATTTTCTTTCAGAGACATAGCAATCCATAGGTTTTAAGATACTTATTGTCAGGTACATTCATAGGCGTTTAATATGGGCTGTTGAGTCCATTTCGTTGAGCAAGGAGTAGTTCTTGTCTATTCTATATTTGGCTTAAGGAACTTTATCTGTGCTCATTTCAATCTCTGGTTTGATGCAGCACCCCAACTCACCTTTCCCCTTAAGCAAGCATAAGTTGGTTTTCTAAATTTGAGACCCTGTTCTGTTTTGTAATCCAGTTCCTGTGTAGCCAAGTTTACATCCCGTGTATTAGTGATATCTTATGATGTTTCTTTTTCTGTGTGACTTATTTCAGTTAGAATCATCATACCTGAATCCACTCATTATGCTGCTACGGGCCTGATGACATAGATTTCATTGCTGAGTGATATTGCATTGTACGTAAGTACCACAACTTCTTTATCCATTTTTCACTTTCTGCGATATTGAACTTGTACCGTAAACGAGGTTCTTTTAAACAGAGCCATCCCAAACTTTGGGGTGGCTGTGTCTTTTTGATTTTAATTTCCCTAAGCTATAGGACCATAAGTGGAAGTGCCCTAGGCTCTGTTGCTTTGTTTTTTAGATGTTTCAGGAAACACTATACACCTCTCCAGAGTGGCTGTTGGCAATTTACATCCCGCCCATCAGCATAACAAGGCTCCCTGTTCTCCATGGCCTGTCCTGCCTTTCTGGATTTTACACTTTTTTCAGATGGCCCTTTTGACCGGGGGGAAGTGAGACTTCATTGTAGTGCAGATTTCCTTTGCAAGCTTGCTTGGTTGGCCAAAAAGGGCGTATGCGTTTTTTCCTGAATATATTCAGGAAAAAACGCATACGCCCTTTTTGGCCAAGTGCATCATTGTGGACGTTCTGCCTCTTTTCCTATGCTTTAAATGCAATTCCAGTCTACCTCCTGAAATCGGTTTCCTGCAATTCTGCCCCGCTTTCAAGTCCTCTTGGCAGCCTTACTTCAGTATATTTTTGGACGATAGCTGTCATTTATAACTCTACAGGTTTGTGAATTACAGTGCCCCTGAGCTCCTTTCTTCAACTCGCTTTCTTGTGAGCTGGCCGCAACACCGCAGGATTGCTTCAGGCCCTAATCTGGTTCCGGCACGGCACGCTGAGCCTTTGGTTAATTCCTCTTCCTGGTGGGAAATGAGAGTTAAATTTGCCCGTCCAGACACCTCCAGCTAGTCTCTCATTGGTTCTCCCTATTCCTGTTCATCTTCCGCAGAAATTGCAAATGGGCCAAACAGGAGGTTAAAGGCACTGACTCTCCAAGTCGGGAGAGTGTTAGTAAAGCGTCTGGAATGTTACACCCGAGTACCAGGGGACGAGAATTTAGACATATTGGAACACGTCTCCCGATCACACAGTTGATCATACTCTGGGTTCCACGTGCATGTTTTACCTGAAGGAAAAATCCCTTAAACCTGGAGAGTTGACACCCGTGGAATGGGTACCAAGCAATATGACTTCAAAGGGTCTTCATTTGCTCACCGAACCTCTCCAATCCTATCACTGCTGCGTTTATGCCCCTGTACACACGCTTGATTCTCTTTCAGAGACATAGCAATCCATAGGTTTTAAGATACTTACTAGTCAGGTACATTCTTAGGCGTTTAATATGGGCTGTTGAGTCCATTTCGTTGAGCAAGGAGTAGTTCTTGTCTATTCCATATTTGGCTTAAGGAACTTTATCTGTGCTCATTTCAATCTCTGGTTTTATGCAGCACCCCAACTCACCTTTCCCCTTAAGCAAGCATAAGTTGGTTTTCTAAATTTGAGACCCTGTTCTGTTTTGTAATCCAGTTCCTGTGTAGCCAAGTTTACATTCCGTGTATTAGTGATATCTTATGATGTTTCTTTTTCTGTGTGACTTATTTCAGTTAGAATCATCATACCTGAATCCACTCATTATGCTGCTATGGGCCTGATGACATAGATTTCATTGCTGAGTGATATTGCATTGTATGTAAGTACCACAACTTCTTTATCCATTTTTCACTTTCTGCGATATTGAACTTGTACCGTAAACGATGTTCTTGTAAACAGAGCCGTCCCAAACTTTGGGGTGGCTGTGTCTTTCTGATTTTAATTTCCCAAGCTACAGGACCATAAGTGGAAGTGCCCTAGGCTCTGTTGCTTTGTTTTTTAGATGTTTCAGGAAACACCATACACCTCTCCCGAGTGGCTGTTGGCAATTTACATCCCGCCCATCAGCATAACAAGGCTCCCAGTTCTCCATGGCCTGTCCTGCCTTTCTGGATTTTACACTTTTTTCAGATGGCCCTTTTGACCGGGGGGAAGTGAGACTTCATTGTAGTGCAGATTTCCTTTGCAAGCTTGCTTGGTTGGCCAAAAAGGGCGTATGCGTTTTTTCCTGAATATATTCAGGAAAAAACGCATACGCCCTTTTTGGCCAAGTGCATCATTGTGGACGTTCTGCCTCTTTTCCTATGCTTTAAATGCAATTCCAGTCTACCTCCTGAAATCGGTTTCCTGCAATTCTGCCCCGCTTTCAAGTCCTCTTGGCAGCCTTACTTCAGTATATTTTTGGATGATAGCTGTCATTTATAACTCTGCAGGTTTGTGAATTACAGTGCCCCTGAGCTCCTTTCTTCAACTCGCTTTCTTGTGAGCTGGCCGCAACACCACAGGATTGCTTCAGGCCCTAATCTGGTTCCGGCACGGCACGCTGAGCCTTTGCTTAATTCCTCTTCCTGGTGGGAAATGAGAGTTAAATTTGCCCGTCCAGACACCTCCAGCTAGTCTCTCTTTGGTTCTCCCTATTCCTGTTCATCTTCCGCAGAAATTGCAAACTGGGCCAAACAGGAGGTTAAAGGCACTGACTCTCAAAGTCGGGAGAGTGTTAGTAAAGCGTCTGGAATGTTGCACCCGAGTACCAGGGGACGAGAACTGAGACATATTGGAACACGTCTCCCGATCACACGGTTGATCATACTCTGGGTTCCACGTGCATGTTTTACCTGAAGGCAGAGTCCCTTAAACCTGGAGAGTTGAGACCCGTGGAATGGGTACCATGCAATATGACTTCAAAGGGTCTTCATTTGCTCACCGAACCTCTCCAATCCTATCACTGCTGCGTTTATGCCCCTGTACACACGCTTGATTTTCTTTCAGAGACATAGCAATCCATAGGTTTTAAGATACTTATTTTCAGGTACATCCTTAGGCGTTTAATATGGGCTGTTGAGTCCATTTCGTTGAGCAAGGAGTAGTTCTTGTCTATTCTATATTTGGCTTAAGGAACTTTATCTGTGCTCATTTCAATCTCTGGTTTGATGCAGCACCCCAACTCACCTTTCCCCTTAAGCAAGCATAAGTTGGTTTTCTAAATTTGAGACCCTGTTCTGTTTTGTAATCCAGTTCCTGTGTAGCCAAGTTTACATCCCGTGTATTAGTGATATCTTATGATGTTTCTTTTTCTGTGTGACTTATTTCAGTTAGAATCATCATACCTGAATCCACTCATTATGCTGCTACGGGCCTGATGACATAGATTTCATTGCTGAGTGATATTGCATTGTACATAAGTACCACAACTGTTTTATCCATTTTTCACTTTCTGCACTATTGAACTTGTACCATAAACGAGGTTCTTGTAAACAGAGCCGTCCCAAACTTTGGGGTGGCTGTGTCTTTTTGATTTTAATTTCCCTAAGCTATAGGACCATAAGTGGAAGTGCCCTAGGCTCTGTTGCTTTGTTTTTTAGATGTTTCAGGAAACACCATACACCTCTCCCGAGTGGCTGTTGGCAATTTACATCACGCCCATCAGCATAACAAGGCTCCCAGTTCTCCATGGCCTGTCCTGCCTTTCTGGATTTTACACTTTTTTCAGATGGCCCTTTTGACCGGGGGGAAGTGAGACTTCATTGTAGTGCAGATTTCCTTTGCAAGCTTGCTTGGTTGGCCAAAAAGGGCGTATGCGTTTTTTCCTGAATATATTCAGGAAAAAACGCATACGCCCTTTTTGGCCAAGTGCATCATTGTGGACGTTCTGCCTCTTTTCCTATGCTTTAAATGCAATTCCAGTCTACCTCCTGAAATCGGTTTCCTGCAATTCTGCCCCGCTTTCAAGTCCTCTTGACAGCCTTACTTCAGTATATTTTTGGACGATAGCTGTCATTTATAACTCTGCAGGTTTGTGAATTACAGTGCCCCTGAGCTCCTTTCTTCAACTCGCTTTCTTGTGAGCTGGCCGCAACACCGCAGGATTGCTTCAGGCCCTAATCTGGTTCCGGCACAGCACGCTGAGCCTTTGGTTAATTCCTCTTCCTGGTGGGAAATGAGAGTTAAATTTGCCCGTCCAGACACCTCCAGCTAGTCTCTCATTGGTTCTTCCTATTCCTGTTCATCTTCCGCAGAAATTGCAAATGGGCCAAACAGGAGGTTAAAGGCACTGACTCTCCAAGTCGGGAGAGTGTTAGTAAAGCGTCTGGAATGTTACACCCGAGTACCAGGGGACGAGAATTGAGACATATTGGAACACGTCTCCCGATCACACGGTTGATCATACTCTGGGTTCCACGTGCATGTTTTACCTGAAGGAAGAATCCCTTAAACCTGGAGAGTTGAGACCCGTGGAATGGGTACCAAGCAATATGACTTCAAAGGGTCTTCATTTGCTCACCGAACCTCTCCAATCCTATCACTGCTGCGTTTATGCCCCTGTACACACGCTTGATTCTCTTTCAGAGACATAGCAATCCATAGGTTTTAAGATACTTACTAGTCAGGTACATTCTTAGGCGTTTAATATGGGCTGTTGAGTCCATTTCGTTGAGCAAGGAGTAGTTCTTGTCTATTCCATATTTGGCTTAAGGAACTTTATCTGTGCTCATTTCAATCTCTGGTTTTATGCAGCACCCCAACTCACCTTTCCCCTTAAGCAAGCATAAGTTGGTTTTCTAAATTTGAGACCCTGTTCTGTTTTGTAATCCAGTTCCTGTGTAGCCAAGTTTACATTCCGTGTATTAGTGATATCTTATGATGTTTCTTTTTCTGTGTGACTTATTTCAGTTAGAATCATCATACCTGAATCCACTCATTATGCTGCTATGGGCCTGATGACATAGATTTCATTGCTGAGTGATATTGCATTGTACGTAAGTACCACAACTTCTTTATCCATTTTTCACTTTCTGCGATATTGAACTTGTACCGTAAACGAGGTTCTTGTAAACAGAGCCGTCCCAAACTTTGGGGTGGCTGTGTCTTTCTGATTTTAATTTCCCAAGCTACAGGACCATAAGTGGAAGTGCCCTAGGCTCTGTTGCTTTGTTTTTTAGATGTTTCAGGAAACACCATACACCTCTCCCGAGTGGCTGTTGGCAATTTACATCCCGCCCATCAGCATAACAAGGCTCCCAGTTCTCCATGGCCTGTCCTGCCTTTCTGGATTTTACACTTTTTTCAGATGGCCCTTTTGACCGGGGGGAAGTGAGACTTCATTGTAGTGCAGATTTCCTTTGCAAGCTTGCTTGGTTGGCCAAAAAGGGCGTATGCGTTTTTTCCTGAATATATTCAGGAAAAAACGCATACGCCCTTTTTGGCCAAGTGCATCATTGTGGACGTTCTGCCTCTTTTCCTATGCTTTAAATGCAATTCCAGTCTACCTCCTGAAATCGGTTTCCTGCAATTCTGCCCCGCTTTCAAGTCCTCTTGGCAGCCTTACTTCAGTATATTTTTGGACGATAGCTGTCATTTATAAGTCTGCAGGTTTGTGAATTACAGTGCCCCTGAGCTCCTTTCTTCAACTCGCTTTCTTGTGAGCTGGCCGCAACACCGCAGGATTGCTTCAGGCCCTAATCTGGTTCCGGCACGGCACGCTGAGCCTTTGGTTAATTCCTCTTCCTGGTGGGAAATGAGAGTTAAATTTGCCCGTCCAGACACCTCCACCTAGTCTCTCATTGGTTCTTCCTATTCCTGTTCATCTTCCGCAGAAATTGCAAATGGGCCAAACAGGAGGTTAAAGGCACTGACTCTCCAAGTCGGGAGAGTGTTTGTAAAGCGTCTGGAATGTTATACCCGAGTACCAGGGGATGAGAATTGAGACATATTGGAACACGTCTCCCGATCACACGGTTGATCATACTCTGGGTTCCACGTGCATGTTTTAGCTGAAGGAAGAATCCCTTAAACCTGGAGAGTTGAGACCCGTGGAATGGGTACCATGCAATATGACTTCAAAGGGTCTTCATTTGCTCACCGAACCTCTCCAATCCTATCACTGCTGCGTTTATGCCCCTGTACACACGCTTGATTTTCTTTCAGAGACATAGCAATCCATAGGTTTTAAGATACTTACTAGTCAGGTACATTCTTAGGCGTTTAATATGGGGTGTTGAGTCCATTTCGTTGAGCAAGGAGTAGTTCTTGTCTATTCCATATTTGGCTTAAGGAACTTTATCTGTGCTCATTTCAATCTCTGGTTTTATGCAGCACCCCAACTCACCTTTCCCCTTAAGCAAGCATAAGTTGGTTTTCTAAATTTGAGACCCTGTTCTGTTTTGTAATCCAGTTCCTGTGTAGCCAAGTTTACATTCGGTGTATTAGTGATATCTTATGATGTTTCTTTTTCTGTGTGACTTATTTCAGTTAGAATCATCATACCTGAATCCACTCATTATGCTGCTACGGGCCTGATGACATAGATTTCATTGCTGAGTGATATTGCATTGTACGTAAGTACCACAACTTCTTTATCCATTTTTCACTTTCTGTGATATTGAACTTGTACCGTAAACGATGTTCTTGTAAACAGAGCCGTCCCAAACTTTGGGGTGGCTGTGTCTTTTTGATTTTAATTTCCCTAAGCTATAGGACCATAAGTGGAAGTGCCCTAGGCTCTGTTGCTTTGTTTTTTAGATGTTTCAGGAAACACCATACACCTCTCCCGACTGGCTGTTGGCAATTTACATCCCGCCCATCAGCATAACAAGGCTCCCTGTTCTCCATGGCCTGTCCTGCCTTTCTGGATTTTACACTTTTTTCAGATGGCCCTTTTGACCGGGGGGAAGTGAGACTTCATTGTAGTGCAGATTTCCTTTGCAAGCTTGCTTGGTTGGCCAAAAAGGGCGTATGCGTTTTTTCCTGAATATATTCAGGAAAAAACGCATACGCCCTTTTTGGCCAAGTGCATCATTGTGGACGTTCTGCCTCTTTTCCTATGCTTTAAATGCAATTCCAGTCTACCTCCTGAAATCGGTTTCCTGCAATTCTGCCCCGTTTTCAAGTCCTCTTGGCAGCCTTACTTCAGTATATTTTTGGATGATAGCTGTCATTTATAACTCTGCAGGTTTGTGAATTACAGTGCCCCTGAGCTCCTTTCTTCAACTCGCTTTCTTGTGAGCTGGCCGCAACACCACAGGATTGCTTCAGGCCCTAATCTGGTTCCGGCACGGCACGCTGAGCCTTTGGTTAATTCCTCTTCCTGGTGGGAAATGAGAGTTAAATTTGCCCGTCCAGACACCTCCAGCTAGTCTCTCTTTGGTTCTCCCTATTCCTGTTCATCTTCCGCAGAAATTGCAAACTGGGCCAAACAGGAGGTTAAAGGCACTGACTCTCCAAGTCGGTAGAGTGTTAGTAAAGCGTCTGGAATGTTGCACCCGAGTACCAGGGGACGAGAATTGAGACATATTGGAACACGTCTCCCGATCACACGGTTGATCATACTCTGGGTTCCACGTGCATGTTTTACCTGAAGGAAGAATCCCTTAAACCTGGAGAGTTGAGACCCGTGGAATGGGTACCAAGCAATATGACTTCAAAGGGTCTTCATTTGCTCACCGAACCTCTCCAATCCTATCACTGCTGCGTTTATGCCCCTGTACACACGCTTGATTCTCTTTCAGAGACATAGCAATCCATAGGTTTTAAGATACTTACTAGTCAGGTACATTCTTAGGCGTTTAATATGGGCTGTTGAGTCCATTTCGTTGAGCAAGGAGTAGTTCTTGTCTATTCCATATTTGGCTTAAGGAACTTTATCTGTGCTCATTTCAATCTCTGGTTTTATGCAGCACCCCAACTCACCTTTCCCCTTAAGCAAGCATAAGGTGGTTTTCTAAATTTGAGACCCTTTTCTGTTTTGTAATCCAGTTCCTGTGTAGCCAAGTTTACATTCCGTGTATTAGTGATATCTTATGATGTTTCTTTTTCTGTGTGACTTATTTCAGTTAGAATCATCATACCTGAATCCACTCATTATGCTGCTATGGGCCTGATGACATAGATTTCATTGCTGAGTGATATTGCATTGTACGTAAGTACCACAACTTCTTTATCCATTTTTCACTTTCTGCGATATTGAACTTGTACCGTAAACGAGGTTCTTGTAAACAGAGCCGTCCCAAACTTTGGGGTGGCTGTGTCTTTCTGATTTTAATTTCCCAAGCTACGGGACCATAAGTGGAAGTGCCCTAGGCTCTGTTGCTTTGTTTTTTAGATGTTTCAGGAAACACCATACACCTCTCCCGAGTGGCTGTTGGCAATTTACATCCCGCCCATCAGCATAACAAGGCTCCCAGTTCTCCATGGCCTGTCCTGCCTTTCTGGATTTTACACTTTTTTCAGATGGCCCTTTTGACCGGGGGGAAGTGAGACTTCATTGTAGTGCAGATTTCCTTTGCAAGCTTGCTTGGTTGGCCAAAAAGGGCGTATGCGTTTTTTCCTGAATATATTCAGGAAAAAACGCATACGCCCTTTTTGGCCAAGTGCATCATTGTGGACGTTCTGCCTCTTTTCCTATGCTTTAAATGCAATTCCAGTCTACCTCCTGAAATCGGTTTCCTGCAATTCTGCCCCGCTTTCAAGTCCTCTTGGCAGCCTTACTTCAGTATATTTTTGGACGATAGCTGTCATTTATAAGTCTGCAGGTTTGTGAATTACAGTGCCCCTGAGCTCCTTTCTTCAACTCGCTTTCTTGTGAGCTGGCCGCAACACCGCAGGATTGCTTCAGGCCCTAATCTGGTTCCGGCACGGCACGCTGAGCCTTTGGTTAATTCCTCTTCCTGGTGGGAAATGAGAGTTAAATTTGCCCGTCCAGACACCTCCAGCTAGTCTCTCATTGGTTCTCCCTATTCCTGTTCATCTTCCGCAGAAATTGCAAATGGGCCAAACAGGAGGTTAAAGGCACTGACTCTCCAAGTCGGGAGAGTGTTTGTAAAGCGTCTGGAATGTTATACCCGAGTACCAGGGGATGAGAATTGAGACATATTGGAACACGTCTCCCGATCACATGGTTGATCATACTCTGGGTTCCACGTGCATGTTTTAGCTGAAGGAAGAATCCCTTAAACCTGGAGAGTTGAGACCCGTGGAATGGGTACCATGCAATATGACTTCAAAGGGTCTTCATTTGCTCACCGAACCTCTCCAATCCTATCACTGCTGCGTTTATGCCCCTGTACACACGCTTGATTTTCTTTCAGAGACATAGCAATCCATAGGTTTTAAGATACTTACTAGTCAGGTACATTCTTAGGCGTTTAATATGGGGTGTTGAGTCCATTTCGTTGAGCAAGGAGTAGTTCTTGTCTATTCCATATTTGGCTTAAGGAACTTTATCTGTGCTCATTTCAATCTCTGGTTTTATGCAGCACCCCAACTCACCTTTCCCCTTAAGCAAGCATAAGTTGGTTTTCTAAATTTGAGACCCTGTTCTGTTTTGTAATCCAGTTCCTGTGTAGCCAAGTTTACATTCGGTGTATTAGTGATATCTTATGATGTTTCTTTTTCTGTGTGACTTATTTCAGTTAGAATCATCAGACCTGAATCCACTCATTATGCTGCTATGGGCCTGATGACATAGATTTCATTGCTGAGTGATATTGCATTGTACGTAAGTACCACAACTTCTTTATCCATTTTTCACTTTCTGTGATATTGAACTTGTACCGTAAACGATGTTCTTGTAAACAGAGCCGTCCCAAACTTTGGGGTGGCTGTGTCTTTCTGATTTTAATTTCCCTAAGCTATAGGACCATAAGTGGAAGTGCCCTAGGCTCTGTTGCTTTGTTTTTTAGATGTTTCAGGAAACACCATACACCTCTCCCGACTGGCTGTTGGCAATTTACATCCCGCCCATCAGCATAACAAGGCTCCCTGTTCTCCATGGCCTGTCCTGCCTTTCTGGATTTTACACTTTTTTCAGATGGCCCTTTTGACCGGGGGGAAGTGAGACTTCATTGTAGTGCAGATTTCCTTTGCAAGCTTGCTTGGTTGGCCAAAAAGGGCGTATGCGTTTTTTCCTGAATATATTCAGGAAAAAACGCATACGCCCTTTTTGGCCAAGTGCATCATTGTGGACGTTCTGCCTCTTTTCCTATGCTTTAAATGCAATTCCAGTCTACCTCCTGAAATCGGTTTCCTGCAATTCTGCCCCGCTTTCAAGTCCTCTTGGCAGCCTTACTTCAGTATATTTTTGGACGATAGCTGTCATTTATAAGTCTGCAGGTTTGTGAATTACAGTGCCCCTGAGCTCCTTTCTTCAACTCGCTTTCTTGTGAGCTGGCCGCAACACCGCAGGATTGCTTCAGGCCCTAATCTGGTTCCGGCACGGCACGCTGAGCCTTTGGTTAATTCCTCTTCCTGGTGGGAAATGAGAGTTAAATTTGCCCGTCCAGACACCTCCAGCTAGTCTCTCATTGGTTCTCCCTATTCCTGTTCATCTTCCGCAGAAATTGCAAATGGGCCAAACAGGAGGTTAAAGGCACTGACTCTCCAAGTCGGGAGAGTGTTTGTAAAGCGTCTGGAATGTTATACCCGAGTACCAGGGGATGAGAATTGAGACATATTGGAACACGTCTCCCGATCACACGGTTGATAATACTCTGGGTTCCACGTGCATGTTTTAGCTGAAGGAAGAATCCCTTAAACCTGGAGAGTTGAGACCCGTGGAATGGGTACCATGCAATATGACTTCAAAGGGTCTTCATTTGCTCACCGAACCTCTCCAATCCTATCACTGCTGCGTTTATGCCCCTGTACACACGCTTGATTTTCTTTCAGAGACATAGCAATCCATAGGTTTTAAGATACTTACTAGTCAGGTACATTCTTAGGCGTTTAATATGGGGTGTTGAGTCCATTTCGTTGAGCAAGGAGTAGTTCTTGTCTATTCCATATTTGGCTTAAGGAACTTTATCTGTGCTCATTTCAATCTCTGGTTTTATGCAGCACCCCAACTCACCTTTCCCCTTAAGCAAGCATAAGTTGGTTTTCTAAATTTGAGACCCTGTTCTGTTTTGTAATCCAGTTCCTGTGTAGCCAAGTTTACATTCGGTGTATTAGTGATATCTTATGATGTTTCTTTTTCTGTGTGACTTATTTCAGTTAGAATCATCAGACCTGAATCCACTCATTATGCTGCTACGGGCCTGATGACATAGATTTCATTGCTGAGTGATATTGCATTGTACGTAAGTACCACAACTTCTTTATCCATTTTTCACTTTCTGTGATATTGAACTTGTACCGTAAACGATGTTCTTGTAAACAGAGCCGTCCCAAACTTTGGGGTGGCTGTGTCTTTTTGATTTTAATTTCCCTAAGCTATAGGACCATAAGTGGAAGTGCCCTAGGCTCTGTTGCTTTGTTTTTTAGATGTTTCAGGAAACACCATACACCTCTCCCGACTGGCTGTTGGCAATTTACATCCCGCCCATCAGCATAACAAGGCTCCCTGTTCTCCATGGCCTGTCCTGCCTTTCTGGATTTTACACTTATTTCAGATGGCCCTTTTGACCGGGGGGAAGTGAGACTTCATTGTAGTGCAGATTTCCTTTGCAAGCTTGCTTGGTTGGCCAAAAAGGGCGTATGCGTTTTTTCCTGAATATATTCAGGAAAAAACGCATACGCCCTTTTTGGCCAAGTGCATCATTGTGGACGTTCTGCCTCTTTTCCTATGCTTTAAATGCAATTCCAGTCTACCTCCTGAAATCGGTTTCCTGCAATTCTGCCCCGCTTTCAAGTCCTCTTGGCAGCCTTACTTCAGTATATTTTTGGACGATAGCTGTCATTTATAAGTCTGCAGGTTTGTGAATTACAGTGCCCCTGAGCTCCTTTCTTCAACTCGCTTTCTTGTGAGCTGGCCGCAACACCGCAGGATTGCTTCAGGCCCTAATCTGGTTCCGGCACGGCACGCTGAGCCTTTGGTTAATTCCTCTTCCTGGTGGGAAATGAGAGTTAAATTTGCCCGTCCAGACACCTCCAGCTAGTCTCTCATTGGTTCTCCCTATTCCTGTTCATCTTCCGCAGAAATTGCAAATGGGCCAAACAGGAGGTTAAAGGCACTGACTCTCCAAGTCGGGAGAGTGTTTGTAAAGCGTCTGGAATGTTACACCCGAGTACCAGGGGATGAGAATTGAGACATATTGGAACACGTCTCCCGATCACACGGTTGATCATACTCTGGGTTCCACGTGCATGTTTTAGCTGAAGGAAGAATCCCTTAAACCTGGAGAGTTGAGACCCGTGGAATGGGTACCATGCAATATGACTTCAAAGGGTCTTCATTTGCTCACCGAACCTCTCCAATCCTATCACTGCTGCGTTTATGCCCCTGTACACACGCTTGATTTTCTTTCGGAGACATAGCAATCCATAGGTTTGAAAATTCTTACTAGTCAGGTATATTCTTAGGCGTTTAATATGGGGTGTTGAGTCCATTTCGTTGAGCAAGGAGTAGTTCTTGTCTATTCCATATTTGGCTTAAGGAACTTTATCTGTGCTCATTTCAATCTCTGGTTTTATGCAGCACCCCAACTCACCTTTCCCCTTAAGCAAGCATAAGTTGGTTTCCTAAATTTGAGACCCTCTTCTGTTTTGTAATCCAGTTCCTGTGTAGCCAAGTTTACATTCCGTGTATTAATGATATCTTATGATGTTTCTTTTTCTGTGTGACTTATTTCAGTTAGAATCATCATACCTGAATCCACTCATTATGCTGCTACGGGCCTGATGACATAGATTTCATTGCTGAGTGATATTGCATTGTACGTAAGTACCACAACTTCTTTATCCATTTTTCACTTTCTGCGATATTGAACTTGTACCGTAAACGAGGTTCTTGTAAACAGAGCCGTCCCAAACTTTGGGGTGGCTGTGTCTTTTTGATTTTAATTTCCCTAAGCTATAGGACCATAAGTGGAAGTGCCCTAGGCTGTGTTGCTTTGTTTTTTAGATGTTTCAGGAAACACTATACACCTCTCCAGAGTGGCTGTTGGCAATTTACATCCCGCCCATCAGCATAACAAGGCTCCCAGTTCTCCATGGCCTGTCCTGCCTTTCTGGATTTTACACTTTTTTCAGATGGCCCTTTTGACCGGGGGGAAGTGAGACTTCATTGTAGTGCAGATTTCCTTTGCAAGCTTGCTTGGTTGGCCAAAAAGGGCGTATGCGTTTTTTCCTGAATATATTCAGGAAAAAACGCATACGCCCTTTTTGGCCAAGTGCATCATTGTGGACGTTCTGCCTCTTTTCCTATGCTTTAAATGCAATTCCAGTCTACCTCCTGAAATCGGTTTCCTGCAATTCTGCCCCGCTTTCAAGTCCTCTTGGCAGCCTTACTTCAGTATATATTTGGACGATAGCTGTCATTTATAAGTCTGCAGGTTTGTGAATTACAGTGCCCCTGAGCTCCTTTCTTCAACTCGCTTTCTTGTGAGCTGGCCGCAACACCGCAGGATTGCTTCAGGCCCTAATCTGGTTCCGGCACAGCACGCTGAGCCTTTGGTTAATTCCTCTTCCTGGTGGGAAATGAGAGTTAAATTTGCCCGTCCAGACACCTCCACCTAGTATCTCATTGGTTCTTCCTATTCCTGTTCATCTTCCGCAGAAATTGCAAATGGGCCAAACAGGAGGTTAAAGGCACTGACTCTCCAAGTCGGGAGAGTGTTAGTAAAGCGTCTGGAATGTTACACCCGCGTACCAGGGGACGAGAATTGAGACATATTGGAACACGTCTCCCGATCACACGGTTGATCATACTCTGGGTTCCACGTGCATGTTTTACCTGAAGGAAGAATCCCTTAAACCTGGAGAGTTGAGACCCGTGGAATGGGTACCAAGCAATATGACTTCAAAGGGTCTTCATTTGCTCACCGAACCTCTCCAATCCTATCACTGCTGCGTTTATGCCCCTGTACACACGCTTGATTCTCTTTCAGAGACATAGCAATCCATAGGTTTTAAGATACTTACTAGTCAGGTACATTCTTAGGCATTTAATATGGGCTGTTGAGTCCATTTCGTTGAGCAAGGAGTAGTTCTTGTCTATTCCATATTTGGCTTAAGGAACTTTATCTGTGCTCATTTCAATCTCTGGTTTTATGCAGCACCCCAACTCACCTTTCCCCTTAAGCAAGCATAAGTTGGTTTTCTAAATTTGAGACCCTGTTCTGTTTTGTAATCCAGTTCCTGTGTAGCCAAGTTTACATTCGGTGTATTAGTGATATCTTATGATGTTTCTTTTTCTGTGTGACTTATTTCAGTTAGAATCATCATACCTGAATCCACTCATTATGCTGCTATGGGCCTGATGACATAGATTTCATTGCTGAGTGATATTGCATTGTACGTAAGTACCACAACTTCTTTATCCATTTTTCACTTTCTGCGATATTGAACTTGTACCGTAAACGAGGTTCTTGTAAACAGAGCCGTCCCAAACTTTGGGGTGGCTGTGTCTTTCTGATTTTAATTTCCCAAGCTACAGGACCATAAGTGGAAGTGCCCTAGGCTCTGTTGCTTTGTTTTTTAGATGTTTCAGGAAACACCATACACCTCTCCCGAGTGGCTCTTGGCAATTTACATCCCGCCCATCAGCATAACAAGGCTCCCAGTTCTCCATGGCCTGTCCTGCCTTTCTGGATTTTACACTTTTTTCAGATGGCCCTTTTGACCGGGGGGAAGTGAGACTTCATTGTAGTGCAGATTTCCTTTGCAAGCTTGCTTGGTTGGCCAAAAAGGGCGTATGCGTTTTTTCCTGAATATATTCAGGAAAAAACGCATACACCCTTTTTGGCCAAGTGCATCATTGTGGACGTTCTGCCTCTTTTCCTATGCTTTAAATGCAATTCCAGTCTACCTCCTGAAATCGGTTTCCTGCAATTCTGCCCCGCTTTCAAGTCCTCTTGGCAGCCTTACTTCAGTATATTTTTGGACGATAGCTGTCATTTATAAGTCTGCAGGTTTGTGAATTACAGTGCCCCTGAGCTCCTTTCTTCAACTCGCTTTCTTGTGAGCTGGCCGCAACACCGCAGGATTGCTTCAGGCCCTAATCTGGTTCCGGCACGGCACGCTGAGCCTTTGGTTAATTCCTCTTCCTGGTGGGAAATGAGAGTTAAATTTGCCCGTCCAGACACCTCCACCTAGTCTCTCATTGGTTCTTCCTATTCCTGTTCATCTTCCTCAGAAATTGCAAATGGGCCAAACAGGAGGTTAAAGGCACTGACTCTCCAAGTCGGGAGAGTGTTAGTTAAGCGTCTGGAATGTTACACCCGAGTACCAGGGGACGAGAATTGAGACATATTGGAACACGTCTCCCGATCACACGGTTGATCATACTCTGGGTTCCACGTGCATGTTTTAGCTGAAGGAAGAATCCCTTAAACCTGGAGAGTTGAGACCCGTGGAATGGGTACCATGCAATATGACTTCAAAGGGTCTTCATTTGCTCACCGAACCTCTCCAATCCTATCACTGCTGCGTTTATGCCCCTGTACACACGCTTGATTTTCTTTCAGAGACATAGCAATCCATAGGTTTTAAGATACTTACTAGTCAGGTACATTCTTAGGCGTTTAATATGGGGTGTTGAGTCCATTTCGTTGAGCAAGGAGTAGTTCTTGTCTATTCCATATTTGGCTTAAGGAACTTTATCTGTGCTCATTTCAATCTCTGGTTTTATGCAGCACCCCAACTCACCTTTCCCCTTAAGCAAGCATAAGTTGGTTTTCTAAATTTGAGACCCTGTTCTGTTTTGTAATCCAGTTCCTGTGTAGCCAAGTTTACATTCCGTGTATTAGTGATATCTTATGATGTTTCTTTTTCTGTGTGACTTATTTCAGTTAGAATCATCATACCTGAATCCACTCATTATGCTGCTACGGGCCTGATGACATAGATTTCATTGCTGAGTGATATTGCATTGTACGTAAGTACCACAACTTCTTTATCCATTTTTCACTTTCTGCGCTATTGAACTTGTACCGTAAACGAGGTTCTTGTAAACAGAGCCGTCCCAAACTTTGGGGTGGCTGTGTCTTTTTGATTTTAATTTCCCTAAGCTATAGGACCATAAGTGGAAGTGCCCTAGGCTCTGTTGCTTTGTTTTTTAGATGTTTCAGGAAACACCATACACCTCTCCCGAGTGGCTGTTGGCAATTTACATCCCGCCCATCAGCATAACAAGGCTCCCAGTTCTCCATGGCCTGTCCTGCCTTTCTGGATTTTACACTTTTTTCAGATGGCCCTTTTGACCGGGGGGAAGTGAGACTTCATTGTAGTGCAGATTTCCTTTACAAGCTTGCTTGGTTGGCCAAAAAGGGCGTATGCGTTTTTTCCTGAATATATTCAGGAAAAAACGCATACGCCCTTTTTGGCCAAGTGCATCATTGTGGACGTTCTGCCTCTTTTCCTATGCTTTAAATGCAATTCCAGTCTACCTCCTGAAATCGGTTTCCTGCAATTCTGCCCCGCTTTCAAGTCCTCTTGACAGCCTTACTTCAGTATATTTTTGGATGATAGCTGTCATTTATAACTCTGCAGGTTTGTGAATTACAGTGCCCCTGAGCTCCTTTCTTCAACTCGCTTTCTTGTGAGCTGGCCGCAACACCGCAGGATTGCTTCAGGCCCTAATCTGGTTCTGGCACAGCACGCTGAGCCTTTGGTTAATTCCTCTTCCTGGTGGGAAATGAGAGTTAAATTTGCCCGTCCAGACACCTCCACCTAGTCTCTCATTGGTTCTTCCTATTCCTGTTCATCTTCCTCAGAAATTGCAAATGGGCCAAACAGGAGGTTAAAGGCACTGACTCTCCAAGTCGGGAGAGTGTTAGTTAAGCGTCTGGAATGTTACACCCGAGTACCAGGGGACGAGAATTGAGACATATTGGAACACGTCTCCCGATCACACGGTTGATCATACTCTGGGTTCCACGTGCATGTTTTAGCTGAAGGAAGAATCCCTTAAACCTGGAGAGTTGAGACCCGTGGAATGGGTACCATGCAATATGACTTCAAAGGGTCTTCATTTGCTCACCGAACCTCTCCAATCCTATCACTGCTGCGTTTATGCCCCTGTACACACGCTTGATTTTCTTTCAGAGACATAGCAATCCATAGGTTTTAAGATACTTACTAGTCAGGTACATTCTTAGGCGTTTAATATGGGGTGTTGAGTCCATTTCATTGAGCAAGGAGTAGTTCTTGTCTATTCTATATTTGGCTTAAGGAACTTTATCTGTGCTCATTTCAATCTCTGGTTTTATGCAGCACCCCAACTCACCTTTCCCCTTAAGCAAGCATAAGTTGGTTTTCTAAATTTGAGACCCTGTTCTGTTTTGTAATCCAGTTCCTGTGTAGCCAAGTTTACATCCCGTGTATTAATGATATCTTATGATGTTTCTTTTTCTGTGTGACTTATTTCAGTTAGAATCATCATACCTGAATCCACTCATTATGCTGCTACGGGCCTGATGACATAGATTTCATTGCTGAGTGATATTGCATTGTACGTAAGTACCACAACTTCTTTATCCATTTTTCACTTTCTGCGATATTGAACTTGTACCGTAAACGAGGTTCTTGTAAACAGAGCCGTCCCAAACTTTGGGGTGGCTGTGTCTTTTTGATTTTAATTTCCCTAAGCTATAGGACCATAAGTGGAAGTGCCCTAGGCTCTGTTGCTTTGTTTTTTAGATGTTTCAGGAAACACCATACACCTCTCCCGAGTGGCTCTTGGCAATTTACATCCCGCCCATCAGAATAACAAGGCTCCCAGTTCTCCATGGCCTGTCCTGCCTTTCTGGATTTTACACTTTTTTCAGATGGCCCTTTTGACCGGGGGGAAGTGAGACTTCATTGTAGTGCAGATTTCCTTTGCAAGCTTGCTTGGTTGGCCAAAAAGGGCGTATGCGTTTTTTCCTGAATATATTCAGGAAAAAACGCATACGCCCTTTTTGGCCAAGTGCATCATTGTGGACGTTCTGCCTCTTTTCCTATGCTTTAAATGCAATTCCAGTCTACCTCCTGAAATCGGTTTCCTGCAATTCTGCCCCGCTTTCAAGTCCTCTTGACAGCCTTACTTCAGTATATTTTTGGACGATAGCTGTCATTTATAACTCTGCAGGTTTGTGAATTACAGTGCCCCTGAGCTCCTTTCTTCAACTCGCTTTCTTGTGAGCTGGCCGCAACACCGCAGGATTGCTTCAGGCCCTAATCTGGTTCTGGCACAGCACGCTGAGCCTTTGGTTAATTCCTCTTCCTGGTGGGAAATGAGAGTTAAATTTGCCCGTCCAGACACCTCCACCTAGTCTCTCATTGGTTCTTCCTATTCCTGTTCATCTTCCTCAGAAATTGCAAATGGGCCAAACAGGAGGTTAAAGGCACTGACTCTCCAAGTCGGGAGAGTGTTAGTTAAGCGTCTGGAATGTTACACCCGAGTACCAGGGGACGAGAATTGAGACATATTGGAACACGTCTCCCGATCACACGGTTGATCATACTCTGGGTTCCACGTGCATGTTTTAGCTGAAGGAAGAATCCCTTAAACCTGGAGAGTTGAGACCCGTGGAATGGGTACCATGCAATATGACTTCAAAGGGTCTTCATTTGCTCACCGAACCTCTCCAATCCTATCACTGCTGCGTTTATGCCCCTGTACACACGCTTGATTTTCTTTCAGAGACATAGCAATCCATAGGTTTTAAGATACTTACTAGTCAGGTACATTCTTAGGCGTTTAATATGGGCTGTTGAGTCCATTTCGTTGAGCAAGGAGTAGTTCTTGTCTATTCCATATTTGGCTTAAGGAACTTTATCTGTGCTCATTTCAATCTCTGGTTTTATGCAGCACCCCAACTCACCTTTCCCCTTAAGCAAGCATAAGTTGGTTTTCTAAATTTGAGACCCTGTTCTGTTTTGTAATCCAGTTCCTGTGTAGCCAAGTTTACATTCGGTGTATTAGTGATATCTTATGATGTTTCTTTTTCTGTGTGACTTATTTCAGTTAGAATCATCATACCTGAATCCACTCATTATGCTGCTACGGGCCTGATGACATAGATTTCATTGCTGAGTGATATTGCATTGTACGTAAGTACCACAACTTCTTTATCCATTTTTCACTTTCTGTGATATTGAACTTGTACCGTAAACGATGTTCTTGTAAACAGAGCCGTCCCAAACTTTGGGGTGGCTGTGTCTTTTTGATTTTAATTTCCCTAAGCTATAGGACCATAAGTGGAAGTGCCCTAGGCTCTGTTGCTTTGTTTTTTAGATGTTTCAGGAAACACCATACACCTCTCCCGACTGGCTGTTGGCAATTTACATCCCGCCCATCAGCATAACAAGGCTCCCTGTTCTCCATGGCCTGTCCTGCCTTTCTGGATTTTACACTTTTTTCAGATGGCCCTTTTGACCGGGGGGAAGTGAGACTTCATTGTAGTGCAGATTTCCTTTGCAAGCTTGCTTGGTTGGCCAAAAAGGGCGTATGCGTTTTTTCCTGAATATATTCAGGAAAAAACGCATACGCCCTTTTTGGCCAAGTGCATCATTGTGGACGTTCTGCCTCTTTTCCTATGCTTTAAATGCAATTCCAGTCTACCTCCTGAAATCGGTTTCCTGCAATTCTGCCCCGCTTTCAAGTCCTCTTGGCAGCCTTACTTCAGTATATTTTTGGACGATAGCTGTCATTTATAACTCTGCAGGTTTGTGAATTACAGTGCCCCTGAGCTCCTTTCTTCAACTCGCTTTCTTGTGAGCTGGCCGCAACACCACAGGATTGCTTCAGGCCCTAATCTGGTTCCGGCACGGCACGCTGAGCCTTTGGTTAATTCCTCTTCCTGGTGGGAAATGAGAGTTAAATTTGCCCGTCCAGACACCTCCAGCTAGTCTCTCATTGGTTCTCCCTATTCCTGTTCATCTTCCGCAGAAATTGCAAATGGGCCAAACAGGAGGTTAAAGGCACTGACTCTCCAAGTCGGGAGAGTGTTAGTAAAGCGTCTGGAATGTTACACCCGAGTACCAGGGGACGAGAATTGAGACATATTGGAACACGTCTCCCGATCACACGGTTGATCATACTCTGGGTTCCACGTGCATGTTTTAGCTGAAGGAAGAATCCCTTAAACCTGGAGAGTTGAGACCCGTGGAATGGGTACCAAGCAATATGACTTCAAAGGGTCTTCTTTTGCTCACCGAACCTCTCCAATCCTATCACTGCTGCGTTTATGCCCCTGTACACACGCTTGATTCTCTTTCAGAGACATAGCAATCCATAGGTTTTAAGATACTTACTAGTCAGGTACATTCTTAGGCGTTTAATATGGGGTGTTGAGTCCATTTCGTTGAGCAAGGAGTAGTTCTTGTCTATTCCATATTTGGCTTAAGGAACTTTATCTGTGCTCATTTCAATCTCTGGTTTTATGCAGCACCCCAACTCACCTTTCCCCTTAAGCAAGCATAAGTTGGTTTTCTAAATTTGAGACCCTGTTCTGTTTTGTAATCCAGTTCCTGTGTAGCCAAGTTTACATTCCGTGTATTAGTGATATCTTATGATGTTTCTTTTTCTGTGTGACTTATTTCAGTTAGAATCATCATACCTGAATCCACTCATTATGCTGCTATGGGCCTGATGACATAGATTTCATTGCTGAGTGATATTGCATTGTACGTAAGTACCACAACTTCTTTATCCATTTTTCACTTTCTGCGATATTGAACTTGTACCGTAAACGAGGTTCTTGTAAACAGAGCCGTCCCAAACTTTGGGGTGGCTGTGTCTTTCTGATTTTAATTTCCCAAGCTACAGGACCATAAGTGGAAGTGCCCTAGGCTCTGTTGCTTTGTTTTTTAGATGTTTCAGGAAACACCATACACCTCTCCCGAGTGGCTGTTGGCAATTTACATCCCGCCCATCAGCATAACAAGGCTCCCAGTTCTCCATGGCCTGTCCTGCCTTTCTGGATTTTACACTTTTTTCAGATGGCCCTTTTGACCGGGGGGAAGTGAGACTTCATTGTAGTGCAGATTTCCTTTGCAAGCTTGCTTGGTTGGCCAAAAAGTGCGTATGCGTTTTTTCCTGAATATATTCAGGAAAAAACGCATACGCCCTTTTTGGCCAAGTGCATCATTGTGGACGTTCTGCCTCTTTTCCTATGCTTTAAATGCAATTCCAGTCTACCTCCTGAAATCGGTTTCCTGCAATTCTGCCCCGCTTTCAAGTCCTCTTGGCAGCCTTACTTCAGTATATTTTTGGACGATAGCTGTCATTTATAAGTCTGCAGGTTTGTGAATTACAGTGCCCCTGAGCTCCTTTCTTCAACTCGCTTTCTTGTGAGCTGGCCGCAACACCGCAGGATTGCTTCAGGTCCTAATCTGGTTCCGGCACGGCACGCTGAGCCTTTGGTTAATTCCTCTTCCTGGTGGGAAATGAGAGTTAAATTTGCCCGTCCAGACACCTCCAGCTAGTCTCTCATTGGTTCTCCCTATTCCTGTTCATCTTCCGCAGAAATTGCAAATGGGCCAAACAGGAGGTTAAAGGCACTGACTCTCCAAGTCGGGAGAGTGTTTGTAAAGCGTCTGGAATGTTACACCCGAGTACCAGGGGATGAGAATTGAGACATATTGGAACACGTCTCCCGATCACACGGTTGATCATACTCTGGGTTCCACGTGCATGTTTTAGCTGAAGGAAGAATCCCTTAAACCTGGAGAGTTGAGACCCGTGGAATGGGTACCATGCAATATGACTTCAAAGGGTCTTCATTTGCTCACCGAACCTCTCCAATCCTATCACTGCTGCGTTTATGCCCCTGTACACACGCTTGATTTTCTTTCAGAGACATAGCAATCCATAGGTTTTAAGATACTTACTAGTCAGGTACATTCTTAGGCGTTTAATATGGGGTGTTGAGTCCATTTCGTTGAGCAAGGAGTAGTTCTTGTCTATTCCATATTTGGCTTAAGGAACTTTATCTGTGCTCATTTCAATCTCTGGTTTTATGCAGCACCCCAACTCACCTTTCCCCTTAAGCAAGCATAAGTTGGTTTTCTAAATTTGAGACCCTGTTCTGTTTTGTAATCCAGTTCCTGTGTAGCCAAGTTTACATTCGGTGTATTAGTGATATCTTATGATGTTTCTTTTTCTGTGTGACTTATTTCAGTTAGAATCATCATACCTGAATCCACTCATTATGCTGCTACGGGCCTGATGACATAGATTTCATTGCTGAGTGATATTGCATTGTACGTAAGTACCACAACTTCTTTATCCATTTTTCACTTTCTGCGATATTGAACTTGTACCGTAAACGATGTTCTTGTAAACAGAGCCGTCCCAAACTTTGGGGTGGCTGTGTCTTTTTGATTTTAATTTCCCTAAGCTATAGGACCATAAGTGGAAGTGCCCTAGGCTCTGTTGCTTTGTTTTTTAGATGTTTCAGGAAACACCATACACTTCTCCCGAGTGGCTGTTGGCAATTTACATCCCGCCCATCAGCATAACAAGGCTCCCTGTTCTCCATGGCCTGTCCTGCCTTTCTGGATTTTACACATTTTTCAGATGGCCCTTTTGACCGGGGGGAAGTGAGACTTCATTGTAGTGCAGATTTCCTTTGCAAGCTTGCTTGGTTGGCCAAAAAGGGCGTATGCGTTTTTTCCTGAATATATTCAGGAAAAAACGCATACGCCCTTTTTGGCCAAGTGCATCATTGTGGACGTTCTGCCTCTTTTCCTATGCTTTAAATGCAATTCCAGTCTCCCTCCTGAAATCGGTTTCCTGCAATTCTGCCCCGCTTTCAAGTCCTCTTGGCAGCCTTACTTCAGTATATTTTTGGATGATAGCTGTCATTTATAAGTCTGCAGGTTTGTGAATTACAGTGCCCCTGAGCTCCTTTCTTCAACTCGCTTTCTTGTGAGCTGGCCGCAACACCACAGGATTGCTTCAGGCCCTAATCTGGTTCCGGCACGGCACGCTGAGCCTTTGGTTAATTCCTCTTCCTGGTGGGAAATGAGAGTTAAATTTGCCCGTCCAGACACCTCCAGCTAGTTTCTCTTTGGTTCTCCCTATTCCTGTTCATCTTCCGCAGAAATTGCAAACTGGGCCAAACAGGAGGTTAAAGGCACTGACTCTCCAAGTCGGGAGAGTGTTAGTAAAGCGTCTGGAATGTTGCACCCGAGTACCAGGGGACGAGAAATGAGACATATTGGAACACGTCTCCCGATCACACGGTTGATCATACTCTGGGTTCCACGTGCATGTTTTAGCTGAAGGAAGAATCCCTTAAACCTGGAGAGTTGAGACCCGTGGAATGGGTACCATGCAATATGACTTCAAAGGGTCTTCATTTGCTCACCGAACCTCTCCAATCCTATCACTGCTGCGTTTATGCCCCTGTACACACGCTTGATTTTCTTTCAGAGACATAGCAATCCATAGGTTTTAAGATACTTACTAGTCAGGTACATTCTTAGGCGTTTAATATGGGGTGTTGAGTCCATTTCGTTGAGCAAGGAGTAGTTCTTGTCTATTCCATATTTGGCTTAAGGAACTTTATCTGTGCTCATTTCAATCTCTGGTTTTATGCAGCACCCCAACTCACCTTTCCCCTTAAGCAAGCATAAGTTGGTTTTCTAAATTTGAGACCCTGTTCTGTTTTGTAATCCAGTTCCTGTGTAGCCAAGTTTACATTCGGTGTATTAGTGATATCTTATGATGTTTCTTTTTCTGTGTGACTTATTTCAGTTAGAATCATCATACCTGAATCCACTCATTATGCTGCTACGGGCCTGATGACATAGATTTCATTGCTGAGTGATATTGCATTGTACGTAAGTACCACAACTTCTTTATCCATTTTTCACTTTCTGCGATATTGAACTTGTACCGTAAACGATGTTCTTGTAAACAGAGCCGTCCCAAACTTTGGGGTGGCTGTGTTTTTTTGATTTTAATTTCCCTAAGCTATAGGACCATAAGTGGAAGTGCCCTAGGCTCTGTTGCTTTGTTTTTTAGATGTTTCAGGAAACACCATACACCTCTCCCGACTGGCTGTTGGCAATTTACATCCCGCCCATCAGCATAACAAGGCTCCCAGTTCTCCATGGCCTGTCCTGCCTTTCTGGATTTTACACTTTTTTCAGATGGCCCTTTTGACCGGGGGGAAGTGAGACTTCATTGTAGTGCAGATTTCCTTTGCAAGCTTGCTTGGTTGGCCAAAAAGGGCGTATGCGTTTTTTCCTGAATATATTCAGGAAAAAACGCATACACCCTTTTTGGCCAAGTGCATCATTGTGGACGTTCTGCCTCTTTTCCTATGCTTTAAATGCAATTCCAGTCTACCTCCTGAAATCGGTTTCCTGCAATTCTGCCCCGCTTTCAAGTCCTCTTGGCAGCCTTACTTCAGTATATTTTTGGATGATAGCTGTCATTTATAACTCTGCAGGTTTGTGAATTACAGTGCCCCTGAGCTCCTTTCTTCAACTCGCTTTCTTGTGAGCTGGCCGCAACACCGCAGGATTGCTTCAGGCCCTAATCTGGTTCCGGCACGGCACGCTGAGCCTTTGGTTAATTCCTCTTCCTGGTGGGAAATGAGAGTTAAATTTGCCCGTCCAGACACCTCCAGCTAGTCTCTCTTTGGTTCTCCCTATTCCTGTTCATCTTCCGCAGAAATTGCAAACTGGGCCAAACAGGTGGTTAAAGGCACTGACTCTCCAAGTCGGGAGAGTGTTAGTAAAGCGTCTGGAATGTTGCACCCGAGTACCAGGGGACGAGAACTGAGACATATTGGAACACGTCTCCCGATCACACGGTTGATCATACTCTGGGTTCCACGTGCATGTTTTACCTGAAGGCAGAGTCCCTTAAACCTGGAGAGTTGAGGCCCGTGGAATGGGTACCATGCAATATGACTTCAAAGGGTCTTCATTTGCTCACCGAACCTCTCCAATCCTATCACTGCTGCGTTTATGCCCCTGTACACACGCTTGATTTTCTTTCAGAGACATAGCAATCCATAGGTTTTAAGATACTTACTAGTCAGGTACATTCTTAGGCGTTTAATATGGGGTGTTGAGTCCATTTCGTTGAGCAAGGAGTAGTTCTTGTCTATTCCATATTTGGCTTAAGGAACTTTATCTGTGTTCATTTCAATCTCTGGTTTTATGCAGCACCCCAACTCACCTTTCCCCTTAAGCAAGCATAAGTTGGTTTCCTAAATTTGAGACCCTGTTCTGTTTTGTAATCCAGTTCCTGTGTAGCCAAGTTTACATTCCGTGTATTAATGATATCTTATGATGTTTCTTTTTCTGTGTGACTTATTTCAGTTAGAATCATCATACCTGAATCCACTCATTATGCTGCTACGGGCCTGATGACATAGATTTCATTGCTGAGTGATATTGCATTGTACGTAATTACCACAACTTCTTTATCCATTTTTCACTTTCTGCGATATTGAACTTGTACCGTAAACGAGGTTCTTGTAAACAGAGCCGTCCCAAACTTTGGGGTGGCTGTGTCTTTTTGATTTTAATTTCCCAAGCTACAGGACCATAAGTGGAAGTGCCCTAGGCTCTGTTGCTTTGTTTTTTAGATGTTTCAGGAAACACCATACACCTCTCCCGAGTGGCTCTTGGCAATTTACATCCCGCTCATCAGCATAACAAGGCTCCCAGTTCTCCATGGCCTGTCCTGCCTTTCTGGATTTTACACTTTTTTCAGGTGGCCCTTTTGACCGGGGGGAAGTGAGACTTCATTGTAGTGCAGATTTCCTTTGCAAGCTTGCTTGGTTGGCCAAAAAGGGCGTATGCGTTTTTTCCTGAATATATTCAGGAAAAAACGCATACGCCCTTTTTGGCCAAGTGCATCATTGTGGACGTTCTGCCTCTTTTCCTATGCTTTAAATGCAATTCCAGTCTACCTCCTGAAATCGGTTTCCTGCAATTCTGCCCCGCTTTCAAGTCCTCTTGGCAGCCTTACTTCAGTATATTTTTGGACGATAGCTGTCATTTATAAGTCTGCAGGTTTGTGAATTACAGTGCCCCTGAGCTCCTTTCTTCAACTCGCTTTCTTGTGAGCTGGCCGCAACACCGCAGGATTGCTTCAGGCCCTAATCTGGTTCCGGCACGGCACGCTGAGCCTTTGGTTAATTCCTCTTCCTGGTGGGAAATGAGAGTTAAATTTGCCCGTCCAGACACCTCCAGCTAGTCTCTCATTGGTTCTCCCTATTCCTGTTCATCTTCCGCAGAAATTGCAAATGGGCCAAACAGGAGGTTAAAGGCACTGACTCTCCAAGTCGGGAGAGTGTTAGTAAAGCGTCTGGAATGTTACACCCGAGTACCAGGGGACGAGAACCGAGACATATTGGAACACGTCTCCCGATCACACGGTTGATCATACTCTGGGTTCCATGTGCATGTTTTAGCTGAAGGAAGAATCCCTTAAACCTGGAGAGTTGAGACCCGTGGAATGGGTACCAAGCAATATGACTTCAAAGGGTCTTCATTTGCTCACCGAACCTCTCCAATCCTATCACTGCTGCGTTTATGCCCCTGTACACACGCTTGATTCTCTTTCAGAGACATAGCAATCCATAGGTTTTAAGATACTTACTAGTCAGGTACATTCTTAGGCGTTTAATATGGGCTGTTGAGTCCATTTCGTTGAGCAAGGAGTAGTTCTTGTCTATTCCATATTTGGCTTAAGGAACTTTATCTGTGCTCATTTCAATCTCTGGTTTTATGCAGCACCCCAACTCACCTTTCCCCTTAAGCAAGCATAAGTTGGTTTTCTAAATTTGAGACCCTGTTCTGTTTTGTAATCCAGTTCCTGTGTAGCCAAGTTTACATCCCGTGTATTAGTGATATCTTATGATGTTTCTTTTTCTGTGTGACTTATTTCAGTTAGAATCATCATACCTGAATCCACTCATTATGCTGCTACGGGCCTGATGACATAGATTTCATTGCTGAGTGATATTGCATTGTACGTAAGTACCACAACTTCTTTATCCATTTTTCACTTTCTGCGCTATTGAACTTGTACCGTAAACGAGGTTCTTGTAAACAGAGCCGTCCCAAACTTTGGGGTGGCTGTGTCTTTTTGATTTTAATTTCCCTAAGCTATAGGACCATAAGTGGAAGTGCCCTAGGCTCTGTTGCTTTGTTTTTTAGATGTTTCAGGAAACACCATACACCTCTCCCGAGTGGCTGTTGGCAATTTTCATCCCGCCCATCAGCATAACAAGGCTCCCAGTTCTCCATGGCCTGTCCTGCCTTTCTGGATTTTACACTTTTTTCAGATGGCCCTTTTGACCGGGGGGAAGTGAGACTTCATTGTAGTGCAGATTTCCTTTACAAGCTTGCTTGGTTGGCCAAAAAGGGCGTATGCGTTTTTTCCTGAATATATTCAGGAAGAAACGCATACGCCCTTTTTGGCCAAGTGCATCATTGTGGACGTTCTGCCTCTTTTCCTATGCTTTAAATGCAATTTCAGTCTACCTCCTGAAATCGGTTTCCTGCAATTCTGCCCCGCTTTCAAGTCCTCTTGGCAGCCTTACTTCAGTATATTTTTGGACGATAGCTGTCATTTATAACTCTACAGGTTTGTGAATTACAGTGCCCCTGAGCTCCTTTCTTCAACTCGCTTTCTTGTGAGCTGGCCGCAACACCGCAGGATTGCTTCAGGCCCTAATCTGGTTCCGGCACGGCACGCTGAGCCTTTGGTTAATTCCTCTTCCTGGTGGGAAATGAGAGTTAAATTTGCCCGTCCAGACACCTCCAGCTAGTCTCTCATTGGTTCTCCCTATTCCTGTTCATCTTCCGCAGAAATTGCAAATGGGCCAAACAGGAGGTTAAAGGCACTGACTCTCCAAGTCGGGAGAGTGTTAGTAAAGCGTCTGGAATGTTACACCCGAGTACCAGGGGACGAGAATTTAGACATATTGGAACACGTCTCCCGATCACACAGTTGATCATACTCTGGGTTCCACGTGCATGTTTTACCTGAAGGAAAAATCCCTTAAACCTGGAGAGTTGACACCCGTGGAATGGGTACCAAGCAATATGACTTCAAAGGGTCTTCATTTGCTCACCGAACCTCTCCAATCCTATCACTGCTGCGTTTATGCCCCTGTACACACGCTTGATTCTCTTTCAGAGACATAGCAATCCATAGGTTTTAAGATACTTACTAGTCAGGTACATTCTTAGGCGTTTAATATGGGCTGTTGAGTCCATTTCGTTGAGCAAGGAGTAGTTCTTGTCTATTCCATATTTGGCTTAAGGAACTTTATCTGTGCTCATTTCAATCTCTGGTTTTATGCAGCACCCCAACTCACCTTTCCCCTTAAGCAAGCATAAGTTGGTTTTCTAAATTTGAGACCCTGTTCTGTTTTGTAATCCAGTTCCTGTGTAGCCAAGTTTACATTCCGTGTATTAGTGATATCTTATGATGTTTCTTTTTCTGTGTGACTTATTTCAGTTAGAATCATCATACCTGAATCCACTCATTATGCTGCTATGGGCCTGATGACATAGATTTCATTGCTGAGTGATATTGCATTGTATGTAAGTACCACAACTTCTTTATCCATTTTTCACTTTCTGCGATATTGAACTTGTACCGTAAACGATGTTCTTGTAAACAGAGCCGTCCCAAACTTTGGGGTGGCTGTGTCTTTCTGATTTTAATTTCCCAAGCTACAGGACCATAAGTGGAAGTGCCCTAGGCTCTGTTGCTTTGTTTTTTAGATGTTTCAGGAAACACCATACACCTCTCCCGAGTGGCTGTTGGCAATTTACATCCCGCCCATCAGCATAACAAGGCTCCCAGTTCTCCATGGCCTGTCCTGCCTTTCTGGATTTTACACTTTTTTCAGATGGCCCTTTTGACCGGGGGGAAGTGAGACTTCATTGTAGTGCAGATTTCCTTTGCAAGCTTGCTTGGTTGGCCAAAAAGGGCGTATGCGTTTTTTCCTGAATATATTCAGGAAAAAACGCATACGCCCTTTTTGGCCAAGTGCATCATTGTGGACGTTCTGCCTCTTTTCCTATGCTTTAAATGCAATTCCAGTCTACCTCCTGAAATCGGTTTCCTGCAATTCTGCCCCGCTTTCAAGTCCTCTTGGCAGCCTTACTTCAGTATATTTTTGGATGATAGCTGTCATTTATAACTCTGCAGGTTTGTGAATTACAGTGCCCCTGAGCTCCTTTCTTCAACTCGCTTTCTTGTGAGCTGGCCGCAACACCACAGGATTGCTTCAGGCCCTAATCTGGTTCCGGCACGGCACGCTGAGCCTTTGGTTAATTCCTCTTCCTGGTGGGAAATGAGAGTTAAATTTGCCCGTCCAGACACCTCCAGCTAGTCTCTCTTTGGTTCTCCCTATTCCTGTTCATCTTCCGCAGAAATTGCAAACTGGGCCAAACAGGAGGTTAAAGGCACTGACTCTCCAAGTCGGGAGAGTGTTAGTAAAGCGTCTGGAATGTTGCACCCGAGTACCAGGGGACGAGAACTGAGACATATTGGAACACGTCTCCCGATCACACGGTTGATCATACTCTGGGTTCCACGTGCATGTTTTACCTGAAGGCAGAGTCCCTTAAACCTGGAGAGTTGAGACCCGTGGAATGGGTACCATGCAATATGACTTCAAAGGGTCTTCATTTGCTCACCGAACCTCTCCAATCCTATCACTGCTGCGTTTATGCCCCTGTACACACGCTTGATTTTCTTTCAGAGACATAGCAATCCATAGGTTTTAAGATACTTATTTTCAGGTACATTCTTAGGCGTTTAATATGGGCTGTTGAGTCCATTTCGTTGAGCAAGGAGTAGTTCTTGTCTATTCTATATTTGGCTTAAGGAACTTTATCTGTGCTCATTTCAATCTCTGGTTTGATGCAGCACCCCAACTCACCTTTCCCCTTAAGCAAGCATAAGTTGGTTTTCTAAATTTGAGACCCTGTTCTGTTTTGTAATCCAGTTCCTGTGTAGCCAAGTTTACATCCCGTGTATTAGTGATATCTTATGATGTTTCTTTTTCTGTGTGACTTATTTCAGTTAGAATCATCATACCTGAATCCACTCATTATGCTGCTACGGGCCTGATGACATAGATTTCATTGCTGAGTGATATTGCATTGTACATAAGTACCACAACTGTTTTATCCATTTTTCACTTTCTGCACTATTGAACTTGTACCATAAACGAGGTTCTTGTAAACAGAGCCGTCCCAAACTTTGGGGTGGCTGTGTCTTTTTGATTTTAATTTCCCTAAGCTATAGGACCATAAGTGGAAGTGCCCTAGGCTCTGTTGCTTTGTTTTTTAGATGTTTCAGGAAACACCATACACCTCTCCCGAGTGGCTGTTGGCAATTTACATCACGCCCATCAGCATAACAAGGCTCCCAGTTCTCCATGGCCTGTCCTGCCTTTCTGGATTTTACACTTTTTTCAGATGGCCCTTTTGACCGGGGGGAAGTGAGACTTCATTGTAGTGCAGATTTCCTTTGCAAGCTTGCTTGGTTGGCCAAAAAGGGCGTATGCGTTTTTTCCTGAATATATTCAGGAAAAAACGCATACGCCCTTTTTGGCCAAGTGCATCATTGTGGACGTTCTGCCTCTTTTCCTATGCTTTAAATGCAATTCCAGTCTACCTCCTGAAATCGGTTTCCTGCAATTCTGCCCCGCTTTCAAGTCCTCTTGACAGCCTTACTTCAGTATATTTTTGGACGATAGCTGTCATTTATAACTCTGCAGGTTTGTGAATTACAGTGCCCCTGAGCTCCTTTCTTCAACTCGCTTTCTTGTGAGCTGGCCGCAACACCGCAGGATTGCTTCAGGCCTTAATCTGGTTCCGGCACAGCACGCTGAGCCTTTGGTTAATTCCTCTTCCTGGTGGGAAATGAGAGTTAAATTTGCCCGTCCAGACACCTCCAGCTAGTCTCTCATTGGTTCTTCCTATTCCTGTTCATCTTCCGCAGAAATTGCAAATGGGCCAAACAGGAGGTTAAAGGCACTGACTCTCCAAGTCGGGAGAGTGTTAGTAAAGCGTCTGGAATGTTACACCCGAGTACCAGGGGACGAGAATTGAGACATATTGGAACACGTCTCCCGATCACACGGTTGATCATACTCTGGGTTCCACGTGCATGTTTTACCTGAAGGAAGAATCCCTTAAACCTGGAGAGTTGAGACCCGTGGAATGGGTACCAAGCAATATGACTTCAAAGGGTCTTCATTTGCTCACCGAACCTCTCCAATCCTATCACTGCTGCGTTTATGCCCCTGTACACACGCTTGATTCTCTTTCAGAGACATAGCAATCCATAGGTTTTAAGATATTTACTAGTCAGGTACATTCTTAGGCGTTTAATATGGGCTGTTGAGTCCATTTCGTTGAGCAAGGAGTAGTTCTTGTCTATTCCATATTTGGCTTAAGGAACTTTATCTGTGCTCATTTCAATCTCTGGTTTTATGCAGCACCCCAACTCACCTTTCCCCTTAAGCAAGCATAAGTTGGTTTTCTAAATTTGAGACCCTGTTCTGTTTTGTAATCCAGTTCCTGTGTAGCCAAGTTTACATTCCGTGTATTAGTGATATCTTATGATGTTTCTTTTTCTGTGTGACTTATTTCAGTTAGAATCATCATACCTGAATCCACTCATTATGCTGCTATGGGCCTGATGACATAGATTTCATTGCTGAGTGATATTGCATTGTACGTAAGTACCACAACTTCTTTATCCATTTTTCACTTTCTGCGATATTGAACTTGTACCGTAAACGAGGTTCTTGTAAACAGAGCCGTCCCAAACTTTGGGGTGGCTGTGTCTTTCTGATTTTAATTTCCCAAGCTACAGGACCATAAGTGGAAGTGCCCTAGGCTCTGTTGCTTTGTTTTTTAGATGTTTCAGGAAACACCATACACCTCTCCCGAGTGGCTGTTGGCAATTTACATCCCGCCCATCAGCATAACAAGGCTCCCAGTTCTCCATGGCCTGTCCTGCCTTTCTGGATTTTACACTTTTTTCAGATGGCCCTTTTGACCGGGGGGAAGTGAGACTTCATTGTAGTGCAGATTTCCTTTGCAAGCTTGCTTGGTTGGCCAAAAAGGGCGTATGCGTTTTTTCCTGAATATATTCAGGAAAAAACGCATACGCCCTTTTTGGCCAAGTGCATCATTGTGGACGTTCTGCCTCTTTTCCTATGCTTTAAATGCAATTCCAGTCTACCTCCTGAAATCGGTTTCCTGCAATTCTGCCCCGCTTTCAAGTCCTCTTGACAGCCTTACTTCAGTATATTTTTGGATGATAGCTGTCATTTATAACTCTGCAGGTTTGTGAATTACAGTGCCCCTGAGCTCCTTTCTTCAACTCGCTTTCTTGTGAGCTGGCCGCAACACCGCAGGATTGCTTCAGGCCCTAATCTGGTTCCGGCACAGCACGCTGAGCCTTTGGTTAATTCCTCTTCCTGGTGGGAAATGAGAGTTAAATTTGCCCGTCCAGACACCTCCAGCTAGTCTCTCATTGGTTCTTCCTATTCCTGTTCATCTTCCGCAGAAATTGCAAATGGGCCAAACAGGAGGTTAAAGGCACTGACTCTCCAAGTCGGGAGAGTGTTAGTAAAGCGTCTGGAATGTTACACCCGAGTACCAGGGGACGAGAATTGAGACATATTGGAACACGTCTCCCGATCACACGGTTGATCATACTCTGGGTTCCACGTGCATGTTTTACCTGAAGGAAGAATCCCTTAAACCTGGAGAGTTGAGACCCGTGGAATGGGTACCAAGCAATATGACTTCAAAGGGTCTTCATTTGCTCACCGAACCTCTCCAATCCTATCACTGCTGCGTTTATGCCCCTGTACACACGCTTGATTCTCTTTCAGAGACATAGCAATCCATAGGTTTTAAGATACTTACTAGTCAGGTACATTCTTAGGCGTTTAATATGGGCTGTTGAGTCCATTTCGTTGAGCAAGGAGTAGTTCTTGTCTATTCCATATTTGGCTTAAGGAACTTTATCTGTGCTCATTTCAATCTCTGGTTTTATGCAGCACCCCAACTCACCTTTCCCCTTAAGCAAGCATAAGTTGGTTTTCTAAATTTGAGACCCTGTTCTGTTTTGTAATCCAGTTCCTGTGTAGCCAAGTTTACATTCCGTGTATTAGTGATATCTTATGATGTTTCTTTTTCTGTGTGACTTATTTCAGTTAGAATCATCATACCTGAATCCACTCATTATGCTGCTATGGGCCTGATGACATAGATTTCATTGCTGAGTGATATTGCATTGTACGTAAGTACCACAACTTCTTTATCCATTTTTCACTTTCTGCGATATTGAACTTGTACCGTAAACGAGGTTCTTGTAAACAGAGCCGTCCCAAACTTTGGGGTGGCTGTGTCTTTCTGATTTTAATTTCCCAAGCTACAGGACCATAAGTGGAAGTGCCCTAGGCTCTGTTGCTTTGTTTTTTAGATGTTTCAGGAAACACCATACACCTCTCCCGAGTGGCTGTTGGCAATTTACATCCCGCCCATCAGCATAACAAGGCTCCCAGTTCTCCATGGCCTGTCCTGCCTTTCTGGATTTTACACTTTTTTCAGATGGCCCTTTTGACCGGGGGGAAGTGAGACTTCATTGTAGTGCAGATTTCCTTTGCAAGCTTGCTTGGTTGGCCAAAAAGGGCGTATGCGTTTTTTCCTGAATATATTCAGGAAAAAACGCATACGCCCTTTTTGGCCAAGTGCATCATTGTGGACGTTCTGCCTCTTTTCCTATGCTTTAAATGCAATTCCAGTCTACCTCCTGAAATCGGTTTCCTGCAATTCTGCCCCGCTTTCAAGTCCTCTTGGCAGCCTTACTTCAGTATATTTTTGGACGATAGCTGTCATTTATAAGTCTGCAGGTTTGTGAATTACAGTGCCCCTGAGCTCCTTTCTTCAACTCGCTTTCTTGTGAGCTGGCCGCAACACCGCAGGATTGCTTCAGGCCCTAATCTGGTTCCGGCACGGCACGCTGAGCCTTTGGTTAATTCCTCTTCCTGGTGGGAAATGAGAGTTAAATTTGCCCGTCCAGACACCTCCACCTAGTCTCTCATTGGTTCTTCCTATTCCTGTTCATCTTCCGCAGAAATTGCAAATGGGCCAAACAGGAGGTTAAAGGCACTGACTCTCCAAGTCGGGAGAGTGTTTGTAAAGCGTCTGGAATGTTATACCCGAGTACCAGGGGATGAGAATTGAGACATATTGGAACACGTCTCCCGATCACACGGTTGATCATACTCTGGGTTCCACGTGCATGTTTTAGCTGAAGGAAGAATCCCTTAAACCTGGAGAGTTGAGACCCGTGGAATGGGTACCATGCAATATGACTTCAAAGGGTCTTCATTTGCTCACCGAACCTCTCCAATCCTATCACTGCTGCGTTTATGCCCCTGTACACACGCTTGATTTTCTTTCAGAGACATAGCAATCCATAGGTTTTAAGATACTTACTAGTCAGGTACATTCTTAGGCGTTTAATATGGGGTGTTGAGTCCATTTCGTTGAGCAAGGAGTAGTTCTTGTCTATTCCATATTTGGCTTAAGGAACTTTATCTGTGCTCATTTCAATCTCTGGTTTTATGCAGCACCCCAACTCACCTTTCCCCTTAAGCAAGCATAAGTTGGTTTTCTAAATTTGAGACCCTGTTCTGTTTTGTAATCCAGTTCCTGTGTAGCCAAGTTTACATTCGGTGTATTAGTGATATCTTATGATGTTTCTTTTTCTGTGTGACTTATTTCAGTTAGAATCATCATACCTGAATCCACTCATTATGCTGCTACGGGCCTGATGACATAGATTTCATTGCTGAGTGATATTGCATTGTACGTAAGTACCACAACTTCTTTATCCATTTTTCACTTTCTGTGATATTGAACTTGTACCGTAAACGATGTTCTTGTAAACAGAGCCGTCCCAAACTTTGGGGTGGCTGTGTCTTTTTGATTTTAATTTCCCTAAGCTATAGGACCATAAGTGGAAGTGCCCTAGGCTCTGTTGCTTTGTTTTTTAGATGTTTCAGGAAACACCATACACCTCTCCCGACTGGCTGTTGGCAATTTACATCCCGCCCATCAGCATAACAAGGCTCCCTGTTCTCCATGGCCTGTCCTGCCTTTCTGGATTTTACACTTTTTTCAGATGGCCCTTTTGACCGGGGGGAAGTGAGACTTCATTGTAGTGCAGATTTCCTTTGCAAGCTTGCTTGGTTGGCCAAAAAGGGCGTATGCGTTTTTTCCTGAATATATTCAGGAAAAAACGCATACGCCCTTTTTGGCCAAGTGCATCATTGTGGACGTTCTGCCTCTTTTCCTATGCTTTAAATGCAATTCCAGTCTACCTCCTGAAATCGGTTTCCTGCAATTCTGCCCCGCTTTCAAGTCCTCTTGGCAGCCTTACTTCAGTATATTTTTGGATGATAGCTGTCATTTATAACTCTGCAGGTTTGTGAATTACAGTGCCCCTGAGCTCCTTTCTTCAACTCGCTTTCTTGTGAGCTGGCCGCAACACCACAGGATTGCTTCAGGCCCTAATCTGGTTCCGGCACGGCACGCTGAGCCTTTGGTTAATTCCTCTTCCTGGTGGGAAATGAGAGTTAAATTTGCCCGTCCAGACACCTCCAGCTAGTCTCTCTTTGGTTCTCCCTATTCCTGTTCATCTTCCGCAGAAATTGCAAACTGGGCCAAACAGGAGGTTAAAGGCACTGACTCTCCAAGTCGGTAGAGTGTTAGTAAAGCGTCTGGAATGTTGCACCCGAGTACCAGGGGACGAGAATTGAGACATATTGGAACACGTCTCCCGATCACACGGTTGATCATACTCTGGGTTCCACGTGCATGTTTTACCTGAAGGAAGAATCCCTTAAACCTGGAGAGTTGAGACCCGTGGAATGGGTACCAAGCAATATGACTTCAAAGGGTCTTCATTTGCTCACCGAACCTCTCCAATCCTATCACTGCTGCGTTTATGCCCCTGTACACACGCTTGATTCTCTTTCAGAGACATAGCAATCCATAGGTTTTAAGATACTTACTAGTCAGGTACATTCTTAGGCGTTTAATATGGGCTGTTGGGTCCATTTCGTTGAGCAAGGAGTAGTTCTTGTCTATTCCATATTTGGCTTAAGGAACTTTATCTGTGCTCATTTCAATCTCTGGTTTTATGCAGCACCCCAACTCACCTTTCCCCTTAAGCAAGCATAAGGTGGTTTTCTAAATTTGAGACCCTTTTCTGTTTTGTAATCCAGTTCCTGTGTAGCCAAGTTTACATTCCGTGTATTAGTGATATCTTATGATGTTTCTTTTTCTGTGTGACTTATTTCAGTTAGAATCATCATACCTGAATCCACTCATTATGCTGCTATGGGCCTGATGACATAGATTTCATTGCTGAGTGATATTGCATTGTACGTAAGTACCACAACTTCTTTATCCATTTTTCACTTTCTGCGATATTGAACTTGTACCGTAAACGAGGTTCTTGTAAACAGAGCCGTCCCAAACTTTGGGGTGGCTGTGTCTTTCTGATTTTAATTTCCCAAGCTACGGGACCATAAGTGGAAGTGCCCTAGGCTCTGTTGCTTTGTTTTTTAGATGTTTCAGGAAACACCATACACCTCTCCCGAGTGGCTGTTGGCAATTTACATCCCGCCCATCAGCATAACAAGGCTCCCAGTTCTCCATGGCCTGTCCTGCCTTTCTGGATTTTACACTTTTTTCAGATGGCCCTTTTGACCGGGGGGAAGTGAGACTTCATTGTAGTGCAGATTTCCTTTGCAAGCTTGCTTGGTTGGCCAAAAAGGGCGTATGCGTTTTTTCCTGAATATATTCAGGAAAAAACGCATACGCCCTTTTTGGCCAAGTGCATCATTGTGGACGTTCTGCCTCTTTTCCTATGCTTTAAATGCAATTCCAGTCTACCTCCTGAAATCGGTTTCCTGCAATTCTGCCCCGCTTTCAAGTCCTCTTGGCAGCCTTACTTCAGTATATTTTTGGACGATAGCTGTCATTTATAAGTCTGCAGGTTTGTGAATTACAGTGCCCCTGAGCTCCTTTCTTCAACTCGCTTTCTTGTGAGCTGGCCGCAACACCGCAGGATTGCTTCAGGCCCTAATCTGGTTCCGGCACGGCACGCTGAGCCTTTGGTTAATTCCTCTTCCTGGTGGGAAATGAGAGTTAAATTTGCCCGTCCAGACACCTCCAGCTAGTCTCTCATTGGTTCTCCCTATTCCTGTTCATCTTCCGCAGAAATTGCAAATGGGCCAAACAGGAGGTTAAAGGCACTGACTCTCCAAGTCGGGAGAGTGTTTGTAAAGCGTCTGGAATGTTATACCCGAGTACCAGGGGATGAGAATTGAGACATATTGGAACACGTCTCCCGATCACACGGTTGATCATACTCTGGGTTCCACGTGCATGTTTTAGCTGAAGGAAGAGTCCCTTAAACCTGGAGAGTTGAGACCCGTGGAATGGGTACCATGCAATATGACTTCAAAGGGTCTTCATTTGCTCACCGAACCTCTCCAATCCTATCACTGCTGCGTTTATGCCCCTGTACACACGCTTGATTTTCTTTCAGAGACATAGCAATCCATAGGTTTTAAGATACTTACTAGTCAGGTACATTCTTAGGCGTTTAATATGGGGTGTTGAGTCCATTTCATTGAGCAAGGAGTAGTTCTTGTCTATTCTATATTTGGCTTAAGGAACTTTATCTGTGCTCATTTCAATCTCTGGTTTTATGCAGCACCCCAACTCACCTTTCCCCTTAAGCAAGCATAAGTTGGTTTTCTAAATTTGAGACCCTGTTCTGTTTTGTAATCCAGTTCCTGTGTAGCCAAGTTTACATCCCGTGTATTAATGATATCTTATGATGTTTCTTTTTCTGTGTGACTTATTTCAGTTAGAATCATCATACCTGAATCCACTCATTATGCTGCTACGGGCCTGATGACATAGATTTCATTGCTGAGTGATATTGCATTGTACGTAAGTACCACAACTTCTTTATCCATTTTTCACTTTCTGCGCTATTGATCTTGTACCGTAAACGAGGTTCTTGTAAACAGAGCCGTCCCAAACTTTGGGGTGGCTGTGTCTTTTTGATTTTAATTTCCCTAAGCTATAGGACCATAAGTGGAAGTGCCCTAGGCTCTGTTGCTTTGTTTTTTAGATGTTTCAGGAAACACCATACACCTCTCCCGAGTGGCTCTTGGCAATTTACATCCCGCCCATCAGAATAACAAGGCTCCCAGTTCTCCATGGCCTGTCCTGCCTTTCTGGATTTTACACTTTTTTCAGATGGCCCTTTTGACCGGGGGGAAGTGAGACTTCATTGTAGTGCAGATTTCCTTTGCAAGCTTGCTTGGTTGGCCAAAAAGGGCGTATGCGTTTTTTCCTGAATATATTCAGGAAAAAACGCATACGCCCTTTTTGGCCAAGTGCATCATTGTGGACGTTCTGCCTCTTTTCCTATGCTTTAAATGCAATTCCAGTCTACCTCCTGAAATCGGTTTCCTGCAATTCTGCCCCGCTTTCAAGTCCTCTTGACAGCCTTACTTCAGTATATTTTTGGACGATAGCTGTCATTTATAACTCTGCAGGTTTGTGAATTACAGTGCCCCTGAGCTCCTTTCTTCAACTCGCTTTCTTGTGAGCTGGCCGCAACACCGCAGGATTGCTTCAGGCCCTAATCTGGTTCTGGCACAGCACGCTGAGCCTTTGGTTAATTCCTCTTCCTGGTGGGAAATGAGAGTTAAATTTGCCCGTCCAGACACCTCCACCTAGTCTCTCATTGGTTCTTCCTATTCCTGTTCATCTTCCTCAGAAATTGCAAATGGGCCAAACAGGAGGTTAAAGGCACTGACTCTCCAAGTCGGGAGAGTGTTAGTTAAGCGTCTGGAATGTTACACCCGAGTACCAGGGGACGAGAATTGAGACATATTGGAACACGTCTCCCGATCACACGGTTGATCATACTCTGGGTTCCACGTGCATGTTTTAGCTGAAGGAAGAATCCCTTAAACCTGGAGAGTTGAGACCCGTGGAATGGGTACCATGCAATATGACTTCAAAGGGTCTTCATTTGCTCACCGAACCTCTCCAATCCTATCACTGCTGCGTTTATGCCCCTGTACACACGCTTGATTTTCTTTCAGAGACATAGCAATCCATAGGTTTTAAGATACTTACTAGTCAGGTACATTCTTAGGCGTTTAATATGGGGTGTTGAGTCCATTTCGTTGAGCAAGGAGTAGTTCTTGTCTATTCCATATTTGGCTTAAGGAACTTTATCTGTGCTCATTTCAATCTCTGGTTTTATGCAGCACCCCAACTCACCTTTCCCCTTAAGCAAGCATAAGTTGGTTTTCTAAATTTGAGACCCTGTTCTGTTTTGTAATCCAGTTCCTGTGTAGCCAAGTTTACATTCGGTGTATTAGTGATATCTTATGATGTTTCTTTTTCTGTGTGACTTATTTCAGTTAGAATCATCATACCTGAATCCACTCATTATGCTGCTACGGGCCTGATGACATAGATTTCATTGCTGAGTGATATTGCATTGTACGTAAGTACCACAACTTCTTTATCCATTTTTCACTTTCTGTGATATTGAACTTGTACCGTAAACGATGTTCTTGTAAACAGAGCCGTCCCAAACTTTGGGGTGGCTGTGTCTTTTTGATTTTAATTTCCCTAAGCTATAGGACCATAAGTGGAAGTGCCCTAGGCTCTGTTGCTTTGTTTTTTAGATGTTTCAGGAAACACCATACACCTCTCCCGACTGGCTGTTGGCAATTTACATCCCGCCCATCAGCATAACAAGGCTCCCTGTTCTCCATGGCCTGTCCTGCCTTTCTGGATTTTACACTTTTTTCAGATGGCCCTTTTGACCGGGGGGAAGTGAGACTTCATTGTAGTGCAGATTTCCTTTGCAAGCTTGCTTGGTTGGCCAAAAAGGGCGTATGCGTTTTTTCCTGAATATATTCAGGAAAAAACGCATACGCCCTTTTTGGCCAAGTGCATCATTGTGGACGTTCTGCCTCTTTTCCTATGCTTTAAATGCAATTCCAGTCTACCTCCTGAAATCGGTTTCCTGCAATTCTGCCCCGCTTTCAAGTCCTCTTGGCAGCCTTACTTCAGTATATTTTTGGACGATAGCTGTCATTTATAACTCTGCAGGTTTGTGAATTACAGTGCCCCTGAGCTCCTTTCTTCAACTCGCTTTCTTGTGAGCTGGCCGCAACACCACAGGATTGCTTCAGGCCCTAATCTGGTTCCGGCACGGCACGCTGAGCCTTTGGTTAATTCCTCTTCCTGTTGGGAAATGAGAGTTAAATTTGCCCGTCCAGACACCTCCAGCTAGTCTCTCATTGGTTCTCCCTATTCCTGTTCATCTTCCGCAGAAATTGCAAATGGGCCAAACAGGAGGTTAAAGGCACTGACTCTCCAAGTCGGGAGAGTGTTAGTAAAGCGTCTGGAATGTTACACCCGAGTACCAGGGGACGAGAATTGAGACATATTGGAACACGTCTCCCGATCACACGGTTGATCATACTCTGGGTTCCACGTGCATGTTTTAGCTGAAGGAAGAATCCCTTAAACCTGGAGAGTTGAGACCCGTGGAATGGGTACCAAGCAATATGACTTCAAAGGGTCTTCTTTTGCTCACCGAACCTCTCCAATCCTATCACTGCTGCGTTTATGCCCCTGTACACACGCTTGATTCTCTTTCAGAGACATAGCAATCCATAGGTTTTAAGATACTTACTAGTCAGGTACATTCTTAGGCGTTTAATATGGGGTGTTGAGTCCATTTCGTTGAGCAAGGAGTAGTTCTTGTCTATTCCATATTTGGCTTAAGGAACTTTATCTGTGCTCATTTCAATCTCTGGTTTTATGCAGCACCCCAACTCACCTTTCCCCTTAAGCAAGCATAAGTTGGTTTTCTAAATTTGAGACCCTGTTCTGTTTTGTAATCCAGTTCCTGTGTAGCCAAGTTTACATTCCGTGTATTAGTGATATCTTATGATGTTTCTTTTTCTGTGTGACTTATTTCAGTTAGAATCATCATACCTGAATCCACTCATTATGCTGCTATGGGCCTGATGACATAGATTTCATTGCTGAGTGATATTGCATTGTACGTAAGTACCACAACTTCTTTATCCATTTTTCACTTTCTGCGATATTGAACTTGTACCGTAAACGAGGTTCTTGTAAACAGAGCCGTCCCAAACTTTGGGGTGGCTGTGTCTTTCTGATTTTAATTTCCCAAGCTACAGGACCATAAGTGGAAGTGCCCTAGGCTCTGTTGCTTTGTTTTTTAGATGTTTCAGGAAACACCATACACCTCTCCCGAGTGGCTGTTGGCAATTTACATCCCGCCCATCAGCATAACAAGGCTCCCAGTTCTCCATGGCCTGTCCTGCCTTTCTGGATTTTACACTTTTTTCAGATGGCCCTTTTGACCGGGGGGAAGTGAGACTTCATTGTAGTGCAGATTTCCTTTGCAAGCTTGCTTGGTTGGCCAAAAAGTGCGTATGCGTTTTTTCCTGAATATATTCAGGAAAAAACGCATACGCCCTTTTTGGCCAAGTGCATCATTGTGGACGTTCTGCCTCTTTTCCTATGCTTTAAATGCAATTCCAGTCTACCTCCTGAAATCGGTTTCCTGCAATTCTGCCCCGCTTTCAAGTCCTCTTGGCAGCCTTACTTCAGTATATTTTTGGACGATAGCTGTCATTTATAAGTCTGCAGGTTTGTGAATTACAGTGCCCCTGAGCTCCTTTCTTCAACTCGCTTTCTTGTGAGCTGGCCGCAACACCGCAGGATTGCTTCAGGTCCTAATCTGGTTCCGGCACGGCACGCTGAGCCTTTGGTTAATTCCTCTTCCTGGTGGGAAATGAGAGTTAAATTTGCCCGTCCAGACACCTCCAGCTAGTCTCTCATTGGTTCTCCCTATTCCTGTTCATCTTCCGCAGAAATTGCAAATGGGCCAAACAGGAGGTTAAAGGCACTGACTCTCCAAGTCGGGAGAGTGTTTGTAAAGCGTCTGGAATGTTACACCCGAGTACCAGGGGATGAGAATTGAGACATATTGGAACACGTCTCCCGATCACACGGTTGATCATACTCTGGGTTCCACGTGCATGTTTTAGCTGAAGGAAGAATCCCTTAAACCTGGAGAGTTGAGACCCGTGGAATGGGTACCATGCAATATGACTTCAAAGGGTCTTCATTTGCTCACCGAACCTCTCCAATCCTATCACTGCTGCGTTTATGCCCCTGTACACACGCTTGATTTTCTTTCAGAGACATAGCAATCCATAGGTTTTAAGATACTTACTAGTCAGGTACATTCTTAGGCGTTTAATATGGGGTGTTGAGTCCATTTCGTTGAGCAAGGAGTAGTTCTTGTCTATTCCATATTTGGCTTAAGGAACTTTATCTGTGCTCATTTCAATCTCTGGTTTTATGCAGCACCCCAACTCACCTTTCCCCTTAAGCAAGCATAAGTTGGTTTTCTAAATTTGAGACCCTGTTCTGTTTTGTAATCCAGTTCCTGTGTAGCCAAGTTTACATTCGGTGTATTAGTGATATCTTATGATGTTTCTTTTTCTGTGTGACTTATTTCAGTTAGAATCATCATACCTGAATCCACTCATTATGCTGCTACGGGCCTGATGACATAGATTTCATTGCTGAGTGATATTGCATTGTACTTAAGTACCACAACTTCTTTATCCATTTTTCACTTTCTGCGATATTGAACTTGTACCGTAAACGATGTTCTTGTAAACAGAGCCGTCCCAAACTTTGGGGTGGCTGTGTCTTTTTGATTTTAATTTCCCTAAGCTATAGGACCATAAGTGGAAGTGCCCTAGGCTCTGTTGCTTTGTTTTTTAGATGTTTCAGGAAACACCATACACTTCTCCCGAGTGGCTGTTGGCAATTTACATCCCGCCCATCAGCATAACAAGGCTCCCTGTTCTCCATGGCCTGTCCTGCCTTTCTGGATTTTACACATTTTTCAGATGGCCCTTTTGACCGGGGGGAAGTGAGACTTCATTGTAGTGCAGATTTCCTTTGCAAGCTTGCTTGGTTGGCCAAAAAGGGCGTATGCGTTTTTTCCTGAATATATTCAGGAAAAAACGCATACGCCCTTTTTGGCCAAGTGCATCATTGTGGACGTTCTGCCTCTTTTCCTATGCTTTAAATGCAATTCCAGTCTCCCTCCTGAAATCGGTTTCCTGCAATTCTGCCCCGCTTTCAAGTCCTCTTGGCAGCCTTACTTCAGTATATTTTTGGATGATAGCTGTCATTTATAAGTCTGCAGGTTTGTGAATTACAGTGCCCCTGAGCTCCTTTCTTCAACTCGCTTTCTTGTGAGCTGGCCGCAACACCACAGGATTGCTTCAGGCCCTAATCTGGTTCCGGCACGGCACGCTGAGCCTTTGGTTAATTCCTCTTCCTGGTGGGAAATGAGAGTTAAATTTGCCCGTCCAGACACCTCCAGCTAGTTTCTCTTTGGTTCTCCCTATTCCTGTTCATCTTCCGCAGAAATTGCAAACTGGGCCAAACAGGAGGTTAAAGGCACTGACTCTCCAAGTCGGGAGAGTGTTAGTAAAGCGTCTGGAATGTTGCACCCGAGTACCAGGGGACGAGAAATGAGACATATTGGAACACGTCTCCCGATCACACGGTTGATCATACTCTGGGTTCCACGTGCATGTTTTAGCTGAAGGAAGAATCCCTTAAACCTGGAGAGTTGAGACCCGTGGAATGGGTACCATGCAATATGACTTCAAAGGGTCTTCATTTGCTCACCGAACCTCTCCAATCCTATCACTGCTGCGTTTATGCCCCTGTACACACGCTTGATTTTCTTTCAGAGACATAGCAATCCATAGGTTTTAAGATACTTACTAGTCAGGTACATTCTTAGGCGTTTAGTATGGGGTGTTGAGTCCATTTCGTTGAGCAAGGAGTAGTTCTTGTCTATTCCATATTTGGCTTAAGGAACTTTATCTGTGCTCATTTCAATCTCTGGTTTTATGCAGCACCCCAACTCCCCTTTCCCCTTAAGCAAGCATAAGTTGGTTTTCTAAATTTGAGACCCTGTTCTGTTTTGTAATCCAGTTCCTGTGTAGCCAAGTTTACATTCGGTGTATTAGTGATATCTTATGATGTTTCTTTTTCTGTGTGACTTATTTCAGTTAGAATCATCATACCTGAATCCACTCATTATGCTGCTACGGGCCTGATGACATAGATTTCATTGCTGAGTGATATTGCATTGTACGTAAGTACCACAACTTCTTTATCCATTTTTCACTTTCTGCGATATTGAACTTGTACCGTAAACGATGTTCTTGTAAACAGAGCCGTCCCAAACTTTGGGGTGGCTGTGTTTTTTTGATTTTAATTTCCCTAAGCTATAGGACCATAAGTGGAAGTGCCCTAGGCTCTGTTGCTTTGTTTTTTAGATGTTTCAGGAAACACCATACACCTCTCCCGACTGGCTGTTGGCAATTTACATCCCGCCCATCAGCATAACAAGGCTCCCAGTTCTCCATGGCCTGTCCTGCCTTTCTGGATTTTACACTTTTTTCAGATGGCCCTTTTGACCGGGGGGAAGTGAGACTTCATTGTAGTGCAGATTTCCTTTGCAAGCTTGCTTGGTTGGCCAAAAAGGGCGTATGCGTTTTTTCCTGAATATATTCAGGAAAAAACGCATACACCCTTTTTGGCCAAGTGCATCATTGTGGACGTTCTGCCTCTTTTCCTATGCTTTAAATGCAATTCCAGTCTACCTCCTGAAATCGGTTTCCTGCAATTCTGCCCCGCTTTCAAGTCCTCTTGGCAGCCTTACTTCAGTATATTTTTGGATGATAGCTGTCATTTATAACTCTGCAGGTTTGTGAATTACAGTGCCCCTGAGCTCCTTTCTTCAACTCGCTTTCTTGTGAGCTGGCCGCAACACCGCAGGATTGCTTCAGGCCCTAATCTGGTTCCGGCACGGCACGCTGAGCCTTTGGTTAATTCCTCTTCCTGGTGGGAAATGAGAGTTAAATTTGCCCGTCCAGACACCTCCAGCTAGTCTCTCTTTGGTTCTCCCTATTCCTGTTCATCTTCCGCAGAAATTGCAAACTGGGCCAAACAGGTGGTTAAAGGCACTGACTCTCCAAGTCGGGAGAGTGTTAGTAAAGCGTCTGGAATGTTGCACCCGAGTACCAGGGGACGAGAACTGAGACATATTGGAACACGTCTCCCGATCACACGGTTGATCATACTCTGGGTTCCACGTGCATGTTTTACCTGAAGGCAGAGTCCCTTAAACCTGGAGAGTTGAGGCCCGTGGAATGGGTACCATGCAATATGACTTCAAAGGGTCTTCATTTGCTCACCGAACCTCTCCAATCCTATCACTGCTGCGTTTATGCCCCTGTACACACGCTTGATTTTCTTTCAGAGACATAGCAATCCATAGGTTTTAAGATACTTACTAGTCAGGTACATTCTTAGGCGTTTAATATGGGGTGTTGAGTCCATTTCGTTGAGCAAGGAGTAGTTCTTGTCTATTCCATATTTGGCTTAAGGAACTTTATCTGTGCTCATTTCAATCTCTGGTTTTATGCAGCACCCCAACTCACCTTTCCCCTTAAGCAAGCATAAGTTGGTTTTCTAAATTTGAGACCCTGTTCTGTTTTGTAATCCAGTTCCTGTGTAGCCAAGTTTACATTCGGTGTATTAGTGATATCTTATGATGTTTCTTTTTCTGTGTGACTTATTTCAGTTAGAATCATCATACCTGAATCCACTCATTATGCTGCTACGGGCCTGATGACATAGATTTCATTGCTGAGTGATATTGCATTGTACTTAAGTACCACAACTTCTTTATCCATTTTTCACTTTCTGCGATATTGAACTTGTACCGTAAACGATGTTCTTGTAAACAGAGCCGTCCCAAACTTTGGGGTGGCTGTGTCTTTTTGATTTTAATTTCCCTAAGCTATAGGACCATAAGTGGAAGTGCCCTAGGCTCTGTTGCTTTGTTTTTTAGATGTTTCAGGAAACACCATACACTTCTCCCGAGTGGCTGTTGGCAATTTACATCCCGCCCATCAGCATAACAAGGCTCCCTGTTCTCCATGGCCTGTCCTGCCTTTCTGGATTTTACACATTTTTCAGATGGCCCTTTTGACCGGGGGGAAGTGAGACTTCATTGTAGTGCAGATTTCCTTTGCAAGCTTGCTTGGTTGGCCAAAAAGGGCGTATGCGTTTTTTCCTGAATATATTCAGGAAAAAACGCATACGCCCTTTTTGGCCAAGTGCATCATTGTGGACGTTCTGCCTCTTTTCCTATGCTTTAAATGCAATTCCAGTCTCCCTCCTGAAATCGGTTTCCTGCAATTCTGCCCCGCTTTCAAGTCCTCTTGGCAGCCTTACTTCAGTATATTTTTGGATGATAGCTGTCATTTATAAGTCTGCAGGTTTGTGAATTACAGTGCCCCTGAGCTCCTTTCTTCAACTCGCTTTCTTGTGAGCTGGCCGCAACACCACAGGATTGCTTCAGGCCCTAATCTGGTTCCGGCACGGCACGCTGAGCCTTTGGTTAATTCCTCTTCCTGGTGGGAAATGAGAGTTAAATTTGCCCGTCCAGACACCTCCAGCTAGTTTCTCTTTGGTTCTCCCTATTCCTGTTCATCTTCCGCAGAAATTGCAAACTGGGCCAAACAGGAGGTTAAAGGCACTGACTCTCCAAGTCGGGAGAGTGTTAGTAAAGCGTCTGGAATGTTGCACCCGAGTACCAGGGGACGAGAAATGAGACATATTGGAACACGTCTCCCGATCACACGGTTGATCATACTCTGGGTTCCACGTGCATGTTTTAGCTGAAGGAAGAATCCCTTAAACCTGGAGAGTTGAGACCCGTGGAATGGGTACCATGCAATATGACTTCAAAGGGTCTTCATTTGCTCACCGAACCTCTCCAATCCTATCACTGCTGCGTTTATGCCCCTGTACACACGCTTGATTTTCTTTCAGAGACATAGCAATCCATAGGTTTTAAGATACTTACTAGTCAGGTACATTCTTAGGCGTTTAATATGGGGTGTTGAGTCCATTTCGTTGAGCAAGGAGTAGTTCTTGTCTATTCCATATTTGGCTTAAGGAACTTTATCTGTGCTCATTTCAATCTCTGGTTTTATGCAGCACCCCAACTCACCTTTCCCCTTAAGCAAGCATAAGTTGGTTTTCTAAATTTGAGACCCTGTTCTGTTTTGTAATCCAGTTCCTGTGTAGCCAAGTTTACATTCGGTGTATTAGTGATATCTTATGATGTTTCTTTTTCTGTGTGACTTATTTCAGTTAGAATCATCATACCTGAATCCACTCATTATGCTGCTACGGGCCTGATGACATAGATTTCATTGCTGAGTGATATTGCATTGTACGTAAGTACCACAACTTCTTTATCCATTTTTCACTTTCTGCGATATTGAACTTGTACCGTAAACGATGTTCTTGTAAACAGAGCCGTCCCAAACTTTGGGGTGGCTGTGTTTTTTTGATTTTAATTTCCCTAAGCTATAGGACCATAAGTGGAAGTGCCCTAGGCTCTGTTGCTTTGTTTTTTAGATGTTTCAGGAAACACCATACACCTCTCCCGACTGGCTGTTGGCAATTTACATCCCGCCCATCAGCATAACAAGGCTCCCAGTTCTCCATGGCCTGTCCTGCCTTTCTGGATTTTACACTTTTTTCAGATGGCCCTTTTGACCGGGGGGAAGTGAGACTTCATTGTAGTGCAGATTTCCTTTGCAAGCTTGCTTGGTTGGCCAAAAAGGGCGTATGCGTTTTTTCCTGAATATATTCAGGAAAAAACGCATACACCCTTTTTGGCCAAGTGCATCATTGTGGACGTTCTGCCTCTTTTCCTATGCTTTAAATGCAATTCCAGTCTACCTCCTGAAATCGGTTTCCTGCAATTCTGCCCCGCTTTCAAGTCCTCTTGGCAGCCTTACTTCAGTATATTTTTGGATGATAGCTGTCATTTATAACTCTGCAGGTTTGTGAATTACAGTGCCCCTGAGCTCCTTTCTTCAACTCGCTTTCTTGTGAGCTGGCCGCAACACCGCAGGATTGCTTCAGGCCCTAATCTGGTTCCGGCACGGCACGCTGAGCCTTTGGTTAATTCCTCTTCCTGGTGGGAAATGAGAGTTAAATTTGCCCGTCCAGACACCTCCAGCTAGTCTCTCTTTGGTTCTCCCTATTCCTGTTCATCTTCCGCAGAAATTGCAAACTGGGCCAAACAGGTGGTTAAAGGCACTGACTCTCCAAGTCGGGAGAGTGTTAGTAAAGCGTCTGGAATGTTGCACCCGAGTACCAGGGGACGAGAACTGAGACATATTGGAACACGTCTCCCGATCACACGGTTGATCATACTCTGGGTTCCACGTGCATGTTTTACCTGAAGGCAGAGTCCCTTAAACCTGGAGAGTTGAGGCCCGTGGAATGGGTACCATGCAATATGACTTCAAAGGGTCTTCATTTGCTCACCGAACCTCTCCAATCCTATCACTGCTGCGTTTATGCCCCTGTACACACGCTTGATTTTCTTTCAGAGACATAGCAATCCATAGGTTTTAAGATACTTACTAGTCAGGTACATTCTTAGGCGTTTAATATGGGGTGTTGAGTCCATTTCGTTGAGCAAGGAGTAGTTCTTGTCTATTCCATATTTGGCTTAAGGAACTTTATCTGTGTTCATTTCAGTCTCTGGTTTTATGCAGCACCCCAACTCACCTTTCCCCTTAAGCAAGCATAAGTTGGTTTCCTAAATTTGAGACCCTGTTCTGTTTTGTAATCCAGTTCCTGTGTAGCCAAGTTTACATTCCGTGTATTAATGATATCTTATGATGTTTCTTTTTCTGTGTGACTTATTTCAGTTAGAATCATCATACCTGAATCCACTCATTATGCTGCTACGGGCCTGATGACATAGATTTCATTGCTGAGTGATATTGCATTGTACGTAAGTACCACAACTTCTTTATCCATTTTTCACTTTCTGCGATATTGAACTTGTACCGTAAACGAGGTTCTTGTAAACAGAGCCGTCCCAAACTTTGGGGTGGCTGTGTCTTTTTGATTTTAATTTCCCAAGCTACAGGACCATAAGTGGAAGTGCCCTAGGCTCTGTTGCTTTGTTTTTTAGATGTTTCAGGAAACACCATACACCTCTCCCGAGTGGCTCTTGGCAATTTACATCCCGCTCATCAGCATAACAAGGCTCCCAGTTCTCCATGGCCTGTCCTGCCTTTCTGGATTTTACACTTTTTTCAGGTGGCCCTTTTGACCGGGGGGAAGTGAGACTTCATTGTAGTGCAGATTTCCTTTGCAAGCTTGCTTGGTTGGCCAAAAAGGGCGTATGCGTTTTTTCCTGAATATATTCAGGAAAAAACGCATACGCCCTTTTTGGCCAAGTGCATCATTGTGGACGTTCTGCCTCTTTTCCTATGCTTTAAATGCAATTCCAGTCTACCTCCTGAAATCGGTTTCCTGCAATTCTGCCCCGCTTTCAAGTCCTCTTGGCAGCCTTACTTCAGTATATTTTTGGACGATAGCTGTCATTTATAAGTCTGCAGGTTTGTGAATTACAGTGCCCCTGAGCTCCTTTCTTCAACTCGCTTTCTTGTGAGCTGGCCGCAACACCGCAGGATTGCTTCAGGCCCTAATCTGGTTCCGGCACGGCACGCTGAGCCTTTGGTTAATTCCTCTTCCTGGTGGGAAATGAGAGTTAAATTTGCCCGTCCAGACACCTCCAGCTAGTCTCTCATTGGTTCTCCCTATTCCTGTTCATCTTCCGCAGAAATTGCAAATGGGCCAAACAGGAGGTTAAAGGCACTGACTCTCCAAGTCGGGAGAGTGTTAGTAAAGCGTCTGGAATGTTACACCCGAGTACCAGGGGACGAGAACCGAGACATATTGGAACACGTCTCCCGATCACACGGTTGATCATACTCTGGGTTCCATGTGCATGTTTTAGCTGAAGGAAGAATCCCTTAAACCTGGAGAGTTGAGACCCGTGGAATGGGTACCAAGCAATATGACTTCAAAGGGTCTTCATTTGCTCACCGAACCTCTCCAATCCTATCACTGCTGCGTTTATGCCCCTGTACACACGCTTGATTCTCTTTCAGAGACATAGCAATCCATAGGTTTTAAGATACTTACTAGTCAGGTACATTCTTAGGCGTTTAATATGGGCTGTTGAGTCCATTTCGTTGAGCAAGGAGTAGTTCTTGTCTATTCCATATTTGGCTTAAGGAACTTTATCTGTGCTCATTTCAATCTCTGGTTTTATGCAGCACCCCAACTCACCTTTCCCCTTAAGCAAGCATAAGTTGGTTTTCTAAATTTGAGACCCTGTTCTGTTTTGTAATCCAGTTCCTGTGTAGCCAAGTTTACATCCCGTGTATTAGTGATATCTTATGATGTTTCTTTTTCTGTGTGACTTATTTCAGTTAGAATCATCATACCTGAATCCACTCATTATGCTGCTACGGGCCTGATGACATAGATTTCATTGCTGAGTGATATTGCATTGTACGTAAGTACCACAACTTCTTTATCCATTTTTCACTTTCTGCGCTATTGAACTTGTACCGTAAACGAGGTTCTTGTAAACAGAGCCGTCCCAAACTTTGGGGTGGCTGTGTCTTTTTGATTTTAATTTCCCTAAGCTATAGGACCATAAGTGGAAGTGCCCTAGGCTCTGTTGCTTTGTTTTTTAGATGTTTCAGGAAACACCATACACCTCTCCCGAGTGGCTGTTGGCAATTTTCATCCCGCCCATCAGCATAACAAGGCTCCCAGTTCTCCATGGCCTGTCCTGCCTTTCTGGATTTTACACTTTTTTCAGATGGCCCTTTTGACCGGGGGGAAGTGAGACTTCATTGTAGTGCAGATTTCCTTTACAAGCTTGCTTGGTTGGCCAAAAAGGGCGTATGCGTTTTTTCCTGAATATATTCAGGAAAAAACGCATACGCCCTTTTTGGCCAAGTGCATCATTGTGGACGTTCTGCCTCTTTTCCTATGCTTTAAATGCAATTCCAGTCTACCTCCTGAAATCGGTTTCCTGCAATTCTGCCCCGCTTTCAAGTCCTCTTGACAGCCTTACTTCAGTATATTTTTTAATGATAGCTGTCATTTATAACTCTGCAGGTTTGTGAATTACAGTGCCCCTGAGCTCCTTTCTTCAACTCGCTTTCTTGTGAGCTGGCCGCAACACCGCAGGATTGCTTCAGGCCCTAATCTGGTTCCGGCACGGCACGCTGAGCCTTTGGTTAATTCCTCTTCCTGGTGGGAAATGAGAGTTAAATTTGCCCGTCCAGACACCTCCACCTAGTCTCTCATTGGTTCTCCCTATTCCTGTTCATCTTCCTCAGAAATTGCAAATGGGCCAAACAGGAGGTTAAAGGCACTGACTCTCCAAGTCGGGAGAGTGTTAGTAAAGCGTCTGGAATGTTGCACCCGAGTACCTTGGGACGAGAACTGAGACATATTGGAACACGTCTCCCGATCACACGGTTGATCATACTCTGGGTTCCACGTGCATGTTTTAGCTGAAGGAAGAATCCCTTAAACCTGGAGAGTTGAGACCCGTGGAATGGGTACCAAGCAATATGACTTCAAAGGGTCTTCATTTGCTCACCGAACCTCTCCAATCCTATCACTGCTGCGTTTATGCCCCTGTACACACGCTTGATTTTCTTTCAGAGACATAGCAATCCATAGGTTTTAAGATACTTACTAGTCAGGTACATTCTTAGGCGTTTAATATGGGGTGTTGAGTCCATTTCGTTGAGCAAGGAGTAGTTCTTGTCTATTCCATATTTGGCTTAAGGAACTTTATCTGTGCTCATTTCAATCTCTGGTTTTATGCAGCACCCCAACTCACCTTTCCCCTTAAGCAAGCATAAGTTGGTTTTCTAAATTTGAGACCCTGTTCTGTTTTGTAATCCAGTTCCTGTGTAGCCAAGTTTACATTCGGTGTATTAGTGATATCTTATGATGTTTCTTTTTCTGTGTGACTTATTTCAGTTAGAATCATCATACCTGAATCCACTCATTATGCTGCTACGGGCCTGATGACATAGATTTCATTGCTGAGTGATATTGCATTGTACGTAAGTACCACAACTTCTTTATCCATTTTTCACTTTCTGTGATATTGAACTTGTACCGTAAACGATGTTCTTGTAAACAGAGCCGTCCCAAAATTTGGGGTGGCTGTGTCTTTTTGATTTTAATTTCCCTAAGCTATAGGACCATAAGTGGAAGTGCCCTAGGCTCTGTTGCTTTGTTTTTTAGATGTTTCAGGAAACACCATACACCTCTCCCGACTGGCTGTTGGCAATTTACATCCCGCCCATCAGCATAACAAGGCTCCCAGTTCTCCATGGCCTGTCCTGCCTTTCTGGATTTTACACTTTTTTCAGATGGCCCTTTTGACCGGGGGGAAGTGAGACTTCATTGTAGTGCAGATTTCCTTTGCAAGCTTGCTTGGTTGGCCAAAAAGGGCATATGCGTTTTTTCCTGAATATATTCAGGAAAAAACGCATACGCCCTTTTTGGCCAAGTGCATCATTGTGGACGTTCTGCCTCTTTTCCTATGCTTTAAATGCAATTCCAGTCTACCTCCTGAAATCGGTTTCCTGCAATTCTGCCCCGCTTTCAAGTCCTCTTGGCAGCCTTACTTCAGTATATTTTTGGATGATAGCTGTCATTTATAACTCTGCAGGTTTGTGAATTACAGTGCCCCTGAGCTCCTTTCTTCAACTCGCTTTCTGTGAGCTGGCCGCAACACCACAGGATTGCTTCAGGCCCTAATCTGGTTCCGGCACGGCATGCTGAGCCTTTGGTTAATTCCTCTTCCTGGTGGGAAATGAGAGTTAAATTTGCCCGTCCAGACACCTCCAGCTAGTCTCTCTTTGGTTCTCCCTATTCCTGTTCATCTTCCGCAGAAATTGCAAACTGGGCCAAACAGGAGGTTAAAGGCACTGACTCTCCAAGTCGGGAGAGTGTTAGTAAAGCATCTGGAATGTTGCACCCGAGTACCAGGGGACGAGAACTGAGACATATTGGAACACGTCTCCCGATCACACGGTTGATCATACTCTGGGTTCCACGTGCATGTTTTACCTGAAGGCAGAGTCCCTTAAACCTGGAGAGTTGAGACCCGTGGAATGGGTACCATGCAATATGACTTCAAAGGGTCTTCATTTGCTCACCGAACCTCTCCAATCCTATCACTGCTGCGTTTATGCCCCTGTACACACGCTTGATTTTCTTTCAGAGACATAGCAATCCATAGTTTTTAAGATACTTATTGTTAGGTACATTCTTAGGCGTTTAATATGGGGTGTTGAGTCCATTTCGTTGAGCAAGGAGTAGTTCTTGTCTATTCTATATTTGGCTTAAGGAACTTTATCTGTGCTCATTTCAATCTCTGGTTTGATGCAGCACCCCAACTCACCTTTCCCCTTAAGCAAGCATAAGTTGGTTTTCTAAATTTGAGACCCTGTTCTGTTTTGTAATCCAGTTCCTGTGTAGCCAAGTTTACATCCCGTGTATTAGTGATATCTTATGATGTTTCTTTTTCTGTGTGACTTATTTCAGTTAGAATCATCATACCTGAATCCACTCATTATGCTGCTACGGGCCTGATGACATAGATTTCATTGCTGAGTGATATTGCATTGTACGTAAGTACCACAACTTCTTTATCCATTTTTCACTTTCTGCGCTATTGAACTTGTACCGTAAATGAGGTTCTTGTAAACAGAGCCGTCCCAAACTTTGGGGTGGCTGTGTCTTTTTGATTTTAATTTCCCTAAGCTATAGGACCATAAGTGGAAGTGCCCTAGGCTCTGTTGCTTTGTTTTTTAGATGTTTCAGGAAACACCATACACCTCTCCCGAGTGGCTGTTGGCAATTTTCATCCCGCCCATCAGCATAACAAGGCTCCCAGTTCTCCATGGCCTGTCCTGCCTTTCTGGATTTTACACTTTTTTCAGATGGCCCTTTTGACCGGGGGGAAGTGAGACTTCATTGTAGTGCAGATTTCCTTTGCAAGCTTGCTTGGTTGGCCAAAAAGGGCGTATGCGTTTTTTCCTGAATATATTCAGGAAAAAACGCATACGCCCTTTTTGGCCAAGTGCATCATTGTGGACGTTCTGCCTCTTTTCCTATGCTTTAAATGCAATTCCAGTCTACCTCCTGAAATCGGTTTCCTGCAATTCTGCCCCGCTTTCAAGTCCTCTTGGCAGCCTTACTTCAGTATATTTTTGGATGATAGCTGTCATTTATAACTCTGCAGGTTTGTGAATTACAGTGCCCCTGAGCTCCTTTCTTCAACTCGCTTTCTTGTGAGCTGGCCGCAACACCACAGGATTGCTTCAGGCCCTAATCTGGTTCCGGCACGGCATGCTGAGCCTTTGGTTAATTCCTCTTCCTGGTGGGAAATGAGAGTTAAATTTGCCCGTCCAGACACCTCCAGCTAGTCTCTCTTTGGTTCTCCCTATTCCTGTTCATCTTCCGCAGAAATTGCAAACTGGGCCAAACAGGAGGTTAAAGGCACTGACTCTCCAAGTCGGGAGAGTGTTAGTAAAGCATCTGGAATGTTGCACCCGAGTACCAGGGGACGAGAACTGAGACATATTGGAACACGTCTCCCGATCACACGGTTGATCATACTCTGGGTTCCACGTGCATGTTTTACCTGAAGGCAGAGTCCCTTAAACCTGGAGAGTTGAGACCCGTGGAATGGGTACCATGCAATATGACTTCAAAGGGTCTTCATTTGCTCACCGAACCTCTCCAATCCTATCACTGCTGCGTTTATGCCCCTGTACACACGCTTGATTTTCTTTCAGAGACATAGCAATCCATAGGTTTTAAGATACTTATTGTCAGGTACATTCTTAGGCGTTTAATATGGGGTGTTGAGTCCATTTCGTTGAGCAAGGAGTAGTTCTTGTCTATTCTATATTTGGCTTAAGGAACTTTATCTGTGCTCATTTCAATCTCTGGTTTGATGCAGCACCCCAACTCACCTTTCCCCTTAAGCAAGCATAAGTTGGTTTTCTAAATTTGAGACCCTGTTCTGTTTTGTAATCCAGTTCCTGTGTAGCCAAGTTTACATCCCGTGTATTAGTGATATCTTATGATGTTTCTTTTTCTGTGTGACTTATTTCAGTTAGAATCATCATACCTGAATCCACTCATTATGCTGCTACGGGCCTGATGACATAGATTTCATTGCTGAGTGATATTGCATTGTACGTAAGTACCACAACTTCTTTATCCATTTTTCACTTTCTGCGCTATTGAACTTGTACCGTAAATGAGGTTCTTGTAAACAGAGCCGTCCCAAACTTTGGGGTGGCTGTGTCTTTTTGATTTTAATTTCCCTAAGCTATAGGACCATAAGTGGAAGTGCCCTAGGCTCTGTTGCTTTGTTTTTTAGATGTTTCAGGAAACACCATACACCTCTCCCGAGTGGCTGTTGGCAATTTTCATCCCGCCCATCAGCATAACAAGGCTCCCAGTTCTCCATGGCCTGTCCTGCCTTTCTGGATTTTACACTTTTTTCAGATGGCCCTTTTGACCGGGGGGAAGTGAGACTTCATTGTAGTGCAGATTTCCTTTACAAGCTTGCTTGGTTGGCCAAAAAGGGCGTATGCGTTTTTTCCTGAATATATTCAGGAAAAAACGCATACGCCCTTTTTGGCCAAGTGCATCATTGTGGACGTTCTGCCTCTTTTCCTATGCTTTAAATGCAATTCCAGTCTACCTCCTGAAATCGGTTTCCTGCAATTCTGCCCCGCTTTCAAGTCCTCTTGACAGCCTTACTTCAGTATATTTTTGGATGATAGCTGTCATTTATAACTCTGCAGGTTTGTGAATTACAGTGCCCCTGAGCTCCTTTCTTCAACTCGCTTTCTTGTGAGCTGGCCGCAACACCGCAGGATTGCTTCAGGCCCTAATCTGGTTCCGGCACAGCACGCTGAGCCTTTGGTTAATTCCTCTTCCTGGTGGGAAATGAGAGTTAAATTTGCCCGTCCAGACACCTCCACCTAGTCTCTCATTGGTTCTTCCTATTCCTGTTCATCTTCCTCAGAAATTGCAAATGGGCCAAACAGGAGGTTAAAGGCACTGACTCTCCAAGTCGGGAGAGTGTTAGTTAAGCGTCTGGAATGTTACACCCGAGTACCAGGGGACGAGAATTGAGACATATTGGAATACGTCTCCCGATCACACGGTTGATCATACTCTGGGTTCCACGTGCATGTTTTACCTGAAGGCAGAGTCCCTTAAACCTGGAGAGTTGAGACCCGTGGAATGGGTACCATGCAATATGACTTCAAAGGGTCTTCATTTGCTCACCGAACCTCTCCAATCCTATCACTGCTGCGTTTATGCCCCTGTACACACGCTTGATTTTCTTTCAGAGACATAGCAATCCATAGGTTTTAAGATACTTATTGTCAGGTACATTCTTAGGCGTTTAATATGGGGTGTTGAGTCCATTTCGTTGAGCAAGGAGTAGTTCTTGTCTATTCCATATTTGGCTTAAGGAACTTTATCTGTGCTCATTTCAATCTCTGGTTTTATGCAGCACCCCAACTCACCTTTCCCCTTAAGCAAGCATAAGTTTGTTTTCTAAATTTGAGACCCTGTTCTGTTTTGTAATCCAGTTCCTGTGTAGCCAAGTTTACATCCCGTGTATTAGTGATATCTTATGATGTTTCTTTTTCTGTGTGACTTATTTCAGTTAGAATCATCATACCTGAATCCACTCATTATGCTGCTACGGGCCTGATGACATAGATTTCATTGCTGAGTGATATTGCATTGTACGTAAGTACCACAACTTCTTTATCCATTTTTCACTTTCTGTGATATTGAACTTGTACCGTAAACGAGGTTCTTGTAAACAGAGCCATCCCAAACTTTGGGGTGGCTGTGTCTTTTTGATTTTAATTTCCCTAAGCTATAGGACCATAAGTGGAAGTGCCCTAGGCTCTGTTGCTTTGTTTTTTAGATGTTTCAGGAAACACTATACACCTCTCCCAACTGGCTGTTGACAATTTACATCCCGCCCATCAGCATAACAAGGCTCCCAGTTCTCCATGGCCTGTCCTGCCTTTCTGGATTTTACACTTTTTTCAGATGGCCCTTTTGACCGGGGGGAAGTGAGACTTCATTGTAGTGCAGATTTCCTTTGCAAGCTTGCTTGGTTGGCCAAAAAGGGCGTATGCGTTTTATCCTGAATATATTCAGGAAAAAACGCATACGCCCTTTTTGGCCAAGTGCATCATTGTGGACGTTCTGCCTCTTTTCCTATGCTTTAAATGCAATTCCAGTCTACCTCCTGAAATCGGTTTCCTGCAATTCTGCTCCGCTTTCAAGTCCTCTTGGCAGCCTTACTTCAGTATATTTTTGGACGATAGCTGTCATTTATAACTCTGCAGGTTTGTGAATTACAGTGCCCCTGAGCTCCTTTCTTCAACTCGCTTTCTTGTGAGCTGGCCGCAACACCGCAGGATTGCTTCAGGCCCTAATCTGGTTCCGGCACGGCACGCTGAGCCTTTGGTTAATTCCTCTTCCTGGTGGGAAATGAGAGTTAAATTTGCCCGTCCAGACACCTCCACCTAGTCTCTCATTGGTTCTTCCTATTCCTGTTCATCTTCCTCAGAAATTGCAAATGGGCCAAACAGGAGGTTAAAGGCACTGACTCTCCAAGTCGGGAGAGTGTTAGTTAAGCGTCTGGAATGTTACACCCGAGTACCAGGGGACGAGAATTGAGACATATTGGAACACGTCTCCCGATCACACGGTTGATCATACTCTGGGTTCCACGTGCATGTTTTAGCTGAAGGAAGAATCCCTTAAACCTGGAGAGTTGAGACCCGTGGAATGGGTACCATGCAATATGACTTCAAAGGGTCTTCATTTGCTCACCGAACCTCTCCAATCCTATCACTGCTGCGTTTATGCCCCTGTACACACGCTTGATTTTCTTTCAGAGACATAGCAATCCATAGGTTTTAAGATACTTACTAGTCAGGTACATTCTTAGGCGTTTAATATGGGGTGTTGAGTCCATTTCGTTGAGCAAGGAGTAGTTCTTGTCTATTCTATATTTGGCTTAAGGAACTTTATCTGTGCTCATTTCAATCTCTGGTTTTATGCAGCACCCCAACTCACCTTTCCCCTTAAGCAAGCATAAGTTGGTTTTCTAAATTTGAGACCCTGTTCTGTTTTGTAATCCAGTTCCTGTGTAGCCAAGTTTATATCCCGTGTATTAATGATATCTTATGATGTTTCTTTTTCTGTGTGACTTATTTCAGTTAGAATCATCATACCTGAATCCACTCATTATGCTGCTACGGGCCTGATGACATAGATTTCATTGCTGAGTGATATTGCATTGTACGTAAGTACCACAACTTCTTTATCCATTTTTCACTTTCTGCGATATTGAACTTGTACCGTAAACGAGGTTCTTGTAAACAGAGCCGTCCCAAACTTTGGGGTGGCTGTGTCTTTTTGATTTTAATTTCCCTAAGCTATAGGACCATAAGTGGAAGTGCCCTAGGCTCTGTTGCTTTGTTTTTTAGATGTTTCAGGAAACACCATACACCTCTCCCGAGTGGCTGTTGGCAATTTACATCCCGCCCATCAGCATAACAAGGCTCCCAGTTCTCCATGGCCTGTCCTGCCTTTCTGGATTTTACACTTTTTTCAGATGGCCCTTTTGACCGGGGGGAAGTGAGACTTCATTGTAGTGCAGATTTCCTTTACAAGCTTGCTTGGTTGGCCAAAAAGGGCGTATGCGTTTTTTCCTGAATATATTCAGGAAAAAACGCATATGCCCTTTTTGGCCAAGTGCATCATTGTGGACGTTCTGCCTCTTTTCCTATGCTTTAAATGCAATTCCAGTCTACCTCCTGAAATCGGTTTCCTGCAATTCTGCCCCGTTTTCAAGTCCTCTTGGCAGCCTTACTTCAGTATATTTTTGGATGATAGCTGTCATTTATAACTCTGCAGGTTTGTGAATTACAGTGCCCCTGAGCTCCTTTCTTCAACTCGCTTTCTTGTGAGCTGGCCGCAACACCGCAGGATTGCTTCAGGCCCTAATCTGGTTCCGGCACAGCACGCTGAGCCTTTGGTTAATTCCTCTTCCTGGTGGGAAATGAGAGTTAAATTTGCCCGTCCAGACACCTCCAGCTAGTCTCTCATTGGTTCTTCCTATTCCTGTTCATCTTCCTCAGAAATTGCAAATGGGCCAAACAGGAGGTTAAAGGCACTGACTCTCCAAGTCGGGAGAGTGTTAGTTAAGCGTCTGGAATGTTACACCCGAGTACCAGGGGACGAGAATTGAGACATATTGGAACACGTCTCCCGATCACACGGTTGATCATACTCTGGGTTCCACGTGCATGTTTTAGCTGAAGGAAGAATCCCTTAAACCTGGAGAGTTGAGACCCGTGGAATGGGTACCATGCAATATGACTTCAAAGGGTCTTCATTTGCTCACCGAACCTCTCCAATCCTATCACTGCTGCGTTTATGCCCCTGTACACACGCTTGATTTTCTTTCAGAGACATAGCAATCCATAGGTTTTAAGATACTTACTAGTCAGGTACATTCTTAGGCGTTTAATATGGGGTGTTGAGTCCATTTCGTTGAGCAAGGAGTAGTTCTTGTCTATTCCATATTTGGCTTAAGGAACTTTATCTGTGCTCATTTCAATCTCTGGTTTTATGCAGCACCCCAACTCACCTTTCCCCTTAAGCAAGCATAAGTTGGTTTTCTAAATTTGAGACCCTGTTCTGTTTTGTAATCCAGTTCCTGTGTAGCCAAGTTTACATTCGGTGTATTAGTGATATCTTATGATGTTTCTTTTTCTGTGTGACTTATTTCAGTTAGAATCATCATACCTGAATCCACTCATTATGCTGCTACGGGCCTGATGACATAGATTTCATTGCTGAGTGATATTGCATTGTACGTAAGTACCACAACTTCTTTATCCATTTTTCACTTTCTGTGATATTGAACTTGTACCGTAAACGATGTTCTTGTAAACAGAGCCGTCCCAAACTTTGGGGTGGCTGTGTCTTTTTGATTTTAATTTCCCTAAGCTATAGGACCATAAGTGGAAGTGCCCTAGGCTCTGTTGCTTTGTTTTTTAGATGTTTCAGGAAACACTATACACCTCTCCCAACTGGCTGTTGACAATTTACATCCCGCCCATCAGCATAACAAGGCTCCCAGTTCTCCATGGCCTGTCCTGCCTTTCTGGATTTTACACTTTTTTCAGATGGCCCTTTTGACCGGGGGGAAGTGAGACTTCATTGTAGTGCAGATTTCCTTTGCAAGCTTGCTTGGTTGGCCAAAAAGGGCGTATGCGTTTTATCCTGAATATATTCAGGAAAAAACGCATACGCCCTTTTTGGCCAAGTGCATCATTGTGGACGTTCTGCCTCTTTTCATATGCTTTAAATGCAATTCCAGTCTACCTCCTGAAATCAGTTTCCTGCAATTCTGCCCCGCTTTCAAGTCCTCTTGGCAGCCTTACTTCAGTATATTTTTGGATGATAGCTGTCATTTATAACTCTGCAGGTTTGTGAATTACAGTGCCCCTGAGCTCCTTTCTTCAACTCGCTTTCTTGTCAGCTGGCCGCAACACCACAGGATTGCTTCAGGCCCTAATCTGGTTCCGGCACGGCACGCTGAGCCTTTGGTTAATTCCTCTTCCTGGTGGGAAATGAGAGTTAAATTTGCCCGTCCAGACACCTCCAGCTAGTCTCTCTTTGGTTCTCCCTATTCCTGTTCACCTTCCGCAGAAATTGCAAACTGGGCCAAACAGGAGGTTAAAGGCACTGACTCTCCAAGTCGGGAGAGTGTTAGTAAAGCGTCTGGAATGTTGCACCCGAGTACCAGGGGACGAGAATTGAGACATATTGGAACACGTCTCCCGATCACACGGTTGATCATACTCTGGGTTCCACGTGCATGTTTTACCTGAAGGCAGAGTCCCTTAAACCTGGAGAGTTGAGACCCGTGGAATGGGTACCATGCAATATGACTTCAAAGGGTCTTCATTTGCTCATCGAACCTCTCCAATCCTATCACTGCTGCGTTTATGCCCCTGTACACACGCTTGATTTTCTTTCAGAGACATAGCAATCCATAGGTTTTAACATACTTACTAGTCAGGTACATTCTTAGGCGTTTAATATGGGGTGTTGAGTCCATTTCGTTGAGCAAGGAGTAGTTCTTGTCTATTCTATATTTGGCTAAAGGAAATTTATCTGTGCTCATTTCAATCTCTGGTTTGATGCAGTACCCCAACTCACCTTTCCCCTTAAGCAAGCATAAGTTGGTTTTCTAAATTTGAGACCCTGTTCTGTTTTGTAATCCAGTTCCTGTGTAGCCAAGTTTACATCCCGTGTATTAGTGATATCTTATGATGTTTCTTTTTCTGTGATACTTATTTCAGTTAGAATCATCATACCTGAATCCACTCATCATGCTGCTACGGGCCTGATGACATAGATTTCATTGCTGAGTGATATTGCATTGTACGTAAGTACCACAACTTCTTTATCCATTTTTCACTTTCTGCGCTATTGAACTTGTACCGTAAACGAGGTTCTTGTAAACAGAGCCGTCCCAAACTTTGGGGTGGCTGTGTCTTTTTGATTTTAATTTCCCTAAGCTATAGGACCATAAGTGGAAGTGCCCTAGGCTCTGTTGCTTTGTTTTTTAGATGTTTCAGGAAACACCATACACCTCTCCCGAGTGGCTGTTGGCAATTTACATCCCGCCCATCAGCATAACAAGGCTCCCAGTTCTCCATGGCCTGTCCTGCCTTTCTGGATTTTACACTTTTTTCAGATGGCCCTTTTGACCGGGGGGAAGTGAGACTTCATTGTAGTGCAGATTTCCTTTACAAGCTTGCTTGGTTGGCCAAAAAGGGCGTATGCGTTTTTTCCTGAATATATTCAGGAAAAAACGCATACGCCCTTTTTGGCCAAGTGCATCATTGTGGACGTTCTGCCTCTTTTCCTATGCTTTAAATGCAATTCCAGTCTACCTCCTGAAATCGGTTTCCTGCAATTCTGCCCCGCTTTCAAGTCCTCCTGACAGCCTTACTTCAGTATATTTTTGGATGATAGCTGTCATTTATAACTCTGCAGGTTTGTGAATTACAGTGCCCCTGAGCTCCTTTCTTCAACTCGCTTTCTTGTGAGCTGGCCGCAACACCGCAGGATTGCTTCAGGCCCTAATATGGTTCCGGCACAGCATGCTGAGCCTTTGGTTAATTCCTCTTCCTGGTGGGAAATGAGAGTTAAATTTGCCCGTCCAGACACCTCCAGCTAGTCTCTCATTGGTTCTCCCTATTCCTGTTCATCTTCCGCAGAAATTGCAAATGGGCCATACAGGAGTTTAAAGGCACTGACTCTCCAAGTCGTGAGAGTGTTAGTAAAGCGTCTGGAATGTTACACCCGAGTACCAGGGGACGAGAATTGAGACATATTGGAACACGTCTCCCGATCACACGGTTGATCATACTCTGGGTTCCACGTGCATGTTTTAGCTGAAGGAAGCATCCCTTAAACCTGGAGAGTTGAGACCCGTGGAATGGGTACCATGCAATATGACTTCAAAGGGTCTTCATTTGCTCACCGAACCTCTCCAATCCTATCACTGCTGCGTTTATGCCCCTGTACACACGCTTGATTTTCTTTCAGAGACATAGCAATGCATAGGTTTTAAGATACTTACTAGTCAGGTACATTCTTAGGCGTTTAATATGGGGTGTTCAGTCCATTTCGTTGAGCAAGGAGTAGTTCTTGTCTATTCCATATTTGGCTTAAGGAACTTTATCTGTGCTCATTTCAATCTCTGGTTTTATGCAGCACCCCAACTCACCTTTCCCCTTAAGCAAGCATAAGTTGGTTTTCTAAATTTGAGACCCTGTTCTGTTTTGTAATCCAGTTCCTGTGTAGCCAAGTTTACATTCGGTGTATTAGTGATATCTTATGATGTTTCTTTTTCTGTGTGACTTATTTCAGTTAGAATCATCATACCTGAATCCACTCATTATGCTGCTACGGGCCTGATGACATAGATTTCATTGCTGAGTGATATTGCATTGTACGTAAGTACCACAACTTCTTTATCCATTTTTCACTTTCTGTGATATTGAACTTGTACCGTAAACGATGTTCTTGTAAACAGAGCCGTCCCAAACTTTGGGGTGGCTGTGTCTTTTTGATTTTAATTTCCCTAAGCTACAGGACCATAAGTGGAAGTGCCCTAGGCTCTGTTGCTTTGTTTTTTAGATGTTTCAGGAAACACCATACACCTCTCCCGAGTGGCTGTTGGCAATTTACATCCCGCCCATCAGCATAACAAGGCTCCCAGTTCTCCATGGCCTGTCCTGCCTTTCTGGATTTTACACTTTTTTCAGATGGCCCTTTTGACCGGGGGGGAAGTGAGACTTCATTGTAGTGCAGATTTCCTTTGCAAGCTTGCTTGGTTGGCCAAAAAGGGCGTATGCGTTTTTTCCTGAATATATTCAGGAAAAAACGCATACGCCCTTTTTGGCCAAGTGCATCATTGTGGACGTTCTGCCTCTTTTCCTATGCTTTAAATGCAATTCCAGTCTACCTCCTGAAATCGGTTTCCTGCAATTCTGCCCCGCTTTCAAGTCCTCTTGGCAGCCTTACTTCAGTATATTTTTGGATGATAGCTGTCATTTATAACTCTGCAGGTTTGTGAATTACAGTGCCCCTGAGCTCCTTTCTTCAACTCGCTTTCTTGTGAGCTGGCCGCAACACCACAGGATTGCTTCAGGCCCTAATCTGGTTCCGGCACGGCACGCTGAGCCTTTGGTTAATTCCTCTTCCTGGTGGGAAATGAGAGTTAAATTTGCCCGTCCAGACACCTCCAGCTAGTCTCTCTTTGGTTCTCCCTATTCCTGTTCATCTTCCGCAGAAATTGCAAATGGGCCAAACAGGAGGTTAAAGGCACTGACTCTCCAAGTCGGGAGAGTGTTAGTAAAGCGTCTGGAATGTTGCACCCGAGTACCAGGGGACGAGAACTGAGACATATTGGAACACGTCTCCCGATCACACGGTTGATCATACTCTGGGTTCCACGTGCATGTTTTACCTGAAGGCAGAGTCCCTTAAACCTGGAGAGTTGAGACCCGTGGAATGGGTACCATGCAATATGACTTCAAAGGGTCTTCATTTGCTCACCGAACCTCTCCAATCCTATCACTGCTGCGTTTATGCCCCTGTACACACGCTTGATTTTCGTTCAGAGACATAGCAATCCATAGGTTTTAAGATACTTATTGTCAGGTACATTCTTAGGCATTTAATATGGGGTGTTGAGTCCATTTCGTTGAGCAAGGAGTAGTTCTTGTGTATTCTATATTTGGCTTAAGGAACTTTATCTGTGCTCATTTCAATCTCTGGTTTGATGCAGCACCCCAACTCACCTTTCCCCTTAAGCAAGCATAAGTTGGTTTTCTAAATTTGAGACCCTGTTCTGTTTTGTAATCCAGTTCCTGTGTAGCCAAGTTTACATCCCGTGTATTAGTGATATCTTATGATGTTTCTTTTTCTGTGTGACTTATTTCAGTTAGAATCATCATACCTGAATCCACTCATTATGCTGCTATGGGCCTGATGACATAGATTTCATTGCTGAGTGATATTGCATTGTACGTAAGTACCACAACTTCTTTATCCATTTTTCACTTTCTGCGATATTGAACTTGTACCGTAAACGAGGTTCTTGTAAACAGAGCCGTCCCGAACTTTGGGGTGGCTGTGTCTTTTTGATTTTAATTTCCCTAAGCTATAGGACCATAAGTGGAAGTGCCCTAGGCTCTGTTGCTTTGTTTTTTAGATGTTTCAGGAAACACCATACACCTCTCCCGAGTGGCTGTTGGCAATTTACATCCCGCCCATCAGCATAACAAGGCTCCCAGTTCTCCATGGCCTGTCCTGCCTTTCTGGATTTTACACTTTTTTCAGATGGCCCTTTTGACCGGGGGGAAGTGAGACTTCATTGTAGTGCAGATTTCCTTTACAAGCTTGCTTGGTTGGCCAAAAAGGGCGTATGCGTTTTTTCCTGAATATATTCAGGAAAAAACGCATACGCCATTTTTGGCCAAGTGCATCATTGTGGACGTTCTGCCTCTTTTCCTATGCTTTAAATGCAATTCCAGTCTACCTCCTGAAATCGGTTTCCTGCAATTCTGCCCCGTTTTCAAGTCCTCTTGGCAGCCTTACTTCAGTATATTTTTGGATGATAGCTGTCATTTATAACTCTGCAGGTTTGTGAATTACAGTGCCCCTGAGCTCCTTTCTTCAACTCGCTTTCTTGTGAGCTGGCCGCAACACCGCAGGATTGCTTCAGGCCCTAATCTGGTTCCGGCACAGCACGCTGAGCCTTTGGTTAATTCCTCTTCCTGGTGGGAAATGAGAGTTAAATTTGCCCGTCCAGACACCTCCAGCTAGTCTCTCATTGGTTCTCCCTATTCCTGTTCATCTTCCGCAGAAATTGCAAATGGGCCAAACAGGAGTTTAAAGGCACTGACTCTCCAAGTCGGGAGAGTGTTAGTAAAGCGTCTGGAATGTTACACCCGAGTACCAGGGGACGAGAATTGAGACATATTGGAACACGTCTCCCGATCACACGGTTGATCATACTCTGGGTTCCACGTGCATGTTTTAGCTGAAGGAAGCATCCCTTAAACCTGGAGAGTTGAGACCCGTGGAATGGGTACCATGCAATATGACTTCAAAGGGTCTTCATTTGCTCACCGAACCTCTCCAATCCTATCACTGCTGCGTTTATGCCCCTGTACACACGCTTGATTTTCTTTCAGAGACATAGCAATGCATAGGTTTTAAGATACTTACTAGTCAGGTACATTCTTAGGCGTTTAATATGGGGTGTTGAGTCCATTTCGTTGAGCAAGGAGTAGTTCTTGTCTATTCCATATTTGGCTTAAGGAACTTTATCTGTGCTCATTTCAATCTCTGGTTTTATGCAGCACCCCAACTCACCTTTCCCCTTAAGCAAGCATAAGTTGGTTTTCTAAATTTGAGACCCTGTTCTGTTTTGTAATCCAGTTCCTGTGTAGCCAAGTTTACATTCGGTGTATTAGTGATATCTTATGATGTTTCTTTTTCTGTGTGACTTATTTCAGTTAGAATCATCATACCTGAATCCACTCATTATGCTGCTACGGGCCTGATGACATAGATTTCATTGCTGAGTGATATTGCATTGTACGTAAGTACCACAACTTCTTTATCCATTTTTCACTTTCTGTGATATTGAACTTGTACCGTAAACGATGTTCTTGTAAACAGAGCCGTCCCAAACTTTGGGGTGGCTGTGTCTTTTTGATTTTAATTTCCCTAAGCTACAGGACCATAAGTGGAAGTGCCCTAGGCTCTGTTGCTTTGTTTTTTAGATGTTTCAGGAAACACCATACACCTCTCCCAACTGGCTGTTGGCAATTTACATCCCGCCCATCAGCATAACAAGGCTCCCAGTTCTCCATGGCCTGTCCTGCCTTTCTGGATTTTACACTTTTTTCAGATGGCCCTTTTGACCGGGGGGGAAGTTAGACTTCATTGTAGTGCAGATTTCCTTTGCAAGCTTGCTTGGTTGGCCAAAAAGGGCGTATGCGTTTTTTCCTGAATATATTCAGGAAAAAACGCATACGCCCTTTTTGGCCAAGTGCATCATTGTGGACGTTCTGCCTCTTTTCCTATGCTTTAAATGCAATTCCAGTCTACCTCCTGAAATCGGTTTCCTGCAATTCTGCCCCGCTTTCAAGTCCTCTTGGCAGCCTTACTTCAGTATATTTTTGGATGATAGCTGTCATTTATAACTCTGCAGGTTTGTGAATTACAGTGCCCCTGAGCTCCTTTCTTCAACTCGCTTTCTTGTGAGCTGGCCGCAACACCACAGGATTGCTTCAGGCCCTAATCTGGTTCCGGCACGGCACGCTGAGCCTTTGGTTAATTCCTCTTCCTGGTGGGAAATGAGAGTTAAATTTGCCCGTCCAGACACCTCCAGCTAGTCTCTCTTTGGTTCTCCCTATTCCTGTTCATCTTCCGCAGAAATTGCAAATGGGCCAAACAGGAGGTTAAAGGCACTGACTCTCCAAGTCGGGAGAGTGTTAGTAAAGCGTCTGGAATGTTGCACCCGAGTACCAGGGGACGAGAACTGAGACATATTGGAACACGTCTCCCGATCACACGGTTGATCATACTCTGGGTTCCACGTGCATGTTTTACCTGAAGGCAGAGTCCCTTAAACCTGGAGAGTTGAGACCCGTGGAATGGGTACCATGCAATATGACTTCAAAGGGTCTTCATTTGCTCACCGAACCTCTCCAATCCTATCACTGCTGCGTTTATGCCCCTGTACACACGCTTGATTTTCGTTCAGAGACATAGCAATCCATAGGTTTTAAGATACTTATTGTCAGGTACATTCTTAGGCATTTAATATGGGGTGTTGAGTCCATTTCGTTGAGCAAGGAGTAGTTCTTGTCTATTCTATATTTGGCTTAAGGAACTTTATCTGTGCTCATTTCAATCTCTGGTTTGATGCAGCACCCCAACTCACCTTTCCCCTTAAGCAAGCATAAGTTGGTTTTCTAAATTTGAGACCCTGTTCTGTTTTGTAATCCAGTTCCTGTGTAGCCAAGTTTACATCCCGTGTATTAGTGATATCTTATGATGTTTCTTTTTCTGTGTGACTTATTTCAGTTAGAATCATCATACCTGAATCCACTCATTATGCTGCTACGGGCCTGATGACATAGATTTCATTGCTGAGTGATATTGCATTGTACGTAAGTACCACAACTTCTTTATCCATTTTTCACTTTCTGCGCTATTGAACTTGTACCGTAAACGAGGTTCTTGTAAACAGAGCCGTCCCAAACTTTGGGGTGGCTGTGTCTTTTTGATTTTAATTTCCCTAAGCTATAGGACCATAAGTGGAAGTGCCCTAGGCTCTGTTGCTTTGTTTTTTAGATGTTTCAGGAAACACCATACACCTCTCCCGAGTGGCTGTTGGCAATTTTCATCCCGCCCATCAGCATAACAAGGCTCCCAGTTCTCCATGGCCTGTCCTGCCTTTCTGGATTTTACACTTTTTTCAGATGGCCCTTTTGACCGGGGGGAAGTGAGACTTCATTGTAGTGCAGATTTCCTTTACAAGCTTGCTTGGTTGGCCAAAAAGGGCGTATGCGTTTTTTCCTGAATATATTCAGGAAAAAACGCATACGCCCTTTTTGGCCAAGTGCATCATTGTGGACGTTCTGCCTCTTTTCCTATGCTTTAAATGCAATTCCAGTCTACCTCCTGAAATCGGTTTCCTGCAATTCTGCCCCGCTTTCAAGTCCTCTTGACAGCCTTACTTCAGTATATTTTTGGATGATAGCTGTCATTTATAACTCTGCAGGTTTGTGAATTACAGTGCCCCTGAGCTCCTTTCTTCAACTCGCTTTCTTGTGAGCTGGCCGCAACACCGCAGGATTGCTTCAGGCCCTAATCTGGTTCCGGCACGGCACGCTGAGCCTTTGGTTAATTCCTCTTCCTGGTGGGAAATGAGAGTTAAATTTGCCCGTCCAGACACCTCCAGCTAGTCTCTCATTGGTTCTCCCTATTCCTGTTCATCTTCCTCAGAAATTGCAAATGGGCCAAACAGGAGGTTAAAGGCACTGACTCTCCAAGTCGGGAGAGTGTTAGTAAAGCGTCTGGAATGTTGCACCCGAGTACCAGGGGACGAGAACTGAGACATATTGGAACACGTCTCCCGATCACACGGTTGATCATACTCTGGGTTCCACGTGCATGTTTTAGCTGAAGGAAGAATCCCTTAAACCTGGAGAGTTGAGACCCGTGGAATGGGTACCAAGCAATATGACTTCAAAGGGTCTTCATTTGCTCACCGAACCTCTCCAATCCTATCACTGCTGCGTTTATGCCCCTGTACACACGCTTGATTTTCGTTCAGAGACATAGCAATCCATAGGTTTTAAGATACTTATTGTCAGGTACATTCTTAGGCATTTAATATGGGGTGTTGAGTCCATTTCGTTGAGCAAGGAGTAGTTCTTGTGTATTCTATATTTGGCTTAAGGAACTTTATCTGTGCTCATTTCAATCTCTGGTTTGATGCAGCACCCCAACTCACCTTTCCCCTTAAGCAAGCATAAGTTGGTTTTCTAAATTTGAGACCCTGTTCTGTTTTGTAATCCAGTTCCTGTGTAGCCAAGTTTACATCCCGTGTATTAGTGATATCTTATGATGTTTCTTTTTCTGTGTGACTTATTTCAGTTAGAATCATCATACCTGAATCCACTCATTATGCTGCTATGGGCCTGATGACATAGATTTCATTGCTGAGTGATATTGCATTGTACGTAAGTACCACAACTTCTTTATCCATTTTTCACTTTCTGCGATATTGAACTTGTACCGTAAACGAGGTTCTTGTAAACAGAGCCGTCCCGAACTTTGGGGTGGCTGTGTCTTTTTGATTTTAATTTCCCTAAGCTATAGGACCATAAGTGGAAGTGCCCTAGGCTCTGTTGCTTTGTTTTTTAGATGTTTCAGGAAACACCATACACCTCTCCCGAGTGGCTGTTGGCAATTTACATCCCGCCCATCAGCATAACAAGGCTCCCAGTTCTCCATGGCCTGTCCTGCCTTTCTGGATTTTACACTTTTTTCAGATGGCCCTTTTGACCGGGGGGAAGTGAGACTTCATTGTAGTGCAGATTTCCTTTACAAGCTTGCTTGGTTGGCCAAAAAGGGCGTATGCGTTTTTTCCTGAATATATTCAGGAAAAAACGCATACGCCATTTTTGGCCAAGTGCATCATTGTGGACGTTCTGCCTCTTTTCCTATGCTTTAAATGCAATTCCAGTCTACCTCCTGAAATCGGTTTCCTGCAATTCTGCCCCGTTTTCAAGTCCTCTTGGCAGCCTTACTTCAGTATATTTTTGGATGATAGCTGTCATTTATAACTCTGCAGGTTTGTGAATTACAGTGCCCCTGAGCTCCTTTCTTCAACTCGCTTTCTTGTGAGCTGGCCGCAACACCGCAGGATTGCTTCAGGCCCTAATCTGGTTCCGGCACAGCACGCTGAGCCTTTGGTTAATTCCTCTTCCTGGTGGGAAATGAGAGTTAAATTTGCCCGTCCAGACACCTCCAGCTAGTCTCTCATTGGTTCTCCCTATTCCTGTTCATCTTCCGCAGAAATTGCAAATGGGCCAAACAGGAGTTTAAAGGCACTGACTCTCCAAGTCGGGAGAGTGTTAGTAAAGCGTCTGGAATGTTACACCCGAGTACCAGGGGACGAGAATTGAGACATATTGGAACACGTCTCCCGATCACACGGTTGATCATACTCTGGGTTCCACGTGCATGTTTTAGCTGAAGGAAGCATCCCTTAAACCTGGAGAGTTGAGACCCGTGGAATGGGTACCATGCAATATGACTTCAAAGGGTCTTCATTTGCTCACCGAACCTCTCCAATCCTATCACTGCTGCGTTTATGCCCCTGTACACACGCTTGATTTTCTTTCAGAGACATAGCAATCCATAGGTTTTAAGATACTTACTAGTCAGGTACATTCTTAGGCGTTTAATATGGGGTGTTGAGTCCATTTCGTTGAGCAAGGAGTAGTTCTTGTCTATTCCATATTTGGCTTAAGGAACTTTATCTGTGCTCATTTCAATCTCTGGTTTTATGCAGCACCCCAACTCACCTTTCCCCTTAAGCAAGCATAAGTTGGTTTTCTAAATTTGAGACCCTGTTCTGTTTTGTAATCCAGTTCCTGTGTAGCCAAGTTTACATTCGGTGTATTAGTGATATCTTATGATGTTTCTTTTTCTGTGTGACTTATTTCAGTTAGAATCATCATACCTGAATCCACTCATTATGCTGCTACGGGCCTGATGACATAGATTTCATTGCTGAGTGATATTGCATTGTACGTAAGTACCACAACTTCTTTATCCATTTTTCACTTTCTGTGATATTGAACTTGTACCGTAAACGATGTTCTTGTAAACAGAGCCGTCCCAAACTTTGGGGTGGCTGTGTCTTTTTGATTTTAATTTCCCTAAGCTACAGGACCATAAGTGGAAGTGCCCTAGGCTCTGTTGCTTTGTTTTTTAGATGTTTCAGGAAACACCATACACCTCTCCCAACTGGCTGTTGGCAATTTACATCCCGCCCATCAGCATAACAAGGCTCCCAGTTCTCCATGGCCTGTCCTGCCTTTCTGGATTTTACACTTTTTTCAGATGGCCCTTTTGACCGGGGGGGAAGTTAGACTTCATTGTAGTGCAGATTTCCTTTGCAAGCTTGCTTGGTTGGCCAAAAAGGGCGTATGCGTTTTTTCCTGAATATATTCAGGAAAAAACGCATACGCCCTTTTTGGCCAAGTGCATCATTGTGGACGTTCTGCCTCTTTTCCTATGCTTTAAATGCAATTCCAGTCTACCTCCTGAAATCGGTTTCCTGCAATTCTGCCCCGCTTTCAAGTCCTCTTGGCAGCCTTACTTCAGTATATTTTTGGATGATAGCTGTCATTTATAACTCTGCAGGTTTGTGAATTACAGTGCCCCTGAGCTCCTTTCTTCAACTCGCTTTCTTGTGAGCTGGCCGCAACACCACAGGATTGCTTCAGGCCCTAATCTGGTTCCGGCACGGCACGCTGAGCCTTTGGTTAATTCCTCTTCCTGGTGGGAAATGAGAGTTAAATTTGCCCGTCCAGACACCTCCAGCTAGTCTCTCTTTGGTTCTCCCTATTCCTGTTCATCTTCCGCAGAAATTGCAAATGGGCCAAACAGGAGGTTAAAGGCACTGACTCTCCAAGTCGGGAGAGTGTTAGTAAAGCGTCTGGAATGTTGCACCCGAGTACCAGGGGACGAGAACTGAGACATATTGGAACACGTCTCCCGATCACACGGTTGATCATACTCTGGGTTCCACGTGCATGTTTTACCTGAAGGCAGAGTCCCTTAAACCTGGAGAGTTGAGACCCGTGGAATGGGTACCATGCAATATGACTTCAAAGGGTCTTCATTTGCTCACCGAACCTCTCCAATCCTATCACTGCTGCGTTTATGCCCCTGTACACACGCTTGATTTTCGTTCAGAGACATAGCAATCCATAGGTTTTAAGATACTTATTGTCAGGTACATTCTTAGGCATTTAATATGGGGTGTTGAGTCCATTTCGTTGAGCAAGGAGTAGTTCTTGTCTATTCTATATTTGGCTTAAGGAACTTTATCTGTGCTCATTTCAATCTCTGGTTTGATGCAGCACCCCAACTCACCTTTCCCCTTAAGCAAGCATAAGTTGGTTTTCTAAATTTGAGACCCTGTTCTGTTTTGTAATCCAGTTCCTGTGTAGCCAAGTTTACATCCCGTGTATTAGTGATATCTTATGATGTTTCTTTTTCTGTGTGACTTATTTCAGTTAGAATCATCATACCTGAATCCACTCATTATGCTGCTACGGGCCTGATGACATAGATTTCATTGCTGAGTGATATTGCATTGTACGTAAGTACCACAACTTCTTTATCCATTTTTCACTTTCTGCGCTATTGAACTTGTACCGTAAACGAGGTTCTTGTAAACAGAGCCGTCCCAAACTTTGGGGTGGCTGTGTCTTTTTGATTTTAATTTCCCTAAGCTATAGGACCATAAGTGGAAGTGCCCTAGGCTCTGTTGCTTTGTTTTTTAGATGTTTCAGGAAACACCATACACCTCTCCCGAGTGGCTGTTGGCAATTTTCATCCCGCCCATCAGCATAACAAGGCTCCCAGTTCTCCATGGCCTGTCCTGCCTTTCTGGATTTTACACTTTTTTCAGATGGCCCTTTTGACCGGGGGGAAGTGAGACTTCATTGTAGTGCAGATTTCCTTTACAAGCTTGCTTGGTTGGCCAAAAAGGGCGTATGCGTTTTTTCCTGAATATATTCAGGAAAAAACGCATACGCCCTTTTTGGCCAAGTGCATCATTGTGGACGTTCTGCCTCTTTTCCTATGCTTTAAATGCAATTCCAGTCTACCTCCTGAAATCGGTTTCCTGCAATTCTGCCCCGCTTTCAAGTCCTCTTGACAGCCTTACTTCAGTATATTTTTGGATGATAGCTGTCATTTATAACTCTGCAGGTTTGTGAATTACAGTGCCCCTGAGCTCCTTTCTTCAACTCGCTTTCTTGTGAGCTGGCCGCAACACCGCAGGATTGCTTCAGGCCCTAATCTGGTTCCGGCACGGCACGCTGAGCCTTTGGTTAATTCCTCTTCCTGGTGGGAAATGAGAGTTAAATTTGCCCGTCCAGACACCTCCAGCTAGTCTCTCATTGGTTCTCCCTATTCCTGTTCATCTTCCTCAGAAATTGCAAATGGGCCAAACAGGAGGTTAAAGGCACTGACTCTCCAAGTCGGGAGAGTGTTAGTAAAGCGTCTGGAATGTTGCACCCGAGTACCAGGGGACGAGAACTGAGACATATTGGAACACGTCTCCCGATCACACGGTTGATCATACTCTGGGTTCCACGTGCATGTTTTAGCTGAAGGAAGAATCCCTTAAACCTGGAGAGTTGAGACCCGTGGAATGGGTACCAAGCAATATGACTTCAAAGGGTCTTCATTTGCTCACCGAACCTCTCCAATCCTATCACTGCTGCGTTTATGCCCCTGTACACACGCTTGATTCTCTTTCAGAGACATAGCAATCCATAGGTTTTAAGATACTTACTAGTCAGGTACATTCTTAGGCGTTTAATATGGGGTGTTGAGTCCATTTCGTTGAGCAAGGAGTAGTTCTTGTCTATTCCATATTTGGCTTAAGGAACTTTATCTGTGCTCATTTCAATCTCTGGTTTTATGCAGCACCCCAACTCACCTTTCCCCTTAAGCAAGCATAAGTTGGTTTTCTAAATTTGAGACCCTGTTCTGTTTTGTAATCCAGTTCCTGTGTAGCCAAGTTTACATTCGGTGTATTAGTGATATCTTATGATGTTTCTTTTTCTGTGTGACTTATTTCAGTTAGAATCATCATACCTGAATCCACTCATTATGCTGCTACGGGCCTGATGACATAGATTTCATTGCTGAGTGATATTGCATTGTACGTAAGTACCACAACTTCTTTATCCATTTTTCACTTTCTGTGATATTGAACTTGTACCGTAAACGATGTTCTTGTAAACAGAGCCGTCCCAAACTTTGGGGTGGCTGTGTCTTTTTGATTTTAATTTCCCTAAGCTATAGGACCATAAGTGGAAGTGCCCTAGGCTCTGTTGCTTTGTTTTTTAGATGTTTCTGGAAACACCATACACCTCTCCCGACTGGCTGTTGGCAATTTACATCCCGCCCATCAGCATAACAAGGCTCCCAGTTCTCCATGGCCTGTCCTGCCTTTCTGGATTTTACACTCTTTTCAGATGGCCCTTTTGACCGGGGGGAAGTGAGACTTCATTGTAGTGCAGATTTCCTTTGCAAGCTTGCTTGGTTGGCCAAAAAGGGCGTATGCGTTTTTTCCTGAATATATTCAGGAAAAAACGCATACGCCCTTTTTGGCCAAGTGCATCATTGTGGACGTTCTGCCTCTTTTCCTATGCTTTAAATGCAATTCCAGTCTACCTCCTGAAATCGGTTTCCTGCAATTCTGCCCCGCTTTCAAGTCCTCTTGGCAGCCTTACTTCAGTATATTTTTGGATGATAGCTGTCATTTATAACTCTGCAGGTTTGTGAATTACAGTGACCCTGAGCTCCTTTCTTCAACTCGCTTTCTTGTGAGCTGGCCGCAACACCACAGGATTGCTTCAGGCCCTAATCTGGTTCCGGCACGGCACGCTGAGCCTTTGGTTAATTCCTCTTCCTGGTGGGAAATGAGAGTTAAATTTGCCCGTCCAGACACCTCCAGCTAGTCTCTCTTTGGTTCTCCCTATTCCTGTTCATCTTCCGCAGAAATTGCAAACTGGGCCAAACAGGAGGTTAAAGGCACTGACTCTCCAAGTCGGGAGAGTGTTAGTAAAGCATCTGGAATGTTGCACCCGAGTACCAGGGGACGAGAACTGAGACATATTGGAACACGTCTCCCGATCACACGGTTGATCATACTCTGGGTTCCACGTGCATGTTTTACCTGAAGGCAGAGTCCCTTAAACCTGGAGAGTTGAGACCCGTGGAATGGGTACCATGCAATATGACTTCAAAGGGTCTTCATTTGCTCACCGAACCTCTCCAATCCTATCACTGCTGCGTTTATGCCCCTGTACACACGCTTGATTTTCTTTCAGAGACATAGCAATCCATAGGTTTTAAGATACTTATTGTCAGGTACATTCTTAGGCGTTTAATATGGGGTGTTGAGTCCATTTCGTTGAGCAAGGAGTAGTTCTTGTCTATTCTATATTTGGCTTAAGGAACTTTATCTGTGCTCATTTCAATCTCTGGTTTGATGCAGCACCCCAACTCACCTTTCCCCTTAAGCAAGCATAAGTTGGTTTTCTAAATTTGAGACCCTGTTCTGTTTTGTAATCCAGTTCCTGTGTAGCCAAGTTTACATCCCGTGTATTAGTGATATCTTATGATGTTTCTTTTTCTGTGTGACTTATTTCAGTTAGAATCATCATACCTGAATCCACTCATTATGCTGCTACGGGCCTGATGACATAGATTTCATTGCTGAGTGATATTGCATTGTACGTAAGTACCACAACTTCTTTATCCATTTTTCACTTTCTGCGCTCTTGAACTTGTACCGTAAATGAGGTTCTTGTAAACAGAGCCGTCCCAAACTTTGGGGTGGCTGTGTCTTTTTGATTTTAATTTCCCTAAGCTATAGGACCATAAGTGGAAGTGCCCTAGGCTCTGTTGCTTTGTTTTTTAGATGTTTCAGGAAACACCATACACCTCTCCCGAGTGGCTGTTGGCAATTTTCATCCCGCCCATCAGCATAACAAGGCTCCCAGTTCTCCATGGCCTGTCCTGCCTTTCTGGATTTTACACTTTTTTCAGATGGCCCTTTTGACCGGGGGGAAGTGAGACTTCATTGTAGTGCAGATTTCCTTTGCAAGCTTGCTTGGTTGGCCAAAAAGGGCGTATGCGTTTTTTCCTGAATATATTCAGGAAAAAACGCATACGCCCTTTTTGGCCAAGTGCATCATTGTGGACGTTCTGCCTCTTTTCCTATGCTTTAAATGCAATTCCAGTCTACCTCCTGAAATCGGTTTCCTGCAATTCTGCCCCGCTTTCAAGTCCTCTTGACAGCCTTACTTCAGTATATTTTTGGATGATAGCTGTCATTTATAACTCTGCAGGTTTGTGAATTACAGTGCCCCTGAGCTCCTTTCTTCAACTCGCTTTCTTGTGAGCTGGCCGCAACACCGCAGGATTGCTTCAGGCCCTAATCTGGTTCCGGCACAGCACGCTGAGCCTTTGGTTAATTCCTCTTCCTGGTGGGAAATGAGAGTTAAATTTGCCCGTCCAGACACCTCCACCTAGTCTCTGATTGGTTCTTCCTATTCCTGTTCATCTTCCTCAGAAATTGCAAATGGGCCAAACAGGAGGTTAAAGGCACTGACTCTCCAAGTCGGGAGAGTGTTAGTTAAGCGTCTGGAATGTTACACCCGAGTACCAGGGGACGAGAATTGAGACATATTGGAATACGTCTCCCGATCACACGGTTGATCATACTCTGGGTTCCACGTGCATGTTTTAGCTGAAGGAAGAATCCCTTAAACCTGGAGAGTTGAGACCCGTGGAATGGGTACCATGCAATATGACTTCAAAGGGTCTTCATTTGCTCACCGAACCTCTCCAATCCTATCACTGCTGCGTTTATGCCCCTGTACACACGCTTGATTTTCTTTCAGAGACATAGCAATCCATAGGTTTTAAGATACTTACTAGTCAGGTACATTCTTAGGCGTTTAATATGGGGTGTTGAGTCCATTTCATTGAGCAAGGAGTAGTTCTTGTCTATTCTATATTTGGCTTAAGGAACTTTATCTGTGCTCATTTCAATCTCTGGTTTGATGCAGCACCCCAACTCACCTTTCCCCTTAAGCAAGCATAAGTTGGTTTTCTAAATTTGAGACCCTGTTCTGTTTTGTAATCCAGTTCCTGTGTAGCCAAGATTACATCCAATGTATTAATGATATCTTATGATGTTTCTTTTTCTGTGTGACTTATTTCAGTTAGAATCATCATACCTGAATCCACTCATTATGCTGCTACGGGCCTGATGACATAGATTTCATTGCTGAGTGATATTGCATTGTACGTAAGTACCACAACTTCTTTATCCATTTTTCACTTTCTGTGATATTGAACTTGTACCGTAAACGATGTTCTTGTAAACAGAGCCGTCCCAAACTTTGGGGTGGCTGTGTCTTTTTGATTTTAATTTCCCTAAGCTATAGGACCATAAGTGGAAGTGCCCTAGGCTCTGTTGCTTTGTTTTTTAGATGTTTCAGGAAACACCATACACCTCTCCCGAGTGGCTGTTGGCAATTTACATCCCGCCCATCAGCATAACAAGGCTCCCAGTTCTCCATGGCCTGTCCTGCCTTTCTGGATTTTACACTTTTTTCAGATGGCCCTTTTGACCGGGGGGAAGTGAGACTTCATTGTAGTGCAGATTTCCTTTGCAAGCTTGCTTGGTTGGCCAAAAAGGGCGTATGCGTTTTTTCCTGAATATATTCAGGAAAAAACGCATACGCCCTTTTTGGCCAAGTGCATCATTGTGGACGTTCTGCCTCTTTTCCTATGCTTTAAATGCAATTCCAGTCTACCTCCTGAAATCGGTTTCCTGCAATTCTGCCCCGCTTTCAAGTCCTCTTGGCAGCCTTACTTCAGTATATTTTTGGATGATAGCTGTCCTTTATAACTCTGCAGGTTTGTGAATTACAGTGCCCCTGAGCTCCTTTCTTCAACTCGCTTTCTTGTGAGCTGGCCGCAACACCACAGGATTGCTTCAGGCCCTAATCTGGTTCCGGCACGGCACACTGAGCCTTTGGTTAATTCCTCTTCCTGGTGGGAAATGAGAGTTAAATTTGCCCGTCCAGACACCTCCAGCTAGTCTCTCTTTGGTTCTCCCTATTCCTGTTCATCTTCCGCAGAAATTGCAAACTGGGCCAAACAGGAGGTTAAAGGCACTGACTCTCCAAGTCGGGAGAGTGTTAGTAAAGCGTCTGGAATGTTGCACCCGAGTACCAGGGGACGAGAACTGAGACATATTGGAACACGTCTCCCGATCACACGGTTGATCATACTCTGGGTTCCACGTGCATGTTTTACCTGAAGGCAGATTCCCTTAAACCTGGAGAGTTGAGACCCGTGGAATGGGTACCATGCAATATGACTTCAAAGGGTCTTCATTTGCTCACCGAACCTCTCCAATCCTATCACTGCTGCGTTTATGCCCCTGTACACACGCTTGATTTTCTTTCGGAGACATAGCAATCCATAGGTTTTAAGATACTTATTGTCAGGTACATTCTTAGGCGTTTAATATGGGGTGTTGAGTCCATTTCGTTGAGCAAGGAGTAGTTCTTGTCTATTCCATATTTGGCTTAAGGAACTTTATCTGTGCTCATTTCAGTCTCTGGTTTGATGCAGCACCCCAACTTATCTTTCCCCTTAAGCAAGCATAAGTTGGTTTTCTAAATTTGAGACCCTGTTCTGTTTTGTAATCCAGTTCCTGTGTAGCCAAGTTTACATCCCGTGTATTAGTGATATCTTATGATGTTTCTTTTTCTGTGTGACTTATTTCAGTTAGAATCATCATACCTGAATCCACTCATTATGCTGCTACGGGCCTGATGACATAGATTTCATTGCTGAGTGATATTGCATTGTACGTAAGTACCACAACTTCTTTATCCATTTTTCACTTTCTGCGCTATTGAACTTGTACCGTAAACGAGGTTCTTGTAAACAGAGCCGTCCCAAACTTTGGGGTGGCTGTGTCTTTTTGATTTTAATTTCCCTAAGCTATAGGACCATAAGTGGAAGTGCCCTAGGCTCTGTTGCTTTGTTTTTTAGATGTTTCAGGAAACACCATACACCTCTCCCGAGTGGCTGTTGGCAATTTACATCCCGCCCATCAGCATAACAAGGCTCCCAGTTCTCCATGGCCTGTCCTGCCTTTCTGGATTTTACACTTTTTTCAGATGGCCCTTTTGACCGGGGGGAAGTGAGACTTCATTGTAGTGCAGATTTCCTTTACAAGCTTGCTTGGTTGGCCAAAAGGTGCGTATGCGTTTTTTCCTGAATATATTCAGGAAAAAACGCATACGCCCTTTTTGGCCAAGTGCATCATTGTGGACGTTCTGCCTCTTTTCCGATGCTTTAAATGCAATTCCAGTCTACCTCCTGAAATCGGTTTCCTGCAATTCTGCCCCGCTTTCAAGTCCTCTTGACAGCCTTACTTCAGTATATTTTTGGATGATAGCTGTCATTTATAACTCTGCAGGTTTGTGAATTGCAGTGCCCCTGAGCTCCTTTCTTCAACTCGCTTTCTTGTGAGCTGGCCGCAACACCACAGGATTGCTTCAGGCCCTAATCTGGTTCCGGCACAGCATGCTGAGCCTTTGGTTAATTCCTCTGCCTGGTGGGAAATGAGAGTTAAATTTGCCCGTCCAGACACCTCCAGCTAGTCTCTCATTGGTTCTTCCTATTCCTGTTCATCTTCCTCAGAAATTGCAAATGGGCCAAACAGGAGGTTAAAGGCACTGACTCTCCAAGTCGGGAGAGTGTTTGTAAAGCGTCTGGAATGTTACACCCGAGTACCAGGGGACGAGAACTGAGACATATTGGAACACGTCTCCCGATCACACGGTTGATCATACTCTGGGTTCCACGTGCATGTTTTACCTGAAGGCAGAGTCCCTTAAACCTGGAGAGTTGAGACCCGTGGAATGGGTACCATGCAATATGACTTCAAAGGGTCTTCATTTGCTCACCGAACCTCTCCAATCCTATCACTGCTGCGTTTATGCCCCTGTACACACGCTTGATTTTCTTTCAGAGACATAGCAATCCATAGGTTTTAAGATACTTATTGTCAGGTACATTCTTAGGCGTTTAATATGGGGTGTTGAGTCCATTTCGTTGAGCAAGGAGTAGTTCTTGTCTATTCCATATTTGGCTTAAGGAACTTTATCTGTGCTCATTTCAATCTCTGGTTTGATGCAGCACCCCAACTCACCTTTCCCCTTAAGCAAGCATAAGTTGGTTTTCTAAATTTGAGACCCTGTTCTGTTTTGTAATCCAGTTCCTGTGTAGCCAAGTTTACATCCCGTGTATTAGTGATATCTTATGATGTTTCTTTTTCTGTGTGACTTATTTCAGTTAGAATCATCATACCTGAATCCACGCATTATGCTGCTACGGGCTGATGACATAGATTTCATTGCTGAGTGATATTGCATTGTACGTAAGTACCACAACTTCTTTATCCATTTTTCACTTTCTGCGCTATTGAACTTGTACCGTAAACGATGTTCTTGTAAACAGAGCCGTCCCAAACTTTGGGGTGGCTGTGTCTTTTTGATTTTAATTTCCCTAAGCTATAGGACCATAAGTGGAAGTGCCCTAGGCTCTGTTGCTTTGTTTTTTAGATGTTTCAGGAAACACCATACACCTCTCCCGAGTGGCTGTTGGCAATTTACATCCCGCCCATCAGCATAACAAGGCTCCCAGTTCTCCATGGCCTGTCCTGCCTTTCTGGATTTTACACTTTTTTCAGATGGCCCTTTTGACCGGGGGGAAGTGAGACTTCATTGTAGTGCAGATTTCCTTTACAAGCTTGCTTGGTTGGCCAAAAGGGGCGTATTCGTATTTTCCTGAATATATTCAGGAAAAAACGCATACGCCCTTTTTGGCCAAGTGCATCATTGTGGACGTTCTGCCTCTTTTCCGATGCTTTAAATGTAATTCCAGTCTACCTCCTGAAATCGGTTTCCTGCAATTCTGCCCCGCTTTCAAGTCCTCTTGACAGCCTTACTTCAGTATATTTTTGGATGATAGCTGTCATTTATAACTCTGCAGGTTTGTGAATTACAGTGCCCCTGAGCTCCTTTCTTCAACTCGCTTTCTTGTGAGCTGGCCGCAACACCGCAGGATTGCTTCAGACCTTAATCTGGTTCCGGCACGGCACGCTGAGCCTTTGGTTAATTCCTCTTCCTGGTGGGAAATGAGAGTTAAATTTGCCCGTCCAGACACCTCCAGCTAGTCTCTCATTGGTTCTCCCTATTCCTGTTCATCTTCCTCAGAAATTGCAAATGGGCCAAACAGGAGGTTAAAGGCACTGACTCTCCAAGTCGGGAGAGTGTTTGTAAAGCGTCTGGAATGTTACACCCGAGTACCAGGGGACGAGAATTGAGACATATTGGAACACGTCTCCCGATCACACGGTTGATCATAATCTGGGTTCCACGTGCATGTTTTAGCTGAAGGAAGAATCCCTTAAACCTGGAGAGTTGAGACCCGTGGAATGGGTACCATGCAATATGACTTCAAAGGGTCTTCATTTGCTCACCGAACCTCTCCAATCCTATCACTGCTGCGTTTATGCCCCTGTACACACGCTTGATTTTCTTTCAGAGACATAGCAATCCATAGGTTTTAAGATACTTACTAGTCAGGTACATTCTTAGGCGTTTAATATGGGGTGTTGAGTCCATTTCATTGAGCAAGGAGTAGTTCTTGTCTATTCTATATTTGGCTTAAGGAACTTTATCTGTGCTCATTTCAATCTCTGGTTTTATGCAGCACCCCAACTCACCTTTCCCCTTAAGCAAGCATAAGTTGGTTTTCTAAATTTGAGACCCTGTTCTGTTTTGTAATCCAGTTCCTGTGTAGCCAAGTTTACATCCCGTGTATTAATGATATCTTATGATGTTTCTTTTTCTGTGTGACTTATTTCAGTTAGAATCATCATACCTGAATCCACTCATTATGCTGCTACGGGCCTGATGACATAGATTTCATTGCTGAGTGATATTGCATTGTACGTAAGTACCACAACTTCTTTATCCATTTTTCACTTTCTGCGCTATTGAACTTGTACCGTAAACGAGGTTCTTGTAAACAGAGCCGTCCCAAACATTGGGGTGGCTGTGTCTTTTTGATTTTAATTTCCCTAAGCTATAGGACCATAAGTGGAAGTGCCCTAGGCTCTGTTGCTTTGTTTTTTAGATGTTTCAGGAAACACCATACACCTCTCCCGAGTGGCTGTTGGCAATTTACATCCCGCCCATCAGCATAACAAGGCTCCCAGTTCTCCATGGCCTGTCCTGCCTTTCTGGATTTTACACTCTTTTCAGATGGCCCTTTTGACCGGGGGGAAGTGAGACTTCATTGTAGTGCAGATTTCCTTTGCAAGCTTGCTTGGTTGGCCAAAAAGGGCGTATGCGTTTTTTCCTGAATATATTCAGGAAAAAACGCATACGCCCTTTTTGGCCAAGTGCATCATTGTGGACGTTCTGCCTCTTTTCCTATGCTTTAAATGCAATTCCAGTCTACCTCCTGAAATCGGTTTCCTGCAATTCTGCCCCGCTTTCAAGTCCTCTTGGCAGCCTTACTTCAGTATATTTTTGGACGATAGCTGTCATTTATAACTCTGCAGGTTTGTGAATTACAGTGCCCCTGAGCTCCTTTCTTCAACTCGCTTTCTTGGGAGCTGGCCGCAACACCGCAGGATTGCTTCAGGCCCTAATCTGGTTCCGGCACGGCACGCTGAGCCTTTGGTTAATTCCTCTTCCTGGTGGGAAATGAGAGTTAAATTTGCCCGTCCAGACACCTCCAGCTAGTCTCTCATTGGTTCTCCCTATTCCTGTTCATCTTCCTCAGAAATTGCAAATGGGCCAAACAGGAGGTTAAAGGCACTGACTCTCCAAGTCGGGAGAGTGTTAGTAAAGCGTCTGGAATGTTGCACCCGAGTACCAGGGGACGAGAACTGACACATATTGGAACACGTCTCCCGATCACACGGTTGATCATACTCTGGGTTCCACGTGCATGTTTTAGCTGAAGGAAGAATCCCTTAAACCTGGAGAGTTCAGACCCCTGGAATGGGTACCATGCAATATGACTTCAAAGGGTCTTCATTTGCTCACCGAACCTCTCCAATCCTATCACTGCTGCGTTTATGCCCCTGTACACACGCTTGATTTTCTTTCAGAGACATAGCAATCCATAGGTTTTAAGATACTTACTAGTCAGGTACATACTTAGGCGTTTAATATGGGCTGCTGAGTCCATTGCGTTGAACAAGGAGTAGTTCTTGTCTATTCCATATTTGGCTTAAGGAACTTTGTCTGTGCTCATTTCAATCTCTAGTTTTATGCAGCACCCCAACTCACCTTCCCCTTAAGCAAGCATAAGTTGGTTTTCTAAATTTGAGACCCTGTTCTGTTTTGTAATCCAGTTCCTGTGTAGCCAAGTTTACATTCCGTGTATTAGTGATATCTTATGATGTTTCTTTTTCTGTGTGACTTATTTCAGTTAGAATCATCATACCTGAATCCACTCATTATGCTGCTACGGGCCTGATGACATAGATTTCATTGCTGAGTGATATTGCATTGAACGTAAGTACCACAACTTCTTTATCCATTTTTCACTTTCTGCGATATTGAACTAGTACCGTAAACGAGGTTCTTGTAAACAGAGCCGTCCCAAACTTTGGGGTGGCTGTGTCTTTTTGATTTTAATTTCCCTAAGCTATAGGACTATAAGTGGACTTGCCCTAGGCTCAGTTGCTTTGTTTTTTAGATGTTTCATAAACACCATACACTTCTCCCGAGTGGCTGTTGGCAATTTACATCCCGCCCATCAGCATAACAAGGCTCCCAGTTCTCCATGGCCTGTCCTGCCTTTCTGGATTTTACACTTTTTTCAGATGGCCCTTTTGACCGGGGGGAAGTGAGACTTCATTGTAGTGCAGATTTCCTTTGCAAGCTTGCTTGGTTGGCCAAAAAGGGCGTATGCGTTTTTTCCTGAATATATTCAGGAAAAAAAGCATACGCCCTTTTTGGCCAAGTGCATCATTGTGGACGTTCTGCCTCTTTTCCTATGCTTTAAATGCAATTCCAGTCTACCTCCTGAAATCGGTTTCCTGCAATTCTGCCCCGCTTTCAAGTCCTCTTGGCAGCCTTACTTCAGTATATTTTTGGACGATAGCTGTCATTTATAACTCTGCAGGTTTGTGAATTACAGTGCCCCTGAGCTCCTTTCTTCAACTCGGTTTCTTGTGAGCTGGCCGCAACACCGCAGGATTGCTTCAGGCCCTAATCTGGTTCCGGCACGGCTCGCTGAGCCTTTGGTTAATTCCTCTTCCTGGTGGGACATGAGAGTTAAATTTGCCCGTCCAGACACCTCCAGCTAGTCTCTCATTGGTTCTCCCTATTCCTGTTCATCTTCCTCAGAATTTGCAAATGGGCCAAACAGGAGGTTAAAGGCACTGACTCTCCATGTCGGGAGAGTGTTAGTAAAGCGTCTGGAATGTTGCACCCGAGTACCAGGGGACGAGAATTGAGACATATTGGAACACGTCTCCCGATCACACGGTTGATCATACTCTGGGTTCCACGTGCATGTTTTAGCTGAAGGAAGAATCCCTTAAACCTGGAGAGTTGAGACCCGTGGAATGGGTACCATGCAATATGACTTCAAAGGGTCTTCATTTGCTCACCGAACCTCTCCAATCCTATCACTGCTGCGTTTATGCCCCTGTACACACGGTTGATTTTCTTTCGGAGACATAGCAATCCATAGGTTTGAAAATTCTTACTAGTCAGGTACATTCTTAGGCGTTTAATATGGGGTGTTGAGTCCATTTCGTTGAGCAAGGAGTAGTTCTTGTCTATTCTATATTTGGCTTAAGGAACTTTATCTGTGCTCATTTCAATCTCTGGTTTTATGTAGCACCCCAACTCACCTTTCCCCTTAAGCAAGCATAAGTTGGTTTTCTAAATTTGAGACCCTGTTCTGTTTTGTAATCCAGTTCCTGTGTAGCCAAGTTTACATCCCGTGTATTAATGATATCTTATGATGTTTCTTTTTCTGTGTGACTTATTTCAGTTAGAATCATCATACCTGAATCCACTCATTATGCTGCTACGGGCCTGATGACATAGATTTCATTGCTGAGTGATATTGCATTGTACGTATGTACCACAAATTCTTTATCCATTTTTCACTTTCTGCGCTATTGAACTTGTACCGTAAACGAGGTTCTTGTAAACAGAGCCGTCCCAAACTTTGGGGTGGCTGTGTCTTTTTGATTTTAATTTCCCTAAGCTATAGGACCATAAGTGGAAGTGCCCTAGGTTTTGTTGCTTTGTTTTTTAGATGTTTCAGGAAACACCATACACTTCTCCCAAGTGGCTGTTGGCAATTTACATCCCGCCCATCAGCATAACAAGGCTCCCAGTTCTCCATGGCCTGTCCTGCCTTTCTGGATTTTACACTTTTTTCAGATGGCCCTTTTGACCAGGGGGAAGTGAGACTTCATTGTAGTGCAGATTTCCTTTGCAAGCTTGCTTGGTTGGCCAAAAAGGGCGTATGCGTTTTTTCCTGAATATATTCAGGAAAAAACGCATACGCCCTTTTTGGCCAAGTGCATCATTGTGGACGTTCTGCCTCTTTTCCTATACTTTAAATGCAATTCCAGTCTACCTCCTGAAATCGGATTCCTGCAATTCTGCCTGGCTTTCAAGTCTTCCTGGCAGCCTTACTTCAGTATATTTTTGGACGATAGCTGTCATTTATAACTCTGCAGGTTTGTGAATTACAGTGCCCCTGAGCTCCTTACTTCAACTCGCTTTCTTGTGAGCTGGCCGCAACACCGCAGGATTGCTTCAGGCCCTAATCTCGTTCCGGCCGGGACGCTGAGCTTTTGGTTAATTCCTATTCCTGGTGCAAAATGAGAGTTAAATTTTCTCGTCCAGACACGTCCAACTAGTCTCTCATTGTTTCTCCCTATTCCTGTACATCTTCCGGAGATATTCCAAACTGGGCCAAACAGGAGGTTAAAGGCACTGACTCTCCAAGTCAGGAGAGTGTTAGTAAAGCGTCTGGAATGTTGCACCCGAGTACCAGAGGATGAGAACTGAGACATATTGGAACACGTCTCCCGATCACACGGTTGATCATACTCTGGGCTCCACATGCATGTTTTAGCTGAAGGAAGAATCCCTTAAACCTGGAGATTTGAGACCCGTGAAATGGGTACCATGCAATATGATTTCAAAGGGTCTGCATTTGCTCAACGGACTGCTCCAATCCTATCACTGCTGCGTTTATGTCCCTGTACAGACGCTTGATTCTCTTTCAGAGACATAGCAATCCATAGGTTTTAAGATACTTACTAGTCAGGTACGTTCTTAGGCGTTTAATATGGGGTGTTGAGTCCATTTCGTTGAACAAGGAGTAGTTCTTGTCTATTCCATATTTGGCTTAAGGAACTTTATCTGTGCTCATTTCAATCTCTGGTTTTATGCAGCACCCCAACTCACCTTTCCCCTTAAGCAAGCATAAGTTGGTTTTCTAAATTTGAGACCCTGTTCTGTTTTGTAATCCAGTTCCTGTGTAGCCAAGTTTACATCCCGTGTATTAGTGATATCTTATGATGTTTCTTTTTCTGTGTGACTTATTTCAGTTAGAATCATCATACCTGAATCCACTCATTATGCTGCTACGGGCCTGATGACATAGATTTCATTGCTGAGTGATATTGCATTGTACGTAAGTACCACAACTTCTTTATCCATTTTTCACTTTCTGCGCTATTGAACTTGTACCGTAAACGAGGTTCTTGTAAACAGAGCCGTCCCAAACTTTGGGGTGGCTGTGTCTTTTTGATTTTAATTTCCCTAAGCTATAGGACCATAAGTGGAAGTGCCCTAGGCTCTGTTGCTTTGTTTTTTAGATGTTTCAGGAAACACCATACACCTCTCCCGAGTGGCTCTTGGCAATTTACATCCCGCCCATCAGCATAACAAGGCTCCCAGTTCTACATGGCCTGTCCTGCCTTTCTGGATTTTACACTTTTTTCAGATGGCCCTTTTGACCGGGGGGAAGTGAGACTTCATTGTAGTGCAGATTTCCTTTGCAAGCTTGCTTGGTTGGCCAAAAAGTGCGTATGCGTTTTTTCCTGAATATATTCAGGAAAAAACGCATACGCCCTTTTTGGCCAAGTGCATCATTGTCCACGTTCTGCCTCCTTTCCTATGCTTTAAATGCAATTCCAGTCTACCTCCTGAAATCGGTTTCCTGCAATTCTGCCCCGCTTTCAAGTCCTCTTGGCAGCCTTACTTCAGTATATTTTTGGACGATAGCTGTCATTTATAACTCTGCAGGTTTGTGAATTACAGTGCCCCTGAGCTCCTTTCTTCAACTCGCTTTCTTGTGAGCTGGCCGCAACACCGCAGGATTGCTTCAGGCCCTAATCTGGTTCCGGCACGGCACGCTGAGCCTTTGGTTAATTCCTCTTCCTGGTGGGAAATGAGAGTTAAATTTGCCCGTCCAGACACCTCCAGCTAGTCTCTCATTGGTTCTCCCTATTCCTGTTCATCTTCCTCAGAAATTGCAAATGGGCCAAACAGGAGGTTAAAGGCACTGACTCTCCAAGTCGGGAGAGTGTTAGTAAAGCGTCTGGAATGTTGCACCCGAGTACCAGGGGACGAGAACTGAGACATATTGGAACACGTCTCCCGATCACACGGTTGATCATACTCTGGGTTCCACGTGCATGTTTTAGCTGAAGGAAGAATCCCTTAAACCTGGAGAGTTGAGACCCCTGGAATGGGTACCATGCAATATGACTTCAAAGGGTCTTCATTTGCTCACCGAACCTCTCCAATCCTATCACTGCTGCGTTTATGCCCCTGTACACACGCTTGATTTTCTTTCAGAGACATAGCAATCCATAGGTTTTAAGATACTTACTAGTCAGGTACATACTTAGGCGTTTAATATGGGCTGCTGAGTCCATTGCGTTGAACAAGGAGTAGTTCTTGTCTATTCCATATTTGGCTTAAGGAACTTTGTCTGTGCTCATTTCAATCTCTAGTTTTATGCAGCACCCCAACTCACCTTCCCCTTAAGCAAGCATAAGTTGGTTTTCTAAATTTGAGACCCTGTTCTGTTTTGTAATCCAGTTCCTGTGTAGCCAAGTTTACATTCGGTGTATTAGTGATATCTTATGATGTTTCTTTTTCTGTGTGACTTATTTCAGTTAGAATCATCATACCTGAATCCACTCATTATGCTGCTACGGGCCTGATGACATAGATTTCATTGCTGAGTGATATTGCATTGAACGTAAGTACCACAACTTCTTTATCCATTTTTCACTTTCTGCGATATTGAACTTGTACCGTAAACGAGGTTCTTGTAAACAGAGCCGTCCCAAACTTTGGGGTGGCTGTGTCTTTTTGATTTTAATTTCCCTAAGCTATAGGACCATAAGTGGAAGTGCCCTAGGCTCTGTTGCTTTGTTTTTTAGATGTTTCAGGAAACACCATACACCTCTCCCGAGTGGCTGTTGGCAATTTACATCCCGCCCATCAGCATAACAAGGCTCCCAGTTCTCCATGGCCTGTCCTGCCTTTCTGGATTTTACACTTTTTTCAGATGGCCCTTTTGACCGGGGGGAAGTGAGACTTCATTGTAGTGCAGATTTCCTTTGCAAGCTTGCTTGGTTGGCCAAAAAGGGCGTATGCGTTTTTTCCTGAATATATTCAGGAGAAAACGCATACGCCCTTTTTGGCCAAGTGCATCATTGTGGACGTTCTGCCTCTTTTCCTATGCTTTAAATGCAATTCCAGTCTACCTCCTGAAATCGGTTTCCTGCAATTCTGCCCCGCTTTCAAGTCCTCTTGGCAGCCTTACTTCAGTATATTTTTGGACGATAGCTGTCATTTATAAGTCTGCAGGTTTGTGAATTACAGTGCCCCTGAGCTCCTTTCTTCAACTCGCTTTCTTGGGAGCTGGCCGCAACACCGCAGGATTGCTTCAGGCCCTAATCTGGTTCCGGCACGGCACGCTGAGCCTTTGGTTAATTCCTCTTCCTGGTGGGAAATGAGAGTTAAATTTGCCCGTCCAGACACCTCCAGCTAGTCTCTCATTGGTTCTCCCTATTCCTGTTCATCTTCCTCAGAAATTGCAAATGGGCCAAACAGGAGGTTAAAGGCACTGACTCTCCAAGTCGGGAGAGTGTTAGTAAAGCGTCTGGAATGTTGCACCCGAGTACCAGGGGACGAGAACTGAGACATATTGGAACACGTCTCCCGATCACACGGTTGATCATACTCTGGGTTCCACGTGCATGTTTTAGCTGAAGGAAGAATCCCTTAAACCTGGAGAGTTGAGACCCGTGGAATGGGTACCATGCAATATGACTTCAAAGGGTCTTCATTTGCTCACCGAACCTCTCCAATCCTATCACTGCTGCGTTTATGCCCCTGTACACACGCTTGATTTTCTTTCGGAGACATAGCAATCCATAGGTTTGAAAATTCTTACTAGTCAGGTACATTCTTAGGCGTTTAATATGGGGTGTTGAGTCCATTTCGTTGAGCAAGGAGTAGTTCTTGTCTATTCTATATTTGGCTTAAGGAACTTTATCTGTGCTCATTTCAATCTCTGGTTTTATGCAGCACCCCAACTCACCTTTCCCCTTAAGCAAGCATAAGTTGGTTTTCTAAATTTGAGACCCTGTTCTGTTTTGTAATCCAGTTCCTGTGTAGCCAAGTTTACATTCGGTGTATTAGTGATATCTTATGATGTTTCTTTTTCTGTGTGACTTATTTCAGTTAGAATCATCATACCTGAATCCACTCATTATGCTGCTACGGGCCTGATGACATAGATTTCATTGCTGAGTGATATTGCATTGTACGTAAGTACCACAACTTCTTTATCCATTTTTCACTTTCTGTGATATTGAACTTGTACCGTAAACGATGTTCTTGTAAACAGAGCCGTCCCAAACTTTGGGGTGGCTGTGTCTTTTTGATTTTAATTTCCCTAAGCTATAGGACCATAAGTGGAAGTGCCCTAGGCTCTGTTGCTTTGTTTTTTAGATGTTTCAGGAAACACTATACACCTCTCCCAACTGGCTGTTGACAATTTACATCCCGCCCATCAGCATAACAAGGCTCCCAGTTCTCCATGGCCTGTCCTGCCTTTCTGGATTTTACACTTTTTTCAGATGGCCCTTTTGACCGGGGGGAAGTGAGACTTCATTGTAGTGCAGATTTCCTTTGCAAGCTTGCTTGGTTGGCCAAAAAGGGCGTATGCGTTTTATCCTGAATATATTCAGGAAAAAACGCATACGCCCTTTTTGGCCAAGTGCATCATTGTGGACGTTCTGCCTCTTTTCCTATGCTTTAAATGCAATTCCAGTCTACCTCCTGAAATCGGTTTCCTGCAATTCTGCTCCGCTTTCAAGTCCTCTTGGCAGCCTTACTTCAGTATATTTTTGGACGATAGCTGTCATTTATAACTCTGCAAGTTTGTGAATTACAGTGCCCCTGAGCTCCTTTCTTCAACTCGCTTTCTTGGGAGCTGGCCGCAACACCGCAGGATTGCTTCAGGCCCTAATCTGGTTCCGGCACGGCACGCTGAGCCTTTGGTTAATTCCTCTTCCTGGTGGGAAATGAGAGTTAAATTTGCCCGTCCAGACACCTCCACCTAGTCTCTCATTGGTTCTTCCTATTCCTGTTCATCTTCCTCAGAAATTGCAAATGGGCCAAACAGGAGGTTAAAGGCACTGACTCTCCAAGTCGGGAGAGTGTTAGTTAAGCGTCTGGAATGTTACACCCGAGTACCAGGGGACGAGAATTGAGACATATTGGAACACGTCTCCCGATCAAACGGTTGATCATACTCTGGGTTCCACGTGCATGTTTTAGCTGAAGGAAGAATCCCTTAAACCTGGAGAGTTGAGACCCGTGGAATGGGTACCATGCAATATGACTTCAAAGGGTCTTCATTTGCTCACCGAACCTCTCCAATCCTATCACTGCTGCGTTTATGCCCCTGTACACACGCTTGATTTTCTTTCAGAGACATAGCAATCCATAGGTTTTAAGATACTTACTAGTCAGGTACATTCTTAGGCGTTTAATATGGGGTGTTGAGTCCATTTCGTTGAGCAAGGAGTAGTTCTTGTCTATTCTATATTTGGCTTAAGGAACTTTATCTGTGCTCATTTCAATCTCTGGTTTTATGCAGCACCCCAACTCACCTTTCCCCTTAAGCAAGCATAAGTTGGTTTTCTAAATTTGAGACCCTGTTCTGTTTTGTAATCCAGTTCCTGTGTAGCCAAGTTTACATCCCGTGTATTAATGATATCTTATGATGTTTCTTTTTCTGTGTGACTTATTTCAGTTAGAATCATCATACCTGAATCCACTCATTATGCTGCTACGGGCCTGATGACATAGATTTCATTGCTGAGTGATATTGCATTGTACGTAAGTACCACAACTTCTTTATCCATTTTTCACTTTCTGCGATATTGAACTTGTACCGTAAACGAGGTTCTTGTAAACAGAGCCGTCCCAAACTTTGGGGTGGCTGTGTCTTTTTGATTTTAATTTCCCTAAGCTATAGGACCATAAGTGGAAGTGCCCTAGGCTCTGTTGCTTTGTTTTTTAGATGTTTCAGGAAACACCATACACCTCTCCCGAGTGGCTGTTGGCAATTTACATCCCGCCCATCAGCATAACAAGGCTCCCAGTTCTCCATGGCCTGTCCTGCCTTTCTGGATTTTACACTTTTTTCAGATGGCCCTTTTGACCGGGGGGAAGTGAGACTTCATTGTAGTGCAGATTTCCTTTGCAAGCTTGCTTGGTTGGCCAAAAAGGGCGTATGCGTTTTTTCCTGAATATATTCAGGAAAAAACGCATACGCCCTTTTTGGCCAAGTGCATCATTGTGGACGTTCTGCCTCTTTTCCTATGCTTTAAATGCAATTCCAGTCTACCTCTTGAAATCGGTTTCCTGCAATTCTGCCCCGCTTTCAAGTCCTCTTGGCAGCCTTACTTCAGTATATTTTTGGACGATAGCTGTCATTTATAACTCTGCAGGTTTGTGAATTACAGTGCCCCTGAGCTCCTTTCTTCAACTCGCTTTCTTGGGAGCTGGCCGCAACACCGCAGGATTGCTTCAGGCCCTAATCTGGTTCCGGCACGGCACGCTGAGCCTTTGGTTAATTCCTCTTCCTGGTGGGAAATGAGAGTTAAATTTGCCCGTCCAGACACCTCCAGCTAGTCTCTCATTGGTTCTCCCTATTCCTGTTCATCTTCCTCAGAATTTGCAAATGGGCCAAACAGGAGGTTAAAGGCACTGACTCTCCAAGTCGGGAGAGTGTTAGTAAAGCGTCTGGAATGTTGCACCCGAGTACCAGGGGACGAGAATTGAGACATATTGGAACACGTCTCCCGATCACACGGTTGATCATACTCTGGGTTCCACGTGCATGTTTTAGCTGAAGGAAGAATCCCTTAAACCTGGAGAGTTGAGACCCGTGGAATGGGTACCATGCAATATGACTTCAAAGGGTCTTCATTTGCTCACCGAACCTCTCCAATCCTATCACTGCTGCGTTTATGCCCCTGTACACACGCTTGATTTTCTTTCGGAGACATAGCAATCCATAGGTTTGAAAATTCTTACTAGTCAGGTACATTCTTAGGCGTTTAATATGGGGTGTTGAGTCCATTTCGTTGAGCAAGGAGTAGTTCTTGTCTATTCTATATTTGGCTTAAGGAACTTTATCTGTGCTCATTTCAATCTCTGGTTTGATGCAGCACCCCAACTCACCTTTCCCCTTAAGCAAGCATAAGTTGGTTTTCTAAATTTGAGACCCTGTTCTGTTTTGTAATCCAGTTCCTGTGTAGCCAAGTTTACATCCCGTGTATTAATGATATCTTATGATGTTTCTTTTTCTGTGTGACTTATTTCAGTTAGAATCATCATACCTGAATCCACTCATTATGCTGCTACGGGCCTGATGACATAGATTTCATTGCTGAGTGATATTGCATTGTACGTAAGTACCACAACTTCTTTATCCATTTTTCACTTTCTGCGCTATTGAACTTGTACCGTAAACGAGGTTCTTGTAAACAGAGCCGTCCCAAACTTTGGGGTGGCTGTGTCTTTTTGATTTTAATTTCCCTAAGCTATAGGACCATAAGTGGAAGTGCCCTAGGCTCTGTTGCTTTGTTTTTTAGATGTTTCAGGAAACACCATACACCTCTCCCGAGTGGCTGTTGGCAATTTACATCCCGCCCATCAGCATAACAAGGCTCCCAGTTCTCCATGGCCTGTCCTGCCTTTCTGGATTTTACACTTTTTCAGATGGCCCTTTTGACCGGGGGGAAGTGAGACTTCATTGTAGTGCAGATTTCCTTTACAAGCTTGCTTGGTTGGCCAAAAAGGGCGTATGCGTTTTTTCCTGAATATATTCAGGAAAAAACGCATACGCCCTTTTTGGCCAAGTGCATCATTGTGGACGTTCTGCCTCTTTTCCTATGCTTTAAATGCAATTCCAGTCTACCTCCTGAAATCGGTTTCCTGCAATTCTGCCCCGCTTTCAAGTCCTCTTGACAGCCTTACTTCAGTATATTTTTGGATGATAGCTGTCATTTATAACTCTGCAGGTTTGTGAATTACAGTGCCCCTGAGCTCCTTTCTTCAACTCGCTTTCTTGTGAGCTGGCCGCAACACCGCAGGATTGCTTCAGGCCCTAATCTGGTTCCGGCACGGCACGCTGAGCCTTTGGTTAATTCCTCTTCCTGGTGGGAAATGAGAGTTAAATTTGCCCGTCCAGACACCTCCAGCTAGTCTCTCATTGGTTCTCCCTATTCCTGTTCATCTTCCTCAGAAATTGCAAATGGGCCAAACAGGAGGTTAAAGGCACTGACTCTCCAAGTCGGGAGAGTGTTAGTAAAGCGTCTGGAATGTTGCACCCGAGTACCAGGGGACGAGAACTGAGACATATTGGAACACGTCTCCCGATCACACGGTTGATCATACTCTGGGTTCCACGTGCATGTTTTACCTGAAGGAAGAATCCCTTAAACCTGGAGAGTTGAGACCCGTGGAATGGGTACCAAGCAATATGACTTCAAAGGGTCTTCATTTGCTCACCGAACCTCTCCAATCCTATCACTGCTGCGTTTATGCCCCTGTACACACGCTTGATTCTCTTTCAGAGACATAGCAATCCATAGGTTTTAAGATACTTACTAGTCAGGTACATTCTTAGGCGTTTAATATGGGGTGTTGAGTCCATTTCGTTGAGCAAGGAGTAGTTCTTGTCTATTCCATATTTGGCTTAAGGAACTTTATCTGTGCTCATTTCAATCTCTGGTTTTATGCAGCACCCCAACTCACCTTTCCCCTTAAGCAAGCATAAGTTGGTTTTCTAAATTTGAGACCCTGTTCTGTTTTGTAATCCAGTTCCTGTGTAGCCAAGTTTACATTCGGTGTATTAGTGATATCTTATGATGTTTCTTTTTCTGTGTGACTTATTTCAGTTAGAATCATCATACCTGAATCCACTCATTATGCTGCTACGGGCCTGATGACATAGATTTCATTGCTGAGTGATATTGCATTGTACGTAAGTACCACAACTTCTTTATCCATTTTTCACTTTCTGTGATATTGAACTTGTACCATAAACGATGTTCTTGTAAACAGAGCCGTCCCAAACTTTGGGGTGGCTGTGTCTTTTTGATTTTAATTTCCCTAAGCTATAGGACCATAAGTGGAAGTGCCCTAGGCTCTGTTGCTTTGTTTTTTAGATGTTTCAGGAAACACCATACACCTCTCCCGACTGGCTGTTGGCAATTTACATCCCGCCCATCAGCATAACAAGGCTCCCAGTTCTCCATGGCCTGTCCTGCCTTTCTGGATTTTACACTTTTTTCAGATGGCCCTTTTGACCGGGGGGAAGTGAGACTTCATTGTAGTGCAGATTTCCTTTGCAAGCTTGCTTGGTTGGCCAAAAAGGGCGTATGCGTTTTTTCCTGAATATATTCAGGAAAAAACGCATACGCCCTTTTTGGACAAGTGCATCATTGTGGACGTTCTGCCTCTTTTCCTATGCTTTAAATGCAATTCCAGTCTACCTCCTGAAATCGGTTTCCTGCAATTCTGCCCCGCTTTCAAGTCCTCTTGGCAGCCTTACTTCAGTATATTTTTGGATGATAGCTGTCATTTATAACTCTGCAGGTTTGTGAATTACAGTGCCCCTGAGCTCCTTTCTTCAACTCGCTTTCTTGTGAGCTGGCCGCAACACCACAGGATTGCTTCAGGCCCTAATCTGGTTCCGGCACGGCCCGCTGAGCCTTTGGTTAATTCCTCTTCCTGGTGGGAAATGAGAGTTAAATTTGCCCGTCCAGACACCTCCAGCTAGTCTCTCTTTGGTTCTCCCTATTCCTGTTCATCTTCCGCAGAAATTGCAAACTGGGCCAAACAGGAGGTTAAAGGCACTGACTCTCCAAGTCGGGAGAGTGTTAGTAAAGCATCTGGAATGTTGCACCCGAGTACCAGGGGACGAGAACTGAGACATATTGGAACACGTCTCCCGATCACACGGTTGATCATACTCTGGGTTCCACGTGCATGTTTTACCTGAAGGCAGAGTCCCTTAAACCTGGAGAGTTGAGACCCGTGGAATGGGTACCATGCAATATGACTTCAAAGGGTCTTCATTTGCTCACCGAACCTCTCCAATCCTATCACTGCTGCGTTTATGCCCCTGTACACACGCTTGATTTTCTTTCGGAGACATAGCAATCCATAGGTTTGAAAATTCTTACTAGTCAGGTACATTCTTAGGCGTTTAATATGGGGTGTTGAGTCCATTTCGTTGAGCAAGGAGTAGTTCTTGTCTATTCTATATTTGGCTTAAGGAACTTTATCTGTGCTCATTTCAATCTCTGGTTTGATGCAGCACCCCAACTCACCTTTCCCCTTAAGCAAGCATAAGTTGGTTTTCTAAATTTGAGACCCTGTTCTGTTTTGTAATCCAGTTCCTGTGTAGCCAAGTTTACATCCCGTGTATTAATGATATCTTATGATGTTTCTTTTTCTGTGTGACTTATTTCAGTTAGAATCATCATACCTGAATCCACTCATTATGCTGCTACGGGCCTGATGACATAGATTTCATTGCTGAGTGATATTGCATTGTACGTAAGTACCACAACTTCTTTATCCATTTTTCACTTTCTGCGCTATTGAACTTGTACCGTAAACGAGGTTCTTGTAAACAGAGCCGTCCCAAACTTTGGGGTGGCTGTGTCTTTTTGATTTTAATTTCCCTAAGCTATAGGACCATAAGTGGAAGTGCCCTAGGCTCTGTTGCTTTGTTTTTTAGATGTTTCAGGAAACACCATACACCTCTCCCGAGTGGCTGTTGGCAATTTACATCCCGCCCATCAGCATAACAAGGCTCCCAGTTCTCCATGGCCTGTCCTGCCTTTCTGGATTTTACACTTTTTCAGATGGCCCTTTTGACCGGGGGGAAGTGAGACTTCATTGTAGTGCAGATTTCCTTTACAAGCTTGCTTGGTTGGCCAAAAAGGGCGTATGCGTTTTTTCCTGAATATATTCAGGAAAAAACGCATACGCCCTTTTTGGCCAAGTGCATCATTGTGGACGTTCTGCCTCTTTTCCTATGCTTTAAATGCAATTCCAGTCTACCTCCTGAAATCGGTTTCCTGCAATTCTGCCCCGCTTTCAAGTCCTCTTGACAGCCTTACTTCAGTATATTTTTGGATGATAGCTGTCATTTATAACTCTGCAGGTTTGTGAATTACAGTGCCCCTGAGCTCCTTTCTTCAACTCGCTTTCTTGTGAGCTGGCCGCAACACCGCAGGATTGCTTCAGGCCCTAATCTGGTTCCGGCACGGCACGCTGAGCCTTTGGTTAATTCCTCTTCCTGGTGGGAAATGAGAGTTAAATTTGCCCGTCCAGACACCTCCAGCTAGTCTCTCATTGGTTCTCCCTATTCCTGTTCATCTTCCTCAGAAATTGCAAATGGGCCAAACAGGAGGTTAAAGGCACTGACTCTCCAAGTCGGGAGAGTGTTAGTAAAGCGTCTGGAATGTTGCACCCGAGTACCAGGGGACGAGAACTGAGACATATTGGAACACGTCTCCCGATCACACGGTTGATCATACTCTGGGTTCCACGTGCATGTTTTACCTGAAGGAAGAATCCCTTAAACCTGGAGAGTTGAGACCCGTGGAATGGGTACCAAGCAATATGACTTCAAAGGGTCTTCATTTGCTCACCGAACCTCTCCAATCCTATCACTGCTGCGTTTATGCCCCTGTACACACGCTTGATTCTCTTTCAGAGACATAGCAATCCATAGGTTTTAAGATACTTACTAGTCAGGTACATTCTTAGGCGTTTAATATGGGGTGTTGAGTCCATTTCGTTGAGCAAGGAGTAGTTCTTGTCTATTCCATATTTGGCTTAAGGAACTTTATCTGTGCTCATTTCAATCTCTGGTTTTATGCAGCACCCCAACTCACCTTTCCCCTTAAGCAAGCATAAGTTGGTTTTCTAAATTTGAGACCCTGTTCTGTTTTGTAATCCAGTTCCTGTGTAGCCAAGTTTACATTCGGTGTATTAGTGATATCTTATGATGTTTCTTTTTCTGTGTGACTTATTTCAGTTAGAATCATCATACCTGAATCCACTCATTATGCTGCTACGGGCCTGATGACATAGATTTCATTGCTGAGTGATATTGCATTGTACGTAAGTACCACAACTTCTTTATCCATTTTTCACTTTCTGTGATATTGAACTTGTACCATAAACGATGTTCTTGTAAACAGAGCCGTCCCAAACTTTGGGGTGGCTGTGTCTTTTTGATTTTAATTTCCCTAAGCTATAGGACCATAAGTGGAAGTGCCCTAGGCTCTGTTGCTTTGTTTTTTAGATGTTTCAGGAAACACCATACACCTCTCCCGACTGGCTGTTGGCAATTTACATCCCGCCCATCAGCATAACAAGGCTCCCAGTTCTCCATGGCCTGTCCTGCCTTTCTGGATTTTACACTTTTTTCAGATGGCCCTTTTGACCGGGGGGAAGTGAGACTTCATTGTAGTGCAGATTTCCTTTGCAAGCTTGCTTGGTTGGCCAAAAAGGGCGTATGCGTTTTTTCCTGAATATATTCAGGAAAAAACGCATACGCCCTTTTTGGACAAGTGCATCATTGTGGACGTTCTGCCTCTTTTCCTATGCTTTAAATGCAATTCCAGTCTACCTCCTGAAATCGGTTTCCTGCAATTCTGCCCCGCTTTCAAGTCCTCTTGGCAGCCTTACTTCAGTATATTTTTGGATGATAGCTGTCATTTATAACTCTGCAGGTTTGTGAATTACAGTGCCCCTGAGCTCCTTTCTTCAACTCGCTTTCTTGTGAGCTGGCCGCAACACCACAGGATTGCTTCAGGCCCTAATCTGGTTCCGGCACGGCCCGCTGAGCCTTTGGTTAATTCCTCTTCCTGGTGGGAAATGAGAGTTAAATTTGCCCGTCCAGACACCTCCAGCTAGTCTCTCTTTGGTTCTCCCTATTCCTGTTCATCTTCCGCAGAAATTGCAAACTGGGCCAAACAGGAGGTTAAAGGCACTGACTCTCCAAGTCGGGAGAGTGTTAGTAAAGCATCTGGAATGTTGCACCCGAGTACCAGGGGACGAGAACTGAGACATATTGGAACACGTCTCCCGATCACACGGTTGATCATACTCTGGGTTCCACGTGCATGTTTTACCTGAAGGCAGAGTCCCTTAAACCTGGAGAGTTGAGACCCGTGGAATGGGTACCATGCAATATGACTTCAAAGGGTCTTCATTTGCTCACCGAACCTCTCCAATCCTATCACTGCTGCGTTTATGCCCCTGTACACACGCTTGATTTTCTTTCAGAGACATAGCAATCCATAGGTTTTAAGATACTTATTGTCAGGTACATTCTTAGGCGTTTAATATGGGGTGTTGAGTCCATTTCGTTGAGCAAGGAGTAGTTCTTGTCTATTCTATATTTGGCTTAAGGAACTTTATCTGTGCTCATTTCAATCTCTGGTTTGATGCAGCACCCCAACTCACCTTTCCCCTTAAGCAAGCATAAGTTGGTTTTCTAAATTTGAGACCCTGTTCTGTTTTGTAATCCAGTTCCTGTGTAGCCAAGTTTACATCCCGTGTATTAGTGATATCTTATGATGTTTCTTTTTCTGTGTGACTTATTTCAGTTAGAATCATCATACCTGAATCCACTCATTATGCTGCTACGGGCCTGATGACATAGATTTCATTGCTGAGTGATATTGCATTGTACGTAAGTACCACAACTTCTTTATCCATTTTTCACTTTCTGCGCTATTGAACTTGTACCGTAAACGAGGTTCTTGTAAACAGAGCCGTCCCAAACTTTGGGGTGGCTGTGTCTTTTTGATTTTAATTTCCCTAAGCTATAGGACCATAAGTGGAAGTGCCCTAGGCTCTGTTGCTTTGTTTTTTAGATGTTTCAGGAAACACCATACACCTCTCCCGAGTGGCTGTTGGCAATTTTCATCCCGCCCATCAGCATAACAAGGCTCCCAGTTCTCCATGGCCTGTCCTGCCTTTCTGGATTTTACACTTTTTTCAGATGGCCCTTTTGACCGGGGGGAAGTGAGACTTCATTGTAGTGCAGATTTCCTTTACAAGCTTGCTTGGTTGGCCAAAAAGGGCGTATGCGTTTTTTCCTGAATATATTCAGGAAAAAACGCATACGCCCTTTTTGGCCAAGTGCATCATTGTGGACGTTCTGCCTCTTTTCCTATGCTTTAAATGCAATTCCAGTCTACCTCCTGAAATCGGTTTCCTGCAATTCTGCCCCGCTTTCAAGTCCTCTTGACAGCCTTACTTCAGTATATTTTTGGATGATAGCTGTCATTTATAACTCTGCAGGTTTGTGAATTACAGTGCCCCTGAGCTCCTTTCTTCAACTCGCTTTCTTGTGAGCTGGCCGCAACACCGCAGGATTGCTTCAGGCCCTAATCTGGTTCCGGCCCAGCACGCTGAGCCTTTGGTTAATTCCTCTTCCTGGTGGGAAATGAGAGTTAAATTTGCCCGTCCAGACACCTCCACCTAGTCTCTCATTGGTTCTTCCTATTCCTGTTCATCTTCCTCAGAAATTGCAAATGGGCCAAACAGGAGGTTAAAGGCACTGACTCTCCAAGTCGGGAGAGTGTTAGTTAAGCGTCTGGAATGTTACACCCGAGTACCAGGGGACGAGAATTGAGACATATTGGAACACGTCTCCCGATCACACGGTTGATCATACTCTGGGTTCCACGTGCATGTTTTAGCTGAAGGAAGAATCCCTTAAACCTGGAGAGTTGAGACCCGTGGAATGGGTACCATGCAATATGACTTCAAAGGGTCTTCATTTGCTCACCGAACCTCTCCAATCCTATCACTGCTGCGTTTATGCCCCTGTACACACGCTTGATTTTCTTTCAGAGACATAGCAATCCATAGGTTTTAAGATACTTACTAGTCAGGTACATTCTTAGGCGTTTAATATGGGGTGTTGAGTCCATTTCATTGAGCAAGGAGTAGTTCTTGTCTATTCTATATTTGGCTTAAGGAACTTTATCTGTGCTCATTTCAATCTCTGGTTTGATGCAGCACCCCAACTCACCTTTCCCCTTAAGCAAGCATAAGTTGGTTTTCTAAATTTGAGACCCTGTTCTGTTTTGTAATCCAGTTCCTGTGTAGCCAAGTTTACATCCCATGTATTAATGATATCTTATGATGTTTCTTTTTCTGTGTGACTTATTTCAGTTAGAATCATCATACCTGAATCCACTCATTATGCTGCTACGGGCCTGATGACATAGATTTCATTGCTGAGTGATATTGCATTGTACGTAAGTACCACAACTTCTTTATCCATTTTTCACTTTCTGTGATATTGAACTTGTACCGTAAACGATGTTCTTGTAAACAGAGCCGTCCCAAACTTTGGGGTGGCTGTGTCTTTTTGATTTTAATTTCCCTAAGCTATAGGACCATAAGTGGAAGTGCCCTAGGCTCTGTTGCTTTGTTTTTTAGATGTTTCAGGAAACACCATACACCTCTCCCGAGTGGCTGTTGGCAATTTACATCCCGCCCATCAGCATAACAAGGCTCCCAGTTCTCCATGGCCTGTCCTGCCTTTCTGGATTTTACACTTTTTTCAGATGGCCCTTTTGACCGGGGGGAAGTGAGACTTCATTGTAGTGCAGATTTCCTTTGCAAGCTTGCTTGGTTGGCCAAAAAGGGCGTATGCGTTTTTTCCTGAATATATTCAGGAAAAAACGCATACGCCCTTTTTGGCCAAGTGCATCATTGTGGACGTTCTGCCTCTTTTCCTATGCTTTAAATGCAATTCCAGTCTACCTCCTGAAATCGGTTTCCTGCAATTCTGCCCCGCTTTCAAGTCCTCTTGGCAGCCTTACTTCAGTATATTTTTGGACGATAGCTGTCATTTATAACTCTGCAGGTTTGTGAATTACAGTGCCCCTGAGCTCCTTTCTTCAACTCGCTTTCTTGTGAGCTGGCCGCAACACCGCAGGATTGCTTCAGGCCCTAATCTGGTTCCGGCACGGCACGCTGAGCCTTTGGTTAATTCCTCTTCCTGGTGGGAAATGAGAGTTAAATTTGCCCGTCCAGACACCTCCAGCTAGTCTCTCATTGGTTCTCCCTATTCCTGTTCATCTTCCGCAGAAATTGCAAATGGGCCAAACAGGAGGTTAAAGGCACTGACTCTCCAAGTCGGGAGAGTGTTTGTAAAGCGTCTGGAATGTTACACCCGAGTACCAGGGGACGAGAATTGAGACATATTGGAACACGTCTCCCGATCACACGGTTGATCATACTCTGGGTTCCACGTGCATGTTTTAGCTGAAGGAAGAATCCCTTAAACCTGGAGAGTTGAGACCCGTGGAATGGGTACCATGCAATATGACTTCAAAGGGTCTTCATTTGCTCACCGAACCTCTCCAATCCTATCACTGCTGCGTTTATGCCCCTGTGCACATGCTTGATTTTCTTTCGGAGACATAGCAATCCATAGGTTTTAAGATACTTACTAGTCAGGTACATTCTTAGGCGTTTAATATGGGGTGTTGAGTCCATTTCGTTGAGCAAGGAGTAGTTCTTGTCTATTCCATATTTGGCTTAAGGAACTTTATCTGTGCTCATTTCAATCTCTGGTTTTATGCAGCACCCCAACTCACCTTTCCCCTTAAGCAAGCATAAGTTGGTTTTCTAAATTTGAGACCCTGTTCTGTTTTGTAATCCAGTTCCTGTGTAGCCAAGTTTACATTCGGTGTATTAGTGATATCTTATGATGTTTCTTTTTCTGTGTGACTTATTTCAGTTAGAATCATCATACCTGAATCCACTCATTATGCTGCTACGGGCCTGATGACATAGATTTCATTGCTGAGTGATATTGCATTGTACGTAAGTACCACAACTTCTTTATCCATTTTTCACTTTCTGTGATATTGAACTTGTACCGTAAACGATGTTCTTGTAAACAGAGCCGTCCCAAACTTTGGGGTGGCTGTGTCTTTTTGATTTTAATTTCCCTAAGCTATAGGACCATAAGTGGAAGTGCCCTAGGCTCTGTTGCTTTGTTTTTTAGATGTTTCAGGAAACACCATACACCTCTCCCAACTGGCTGTTGGCAATTTACATCCCGCCCATCAGCATAACAAGGCTCCCAGTTCTCCATGGCCTGTCCTGCCTTTCTGGATTTTACACTTTTTTCAGATGGCCCTTTTGACCGGGGGGAAGTGAGACTTCATTGTAGTGCAGATTTCCTTTGCAAGCTTGCTTGGTTCGCCAAAAAGGGCGTATGCGTTTTTTCCTGAATATATTCAGGAAAAAACGCATACGCCCTTTTTGGCCAAGTGCATCATTGTGGACGTTCTGCCTCTTTTCCGATGCTTTAAATGCAATTCCAGTCTACCTCCTGAAATCGGTTTCCTGCAATTCTGCCCCGCTTTCAAGTCCTCTTGGCAGCCTTACTTCAGTATATTTTTGGATGATAGCTGTCATTTATAACTCTGCAGGTTTGTGAATTACAGTGCCCCTGAGCTCCTTTCTTCAACTCGCTTTCTTGTGAGCTGGCCGCAACACCACAGGATTGCTTCAGGCCCTAATCTGGTTCCGGCACGGCACGCTGAGCCTTTGGTTAATTCCTCTTCCTGGTGGGAAATGAGAGTTAAATTTGCCCGTCCAGACACCTCCAGCTAGTCTCTCTTTGGTTCTCCCTATTCCTGTTCATCTTCCGCAGAAATTGCAAACTGGGCCAAACAGGAGGTTAAAGGCACTGACTCTCCAAGTCGGGAGAGTGTTAGTAAAGCGTCTGGAATGTTGCACCCGAGTACCAGGGGACGAGAACTGAGACATATTGGAACACGTCTCCCGATCACACGGTTGATCATACTCTGGGTTCCACGTGCATGTTTTACCTGAAGGCAGAGTCCCTTAAACCTGGAGAGTTGAGACCCGTGGAATGGGTACCATGCAATATGACTTCAAAGGGTCTTCATTTGCTCACCGAACCTCTCCAATCCTATCACTGCTGCGTTTATGCCCCTGTACACACGCTTGATTTTCTTTCAGAGACATAGCAATCCATAGGTTTTAAGATACTTATTGTCAGGTACATTCTTAGGCGTTTAATATGGGGTGTTGAGTCCATTTCGTTGAGCAAGGAGTAGTTCTTGTCTATTCCATATTTGGCTTAAGGAACTTTATCTGTGCTCATTTCAGTCTCTGGTTTTATGCAGCACCCCAACTCACCTTTCCCCTTAAGCAAGCATAAGTTGGTTTTCTAAATTTGAGACCCTGTTCTGTTTTGTAATCCAGTTCCTGTGTAGCCAAGTTTACATCCCGTGTATTAGTGATATCTTATGATGTTTCTTTTTCTGTGTGACTTATTTCAGTTAGAATCATCATACCTGAATCCACTCATTATGCTGCTACGGGCCTGATGACATAGATTTCATTGCTGAGTGATATTGCATTGTACGTAAGTACCACAACTTCTTTATCCATTTTTCACTTTCTGCGCTATTGAACTTGTACCGTAAACGAGGTTCTTGTAAACAGAGCCGTCCCAAACTTTGGGGTGGCTGTGTCTTTTTGATTTTAATTTCCCTAAGCTATAGGACCATAAGTGGAAGTGCCCTAGGCTCTGTTGCTTTGTTTTTTAGATGTTTCAGGAAACACCATACACCTCTCCCGAGTGGCTGTTGGCAATTTACATCCCGCCCATCAGCATAACAAGGCTCCCAGTTCTCCATGGCCTGTCCTGCCTTTCTGGATTTTACACTTTTTTCAGATGGCCCTTTTGACCGGGGGGAAGTGAGACTTCATTGTAGTGCAGATTTCCTTTACAAGCTTGCTTGGTTGGTCAAAAGGTGCGTATGCGTTTTTTCCTGAATATATTCAGGAAAAAACGCATACGCCCTTTTTGGCCAAGTGCATCATTGTGGACGTTCTGCCTCTTTTCCGATGCTTTAAATGCAATTCCAGTCTACCTCCTGAAATCGGTTTCCTGCAATTCTGCCCCGCTTTCAAGTCCTCTTGACAGCCTTACTTCAGTATATTTTTGGATGATAGCTGTCATTTATAACTCTGCAGGTTTGTGAATTACAGTGCCCCTGAGCTCCTTTCTTCAACTCGCTTTCTTGTGAGCTGGCCGCAACACCGCAGGATTGCTTCAGGCCCTAATCTGGTTCCGGCACAGCATGCTGAGCCTTTGGTTAATTCCTCTGCCTGGTGGGAAATGAGAGTTAAATTTGCCCGTCCAGACACCTCCAGCTAGTCTCTCATTGGTTCTTCCTATTCCTGTTCATCTTCCTCAGAAATTGCAAATGGGCCAAACAGGAGGTTAAAGGCACTGACTCTCCAAGTCGGGAGAGTGTTTGTAAAGCGTCTGGAATGTTACACCCGAGTACCAGGGGACGAGAACTGAGACATATTGGAACACGTCTCCCGATCACACGGTTGATCATACTCTGGGTTCCACGTGCATGTTTTACCTGAAGGCAGAGTCCCTTAAACCTGGAGAGTTGAGACCCGTGGAATGGGTACCATGCAATATGACTTCAAAGGGTCTTCATTTGCTCACCGAACCTCTCCAATCCAATCACTGCTGCGTTTATGCCCCTGTACACACGCTTGATTTTCTTTCAGAGACATAGCAATCCATAGGTTTTAAGATACTTATTGTCAGGTACATTCTTAGGCGTTTAATATGGGGTGTTGAGTCCATTTCGTTGAGCAAGGAGTAGTTCTTGTCTATTCCATATTTGGCTTAAGGAACTTTATCTGTGCTCATTTCAATCTCTGGTTTGATGCAGCACCCCAACTCACCTTTCCCCTTAAGCAAGCATAAGTTGGTTTTCTAAATTTGAGACCCTGTTCTGTTTTGTAATCCAGTTCCTGTGTAGCCAAGTTTACATCCCGTGTATTAGTGATATCTTATGATGTTTCTTTTTCTGTGTGACTTATTTCAGTTAGAATCATCATACCTGAATCCACGCATTATGCTGCTACGGGCCTGATGACATAGATTTCATTGCTGAGTGATATTGCATTGTACGTAAGTACCACAACTTCTTTATCCATTTTTCACTTTCTGCGCTATTGAACTTGTACCGTAAACGAGGTTCTTGTAAACAGAGCCGTCCCAAACTTTGGGGTGGCTGTGTCTTTTTGATTTTAATTTCCCTAAGCTATAGGACCATAAGTGGAAGTGCCCTAGGCTCTGTTGCTTTGTTTTTTAGATGTTTCAGGAAACACCATACACCTCTCCCGAGTGGCTGTTGGCAATTTACATCCCGCCCATCAGCATAACAAGGCTCCCAGTTCTCCATGGCCTGTCCTGCCTTTCTGGATTTTACACTTTTTTCAGATGGCCCTTTTGACCGGGGGGAAGTGAGACTTCATTGTAGTGCAGATTTCCTTTACAAGCTTGCTTGGTTGGCCAAAAGGGGCGTATGCGTTTTTTCCTGAATATATTCAGGAAAAAACGCATACGCCCTTTTTGGCCAAGTGCATCATTGTGGACGTTCTGCCTCTTTTCCGATGCTTTAAATGCAATTCCAGTCTACCTCCTGAAATTGGTTTCCTGCAATTCTGCCCCGCTTTCAAGTCCTCTTGACAGCCTTACTTCAGTATATTTTTGGATGATAGCTGTCATTTATAACTCTGCAGGTTTGTGAATTACAGTGCCCCTGAGCTCCTTTCTTCAACTCGCTTTCTTGTGAGCTGGCCGCAACACCACAGGATTGCTTCAGGCCCTAATCTGGTTCCGGCACAGCATGCTGAACCTTTGGTTAATTCCTCTGCCTGGTGGGAAATGAGAGTTAAATTTGCCCGTCCAGACACCTCCAGCTAGTCTCTCATTGGTTCTTCCTATTCCTGTTCATCTTCCTCAGAAATTGCAAATGGGCCAAACAGGAGGTTAAAGGCACTGACTCTCCAAGTCGGGAGAGTGTTTGTAAAGCGTCTGGAATGTTACACCCGAGTACCAGGGGACGAGAATTGAGACATATTGGAACACGTCTCCCGATCACACGGTTGATCATACTCTGGGTTCCACGTGCATGTTTTAGCTGAAGGAAGAATCCCTTAAACCTGGAGAGTTGAGACCCGTGGAATGGGTACCATGCAATATGACTTCAAAGGGTCTTCATTTGCTCACCGAACCTCTCCAATCCTATCACTGCTGCGTTTATGCCCCTGTACACACGCTTGATTTTCTTTCAGAGACATAGCAATCCATAGGTTTTAAGATACTTACTAGTCAGGTACATTCTTAGGCGTTTAATATGGGGTGTTGAGTCCATTTCATTGAGCAAGGAGTAGTTCTTGTCTATTCTATATTTGGCTTAAGGAACTTTATCTGTGCTCATTTCAATCTCTGGTTTTATGCAGCACCCCAACTCACCTTTCCCCTTAAGCAAGCATAAGTTGGTTTTCTAAATTTGAGACCCTGTTCTGTTTTGTAATCCAGTTCCTGTGTAGCCAAGTTTACATCCCGTGTATTAATGATATCTTATGATGTTTCTTTTTCTGTGTGACTTATTTCAGTTAGAATCATCATACCTGAATCCACTCATTATGCTGCTACGGGCCTGATGACATAGATTTCATTGCTGAGTGATATTGCATTGTACGTAAGTACCACAACTTCTTTATCCATTTTTCACTTTCTGCGATATTGAACTTGTACCGTAAACGAGGTTCTTGTAAACAGAGCCGTCCCAAACTTTGGGGTGGCTGTGTCTTTTTGATTTTAATTTCACTAAGCTATAGGACCATAAGTGGAAGTGCCCTAGGCTGTGTTGCTTTGTTTTTTAGATGTTTCAGGAAACACTATACACCTCTCCAGAGTGGCTGTTGGCAATTTACATCCCGCCCATCAGCATAACAAGGCTCCCAGTTCTCCATGGCCTGTCCTGCCTTTCTGGATTTTACACTTTTTTCAGATGGCGCTTTTGACCGGGGGGAAGTGAGACTTCATTGTAGTGCAGATTTCCTTTGCAAGCTTGCTTGGTTGGCCAAAAAGGGCGTATGCGTTTTTTCCTGAATATATTCAGGAAAAAACGCATACACCCTTTTTGGCCAAGTGCATCATTGTGGACGTTCTGCCTCTTTTCCTATGCTTTAAATGCAATTCCAGTCTACCTCCTGAAATCGGTTTCCTGCAATTCTGCCCCGCTTTCAAGTCCTCTTGGCAGCCTTACTTCAGTATATTTTTGGACGATAGCTGTCCTTTATAACTCTGCAGGTTTGTGAATTACAGTGCCCCTGAGCTCCTTTCTTCAACTCGCTTTCTTGTGAGCTGGCCGTAACACCGCAGAATTGCTTCAGGCCCTAATCTGGTTCCGGCACGGCACGCTGAGCCTTTGGTTAATTCCTCTTCCTGGTGGGAAATGAGAGTTAAATTTGCCCGTCCAGACACCTCCAGCTAGTCTCTCATTGGTTCTCCCTATTCCTGTTCATCTTCCGCAGAAATTGCAAATGGGCCAAACAGGAGGTTAAAGGCACTGACTCTCCAAGTCGGGAGAGTGTTAGTTAAGTGTCTGGAATGTTACACCCGAGTACCAGGGGACGAGAATTGAGACATATTGGAACACGTCTCCCGATCACACAGTTGATCATACTCTGGGTTCCACGTGCATGTTTTAGCTGAAGGAAGAATCCCTTAAACCTGGAGAGTTGAGACCCGTGGAATGGGTACCATGCAATATGACTTCAAAGGGTCTTCATTTGCTCACCGAACCTCTCCAATCCTATCACTGCTGCGTTTATGCCCCTGTACACACGCTTGATTTTCTTTCAGAGACATAGCAATGCATAGGTTTTAAGATACTTACTAGTCAGGTACATTCTTAGGCGTTTAATATGGGGTGTTGAGTCCATTTCGTTGAGCAAGGAGTAGTTCTTGTCTATTCCATATTTGGCTTAAGGAACTTTATCTGTGCTCATTTCAATCTCTGGTTTTATGCAGCACCCCAACTCACCTTTCCCCTTAAGCAAGCATAAGTTGGTTTTCTAAATTTGAGACCCTGTTCTGTTTTGTAATCCAGTTCCTGTGTAGCCAAGTTTACATCCCGTGTATTAGTGATATCTTATGATGTTTCTTTTTCTGTGTGACTTATTTCAGTTAGAATCATCATACCTGAATCGACTCATTATGCTGCTACGGGCCTGATGACATAGATTTCATTGCTGAGTGATATTGCATTGTACGTAAGTACCACAACTTCTTTATCCATTTTTCACTTTCTGTGATATTGAACTTGTACCGTAAACGATGTTCTTGTAAACAGAGCCGTCCCAAACTTTGGGGTGGCTGTGTCTTTTTGATTTTAATTTCCCTAAGCTACAGGACCATAAGTGGAAGTGCCCTAGGCTCTGTTGCTTTGTTTTTTAGATGTTTCAGGAAACACCATACACCTCTCCCGAGTGGCTGTTGGCAATTTACATCCCGCCCATCAGCATAACAAGGCTCCCAGTTCTCCATGGCCTGTCCTGCCTTTCTGGATTTTACACTTTTTTCAGATGGCCCTTTTGACCGGGGGGAAGTGAGACTTCATTGTAGTGCAGATTTCCTTTGCAAGCTTGCTTGGTTGGCCAAAAAGGGCGTATGCGTTTTTTCCTGAATATATTCAGGAAAAAACGCATACGCCCTTTTTGGCCAAGTGCATCATTGTGGACGTTCTGCCTCTTTTCCTATGCTTTAAATGCAATTCCAGTCTACCTCCTGAAATCGGTTTCCTGCAATTCTGCCCCGCTTTCAAGTCCTCTTGGCAGCCTTACTTCAGTATATTTTTGGATGATAGCTGTCATTTATAACTCTGCAGGTTTGTGAATTACAGTGCCCCTGAGCTCCTTTCTTCAACTCGCTTTCTTGTGAGCTGGCCGCAACACCACAGGATTGTTTCAGGCCCTAATCTGGTTCCGGCACGGCACGCTGAGCCTTTGGTTAATTCCTCTTCCTGGTGGGAAATGAGAGTTAAATTTGCCCGTCCAGACACCTCCAGCTAGTCTCTCTTTGGTTCTCCCTATTCCTGTTCATCTTCCGCAGAAATTGCAAACTGGGCCAAACAGGAGGTTAAAGGCACTGACTCTCCAAGTCGGGAGAGTGTTAGTAAAGCGTCTGGAATGTTGCACCCGAGTACCAGGGGACGAGAACTGAGACATATTGGAACACGTCTCCCGATCACACGGTTGATCATACTCTGGGTTCCACGTGCATGTTTTACCTGAAGGCAGAGTCCCTTAAACCTGGAGAGTTGAGACCCGTGGAATGGGTACCATGCAATATGACTTCAAAGGGTCTTCATTTGCTCACCGAACGTCTCCAATCCTATCACTGCTGCGTTTATGCCCCTGTACACACGCTTGATTTTCTTTCAGAGACATAGCAATCCATAGGTTTTAAGATACTTATTGTCAGGTACATCCTTAGGCGTTTAATATGGGGTGTTGAGTCCATTTCGTTGAGCAAGGAGTAGTTCTTGTCTATTCTATATTTGGCTTAAGGAACTTTATCTGTGCTCATTTCAATCTCTGGTTTGATGCAGCACCCCAACTCACCTTTCCCCTTAAGCAAGCATAAGTTGGTTTTCTAAATTTGAGACCCTGTTCTGTTTTGTAATCCAGTTCCTGTGTAGCCAAGTTTACATCCCGTGTATTAGTGATATCTTATGATGTTTCTTTTTCTGTGTGACTTATTTCAGTTAGAATCATCATACCTGAATCCACTCATTATGCTGCTACGGGCCTGATGACATAGATTTCATTGCTGAGTGATATTGCATTGTACGTAAGTACCACAACTTCTTTATCCATTTTTCACTTTCTGCGCTATTGAACTTGTACCGTAAACGAGGTTCTTGTAAACAGAGCTGTCCCAAACTTTGGGGTGGCTGTGTCTTTTTGATTTTAATTTCCCTAAGCTATAGGATCATAAGTGGAAGTGCCCTAGGCTCTGTTGCTTTGTTTTTTAGATGTTTCAGGAAACACCATACACCTCTCCCGAGTGGCTGTTGGCAATTTTCATCCCGCCCATCAGCATAACAAGGCTCCCAGTTCTCCATGGCCTGTCCTGCCTTTCTGGATTTTACACTTTTTTCAGATGGCCCTTTTGACCAGGCGGAAGTGAGACTTCATTGTAGTGCAGATTTCCTTTACAAGCTTGCTTGGTTGGCCAAAAAGGGCGTATGCGTTTTTTCCTGAATATATTCAGGAAAAAACGCATACGCCCTTTTTGGCCAAGTGCATCATTGTGGACGTTCTGCCTCTTTTCCTATGCTTTAAATGCAATTCCAGTCTACCTCCTGAAATCGGTTTCCTGCAATTCTGCCCCGCTTTCAAGTCCTCTTGACAGCCTTACTTCAGTATATTTTTGGATGATAGCTGTCATTTATAACTCTGCAGGTTTGTGAATTACAGTGCCCCTGAGCTCCTTTCTTCAACTCGCTTTCTTGTGAGCTGGCCGCAACACCGCAGGATTGCTTCAGGCCCTAATCTGGTTCCGGCACAGCACGCTGAGCCTTTGGTTAATTCCTCTTCCTGGTGGGAAATGAGAGTTAAATTTGCCCGTCCAGACACCTCCACCTAGTCTCTCATTGGTTCTTCCTATTCCTGTTCATCTTCCTCAGAAATTGCAAATGGGCCAAACAGGAGGTTAAAGGCACTGACTCTCCAAGTCGGGAGAGTGTTAGTTAAGCGTCTGGAATGTTACACCCGAGTACCAGGGGACGAGAATTGAGACATATTGGAACACGTCTCCCGATCACACGGTTGATCATACTCTGGGTTCCACGTGCATGTTTTAGCTGAAGGAAGAATCCCTTAAACCTGGAGAGTTGAGACCCGTGGAATGGGTACCATGCAATATGACTTCAAAGGGTCTTCATTTGCTCACCGAACCTCTCCAATCCTATCACTGCTGCGTTTATGCCCCTGTACACACGCTTGATTTTCTTTCAGAGACATAGCAATCCATAGGTTTTAAGATACTTACTAGTCAGGTACATTCTTAGGCGTTTAATATGGGGTGTTGAGTCCATTTCATTGAGCAAGGAGTAGTTCTTGTCTATTCTATATTTGGCTTAAGGAACTTTATCTGTGCTCATTTCAATCTCTGGTTTTATGCAGCACCCCAACTCACCTTTCCCCTTAAGCAAGCATAAGTTGGTTTTCTAAATTTGAGACCCTGTTCTGTTTTGTAATCCAGTTCCTGTGTAGCCAAGTTTACATCCCATGTATTAATGATATCTTATGATGTTTCTTTTTCTGTGTGACTTATTTCAGTTAGAATCATCATACCTGAATCCACTCATTATGCTGCTACGGGCCTGATGACATAGATTTCATTGCTGAGTGATATTGCATTGTACGTAAGTACCACAACTTCTTTATCCATTTTTCACTTTCTGCGATATTGAACTTGTACCGTAAACGAGGTTCTTGTAAACAGAGCCGTCCCGAACTTTGGGGTGGCTGTGTCTTTTTGATTTTAATTTCCCTAAGCTATAGGACCATAAGTGGAAGTGCCCTAGGCTCTGTTGCTTTGTTTTTTAGATGTTTCAGGAAACACCATACACCTCTCCCGAGTGGCTGTTGGCAATTTACATCCCGCCCATCAGCATAACAAGGCTCCCAGTTCTCCATGGCCTGTCCTGCATTTCTGGATTTTACACTTTTTTCAGATGGCCCTTTTGACCGTGGGGAAGTGAGACTTCATTGTAGTGCAGATTTCCTTTGCAAGCTTGCTTGGTTGGCCAAAAAGGGCGTATGCGTTTTTTCCTGAATATATTCAGGAAAAAACGCATACGCCCTTTTTGGCCAAGTGCATCATTGTGGACGTTCTGCCTCTTTTCCTATGCTTTAAATGCAATTCCAGTCTACCTCCTGAAATCGGTTTCCTGCAATTCTGCCCCGCTTTCAAGTCCTCTTGGCAGCCTTACTTCAGTATATTTTTGGATGATAGCTGTCATTTATAACTCTGCAGGTTTGTGAATTACAGTGCCCCTGAGCTCCTTTCTTCAACTCGCTTTCTTGTGAGCTGGCCGCAACACCACAGGATTGCTTCAGGCCCTAATCTGGTTCCGGCACGGCACGCTGAGCCTTTGGTTAATTCCTCTTCCTGGTGGGAAATGAGAGTTAAATTTGCCCGACCAGACACCTCCAGCTAGTCTCTCTTTTGTTCTCCCTATTCCTGTTCATCTTCCGCAGAAATTGCAAACTGGGCCAAACAGGAGGTTAAAGGCACTGACTCTCCAAGTCGGGAGAGTGTTAGTAAAGCGTCTGGAATGTTGCACCCGAGTACCAGGGGACGAGAACTGAGACATATTGGAACACGTCTCCCGATCACACGGTTGATCATACTCTGGGTTCCACGTGCATGTTTTACCTGAAGGCAGAGTCCCTTAAACCTGGAGAGTTGAGACCCGTGGAATGGGTACCATGCAATATGACTTCAAAGGGTCTTCATTTGCTCACCGAACCTCTCCAATCCTATCACTGCTGCGTTTATGCCCCTGTACACACGCTTGATTTTCTTTCAGAGACATAGCAATCCATAGGTTTTAAGATACTTATTGTCAGGTACATTCTCAGGCGTTTAATATGGGGTGTTGAGTCCATTTCGTTGAGCAAGGAGTAGTTCTTGTCTATTCCATATTTGGCTTAAGGAACTTTATCTGTGCTCATTTCAGTCTCTGGTTTTATGCAGCACCCCAACTCACCTTTCCCCTTAAGCAAGCATAAGTTGGTTTTCTAAATTTGAGACCCTGTTCTGTTTTGTAATCCAGTTCCTGTGTAGCCAAGTTTACATCCCGTGTATTAGTGATATCTTATGATGTTTCTTTTTCTGTGTGACTTATTTCAGTTAGAATCATCATACCTGAATCCACTCATTATGCTGCTACGGGCCTGATGACATAGATTTCATTGCTGAGTGATATTGCATTGTACGTAAGTACCACAACTTCTTTATCCATTTTTCACTTTCTGCGCTATTGAACTTGTACCGTAAACGAGGTTCTTGTAAACAGAGCCGTCCCAAACTTTGGGGTGGCTGTGTCTTTTTGATTTTAATTTCCCTAAGCTATAGGACCATAAGTGGAAGTGCCCTAGGCTCTGTTGCTTTGTTTTTTAGATGTTTCAGGAAACACCATACACCTCTCCCGAGTGGCTGTTGGCAATTTACATCCCGCCCATCAGCATAACAAGGCTCCCAGTTCTCCATGGCCTGTCCTGCCTTTCTGGATTTTACACTTTTTTCAGATGGCCCTTTTGACCAGGCGGAAGTGAGACTTCATTGTAGTGCAGATTTCCTTTACAAGCTTGCTTGGTTGGTCAAAAGGTGCGTATGCGTTTTTTCCTGAATATATTCAGGAAAAAACGCATACGCCCTTTTTGGCCAAGTGCATCATTGTGGACGTTCTGCCTCTTTTCCGATGCTTTAAATGCAATTCCAGTCTACCTCCTGAAATCGGTTTCCTGCAATTCTGCCCCGCTTTCAAGTCCTCTTGACAGCCTTACTTCAGTATATTTTTGGATGATAGCTGTCATTTATAACTCTGCAGGTTTGTGAATTACAGTGCCCCTGAGCTCCTTTCTTCAACTCGCTTTCTTGTGAGCTGGCCGCAACACCGCAGGATTGCTTCAGGCCCTAATCTGGTTCCGGCACAGCATGCTGAGCCTTTGGTTAATTCCTCTGCCTGGTTGGAAATGAGAGTTAAATTTGCCCGTCCAGACACCTCCAGCTAGTCTCTCATTGGTTCTTCCTATTCCTGTTCATCTTCCTCAGAAATTGCAAATGGGCCAAACAGGAGGTTAAAGGCACTGACTCTCCAAGTCGGGAGAGTGTTTGTAAAGCGTCTGGAATGTTACACCCGAGTACCAGGGGACGAGAACTGAGACATATTGGAACACGTCTCCCGATCACACGGTTGATCATACTCTGGGTTCCACGTGCATGTTTTACCTGAAGGCAGAGTCCCTTAAACCTGGAGAGTTGAGACCCGTGGAATGGGTACCATGCAATATGACTTCAAAGGGTCTTCATTTGCTCACCGAACCTCTCCAATCCAATCACTGCTGCGTTTATGCCCCTGTACACACGCTTGATTTTCTTTCAGAGACATAGCAATCCATAGGTTTTAAGATACTTATTGTCAGGTACATTCTTAGGCGTTTAATATGGGGTGTTGAGTCCATTTCGTTGAGCAAGGAGTAGTTCTTGTCTATTCCATATTTGGCTTAAGGAACTTTATCTGTGCTCATTTCAATCTCTGGTTTGATGCAGTACCCCAACTCACCTTTCCCCTTAAGCAAGCATAAGTTGGTTTTCTAAATTTGAGACCCTGTTCTGTTTTGTAATCCAGTTCCTGTGTAGCCAAGTTTACATCCCGTGTATTAGTGATATCTTATGATGTTTCTTTTTCTGTGTGACTTATTTCAGTTAGAATCATCATACCTGAATCCACGCATTATGCTGCTACGGGCCTGATGACATAGATTTCATTGCTGAGTGATATTGCATTGTACGTAAGTACCACAACTTCTTTATCCATTTTTCACTTTCTGCGCTATTGAACTTGTACCGTAAACGAGGTTCTTGTAAACAGAGCCGTCCCAAACTTTGGGGTGGCTGTGTCTTTTTGATTTTAATTTCCCTAAGCTATAGGACCATAAGTGGAAGTGCCCTAGGCTCTGTTGCTTTGTTTTTTAGATGTTTCAGGAAACACCATACACCTCTCCCGAGTGGCTGTTGGCAATTTACATCCCGCCCATCAGCATAACAAGGCTCCCAGTTCTCCATGGCCTGTCCTGCCTTTCTGGATTTTACACTTTTTTCAGATGGCCCTTTTGACCGGGGGGAAGTGAGACTTCATTGTAGTGCAGATTTCCTTTACAAGCTTGCTTGGTTGGCCAAAAGGGGCGTATGCGTTTTTTCCTGAATATATTCAGGAAAAAACGCATACGCCCTTTTTGGCCAAGTGCATCATTGTGGACGTTCTGCCTCTTTTCCGATGCTTTAAATGCAATTCCAGTCTACCTCCTGAAATTGGTTTCCTGCAATTCTGCCCCGCTTTCAAGTCCTCTTGACAGCCTTACTTCAGTATATTTTTGGATGATAGCTGTCATTTATAACTCTGCAGGTTTGTGAATTACAGTGCCCCTGAGCTCCTTTCTTCAACTCGCTTTCTTGTGAGCTGGCCGCAACACCACAGGATTGCTTCAGGCCCTAATCTGGTTCCGGCACAGCATGCTGAACCTTTGGTTAATTCCTCTGCCTGGTGGGAAATGAGAGTTAAATTTGCCCGTCCAGACACCTCCAGCTAGTCTCTCATTGGTTCTTCCTATTCCTGTTCATCTTCCTCAGAAATTGCAAATGGGCCAAACAGGAGGTTAAAGGCACTGACTCTCCAAGTCGGGAGAGTGTTTGTAAAGCGTCTGGAATGTTACACCCGAGTACCAGGGGACGAGAATTGAGACATATTGGAACACGTCTCCCGATCACACGGTTGATCATACTCTGGGTTCCACGTGCATGTTTTAGCTGAAGGAAGAATCCCTTAAACCTGGAGAGTTGAGACCCGTGGAATGGGTACCATGCAATATGACTTCAAAGGGTCTTCATTTGCTCACCGAACCTCTCCAATCCTATCACTGCTGCGTTTATGCCCCTGTACACACGCTTGATTTTCTTTCAGAGACATAGCAATCCATAGGTTTTAAGATACTTACTAGTCAGGTACATTCTTAGGCGTTTAATATGGGGTGTTGAGTCCATTTCATTGAGCAAGGAGTAGTTCTTGTCTATTCTATATTTGGCTTAAGGAACTTTATCTGTGCTCATTTCAATCTCTGGTTTTATGCAGCACCCCAACTCACCTTTCCCCTTAAGCAAGCATAAGTTGGTTTTCTAAATTTGAGACCCTGTTCTGTTTTGTAATCCAGTTCCTGTGTAGCCAAGTTTACATCCCGTGTATTAGTGATATCTTATGATGTTTCTTTTTCTGTGTGACTTATTTCAGTTAGAATCATCATACCTGAATCCACTCATTATGCTGCTACGGGCCTGATGACATAGATTTCATTGCTGAGTGATATTGCATTGTACGTAAGTACCACAACTTCTTTATCCATTTTTCACTTTCTGCGCTATTGAACTTGTACCGTAAACGAGGTTCTTGTAAACAGAGCTGTCCCAAACTTTGGGGTGGCTGTGTCTTTTTGATTTTAATTTCCCTAAGCTATAGGATCATAAGTGGAAGTGCCCTAGGCTCTGTTGCTTTGTTTTTTAGATGTTTCAGGAAACACCATACACCTCTCCCGAGTGGCTGTTGGCAATTTTCATCCCGCCCATCAGCATAACAAGGCTCCCAGTTCTCCATGGCCTGTCCTGCCTTTCTGGATTTTACACTTTTTTCAGATGGCCCTTTTGACCAGGCGGAAGTGAGACTTCATTGTAGTGCAGATTTCCTTTACAAGCTTGCTTGGTTGGCCAAAAAGGGCGTATGCGTTTTTTCCTGAATATATTCAGGAAAAAACGCATACGCCCTTTTTGGCCAAGTGCATCATTGTGGACGTTCTGCCTCTTTTCCTATGCTTTAAATGCAATTCCAGTCTACCTCCTGAAATCGGTTTCCTGCAATTCTGCCCCGCTTTCAAGTCCTCTTGACAGCCTTACTTCAGTATATTTTTGGATGATAGCTGTCATTTATAACTCTGCAGGTTTGTGAATTACAGTGCCCCTGAGCTCCTTTCTTCAACTCGCTTTCTTGTGAGCTGGCCGCAACACCGCAGGATTGCTTCAGGCCCTAATCTGGTTCCGGCACAGCACGCTGAGCCTTTGGTTAATTCCTCTTCCTGGTGGGAAATGAGAGTTAAATTTGCCCGTCCAGACACCTCCACCTAGTCTCTCATTGGTTCTTCCTATTCCTGTTCATCTTCCTCAGAAATTGCAAATGGGCCAAACAGGAGGTTAAAGGCACTGACTCTCCAAGTCGGGAGAGTGTTAGTTAAGCGTCTGGAATGTTACACCCGAGTACCAGGGGACGAGAATTGAGACATATTGGAACACGTCTCCCGATCACACGGTTGATCATACTCTGGGTTCCACGTGCATGTTTTAGCTGAAGGAAGAATCCCTTAAACCTGGAGAGTTGAGACCCGTGGAATGGGTACCATGCAATATGACTTCAAAGGGTCTTCATTTGCTCACCGAACCTCTCCAATCCTATCACTGCTGCGTTTATGCCCCTGTACACACGCTTGATTTTCTTTCAGAGACATAGCAATCCATAGGTTTTAAGATACTTACTAGTCAGGTACATTCTTAGGCGTTTAATATGGGGTGTTGAGTCCATTTCATTGAGCAAGGAGTAGTTCTTGTCTATTCTATATTTGGCTTAAGGAACTTTATCTGTGCTCATTTCAATCTCTGATTTTATGCAGCACCCCAACTCACCTTTCCCCTTAAGCAAGCATAAGTTGGTTTTCTAAATTTGAGACCCTGTTCTGTTTTGTAATCCAGTTCCTGTGTAGCCAAGTTTACATCCCATGTATTAATGATATCTTATGATGTTTCTTTTTCTGTGTGACTTATTTCAGTTAGAATCATCATACCTGAATCCACTCATTATGCTGCTACGGGCCTGATGACATAGATTTCATTGCTGAGTGATATTGCATTGTACGTAAGTACCACAACTTCTTTATCCATTTTTCACTTTCTGCGATATTGAACTTGTACCGTAAACGAGGTTCTTGTAAACAGAGCCGTCCCGAACTTTGGGGTGGCTGTGTCTTTTTGATTTTAATTTCCCTAAGCTATAGGACCATAAGTGGAAGTGCCCTAGGCTCTGTTGCTTTGTTTTTTAGATGTTTCAGGAAACACCATACACCTCTCCCGAGTGGCTGTTGGCAATTTACATCCCGCCCATCAGCATAACAAGGCTCCCAGTTCTCCATGGCCTGTCCTGCATTTCTGGATTTTACACTTTTTTCAGATGGCCCTTTTGACCGTGGGGAAGTGAGACTTCATTGTAGTGCAGATTTCCTTTGCAAGCTTGCTTGGTTGGCCAAAAAGGGCGTATGCGTTTTTTCCTGAATATATTCAGGAAAAAACGCATACGCCCTTTTTGGCCAAGTGCATCATTGTGGACGTTCTGCCTCTTTTCCTATGCTTTAAATGCAATTCCAGTCTACCTCCTGAAATCGGTTTCCTGCAATTCTGCCCCGCTTTCAAGTCCTCTTGGCAGCCTTACTTCAGTATATTTTTGGATGATAGCTGTCATTTATAACTCTGCAGGTTTGTGAATTACAGTGCCCCTGAGCTCCTTTCTTCAACTCGCTTTCTTGTGAGCTGGCCGCAACACCACAGGATTGCTTCAGGCCCTAATCTGGTTCCGGCACGGCACGCTGAGCCTTTGGTTAATTCCTCTTCCTGGTGGGAAATGAGAGTTAAATTTGCCCGTCCAGACACCTCCAGCTAGTCTCTCTTTGGTTCTCCCTATTCCTATACATCTTCCGCAGAAATTGCAAACTGGGCCAAACAGGAGGTTAAAGGCACTGACTCTCCAAGTCGGGAGATTGTTAGTAAAGCGTCTGGAATGTTGCACCCGAGTACCAGGGGACGAGAACTGAGACATATTGGAACACGTCTCCCGATCACACGGTTGATCATACTCTGGGTTCCACGTGCATGTTTTACCTGAAGGCAGAGTCCCTTAAACCTGGAGAGTTGAGACCCGTGGAATGGGTACCATGCAATATGACTTCAAAGGGTATTCATTTCCTCACCGAACCTCTCCAATCCTATCACTGCTGCGTTTATGCCCCTGTACACACGCTTGATTTTCTTTCAGAGACATAGCAATCCATAGGTTTTAAGATACTTATTGTCAGGTACATTCTTAGACGTTTAATATGGGCTGTTGAGTCCATTTCGTTGAGCAAGGAGTAGTTCTTGTCTATTCTATATTTGGCTTAAGGAACTTTATCTGTGCTCATTTCAATCTCTGGTTTGATGCAGCACCCCAACTCACCTTTCCCCTTAAGCAAGCATAAGTTGGTTTTCTAAATTTGAGACCCTGTTCTGTTTTGTAATCCAGTTCCTGTGTAGCCAAGTTTACATCCCGTGTATTAGTGATATCTTATGATGTTTCTTTTTCTGTGTGACTTATTTCAGTTAGAATCATCATACCTGAATCCACTCATTATGCTGCTACGGGCCTGATGACATAGATTTCATTGCTGAGTGATATTGCATTGTACGTAAGTACCACAACTTCTTTATCCATTTTTCACTTTCTGCGATATTGAACTTGTACCGTAAACGAGGTTCTTGTAAACAGAGCCGTCCCGAACTTTGGGGTGGCTGTGTCTTTTTGATTTTAATTTCCCTAAGCTATAGGACCATAAGTGGAAGTGCCCTAGGCTCTGTTGCTTTGTTTTTTAGATGTTTCAGGAAACACCATACACCTCTCCCGAGTGGCTGTTGGCAATTTACATCCCGCCCATCAGCATAACAAGGCTCCCAGTTCTCCATGGCCTGTCCTGCCTTTCTGGATTTTACACTTTTTTCAGATGGCCCTTTTGACCGGGGGGAAGTGAGACTTCATTGTAGTGCAGATTTCCTTTGCAAGCTTGCTTGGTTGGCCAAAAAGGGCGTATGCGTTTTTTCCTGAATATATTCAGGAAAAAACGCATACGCCCTTTTTGGCCAAGTGCATCATTGTGGACGTTCTGCCTCTTTTCCTATGCTTTAAATGCAATTCCAGTCTACCTCCTGAAATCGGTTTCCTGCAATTCTGCCCCGCTTTCAAGTCCTCTTGACAGCCGTACTTCAGTATATTTTTGGATGATAGCTGTCATTTATAACTCTGCAGGTTTGTGAATTACAGTGCCCCTGAGCTCCTTTCTTCAACTCGCTTTCTTGTGAGCTGGCCGCAACACCGCAGGATTGCTTCAGGCCCTAATCTGGTTCCGGCACAGCACGCTGAGCCTTTGGTTAATTCCTCTTCCTGGTGGGAAATGAGAGTTAAATTTGCCCGTCCAGACACCTCCACCTAGTCTCTCATTGGTTCTCCCTATTCCTGTTCATCTTCCTCAGAAATTGCAAATGGGCCAAACAGGAGGTTAAAGGCACTGACTCTCCAAGTCGGGAGAGTGTTAGTTAAGCGTCTGGAATGTTACACCCGAGTACCAGGGGACGAGAATTGAGACATATTGGAACACGTCTCCCGATCACACGGTTGATCATACTCTGGGTTCCACGTGCATGTTTTAGCTGAAGGAAGAATCCCTTAAACCTGGAGAGTTGAGACCCGTGGAATGGGTACCATGCAATATGACTTCAAAGGGTCTTCATTTGCTCACCGAACCTCTCCAATCCTATCACTGCTGCGTTTATGCCCCTGTACACACGCTTGATTTTCTTTCAGAGACATAGCAATCCGTAGGTTTTAAGATACTTACTAGTCAGGTACATTCTTAGGCGTTTAATATGGGGTGTTGAGTCCATTTCATTGAGCAAGGAGTAGTTCTTGTCTATTCCATATTTGGCTTAAGGAACTTTATCTGTGCTCATTTCAATCTCTGGTTTTATGCAGCACCCCAACTCACCTTTCCCCTTAAGCAAGCATAAGTTGGTTTTCTAAATTTGAGACCCTGTTCTGTTTTGTAATCCAGTTCCTGTGTAGCCAAGTTTACATCCCATGTATTAATGATATCTTATGATGTTTCTTTTTCTGTGTGACTTATTTCAGTTAGAATCATCATACCTGAATCCACTCATTATGCTGCTACGGGCCTGATGACATAGATTTCATTGCTGAGTGATATTGCATTGTACGTAAGTACCACAACTTCTTTATCCATTTTTCACTTTCTGCGCTATTGAACTTGTACCGTAAACGAGGTTCTTGTAAACAGAGCCGTCCCAAACTTTGGGGTGGCTGTGTCTTTTTGATTTTAATTTCCCTAAGCTATAGGACCATAAGTGGAAGTGCCCTAGGCTCTGTTGCTTTGTTTTTTAGATGTTTCAGGAAACACCATACACCTCTCCCGAGTGGCTGTTGGCAATTTACATCCCGCCCATCAGCATAACAAGGCTCCCAGTTCTCCATGGCCTGTCCTGCCTTTCTGGATTTTACACTTTTTTCAGATGGCCCTTTTGACCGGGGGGAAGTGAGACTTCATTGTAGTGCAGATTTCCTTTGCAAGCTTGCTTGGTTGGCCAAAAAGGGCGTATGCGTTTTTTCCTGAATATATTCAGGAAAAAACGCATACGCCCTTTTTGGCCAAGTGCATCATTGTGGACGTTCTGCCTCTTTTCCTATGCTTTAAATGCAATTCCAGTCTACCTCCTGAAATCGGTTTCCTGCAATTCTGCCCCGCTTTCAAGTCCTCTTGACAGTCTTACTTCAGTATATTTTTGGATGATAGCTGTCATTTATAACTCTGCAGGTTTGTGAATTACAGTGCCCCTGAGCTCCTTTCTTCAACTCGCTTTCTTGTGAGCTGGCCGCAACACCGCAGGATTGCTTCAGGCCCTAATCTGGTTCCGGCTCAGCACGCTGAGCCTTTGGTTAATTCCTCTTCCTGGTGGGAAATGAGAGTTAAATTTGCCCGTCCAGACACCTCCACCTAGTCTCTCATTGGTTCTTCCTATTCCTGTTCATCTTCCTCAGAAATTGCAAATGGGCCAAACAGGAGGTTAAAGGCACTGACTCTCCAAGTCAGGAGAGTATTAGTTAAGCGTCTGGAATGTTACACCCGAGTACCAGGGGACGAGAATTGAGACATATTGGAACACGTCTCCCGATCACACGGTTGATCATACTCTGGGTTCCACGTGCATGTTTTAGCTGAAGGAAGAATCCCTTAAACCTGGAGAGTTGAGACCCGTGGAATGGGTACCATGCAATATGACTTCAAAGGGTCTTCATTTGCTCACCGAACCTCTCCAATCCTATCACTGCTGCGTTTATGCGCCTGTACACACGCTTGATTTTCTTTCAGAGACATAGCAATCCATAGGTTTTAAGATACTTACTAGTCAGGTACATTCTTAGGCGTTTAATATGGGGTGTTGAGTCCATTTCATTGAGCAAGGAGTAGTTCTTGTCTATTCTATATTTGGCTTAAGGAACTTTATCTGTGCTCATTTCAATCTCTGGTTTTATGCAGCACCCCAACTCACCTTTCCCCTTAAGCAAGCATAAGTTGGTTTTCTAAATTTGAGACCCTGTTCTGTTTTGTAATCCAGTTCCTGTGTAGCCAAGTTTACATCCCGTGTATTAATGATATCTTATGATGTTTCTTTTTCTGTGTGACTTATTTCAGTTAGAATCATCATACCTGAATCCACTCATTATGCTGCTACGGGCCTGATGACATAGATTTCATTGCTGAGTGATATTGCATTGTACGTAAGTACCACCACTTCTTTATCCATTTTTCACTTTCTGCGATATTGAACTTGTACCGTAAACGAGGTTCTTGTAAACAGAGCCGTCCCGAACTTTGGGGTGGCTGTGTCTTTTTGATTTTAATTTCCCTAAGCTATAGGACCATAAGTGGAAGTGCCCTAGGCTCTGTTGCTTTGTTTTTTAGATGTTTCAGGAAACACCATACACCTCTCCCGAGTGGCTCTTGGCAATTTACATCCCGCCCATCAGCATAACAAGGCTCCCAGTTCTCCATGGCCTGTCCTGCCTTTCTGGATTTTACACTTTTTTCAGATGGCCCTTTTGACCGGGGGGAAGTGAGACTTCATTGTAGTGCAGATTTCCTTTGCAAGCTTGCTTGGTTGGCCAAAAAGGGCGTATGCGTTTTTTCCTGAATATATTCAGGAAAAAACGCATACGCCCTTTTTGGCCAAGTGCATCATTGTGGACGTTCTGCCTCTTTTCCTATGCTTTAAATGCAATTCCAGTCTACCTCCTGAAATCGGTTTCCTGCAATTCTGCCCCGCTTTCAAGTCCTCTTGGCAGCCTTACTTCAGTATATTTTTGGATGATAGCTGTCATTTATAACTCTGCAGGTTTGTGAATTACAGTGCCCCTGAGCTCCTTTCTTCAACTCGCTTTCTTGTGAGCTGGCCGCAACACTGCAGGATTGCTTCAGGCCCTAATCTGGTTCCGGCACGGCACGCTGAGCCTTTGGTTAATTCCTCTTCCTGGTGGGAAATGAGAGTTAAATTTGCCCGTCCAGACACCTCCAGCTAGTCTCTCATTGGTTCTCCCTATTCCTGTTCATCTTCCTCAGAAATTGCAAATGGGCCAAATAGGAGGTTAAAGGCACTGACTCTCCAAGTCGGGAGAGTGTTAGTAAAGCGTCTGGAATGTTGCACCCAAGTACCAAGGGACGAGAACTGAGACATATTGGAACACGCCTCCCGATCACACGGTTGATCATACTCTGGGTTCCACGTGCATGTTTTAGCTGAAGGAAGAATCCCTTAAACCTGGAGAGTTGAGACCCGTGGAATGGGTACCATGCAATATGACTTCAAAGGGTCTTCATTTGCTCACCGAACCTCTCCAATCCTATCACTGCTGCGTTTATGCCTCTGTACACACGCTTGATTCTCTTTCAGAGACATAGCAATCCATAGGTTTTAAGATACTTACTAGTCAGGTACATTCTTAGGCGTTTAATATGGGCTGTTGAGTCCATTTCGTTGAGCAAGGAGTAGTTCTTGTCTATTCCATATTTGGCTTAAGGAACTTTATCTGTGCTCATTTCAATCTCTGGTTTTATGCAGCACCCCAACTCACCTTTCCCCTTAAGCAAGCATAAGTTTGTTTTCTAAATTTGAGACCCTGTTCTGTTTTGTAATCCAGTTCCTGTGTAGCCAAGTTTACATTCCGTGTATTAGTGATATCTTATGATGTTTCTTTTTCTGTGTGACTTATTTCAGTTAGAATCATCATACCTGAATCCACTCATTATGCTGCTATGGGCCTGATGACATAGATTTCATTGCTGAGTGATATTGCATTGTACGTAAGTACCACAACTTCTTTATCCATTTTTCACTTTCTGCGATATTGAACTTGTACCGTAAACGAGGTTCTTGTAAACAGAGCCGTCCCAAACTTTGGGGTGGCGGTGTCTTTTTGATTTTAATTTCCCAAGCTACAGGACCATAAGTGGAAGTGCCCTAGGCTCTGTTGCTTTGTTTTTTAGATGTTTCAGGAAACACCATACACCTCTCCCGAGTGGCTGTTGGCAATTTACATCCCGCCCATCAGCATAACAAGGCTCCCAGTTCTCCATGGCCTGTCCTGCCTTTCTGGATTTTACACTTTTTTCAGATGGCCCTTTTGACCAGGGGGAAGTGAGACTTCATTGTAGTGCAGATTTCCTTTGCAAGCTTGCTTGGTTGGCCAAAAAGGGCGTATGCGTTTTTTCTTGAATATATTCAGGAAAAAACGCATACGCCCTTTTTGGCCAAGTGCATCATTGTGGACGTTCTGCCTCTTTTCCTATGCTTTAAATGCAATTCCAGTCTACCTCCTGAAATCGGTTTCCTGCAATTCTGCCCCGCTTTCAAGTCCTCTTGACAGTCTTACTTCAGTATATTTTTGGATGATAGCTGTCATTTATAACTCTGCAGGTTTGTGAATTACAGTGCCCCTGAGCTCCTTTCTTCAACTCGCTTTCTTGTGAGCTGGCCGCAACACCGCAGGATTGCTTCAGGCCCTAATCTGGTTCCGGCTCAGCACGCTGAGCCTTTGGTTAATTCCTCTTCCTGGTGGGAAATGAGAGTTAAATTTGCCCGTCCAGACACCTCCACCTAGTCTCTCATTGGTTCTTCCTATTCCTGTTCATCTTCCTCAGAAATTGCAAATGGGCCAAACAGGAGGTTAAAGGCACTGACTCTCCAAGTCAGGAGAGTATTAGTTAAGCGTCTGGAATGTTACACCCGAGTACCAGGGGACGAGAATTGAGACATATTGGAACACGTCTCCCGATCACACGGTTGATCATACTCTGGGTTCCACGTGCATGTTTTAGCTGAAGGAAGAATCCCTTAAACCTGGAGAGTTGAGACCCGTGGAATGGGTACCATGCAATATGACTTCAAAGGGTCTTCATTTGCTCACCGAACCTCTCCAATCCTATCACTGCTGCGTTTATGCGCCTGTACACACGCTTGATTTTCTTTCAGAGACATAGCAATCCATAGGTTTTAAGATACTTACTAGTCAGGTACATTCTTAGGCGTTTAATATGGGGTGTTGAGTCCATTTCATTGAGCAAGGAGTAGTTCTTGTCTATTCTATATTTGGCTTAAGGAACTTTATCTGTGCTCATTTCAATCTCTGGTTTTATGCAGCACCCCAACTCACCTTTCCCCTTAAGCAAGCATAAGTTGGTTTTCTAAATTTGAGACCCTGTTCTGTTTTGTAATCCAGTTCCTGTGTAGCCAAGTTTACATCCCGTGTATTAATGATATCTTATGATGTTTCTTTTTCTGTGTGACTTATTTCAGTTAGAATCATCATACCTGAATCCACTCATTATGCTGCTACGGGCCTGATGACATAGATTTCATTTCTGAGTGATATTGCATTGTACGTAAGTACCACAACTTCTTTATCCATTTTTCACTTTCTGCGATATTGAACTTGTACCGTAAACGAGGTTCTTGTAAACAGAGCCGTCCCAAACTTTGGGGTGGCTGTGTCTTTTTGATTTTAATTTCCCTAAGCTATAGGACCATAAGTGGAAGTGCCCTAGGCTCTGTTGCTTTGTTTTTTAGATGTTTCAGGAAACACCATACACCTCTCCCGAGTGGCTGTTGGCAATTTACATCCCGCCCATCAGCATAACAAGGCTCCCAGTTCTCCATGGCCTGTCCTGCCTTTCTGGATTTTACACTTTTTTCAGATGGCCCTTTTGACCGTGGGGAAGTGAGACTTCATTGTAGTGCAGATTTCCTTTGCAAGCTTGCTTGGTTGGCCAAAAAGGGCGTATGCGTTTTTTCCTGAATATATTCAGGAAAAAACGCATACGCCCTTTTTGGCCAAGTGCATCATTGTGGACGTTCTGCCTCTTTTCCTATGCTTTAAATGCAATTCCAGTCTACCTCCTGAAATCGGTTTCCTGCAATTCTGCCCCGCTTTCAAGTCCTCTTGGCAGCCTTACTTCAGTATATTTTTGGACGATAGCTGTCATTTATAACTCTGCAGGTTTGTGAATTACAGTGCCCCTGAGCTCCTTTCTTCAACTCGGTTTCTTGTGAGCTGGCCGAAACACCGCAGGATTGCTTCAGGCCCTAATCTGGTTCCGGCACGGCACGCTGAGCCTTTGGTTAATTCCTCTTCCTGGTGGGAAATGACAATTAAATTTGCCCGTCCAGACACCTCCAGCTAGTCTCTCATTGGTTCTCCCTATTCCTGTTCATCTTCCTCAGAAATTGCAAATGGGCCAAACAGGAGGTTAAAGGCACTGACTCTCCAAGTCGGGAGAGTGTTAGTTAAGCGTCTGGAATGTTACACCCGAGTACCAGGGGACGAGAATTGAGACATATTGGAACACGTCTCCCCATCACACGGTTGATCATACTCTGGGTTCCACGTGCATGTTTTAGCTGAAGGAAGAATCCCTTAAACCTGGAGAGTTGAGACCCGTGGAATGGGTACCATGCAATATGACTTCAAAGGGTCTTCATTTGCTCACCGAACCTCTCCAATCCTATCACTGCTGCGTTTATGCCCCTGTACACACGCTTGATTTTCTTTCAGAGACATAGCAATCCATAGATTTAAGATACTTACTAGTCAGGTACATTCTTAGGCGTTTAATATGGGGTGTTGTGTCCATTTCGTTGAGCAAGGAGTAGTTCTTGTCTATTCCATAGTTGGCTTAAGGAACTTTATCTGTGCTCATTTCAATCTCTGGTTTGATGCAGTACCCCAACTCACCTTTCCCCTTAAGGAAGCATAAGTTGGTTTTCTAAATTTGAGACCCTGTTCTGTTTTGTAATCCAGTTCCTGTGTAGCCAAGTTTACATCCCGTGTATTAGTGATATCTTATGATGTTTCTTTTTCTGTGTGACTTATTTCAGTTAGAATCATCATACCTGAATCCACTCATTATGCTGCTACGGGCCTGATGACATAGATTTCATTGCTGAGTGATATTGCATTGTACGTAAGTACCACAACTTCTTTATCCATTTTTCACTTTCTGCGCTATTGAACTTGTACCGTAAATGAGGTTCTTGTAAACAGAGCCGTCCCAAACTTTGGGGTGGCTGTGTCTTTTTGATTTTAATTTCCCTAAGCTATAGGACCATAAGTGGAAGTGCCCTAGGCTCTGTTGCTTTGTTTTTTAGATGTTTCAGGAAACACCATACACCTCTCCCGAGTGGCTGTTGGCAATTTACATCCCGCCCATCAGCATAACAAGGCTCCCAGTTCTCCATGGCCTGTCCTGCCTTTCTGGATTTTACACTTTTTTCAGATGGCCCTTTTGACCGGGGGGAAGTGAGACTTCATTGTAGTGCAGATTTCCTTTACAAGCTTGCTTGGTTGGCCAAAAAGGGCGTATGCGTTTTTTCCTGAATATATTCAGGAAAAAACGCATACGCCCTTTTTGGCCAAGTGCATCATTGTGGACGTTCTGCCTCTTTTCCTATGCTTTAAATGCAATTCCAGTCTACCTCCTGAAATCGGTTTCCTGCAATTCTGCCCCGCTTTCAAGTCCTCCTGACAGCCTTACTTCAGTATATTTTTGGATGATAGCTGTCATTTATAACTCTGCAGGTTTGTGAATTACAGTGCCCCTGAGCTCCTTTCTTCAACTCGCTTTCTTGTGAGCTGGCCGCAACACTGCAGGATTGCTTCAGGCCCTAATCTGGTTCCGGCACAGCATGCTGAGCCTTTGGTTAATTCCTCTTCCTGGTGGGAAATGAGAGTTAAATTTGCCCGTCCAGACACCTCCACCTAGTCTCTCATTGGTTCTCCCTATTCCTGTTCATCTTCCGCAGAAATTGCAAATGGGCCAAACAGGTGTTTAAAGGCACTGACTCTCCAACTCGGGAGAGTGTTAGTAAAGCGTCTGGAATGTTACACCCGAGTACCAGGGGACGAGAATTGAGACATATTGGAACACGTCTCCCGATCACACGGTTGATCATACTCTGGGTTCCACGTGCATGTTTTACCTGAAGGAAGAATCCCTTAAACCTGGAGAGTTGAGACCCGTGGAATGGGTACCAAGCAATATGACTTCAAAGGGTCTTCATTTGCTCACCGAACCTCTCCAATCCTATCACTGCTGCGTTTATGCCCCTGTACACACGCTTGATTCTCTTTCAGAGACATAGCAATCCATAGGTTTTAAGATACTTACTAGTCAGGTACATTCTTAGGCGTTTAATATGGGCTGTTGAGTCCATTTCGTTGAGCAAGGAGTAGTTCTTGTCTATTCCATATTTGGCTTAAGGAACTTTATCTGTGCTCATTTCAATCTCTGGTTTTATGCAGCACCCCAACTCACCTTTCCCCTTAAGCAAGCATAAGTTGGTTTTCTAAATTTGAGACCCTGTTCTGTTTTGTAATCCAGTTCCTGTGTAGCCAAGTTTACATTCCGTGTATTAGTGATATCTTATGATGTTTCTTTTTCTGTGTGACTTATTTCAGTTAGAATCATCATACCTGAATCCACTCATTATGCTGCTATGGGCCTGATGACATAGATTACATTGCTGAGTGATATTGCATTGTACGTAAGTACCACAACTTCTTTATCCATTTTTCACTTTCTGCGATATTGAACTTGTACCGTAAACGAGGTTCTTGTAAACAGAGCCGTCCCAAACTTTGGGGTGGCTGTGTCTTTCTGATTTTAATTTCCCAAGCTACAGGACCATAAGTGGAAGTGCCCTAGGCTCTGTTGCTTTGTTTTTTAGATGTTTCAGGAAACACCATACACCTCTCCCGAGTGGCTGTTGGCAATTTACATCCCGCCCATCAGCATAACAAGGCTCCCAGTTCTCCATGGCCTGTCCTGCCTTTCTGGATTTTACACTTTTTTCAGATGGCCCTTTTGACCGGGGGGAAGTGAGACTTCATTGTAGTGCAGATTTCCTTTGCAAGCTTGCTTGGTTGGCCAAAAAGGGCGTATGCGTTTTTTCCTGAATATATTCAGGAAAAAACGCATATGCCCTTTTTGGCCAAGTGCATCATTGTGGACGTTCTGCCTCTTTTCCTATGCTTTAAATGCAATTCCAGTCTACCTCCTGAAATCGGTTTCCTGCAATTCTGCCCCGTTTTCAAGTCCTCTTGGCAGCCTTACTTCAGTATATTTTTGGATGATAGCTGTCATTTATAACTCTGCAGGTTTGTGAATTACAGTGCCCCTGAGCTCCTTTCTTCAACTCGCTTTCTTGTGAGCTGGCCGCAACACCGCATGATTGCTTCAGGCCCTAATCTGGTTCCGGCACAGCACGCTGAGCCTTTGGTTAATTCCTCTTCCTGGTGGGAAATGAGAGTTAAATTTGCCCGTCCAGACACCTCCAGCTAGTCTCTCATTGGTTCTCCCTATTCCTGTTCATCTTCCGCAGAAATTGCAAATGGGCCAAACAGGTGTTTAAAGGCACTGACTCTCCAAGTCGGGAGAGTGTTAGTAAAGCGTCTGGAATGTTACACCCGAGTACCAGGGGACGAGAATTGAGACATATTGGAACACGTCTCCCGATCACACGGTTGATCATACTCTGGGTTCCACGTGCATGTTTTACCTGAAGGAAGAATCCCTTAAACCTGGAGAGTTGAGACCCGTGGAATGGGTACCATGCAATATGACTTCAAAGGGTCTTCATTTGCTCACCGAACCTCTCCAATCCTATCACTGCTGCGTTTATGCCCCTGTACACACGCTTGATTCTCTTTCAGAGACATAGCAATCCATAGGTTTTAAGATACTTACTAGTCAGGTACATTCTTAGGCGTTTAATATGGGCTGTTGAGTCCATTTCGTTGAGCAAGGAGTAGTTCTTGTCTATTCCATATTTGGCTTAAGGAACTTTATCTGTGCTCATTTCAATCTCTGGTTTTATGCAGCACCCCAACTCACCTTTCCCCTTAAGCAAGCATAAGTTGGTTTTCTAAATTTGAGACCCTGTTCTGTTTTGTAATCAAGTTCCTGTGTAGCCAAGTTTACATTCCGTGTATTAGTGATATCTTATGATGTTTCTTTTTCTGTGTGACTTATTTCAGTTAGAATCATCATACCTGAATCCACTCATTATGCTGCTATGGGCCTGATGACATAGATTTCATTGCTGAGTGATATTGCATTGTACGTAAGTACCACAACTTCTTTATCCATTTTTCACTTTCTGCGATATTGAACTTGTACCGTAAACGAGGTTCTTGTAAACAGAGCCGTCCCAAACTTTGGGGTGGCTGTGTCTTTCTGATTTTAATTTCCCAAGCTACAGGACCATAAGTGGAAGTGCCCTAGGCTCTGTTGCTTTGTTTTTTAGATGTTTCAGGAAACACCATACACCTCTCCCGAGTGGCTGTTGGCAATTTACATCCCGCCCATCAGCATAACAAGGCTCCCAGTTCTCCATGGCCTGTCCTGCCTTTCTGGATTTTACACTTTTTTCAGATGGCCCTTTTGACTGGGGGGAAGTGAGACTTCATTGTAGTGCAGATTTCCTTTGCAAGCTTGCTTGGTTGGCCAAAAAGGGCGTATGCGTTTTTTCCTGAATATATTCAGGAAAAAACGCATACGCCCTTTTTGGCCAAGTGCATCATTGTGGACGTTCTGCCTCTTTTCCTATGCTTTAAATGCAATTCCAGTCTACCTCCTGAAATCGGTTTCCTGCAATTCTGCCCCGCTTTCAAGTCCTCTTGGCAGCCTTACTTCAGTATATTTTTGGACGATAGCTGTCCTTTATAACTCTGCAGGTTTGTGAATTACACTGCCCCTGAGCTCCTTTCTTCAACTCGCTTTCTTGTGAGCTGGCCGCAACACCGCAGGATTGCTTCAGGCCCTAATCTGGTTCCGGCACGGCACGCTGAGCCTTTGGTTAATTCCTCTTCCTGGTGGGAAATGAGAGTTAAATTTGCCCGTCCAGACACCTCCAGCTAGTCTCTCATTGGTTCTCCCTATTCCTGTTCATCTTCCGCAGAAATTGCAAATGGGCCAAACAGGAGGTTAAAGGCACTGACTCTCCAAGTCGGGAGAGTGTTTGTAAAGCGTCTGGAATGTTACACCCGAGTACCAGGGGACGAGAATTGAGACATATTGGAACACGTCTCCCGATCACATGGTTGATCATACTCTGGGTTCCACGTGCATGTTTTAGCTGAAGGAAGAATCCCTTAAACCTGGAGAGTTGAGACCCGTGGAATGGGTACCATGCAATATGACTTCAAAGGGTCTTCATTTGCTCACCGAACCTCTCCAATCCTATCACTGCTGCGTTTATGCCCCTGTACACACGCTTGATTTTCTTTCAGAGACATAGCAATCCATAGGTTTTAAGATACTTACTAGTCAGGTACATTCTTAGGCGTTTAATATGGGGTGTTGAGTCCATTTCGTTGAGCAAGGAGTAGTTCTTGTCTATACCATATTTGGCTTAAGGAACTTTATCTGTGCTCATTTCAATCTCTGGTTTTATGCAGCACCCCAACTCACCTTTCCCCTTAAGCAAGCATAAGTTGGTTTTCTAAATTTGAGACCCTGTTCTGTTTTGTAATCCAGTTCCTGTGTAGCCAAGTTTACATTCCGTGTATTAGTGATATCTTATGATGTTTCTTTTTCTGTGTGACTTATTTCAGTTAGAATCATCATACCTGAATCCACTCATTATGCTGCTATGGGCCTGATGACATAGATTTCATTGCTGAGTGATATTGCATTGTACATAAGTACCACAACTTCTTTATCCATTTTTCACTTTCTGTGATATTGAACTTGTACCGTAAGTGATGTTCTTGTAAACAGAGCCGTCCCAAACTTTGGGGTGGCTGTGTCTTTTTGATTTTAATTTCCCTAAGCTATAGGACCATAAGTGGAAGTGCCCTAGGCTCTGTTGCTTTGTTTTTTAGATGTTTCAGGAAACACCATACACCTCTCCCGACTGGCTGTTGGCAATTTACATCCCGCCCATCAGCATAACAAGGCTCCCAGTTCTCCATGGCCTGTCCTGCCTTTCTGGATTTTACACTTTTTTCAGATGGCCCTTTTGACCGGGGGGAAGTGAGACTTCATTGTAGTGCAGATTTCCTTTGCAAGCTTGCTTGGTTGGCCAAAAAGGGCGTATGCGTTTTTTCCTGAATATATTCAGGAAAAAACGCATACGCCCTTTTTGGCCAAGTGCATCATTGTGGACGTTCTGCCTCTTTTCCTATGCTTTAAATGCAATTCCAGTCTACCTCCTGAAATCGGTTTCCTGCAATTCTGCCCCGCTTTCAAGTCCTCTTGGCAGCCTTACTTCAGTATATTTTTGGATGATAGCTGTCATTTATAACTCTGCAGGTTTGTGGATTACAGTGCCCCTGAGCTCCTTTCTTCAACTCGCTTTCTTGTGAGCTGGCCGCAACACCACAGGATTGCTTCAGGCCCTAATCTGGTTCCGGCACGGCACGCTGAGCCTTTGGTTAATTCCTCTTCCTGGTGGGAAATGAGAGTTAAATTTGCCCGTCCAGACACCTCCAGCTAGTCTCTCATTGGTTCTCCCTATTCCTGTTCATCTTCCTCAGAAATTGCAAATGGGCCAAACAGGAGGTTAAAGGCACTGACTCTCCAAGTCGGGAGAGTGTTAGTAAAGCGTCTGGAATGTTGCACCCGAGTACCAGGGGACGAGAACTGAGACATATTGGAACACGTCTCCCGATCACACGGTTGATCATACTCTGGGTTCCACGTGCATGTTTTACCTGAAGGAAGAATCCCTTAAACCTGGAGAGTTGAGACCCGTGGAATGGGTACCAAGCAATATGACTTCAAAGGGTCTTCATTTGCTCACCGAACCTCTCCAATCCTATCACTGCTGCGTTTATGCCCCTGTACACACGCTTGATTCTCTTTCAGAGACATAGCAATCCATAGGTTTTAAGATACTTACTAGTCAGGTACATTCTTAGGCGTTTAATATGGGCTGTTGAGTCCATTTCGTTGAGCAAGGAGTAGTTCTTGTCTATTCCATATTTGGCTTAAGGAACTTTATCTGTGCTCATTTCAATCTCTGGTTTTATGCAGCACCCCAACTCACCTTTCCCCTTAAGCAAGCATAAGTTGGTTTTCTAAATTTGAGACCCTGTTCTGTTTTGTAATCCAGTTCCTGTGTAGCCAAGTTTACATTCCGTGTATTAGTGATATCTTATGATGTTTCTTTTTCTGTGTGACTTATTTCAGTTAGAATCATCATACCTGAATCCACTCATTATGCTGCTATGGGCCTGATGACATAGATTTCATTGCTGAGTGATATTGCATTGTACGTAAGTACCACAACTTCTTTATCCATTTTTCACTTTCTGCGATATTGAACTTGTACCGTAAACGAGGTTCTTGTAAACAGAGCCGTCCCAAACTTTGGGGTGGCTGTGTCTTTCTGATTTTAATTTCCCAAGCTACAGGACCATAAGTGGAAGTGCCCTAGGCTCTGTTGCTTTGTTTTTTAGATGTTTCAGGAAACACCATACACCTCTCCCGAGTGGCTGTTGGCAATTTACATCCCGCCCATCAGCATAACAAGGCTCCCAGTTCTCCATGGCCTGTCCTGCCTTTCTGGATTTTACACTTTTTTCAGATGGCCCTTATGACCGGGGGGAAGTGAGACTTCATTGTAGTGCAGATTTCCTTTGCAAGCTTGCTTGGTTGGCCAAAAAGGGCGTATGCGTTTTTTCCTGAATATATTCAGGAAAAAACGCATACGCCCTTTATGGCCAAGTGCATCATTGTGGACGTTCTGCCTCTTTTCCTATGCTTTAAATGCAATTCCAGTCTACCTCCTGAAATCGGTTTCCTGCAATTCTGCCCCGCTTTCAAGTCCTCTTGGCAGCCTTACTTCAGTATATTTTTGGACGATAGCTGTCCTTTATAACTCTGCAGGTTTGTGAATTACAGTGCCCCTGAGCTCCTTTCTTCAACTCGCTTTCTTGTGAGCTGGCCGCAACACCGCAGGATTGCTTCAGGCCCTAATCTGGTTCCGGCACGGCACGCTGAGCCTTTGGTTAATTCCTCTTCCTGGTGGGAAATGAGAGTTAAATTTGCCCGTCCAGACACCTCCAGCTAGTCTCTCATTGGTTCTCCCTATTCCTGTTCATCTTCCGCAGAAATTGCAAATGGGCCAAACAGGAGGTTAAAGGCACTGACTCTCCAAGTCGGGAGAGTGTTAGTAAAGCGTCTGGAATGTTACACCCGAGTACCAGGGGACGAGAATTGAGACATATTGGAACACGTCTCCCGATCACACGGTTGATCATACTCTGGGTTCCACGTGCATGTTTTACCTGAAGGAAGAATCCCTTAAACCTGGAGAGTTGAGACCCGTGGAATGGGTACCAAGCAATATGACTTCAAAGGGTCTTCATTTGCTCACCGAACCTCTCCAATCCTATCACTGCTGCGTTTATGCCCCTGTACACACGCTTGATTTTCTTTCAGAGACATAGCAATCCATAGGTTTTAAGATACTTACTAGTCAGGTACATTCTTAGGCGTTTAATATGGGGTGTTGAGTCCATTTCGTTGAGCAAGGAGTAGTTCTTGTCTATTCCATATTTGGCTTAAGGAACTTTATCTGTGCTCATTTCAATCTCTGGTTTTATGCAGCACCCCAACTCACCTTTCCCCTTAAGCAAGCATAAGTTGGTTTTCTAAATTTGAGACCCTGTTCTGTTTTGTAATCCAGTTCCTGTGTAGCCAAGTTTACATTCCGTGTATTAGTGATATCTTATGATGTTTCTTTTTCTGTGTGACTTATTTCAGTTAGAATCATCATACCTGAATCCACTCATTATGCTGCTATGGGCCTGATGACATAGATTTCATTGCTGAGTGATATTGCATTGTACATAAGTACCACAACTTCTTTATCCATTTTTCACTTTCTGTGATATTGAACTTGTACCGTAAGCGATGTTCTTGTAAACAGAGCCGTCCCAAACTTTGGGGTGGCTGTGTCTTTTTGATTTTAATTTCCCTAAGCTATAGGACCATAAGTGGAAGTGCCCTAGGCTCTGTTGCTTTGTTTTTTAGATGTTTCAGGAAACACCATACACCTCTCCCGACTGGCTGTTGGCAATTTACATCCCGCCCATCAGCATAACAAGGCTCCCAGTTCTCCATGGCCTGTCCTGCCTTTCTGGATTTTACACTTTTTTCAGATGGCCCTTTTGACCGGGGGGAAGTGAGACTTCATTGTAGTGCAGATTTCCTTTGCAAGCTTGCTTGGTTGGCCAAAAAGGGCGTATGCGTTTTTTCCTGAATATATTCAGGAAAAAACGCATACGCCCTTTTTGGCCAAGTGCATCATTGTGGACGTTCTGCCTCTTTTCCTATGCTTTAAATGCAATTCCAGTCTACCTCCTGAAATCGGTTTCCTGCAATTCTGCCCCGCTTTCAAGTCCTCTTGGCAGCCTTACTTCAGTATATTTTTGGATGATAGCTGTCATTTATAACTCTGCAGGTTTGTGGATTACAGTGCCCCTGAGCTCCTTTCTTCAACTCGCTTTCTTGTGAGCTGGCCGCAACACCACAGGATTGCTTCAGGCCCTAATCTGGTTCCGGCACGGCACGCTGAGCCTTTGGTTAATTCCTCTTCCTGGTGGGAAATGAGAGTTAAATTTGCCCGTCCAGACACCTCCAGCTAGTCTCTCTTTGGTTCTCCCTATTCCTGTTCATCTTCCGCAGAAATTGCAAACTGGGCCAAACAGGAGGTTAAAGGCACTGACTCTCCAAGTCGGGAGAGTGTTAGTAAAGCGTCTGGAATGTTGCTCCCGAGTACCAGGGGACGAGAACTGAGACATATTGGAACACGTCTCCCGATCACACGGTTGATCATACTCTGGGTTCCACGTGCATGTTTTACCTGAAGGCAGAGTCCCTTAAACCTGGAGAGTTGAGACCCGTGGAATGGGTACCATGCAATATGACTTCAAAGGGTCTTCATTTGCTCACCGAACCTCTCCAATCCTATCACTGCTGCGTTTATGCCCCTGTACACACGCTTGATTTTCTTTCAGAGACATAGCAATCCATAGGTTTTAAGATACTTATTGTCAGGTACATTCTTAGGCGTTTAATATGGGGTGTTGAGTCCATTTCGTTGAGCAAGGAGTAGTTCTTGTCTATTCTATATTTGGCTTAAGGAACTTTATCTGTGCTCATTTCAATCTCTGGTTTGATGCAGCACCCCAACTCACCTTTCCCTTTAAGCAAGCATAAGTTGGTTTTCTAAATTTGAGACCCTGTTCTGTTTTGTAATCCAGTTCCTGTGTAGCCAAGTTTACATCCCGTGTATTAGTGATATCTTATGATGTTTCTTTTTCTGTGTGACTTATTTCAGTTAGAATCATCATACCTGAATCCACTCATTATGCTGCTATGGGCCTGATGACATAGATTTCATTGCTGAGTGATATTGCATTGTACGTAAGTACCACAACTTCTTTATCCATTTTTCACTTTCTGCGCTATTGAACTTGTACCGTAAACGAGGTTCTTGTAAACAGAGCCGTCCCAAACTTTGGGGTGGCTGTGTCTTTTTGATTTTAATTTCCCTAAGCTATAGGACCATAAGTGGAAGTGCCCTAGGCTCTGTTGCTTTGTTTTTTAGATGTTTCAGGAAACACCATACACCTCTCCCGAGTGGCTGTTGGCAATTTTCATCCCGCCCATCAGCATAACAAGGCTCCCAGTTCTCCATGGCCTGTCCTGCCTTTCTGGATTTTACACTTTTTTCAGATGGCCCTTTTGACCGGGGGGAAGTGAGACTTCATTGTAGTGCAGATTTCCTTTACAAGCTTGCTTGGTTGGCCAAAAAGGGCGTATGCGTTTTTTCCTGAATATATTCAGGAAAAAACGCATACGCCCTTTTTGGCCAAGTGCATCATTGTGGACGTTCTGCCTCTTTTCCTATGCTTTAAATGCAATTCCAGTCTACCTCCTGAAATCGGTTTCCTGCAATTCTGCCCCGCTTTCAAGTCCTCTTGGCAGCCTTACTTCAGTATATTTTTGGATGATAGCTGTCATTTATAACTCTGCAGGTTTGTGAATTACAGTGCCCCTGAGCTCCTTTCTTCAACTCGCTTTCTTGTGAGCTGGCCGCAACACCGCAGGATTGCTTCAGGCCCTAATCTGGTTCCGGCACAGCACGCTGAGCCTTTGGTTAATTCCTCTTCCTGGTGGGAAATGAGAGTTAAATTTGCCCGTCCAGACACCTCCACCTAGTCTCTCATTGGTTCTTCCTATTCCTGTTCATCTTCCTCAGAAATTGCAAATGGGCCAAACAGGAGGTTAAAGGCACTGACTCTCCAAGTCGGGAGAGTGTTAGTAAAGCGTCTGGAATGTTGCACCCGAGTACCAGGGGACGAGAACTGAGACATATTGGAACACGTCTCCCGATCACACGGTTGATCATACTCTGGGTTCCACGTGCATGTTTTACCTGAAGGCAGAGTCCCTTAAACCTGGAGAGTTGAGACCCGTGGAATGGGTACCATGCAATATGACTTCAAAGGGTCTTCATTTGCTCACCGAACCTCTCCAATCCTATCACTGCTGCGTTTATGCCCCTGTACACACGCTTGATTTTCTTTCAGAGACATAGCAATCCATAGGTTTTAAGATACTTATTGTCAGGTACATTCTTAGGCGTTTAATATGGGGTGTTGAGTCCATTTCGTTGAGCAAGGAGTAGTTCTTGTCTATTCTATATTTGGCTTAAGGAACTTTATCTGTGCTCATTTCAATCTCTGGTTTGATGCAGCACCCCAACTCACCTTTCCCCTTAAGCAAGCATAAGTTGGTTTTCTAAATTTGAGACCCTGTTCTGTTTTGTAATCCAGTTCCTGTGTAGCCAAGTTTACATCCCGTGTATTAGTGATATCTTATGATGTTTCTTTTTCTGTGTGACTTATTTCAGTTAGAATCATCATACCTGAATCCACTCATTATGCTGCTACGGGCCTGATGACATAGATTTCATTGCTGAGTGATATTGCATTGTACGTAAGTACCACAACTTCTTTATCCATTTTTCACTTTCTGCGCTATTGAACTTGTACCGTAAACGAGGTTCTTGTAAACAGAGCCGTCCCAAACTTTGGGGTGGCTGTGTCTTTCTGATTTTAATTTCCCAAGCTACAGGACCATAAGTGGAAGTGCCCTAGGCTCTGTTGCTTTGTTTTTTAGATGTTTCAGGAAACACCATACACCTCTCCCGAGTGGCTCTTGGCAATTTACATCCCGCCCATCAGCATAACAAGGCTCCCAGTTCTCCATGGCCTGTCCTGCCTTTCTGGATTTTACACTTTTTTCAGATGGCCCTTTTGACCGGGGGGAAGTGAGACTTCATTGTAGTGCAGATTTCCTTTGCAAGCTTGCTTGGTTGGCCAAAAAGGGCGTATGCGTTTTTTCCTGAATATATTCAGGAAAAAACGCATACGCCCTTTTTGGCCAAGTGCATCATTGTGGACGTTCTGCCTCTTTTCCTATGCTTTAAATGCAATTCCAGTCTACCTCCTGAAATCGGTTTCCTGCAATTCTGCCCCGCTTTCAAGTCCTCTTGGCAGCCTTACTTCAGTATATTTTTGGATGATAGCTGTCATTTATAACTCTGCAGGTTTGTGGATTACAGTGCCCCTGAGCTTCTTTCTTCAACTCGCTTTCTTGTGAGCTGGCCGCAACACCACAGGATTGCTTCAGGCCCTAATCTGGTTCCGGCACGGCACGCTGAGCCTTTGGTTAATTCCTCTTCCTGGTGGGAAATGAGAGTTAAATTTGCCCGTCCAGACACCTCCAGCTAGTCTCTCTTTGGTTCTCCCTATTCCTGTTCATCTGCCGCAGAAATTGCAAACTGGGCCAAACAGGAGGTTAAAGGCACTGACTCTCCAAGTCGGGAGAGTGTTAGTAAAGCGTCTGGAATGTTGCACCCGAGTACCAGGGGACGAGAACTGAGACATATTGGAACACGTCTCCCGATCACACGGTTGATCATACTCTGGGTTCCACGTGCATGTTTTACCTGAAGGCAGAGTCCCTTAAACCTGGAGAGTTGAGACCCGTGGAATGGGTACCATGCAATATGACTTCAAAGGGTCTTCATTTGCTCACCGAACCTCTCCAATCCTATCACTGCTGCGTTTATGCCCCTGTACACACGCTTGATTTTCTTTCAGAGACATAGCAATCCATAGGTTTTAAGATACTTATTGTCAGGTACATTCTTAGGCGTTTAATATGGGGTGTTGAGTCCATTTCGTTGAGCAAGGAGTAGTTCTTGTCTATTCTATATTTGGCTTAAGGAACTTTATCTGTGCTCATTTCAATCTCTGGTTTGATGCAGCACCCCAACTCACCTTTCCCCTTAAGCAAGCATAAGTTGGTTTTCTAAATTTGAGACCCTGTTCTGTTTTGTAATCCAGTTCCTGTGTAGCCAAGTTTACATCCCGTGTATTAGTGATATCTTATGATGTTTCTTTTTCTGTGTGACTTATTTCAGTTAGAATCATCATACCTGAATCCACTCATTATGCTGCTACGGGCCTGATGACATAGATTTCATTGCTGAGTGATATTGCATTGTACGTAAGTACCACAACTTCTTTATCCATTTTTCACTTTCTGCGCTATTGAACTTGTACCGTAAACGAGGTTCTTGTAAACAGAGCCGTCCCAAACTTTGGGGTGGCTGTGTCTTTTTGATTTTAATTTCCCTAAGCTATAGGACCATAAGTGGAAGTGCCCTAGGCTCTGTTGCTTTGTTTTTTAGATGTTTCAGGAAACACCATACACCTCTCCCGAGTGGCTGTTGGCAATTTTCATCCCGCCCATCAGCATAACAAGGCTCCCAGTTCTCCATGGCCTGTCCTGCCTTTCTGGATTTTACACTTTTTTCAGATGGCCCTTTTGACCAGGCGGAAGTGAGACTTCATTGTAGTGCAGATTTCCTTTACAAGCTTGCTTGGTTGGCCAAAAAGGGCGTATGCGTTTTTTCCTGAATATATTCAGGAAAAAACGCATACGCCCTTTTTGGCCAAGTGCATCATTGTGGACGTTCTGCCTCTTTTCCTATGCTTTAAATGCAATTCCAGTCTACCTCCTGAAATCGGTTTCCTGCAATTCTGCCCCGCTTTCAAGTCCTCTTGGCAGCCTTACTTCAGTATATTTTTGGATGATAGCTGTCATTTATAACTCTGCAGGTTTGTGAATTACAGTGCCCCTGAGCTCCTTTCTTCAACTCGCTTTCTTGTGAGCTGGCCGCAACACCGCAGGATTGCTTCAGGCCCTAATCTGGTTCCGGCACGGCACGCTGAGCCTTTGGTTAATTCCTCTTCCTGGTGGGAAATGAGAGTTAAATTTGCCCGTCCAGACACCTCCACCTAGTCTCTCATTGGTTCTTCCTATTCCTGTTCATCTTCCTCAGAAATTGCAAATGGGCCAAACAGGAGGTTAAAGGCACTGACTCTCCAAGTCAGGAGAGTGTTAGTTAAGCGTCTGGAATGTTACACCCGAGTACCAGGGGACGAGAATTGAGACATATTGGAACACGTCTCCCGATCACACGGTTGATCATACTCTGGGGTCCACGTGCATGTTTTAGCTGAAGGAAGAATCCCTTAAACCTGGAGAGTTGAGACCCGTGGAATGGGTACCATGCAATATGACTTCAAAGGGTCTTCATTTGCTCACCGAACCTCTCCAATCCTATCACTGCTGCGTTTATGCCCCTGTACACACGCTTGATTTTCTTTCAGAGACTTAGCAATCCATAGGTTTTAAGATACTTACTAGTCAGGTACATTCTTAGGCGTTTAATATGGGGTGTTGAGTCCATTTCATTGAGCAAGGAGTAGTTCTTGTCTATTCCATATTTGGCTCAAGGAACTTTATCTGTGCTCATTTCAATCTCTGGTTTTATGCAGCACCCCAACTCACCTTTCCCCTTAAGCAAGCATAAGTTGGTTTTCTAAATTTGAGACCCTGTTCTGTTTTGTAATCCAGTTCCTGTGTAGCCAAGTTTACATTCCGTGTATTAGTGATATCTTATGATGTTTCTTTTTCTGTGTGACTTATTTCAGTTAGAATCATCATACCTGAATCCACTCATTATGCTGCTACGGGCCTGATGACATAGATTTCATTGCTGAGTGATATTGCATTGTACGTAAGTACCACAACTTCTTTATCCATTTTTCACTTTCTGCGATATTGAACTTGTACCGTAAACGAGGTTCTTGTAAACAGAGCCGTCCCAAACTTTGGTGTGGCTGTGTCTTTCTGATTTTAATTTCCCAAGCTACAGGACCATAAGTGGAAGTGCCCTAGGCTCTGTTGCTTTGTTTTTTAGATGTTTCAGGAAACACCATACACCTCTCCCGAGTGGCTGTTGGCAATTTACATCCCGCCCATCAGCATAACAAGGCTCCCAGTTCTCCATGGCCTGTCCTGCCTTTCTGGATTTTACACTTTTTTCAGATGGCCCTTTTGACCGGGGGGAAGTGAGACTTCATTGTAGTGCAGATTTCCTTTGCAAGCTTGCTTGGTTGGCCAAAAAGGGCGTATGCGTTTTTTCCTGAATATATTCAGGAAAAAACGCATACGCCCTTTTTGGCCAAGTGCATCATTGTGGACGTTCTGCCTCTTTTCCTATGCTTTAAATGCAATTCCAGTCTACCTCCTGAAATCGGTTTCCTGCAATTCTGCCCCGCTTTCAAGTCCTCTTGGCAGCCTTACTTCAGTATATTTTTGGACGATAGCTGTCCTTTATAACTCTGCAGGTTTGTGAATTACAGTGCCCCTGAGCTCCTTTCTTCAACTCGCTTTCTTTTGAGCTGGCCGCAACACCACAGGATTGCTTCAGGCCCTAATCTGGTTCCGGCACGGCACGCTGAGCCTTTGGTTAATTCCTCTTCCTGGTGGGAAATGAGAGTTAAATTTGCCCGTCCAGACACCTCCAGCTAGTCTCTCATTGGTTCTCCCTATTCCTGTTCATCTTCCGCAGAAATTGCAAATGGGCCAAACAGGAGGTTAAAGGCACTGACTCTCCAAGTCGGGAGAGTGTTTGTAAAGCGTCTGGAATGTTACACCCGAGTACCAGGGGACGAGAATTGAGACATATTGGAACACGTCTCCCGATCACATGGTTGATCATACTCTGGGTTCCACGTGCATGTTTTAGCTGAAGGAAGAATCCCTTAAACCTGGAGAGTTGAGACCCGTGGAATGGGTACCATGCAATATGACTTCAAAGGGTTTTCATTTGCTCACCGAACCTCTCCAATCCTATCACTGCTGCGTTTATGCCCCTGTACACACGCTTGATTTTCTTTCAGAGACATAGCAATCCATAGGTTTTAAGATACTTACTAGTCAGGTACATTCTTAGGCGTTTAATATGGGCTGTTGAGTCCATTTCGTTGAGCAAGGAGTAGTTCTTGTCTATTCCATATTTGGCTTAAGGAACTTTATCTGTGCTCATTTCAATCTCTGGTTTTATGCAGCACCCCAACTCACCTTTCCCCTTAAGCAAGCATAAGTTGGTTTTCTAAATTTGAGACCCTGTTCTGTTTTGTAATCCAGTTCCTGTGTAGCCAAGTTTACATTCGGTGTATTAGTGATATCTTATGATGTTTCTTTTTCTGTGTGACTTATTTCAGTTAGAATCATCATACCTGAATCCACTCATTATGCTGCTACGGGCCTGATGACATAGATTTCATTGCTGAGTGATATTGCATTGTACGTAAGTACCACAACTTCTTTATCCATTTTTCACTTTCTGTGATATTGAACTTGTACCGTAAACGATGTTCTTGTAAACAGAGCCGTCCCAAACTTTGGGGTGGCTGTGTCTTTCTGATTTTAATTTCCCTAAGCTATAGGACCATAAGTGGAAGTGCCCTAGGCTCTGTTGCTTTGTTTTTTAGATGTTTCAGGAAACACCATACACCTCTCCCGAGTGGCTGTTGGCAATTTACATCCCGCCCATCAGCATAACAAGGCTCCCAGTTCTCCATGGCCTGTCCTGCCTTTCTGGATTTTACACTTTTTTCAGATGGCCCTTTTGACCGAGGGGAAGTGAGACTTCATTGTAGTGCAGATTTCCTTTGCAAGCTTGCTTGGTTGGCCAAAAAGGGCGTATGCGTTTTTTCCTGAATATATTCAGGAAAAAACGCATACGCCCTTTTTGGCCAAGTGCATCATTGTGGACGTTCTGCCTCTTTTCCTATGCTTTAAATGCAATTCCAGTCTACCTCCTGAAATCGGTTTCCTGCAATTCTGCCCCGCTTTCAAGTCCTCTTGGCAGCCTTACTTCAGTATATTTTTGGATGATAGCTGTCATTTATAACTCTGCAGGTTTGTGAATTACAGTGCCCCTGAGCTCCTTTCTTCAACTCGCTTTCTTGTGAGCTGGCCGCAACACCACAGGATTGCTTCAGGCCCTAATCTGGTTCCGGCACGGCACGCTGAGCCTTTGGTTAATTCCTCTTCCTGGTGGGAAATGAGAGTTAAATTTGCCCGTCCAGACACCTCCAGCTAGTCTCTCTTTGGTTCTCCCTATTCCTGTTCATCTTCCGCAGAAATTGCAAACTGGGCCAAACAGGAGGTTAAAGGCACTGACTCTCCAAGTCGGGAGAGTGTTAGTAAAGCGTCTGGAATGTTGCACCCGAGTTACAGGGGACGAGAACTGAGACATATTGGAACACGTCTCCCGATCACACGGTTGATCATACTCTGGGTTCCACGTGCATGTTTTACCTGAAGGCAGAGTCCCTTAAACCTGGAGAGTTGAGACCCGTGGAATGGGTACCATGCAATATGACTTCAAAGGGTCTTCATTTGCTCACCGAACCTCTCCAATCCTATCACTGCTGCGTTTATGCCCCTGTACACACGCTTGATTTTCTTTCAGAGACATAGCAATCCATAGGTTTTAAGATACTTATTGTCAGGTACATTCTTAGGCGTTTAATATGGGGTGTTGAGTCCATTTCGTTGAGCAAGGAGTAGTTCTTGTCTATTCCATATTTGGCTTAAGGAACTTTATCTGTGCTCATTTCAATCTCTGGTTTGATGCAGCACCCCAACTCACCTTTCCCCTTAAGCAAGCATAAGTTGGTTTTCTAAATTTGAGACCCTGTTCTGTTTTGTAATCCAGTTCCTGTGTAGCCAAGTTTACATCCCGTGTATTAGTGATATCTTATGATGTTTCTTTTTCTGTGTGACTTATTTCAGTTAGAATCATCATACCTGAATCCACTCATTATGCTGCTACGGGCCTGATGACATAGATTTCATTGCTGAGTGATATTGCATTGTACGTAAGTACCACAACTTCTTTATCCATTTTTCACTTTCTGCGATATTGAACTTGTACCGTAAACGAGGTTCTTGTAAACAGAGCCGTCCCAAACTTTGGTGTGGCTGTGTCTTTCTGATTTTAATTTCCCAAGCTACAGGACCATAAGTGGAAGTGCCCTAGGCTCTGTTGCTTTGTTTTTTAGATGTTTCAGGAAACACCATACACCTCTCCCGAGTGGCTGTTGGCAATTTACATCCCGCCCATCAGCATAACAAGGCTCCCAGTTCTCCATGGCCTGTCCTGCCTTTCTGGCTTTTACACTTTTTTCAGATGGCCCTTTTGACCGGGGGGAAGTGAGACTTCATTGTAGTGCAGATTTCCTTTGCAAGCTTCCTTGGTTGGCCAAAAAGGGCGTATGCGTTTTTTCCTGAATATATTCAGGAAAAAACGCATACGCCCTTTTTGGCCAAGTGCATCATTGTGGACGTTCTGCCTCTTTTCCTATGCTTTAAATGCAATTCCAGTCTACCTCCTGAAATCGGTTTCCTGCAATTCTGCCCCGCTTTCAAGTCCTCTTGGCAGCCTTACTTCAGTATATTTTTGGACGATAGCTGTCCTTTATAACTCTGCAGGTTTGTGAATTACAGTGCCCCTGAGCTCCTTTCTTCAACTCGCTTTCTTGTGAGCTGGCCGCAACACCACAGGATTGCTTCAGGCCCTAATCTGGTTCCGGCACGGCACGCTGAGCCTTTGGTTAATTCCTCTTCCTGGTGGGAAATGAGAGTTAAATTTGCCCGTCCAGACACCTCCAGCTAGTCTCTCATTGGTTCTCGCTATTCCTGTTCATCTTCCGCAGAAATTGCAAATGGGCCAAACAGGAGGTTAAAGGCACTGACTCTCCAAGTCGGGAGAGTGTTTGTAAAGCGTCTGGAATGTTACACCCGAGTACCAGGGGACGAGAATTGAGACATATTGGAACACGTCTCCCGATCACATGGTTGATCATACTCTGGGTTCCACGTGCATGTTTTAGCTGAAGGAAGAATCCCTTAAACCTGGAGAGTTGAGACCCGTGGAATGGGTACCATGCAATATGACTTCAAAGGGTTTTCATTTGCTCACCGAACCTCTCCAATCCTATCACTGCTGCGTTTATGCCCCTGTACACACGCTTGATTTTCTTTCAGAGACATAGCAATCCATAGGTTTTAAGATACTTACTAGTCAGGTACATTCTTAGGCGTTTAATATGGGGTGTTGAGTCCATTTCGTTGAGCAAGGAGTAGTTCTTGTCTATTCCATATTTGGCTTAAGGAACTTTATCTGTGCTCATTTCAATCTCTGGTTTTATGCAGCACCCCAACTCACCTTTCCCCTTAAGCAAGCATAAGTTGGTTTTCTAAATTTGAGACCCTGTTCTGTTTTGTAATCCAGTTCCTGTGTAGCCAAGTTTACATTCGGTGTATTAGTGATATCTTATGATGTTTCTTTTTCTGTGTGACTTATTTCAGTTAGAATCATCATACCTGAATCCACTCATTATGCTGCTACGGGCCTGATGACATAGATTTCATTGCTGAGTGATATTGCATTGTACGTAAGTACCACAACTTCTTTATCCATTTTTCACTTTCTGTGATATTGAACTTGTACCGTAAACGATGTTCTTGTAAACAGAGCCGTCCCAAACTTTGGGGTGGCTGTGTCTTTCTGATTTTAATTTCCCTAAGCTATAGGACCATAAGTGGAAGTGCCCTAGGCTCTGTTGCTTTGTTTTTTAGATGTTTCAGGAAACACCATACACCTCTCCCGAGTGGCTGTTGGCAATTTACATCCCGCCCATCAGCATAACAAGGCTCCCAGTTCTCCATGGCCTGTCCTGCCTTTCTGGATTTTACACTTTTTTCAGATGGCCCTTTTGACCGAGGGGAAGTGAGACTTCATTGTAGTGCAGATTTCCTTTGCAAGCTTGCTTGGTTGGCCAAAAAGGGCGTATGCGTTTTTTCCTGAATATATTCAGGAAAAAACGCATACGCCCTTTTTGGCCAAGTGCATCATTGTGGACGTTCTGCCTCTTTTCCTATGCTTTAAATGCAATTCCAGTCTACCTCCTGAAATCGGTTTCCTGCAATTCTGCCCCGCTTTCAAGTCCTCTTGGCAGCCTTACTTCAGTATATTTTTGGATGATAGCTGTCATTTATAACTCTGCAGGTTTGTGAATTACAGTGCCCCTGAGCTCCTTTCTTCAACTCGCTTTCTTGTGAGCTGGCCGCAACACCACAGGATTGCTTCAGGCCCTAATCTGGTTCCGGCACGGCACGCTGAGCCTTTGGTTAATTCCTCTTCCTGGTGGGAAATGAGAGTTAAATTTGCCCGTCCAGACACCTCCAGCTAGTCTCTCTTTGGTTCTCCCTATTCCTGTTCATCTTCCGCAGAAATTGCAAACTGGGCCAAACAGGAGGTTAAAGGCACTGACTCTCCAAGTCGGGAGAGTGTTAGTAAAGCGTCTGGAATGTTGCACCCGAGTTACAGGGGACGAGAACTGAGACATATTGGAACACGTCTCCCGATCACACGGTTGATCATACTCTGGGTTCCACGTGCATGTTTTACCTGAAGGCAGAGTCCCTTAAACCTGGAGAGTTGAGACCCGTGGAATGGGTACCATGCAATATGACTTCAAAGGGTCTTCATTTGCTCACCGAACCTCTCCAATCCTATCACTGCTGCGTTTATGCCCCTGTACACACGCTTGATTTTCTTTCAGAGACATAGCAATCCATAGGTTTTAAGATACTTATTGTCAGGTACATTCTTAGGCGTTTAATATGGGGTGTTGAGTCCATTTCATTGAGCAAGGAGTAGTTCTTGTCTATTCCATATTTGGCTTAAGGAACTTTATCTGTGCTCATTTCAATCTCTGGTTTGATGCAGCACCCCAACTCACCTTTCCCCTTAAGCAAGCATAAGTTGGTTTTCTAAATTTGAGACCCTGTTCTGTTTTGTAATCCAGTTCCTGTGTAGCCAAGTTTACATCCCGTGTATTAGTGATATCTTATGATGTTTCTTTTTCTGTGTGACTTATTTCACTTAGAATCATCATACCTGAATCCACTCATTATGCTGCTACGGGCCTGATGACATAGATTTCATTGCTGAGTGATATTGCATTGTACGTAAGTACCACAACTTCTTTATCCATTTTTCACTTTCTGCGCTATTGAACTTGTACCGTAAACGAGGTTCTTGTAAACAGAGCCGTCCCAAACTTTGGGGTGGCTGTGTCTTTTTGATTTTAATTTCCCTAAGCTATAGGACCATAAGTGGAAGTGCCCTAGGCTCTGTTGCTTTGTTTTTTAGATGTTTCAGGAAACACCATACACCTCTCCCGAGTGGCTGTTGGCAATTTTCATCCCGCCCATCAGCATAACAAGGCTCCCAGTTCTCCATGGCCTGTCCTGCCTTTCTGGATTTTACACTTTTTTCAGATGGCCCTTTTGACCGGGGGGAAGTGAGACTTCATTGTAGTGCAGATTTCCTTTGCAAGCTTGCTTGGTTGGCCAAAAAGGGCGTATGCGTTTTTTCCTGAATATATTCAAGAAAAAACGCATACGCCCTTTTTGGCCAGGTGCATCATTGTGGACGTTCTGCCTCTTTTCCTATGCTTTAAATGCAATTCCAGTCTACCTCCTGAAATCGGTTTCCTGCAATTCTGCCCCGCTTTCAAGTCCTCTTGACAGCCTTACTTCAGTATATTTTTGGATGATAGCTGTCATTTATAACTCTGCAGGTTTGTGAATTACAGTGCCCCTGAGCTCCTTTCTTCAACTCGCTTTCTTGTGAGCTGGCCGCAACACCGCAGGATTGCTTCAGGCCCTAATCTGGTTCCGGCACAGCACGCTGAGCCTTTGGTTAATTCCTCTTCCTGGTGGGAAATGAGAGTTAAATTTGCCCGTCCAGACACCTCCAGCTAGTCTCTCATTGGTTCTCCCTATTCCTGTTCATCTTCCTCAGAAATTGCAAATGGGCCAAACAGGAGGTTAAAGGCACTGACTCTCCAAGTCGGGAGAGTGTTAGTAAAGCGTCTGGAATGTTGCACCCGAGTACCAGGGGACGAGAACTGAGACATATTGGAACACGCCTCCCGATCACACGGTTGATCATACTCTGGGTTCCACGTGCATGTTTTAGCTGAAGGAAGAATCCCTTAAACCTGGAGAGTTGAGACCCGTGGAATGGGTACCATGCAATATGACTTCAAAGGGTCTTCATTTGCTCACCGAACCTCTCCAATCCTATCACTGCTGCGTTTATGCCCCTGTACACACGCTTGATTCTCTTTCAGAGACATAGCAATCCATAGGTTTTAAGATACTTACTAGTCAGGTACATTCTTAGGCGTTTAATATGGGCTGTTGAGTCCATTTCGTTGAGCAAGGAGTAGTTCTTGTCTATTCCATATTTGGCTTAAGGAACTTTATCTGTGCTCATTTCAATCTCTGGTTTTATGCAGCACCCCAACTCACCTTTCCCCTTAAGCAAGCATAAGTTGGTTTTCTAAATTTGAGACCCTGTTCTGTTTTGTAATCCAGTTCCTGTGTAGCCAAGTTTACATTCGGTGTATTAGTGATATCTTATGATGTTTCTTTTTCTGTGTGACTTATTTCAGTTAGAATCATCATACCTGAATCCACTCATTATGCTGCTACGGGCCTGATGACATAGATTTCATTGCTGAGTGATATTGCATTGTACGTAAGTACCACAACTTCTTTATCCATTTTTCACTTTCTGTGATATTGAACTTGTACCGTAAACGATGTTCTTGTAAACAGAGCCGTCCCAAACTTTGGGGTGGCTGTGTCTTTCTGATTTTAATTTCCCTAAGCTATAGGACCATAAGTGGAAGTGCCCTAGGCTCTGTTGCTTTGTTTTTTAGATGTTTCAGGAAACACCATACACCTCTCCCGAGTGGCTGTTGGCAATTTACATCCCGCCCATCAGCATAACAAGGCTCCCAGTTCTCCATGGCCTGTCCTGCCTTTCTGGATTTTACACTTTTTTCAGATGGCCCTTTTGACCGAGGGGAAGTGAGACTTCATTGTAGTGCAGATTTCCTTTGCAAGCTTGCTTGGTTGGCCAAAAAGGGCGTATGCGTTTTTTCCTGAATATATTCAGGAAAAAACGCATACGCCCTTTTTGGCCAAGTGCATCATTGTGGACGTTCTGCCTCTTTTCCTATGCTTTAAATGCAATTCCAGTCTACCTCCTGAAATCGGTTTCCTGCAATTCTGCCCCGCTTTCAAGTCCTCTTGGCAGCCTTACTTCAGTATATTTTTGGATGATAGCTGTCATTTATAACTCTGCAGGTTTGTGAATTACAGTGCCCCTGAGCTCCTTTCTTCAACTCGCTTTCTTGTGAGCTGGCCGCAACACCACAGGATTGCTTCAGGCCCTAATCTGGTTCCGGCACGGCACGCTGAGCCTTTGGTTAATTCCTCTTCCTGGTGGGAAATGAGAGTTAAATTTGCCCGTCCAGACACCTCCAGCTAGTCTCTCTTTGGTTCTCCCTATTCCTGTTCATCTTCCGCAGAAATTGCAAACTGGGCCAAACAGGAGGTTAAAGGCACTGACTCTCCAAGTCGGGAGAGTGTTAGTAAAGCGTCTGGAATGTTGCACCCGAGTTACAGGGGACGAGAACTGAGACATATTGGAACACGTCTCCCGATCACACGGTTGATCATACTCTGGGTTCCACGTGCATGTTTTACCTGAAGGCAGAGTCCCTTAAACCTGGAGAGTTGAGACCCGTGGAATGGGTACCATGCAATATGACTTCAAAGGGTCTTCATTTGCTCACCGAACCTCTCCAATCCTATCACTGCTGCGTTTATGCCCCTGTACACACGCTTGATTTTCTTTCAGAGACATAGCAATCCATAGGTTTTAAGATACTTATTGTCAGGTACATTCTTAGGCGTTTAATATGGGGTGTTGAGTCCATTTCATTGAGCAAGGAGTAGTTCTTGTCTATTCCATATTTGGCTTAAGGAACTTTATCTGTGCTCATTTCAATCTCTGGTTTGATGCAGCACCCCAACTCACCTTTCCCCTTAAGCAAGCATAAGTTGGTTTTCTAAATTTGAGACCCTGTTCTGTTTTGTAATCCAGTTCCTGTGTAGCCAAGTTTACATCCCGTGTATTAGTGATATCTTATGATGTTTCTTTTTCTGTGTGACTTATTTCACTTAGAATCATCATACCTGAATCCACTCATTATGCTGCTACGGGCCTGATGACATAGATTTCATTGCTGAGTGATATTGCATTGTACGTAAGTACCACAACTTCTTTATCCATTTTTCACTTTCTGCGCTATTGAACTTGTACCGTAAACGAGGTTCTTGTAAACAGAGCCGTCCCAAACTTTGGGGTGGCTGTGTCTTTTTGATTTTAATTTCCCTAAGCTATAGGACCATAAGTGGAAGTGCCCTAGGCTCTGTTGCTTTGTTTTTTAGATGTTTCAGGAAACACCATACACCTCTCCCGAGTGGCTGTTGGCAATTTTCATCCCGCCCATCAGCATAACAAGGCTCCCAGTTCTCCATGGCCTGTCCTGCCTTTCTGGATTTTACACTTTTTTCAGATGGCCCTTTTGACCGGGGGGAAGTGAGACTTCATTGTAGTGCAGATTTCCTTTGCAAGCTTGCTTGGTTGGCCAAAAAGGGCGTATGCGTTTTTTCCTGAATATATTCAGGAAAAAACGCATACGCCCTTTTTGGCCAAGTGCATCATTGTGGACGTTCTGCCTCTTTTCCTATGCTTTAAATGCAATTCCAGTCTACCTCCTGAAATCGGTTTCCTGCAATTCTGCCCCGCTTTCAAGTCCTCTTGACAGCCTTACTTCAGTATATTTTTGGATGATAGCTGTCATTTATAACTCTGCAGGTTTGTGAATTACAGTGCCCCTGAGCTCCTTTCTTCAACTCGCTTTCTTGTGAGCTGGCCGCAACACCGCAGGATTGCTTCAGGCCCTAATCTGGTTCCGGCACAGCACGCTGAGCCTTTGGTTAATTCCTCTTCCTGGTGGGAAATGAGAGTTAAATTTGCCCGTCCAGACACCTCCAGCTAGTCTCTCATTGGTTCTCCCTATTCCTGTTCATCTTCCTCAGAAATTGCAAATGGGCCAAACAGGAGGTTAAAGGCACTGACTCTCCAAGTCGGGAGAGTGTTAGTAAAGCGTCTGGAATGTTGCACCCGAGTACCAGGGGACGAGAACTGAGACATATTGGAACACGCCTCCCGATCACACGGTTGATCATACTCTGGGTTCCACGTGCATGTTTTAGCTGAAGGAAGAATCCCTTAAACCTGGAGAGTTGAGACCCGTGGAATGGGTACCATGCAATATGACTTCAAAGGGTCTTCATTTGCTCACCGAACCTCTCCAATCCTATCACTGCTGCGTTTATGCCCCTGTACACACGCTTGATTCTCTTTCAGAGACATAGCAATCCATAGGTTTTAAGATACTTACTAGTCAGGTACATTCTTAGGCGTTTAATATGGGCTGTTGAGTCCATTTCGTTGAGCAAGGAGTAGTTCTTGTCTATTCCATATTTGTCTTAAGGAACTTTATCTGTGCTCATTTCAATCTCTGGTTTTATGCAGCACCCCAACTCACCTTTCCCCTTAAGCAAGCATAAGTTGGTTTTCTAAATTTGAGACCCTGTTCTGTTTTGTAATCCAGTTCCTGTGTAGCCAAGTTTACATTCCGTGTATTAGTGATATCTTATGATGTTTCTTTTTCTGTGTGACTTATTTCAGTTAGAATCATCATACCTGAATCCACTCATTATGCTGCTATGGGCCTGATGACATAGATTTCATTGCTGAGTGATATTGCATTGTACGTAAGTACCACAACTTCTTTATCCATTTTTCAATTTCTGCGATATTGAACTTGTACCGTAAACGAGGTTCTTGTAAACAGAGCCGTCCCAAACTTTGGGGTGGCTGTGTCTTTCTGATTTTAATTTCCCAAGCTACAGGACCATAAGTGGAAGTGCCCTAGGCTCTGTTGCTTTGTTTTTTAGATGTTTCAGGAAACACCATACACCTCTCCCGAGTGGCTGTTGGCAATTTACATCCCGCCCATCAGCATAACAAGGCTCCCAGTTCTCCATGGCCTGTCCTGCCTTTCTGGATTTTACACTTTTTTCAGATGGCCCTTTTGACTGGGGGGAAGTGAGACTTCATTGTAGTGCAGATTTCCTTTGCAAGCTTGCTTGGTTGGCCAAAAAGGGCGTATGCGTTTTTTCCTGAATATATTCAGGAAAAAACGCATACGCCCTTTTTGGCCAAGTGCATCATTGTGGACGTTCTGCCTCTTTTCCTATGCTTTAAATGCAATTCCAGTCTACCTCCTGAAATCGGTTTCCTGCAATTATGCCCCGCTTTCAAGTCCTCTTGGCAGCCTTACTTCAGTATATTTTTGGATGATAGCTGTCATTTATAACTCTGCAGGTTTGTGAATTACAGTGCCCCTGAGCTCCTTTCTTCAACTCGCTTTCTTGTGAGCTGGCCGCAACACCAAAGGATTGCTTCAGGCCCTAATCTGGTTCCGGCACGGCACGCTGAGCCTTTGGTTAATTCCTCTTCCTGGTGGGAAATGAGAATTAAATTTGCCCGTCCAGACACCTCCAGCTAGTCTCTCTTTGGTTCTCCCTATTCCTGTTCATCTTCCGCAGAAATTGCAAATGGGCCAAACAGGAGGTTAAAGGCACTGACTCTCCAAGTCGGGAGAGTGTTAGTAAAGCGTCTGGAATGTTGCACCCGAGTACCAGGGGACGAGAACTGAGACATATTGGAACACGTCTCCCGATCACACTGTTGATCATACTCTGGGTTCCACGTGCATGTTTTAGCTGAAGGAAGAATCCCTTAAACCTGGAGAGTTGAGACCCGTGGAATGGGTACCATGCAATATGACTTCAAAGGGTCTTCATTTGCTCACCGAACCTCTCCAATCCTATCACTGCTGCGTTTATGCCCCTGTACACACGCTTGATTTTCTTTCAGAGACATAGCAATCCATAGGTTTTAAGATACTTATTGTCAGGTACATTCTTAGGCGTTTAATATGGGGTGTTGAGTCCATTTCGTTGAGCAAGGAGTAGTTCTTGTCTATTCTATATTTGGCTTAAGGAACTTTATCTGTGCTCATTTCAATCTCTGGTTTGATGCAGCACCCCAACTCACCTTTCCCCTTAAGCAAGCATAAGTTGGTTTTCTAAATTTGAGACCCTGTTCTGTTTTGTAATCCAGTTCCTGTGTAGCCAAGTTTACATCCCGTGTATTAGTGATATCTTATGATGTTTCTTTTTCTGTGTGACTTATTTCAGTTAGAATCATCATACCTGAATCCACTCATTATGCTGCTACGGGCCTGATGACATAGATTTCATTGCTGAGTGATATTGCATTGTACGTAAGTACCACAACTTCTTTATCCATTTTTCACTTTCTGCGCTATTGAACTTGTACCGTAAATGAGGTTCTTGTAAACAGAGCCGTCCCAAACTTTGGGGTGGCTGTGTCTTTTTGATTTTAATTTCCCTAAGCTATAGGACCATAAGTGGAAGTGCCCTAGGCTCTGTTGCTTTGTTTTTTAGATGTTTCAGGAAACACCATACACCTCTCCCGAGTGGCTGTTGGCAATTTACATCCCGCCCATCAGCATAACAAGGCTCCCAGTTCTCCATGGCCTGTCCTGCCTTTCTGGATTTTACACTTTTTTCAGATGGCCCTTTTGACCGGGGGGAAGTGAGACTTCATTGTAGTGCAGATTTCCTTTGCAAGCTTGCTTGGTTGGCCAAAAAGGGCGTATGCGTTTTTTCCTGAATATATTCAGGAAAAAACGCATACGCCCTTTTTGGCCAAGTGCATCATTGTGGACGTTCTGCCTCTTTTCCTATGCTTTAAATGCAATTCCAGTCTACCTCCTGAAATCGGTTTCCTGCAATTCTGCCCCGCTTTCAAGTCCTCTTGGCAGCCTTACTTCAGTATATTTTTGGACGATAGCTGTCATTTATAACTCTGCAGGTTTGTGAATTACAGTGCCCCTGAGCTCCTTTCTTCAACTCGCTTTCTTGTGAGCTGGCCGCAACACCGCAGGATTGCTTCAGGCCCTAATCTGGTTCCGGCACGGCACGCTGAGCCTTTGGTTAATTCCTCTTCCTGGTGGGAAATGAGAGTTAAATTTGCCCGTCCAGACACCTCCAGCTAGTCTCTCATTGGTTCTCCCTATTCCTGTTCATCTTCCGCAGAAATTGCAAATGGGCCAAACAGGAGGTTAAAGGCACTGACTCTCCAAGTCGGGAGAGTGTTTGTAAAGCGTCTGGAATGTTACACCCGAGTACCAGGGGACGAGAATTGAGACATATTGGAACACGTCTCCCGATCACACGGTTGATCATACTCTGGGTTCCACGTGCATGTTTTAGCTGAAGGAAGAATCCCTTAAACCTGGAGAGTTGAGACCCGTGGAATGGGTACCAAGCAATATGACTTCAAAGGGTCTTCATTTGCTCACCGAACCTCTCCAATCCTATCACTGCTGCGTTTATGCCCCTGTACACACGCTTGATTTTCTTTCAGAGACATAGCAATCCATAGGTTTTAAGATACTTACTAGTCAGGTACATTCTTAGGCGTTTAATATGGGGTGTTGAGTCCATTTCGTTGAGCAAGGAGTAGTTCTTGTCTATTCCATATTTGGCTTAAGGAACTTTATCTGTGCTCATTTCAATCTCTGGTTTTATGCAGCACCCCAACTCACCTTTCCCCTTAAGCAAGCATAAGTTGGTTTCCTAAATTTGAGACCCTGTTCTGTTTTGTAATCCAGTTCCTGTGTAGCCAAGTTTACATTCCGTGTATTAATGATATCTTATGATGTTTCTTTTTCTGTGTGACTTATTTCAGTTAGAATCATCATACCTGAATCCACTCATTATGCTGCTACGGGCCTGATGACATAGATTTCATTGCTGAGTGATATTGCATTGTACGTAAGTACCACAACTTCTTTATCCATTTTTCACTTTCTGCGATATTGAACTTGTACCGTAAACGAGGTTCTTGTAAACAGAGCCGTCCCAAACTTTGGGGTGGCTGTGTCTTTTTGATTTTAATTTCCCTAAGCTATAGGACCATAAGTGGAAGTGCCCTAGGCTGTGTTGCTTTGTTTTTTAGATGTTTCAGGAAACACTATACACCTCTCCCGAGTGGCTGTTGGCAATTTACATCCCGCCCATCAGCATAACAAGGCTCCCAGTTCTCCATGGCCTGTCCTGCCTTTCTGGATTTTACACTTTTTTCAGATGGCCCTTTTGACCGGGGGGAAGTGAGACTTCATTGTAGTGCAGATTTCCTTTGCAAGCTTGCTTGGTTGGCCAAAAAGGGCGTATGCGTTTTTTCCTGAATATATTCAGGAAAAAACGCATACGCCCTTTTTGGCCAAGTGCATCATTGTGGACGTTCTGCCTCTTTTCCTATGCTTTAAATGCAATTCCAGTCTACCTCCTGAAATCGGTTTCCTGCAATTCTGCCCCGCTTTCAAGTCCTCTTGGCAGCCTTACTTCAGTATATTTTTGGACGATAGCTGTCATTTATAACTCTGCAGGTTTGTGAATTACAGTGCCCCTGAGCTCCTTTCTTCAACTCGCTTTCTTGTGAGCTGGCCGCAACACCGCAGGATTGCTTCAGGCCCTAATCTGGTTCCGGCACGGCACGCTGAGCCTTTGGTTAATTCCTCTTCCTGGTGGGAAATGAGAGTTAAATTTGCCCGTCCAGACACCTCCAGCTAGTCTCTCATTGGTTCTCCCTATTCCTGTTCATCTTCCGCAGAAATTGCAAATGGGCCAAACAGGAGGTTAAAGGCACTGACTCTCCAAGTCGGGAGAGTGTTTGTAAAGCGTCTGGAATGTTACACCCGAGTACCAGGGGACGAGAATTGAGACATATTGGAACACGTCTCCCGATCACACGGTTGATCATACTCTGGGTTCCACGTGCATGTTTTAGCTGAAGGAAGAATCCCTTAAACCTGGAGAGTTGAGACCCGTGGAATGGGTACCAAGCAATATGACTTCAAAGGGTCTTCATTTGCTCACCGAACCTCTCCAATCCTATCACTGCTGCGTTTATGCCCCTGTACACACGCTTGATTTTCTTTCAGAGACATAGCAATCCATAGGTTTTAAGATACTTACTAGTCAGGTACATTCTTAGGCGTTTAATATGGGCTGTTGAGTCCATTTCGTTGAGCAAGGAGTAGTTCTTGTCTATTCCATATTTGGCTTAAGGAACTTTATCTGTGCTCATTTCAATCTCTGGTTTTATGCAGCACCCCAACTCACCTTTCCCCTTAAGCAAGCATAAGTTGGTTTCCTAAATTTGAGACCCTGTTCTGTTTTGTAATCCAGTTCCTGTGTAGCCAAGTTTACATTCCGTGTATTAATGATATCTTATGATGTTTCTTTTTCTGTGTGACTTATTTCAGTTAGAATCATCATACCTGAATCCACTCATTATGCTGCTACGGGCCTGATGACATAGATTTCATTGCTGAGTGATATTGCATTGTACGTAAGTACCACAACTTCTTTATCCATTTTTCACTTTCTGCGATATTGAACTTGTACCGTAAACGAGGTTCTTGTAAACAGAGCCGTCCCAAACTTTGGGGTGGCTGTGTCTTTTTGATTTTAATTTCCCTAAGCTATAGGACCATAAGTGGAAGTGCCCTAGGCTGTGTTGCTTTGTTTTTTAGATGTTTCAGGAAACACTATACACCTCTCCCGAGTGGCTGTTGGCAATTTACATCCCGCCCATCAGCATAACAAGGCTCCCAGTTCTCCATGGCCTGTCCTGCCTTTCTGGATTTTACACTTTTTTCAGATGGCCCTTTTGACCGGGGGGAAGTGAGACTTCATTGTAGTGCAGATTTCCTTTGCAAGCTTGCTTGGTTGGCCAAAAAGGGCGTATGCGTTTTTTCCTGAATATATTCAGGAAAAAACGCATACGCCCTTTTTGGCCAAGTGCATCATTGTGGACGTTCTGCCTCTTTTCCTATGCTTTAAATGCAATTCCAGTCTACCTCCTGAAATCGGTTTCCTGCAATTCTGCCCCGCTTTCAAGTCCTCTTGGCAGCCTTACTTCAGTATATTTTTGGACGATAGCTGTCATTTATAACTCTGCAGGTTTGTGAATTACAGTGCCCCTGAGCTCCTTTCTTCAACTCGCTTTCTTGTGAGCTGGCCGCAACACCGCAGGATTGCTTCAGGCCCTAATCTGGTTCCGGCACGGCACGCTGAGCCTTTGGTTAATTCCTCTTCCTGGTGGGAAATGAGAGTTAAATTTGCCCGTCCAGACACCTCCAGCTAGTCTCTCATTGGTTCTCCCTATTCCTGTTCATCTTCCGCAGAAATTGCAAATGGGCCAAACAGGAGGTTAAAGGCACTGACTCTCCAAGTCGGGAGAGTGTTTGTAAAGCGTCTGGAATGTTACACCCGAGTACCAGGGGATGAGAATTGAGACATATTGGAACACGTCTCCCGATCACACGGTTGATCATACTCTGGGTTCCACGTGCATGTTTTAGCTGAAGGAAGAATCCCTTAAACCTGGAGAGTTGAGACCCGTGGAATGGGTACCAAGCAATATGACTTCAAAGGGTCTTCATTTGCTCACCGAACCTCTCCAATCCTATCACTGCTGCGTTTATGCCCCTGTACACACGCTTGATTCTCTTTCAGAGACATAGCAATCCATAGGTTTTAAGATACTTACTAGTCAGGTACATTCTTAGGCGTTTAATATGGGCTGTTGAGTCCATTTCGTTGAGCAAGGAGTAGTTCTTGTCTATTCCATATTTGGCTTAAGGAACTTTATCTGTGCTCATTTCAATCTCTGGTTTTATGCAGCACCCCAACTCACCTTTCCCCTTAAGCAAGCATAAGTTGGTTTTCTAAATTTGAGACCCTGTTCTGTTTTGTAATCCAGTTCCTGTGTAGCCAAGTTTACATTCCGTGTATTAGTGATATCTTATGATGTTTCTTTTTCTGTGATACTTATTTCAGTTAGAATCATCATACCTGAATCCACTCATTATGCTGCTATGGGCCTGATGACATAGATTTCATTGCTGAGTGATATTGCATTGTACGTAAGTACCACAACTTCTTTATCCATTTTTCACTTTCTGCGATATTGAACTTGTACCGTAAACGAGGTTCTTGTAAACAGAGCCGTCCCAAACTTTGGTGTGGCTGTGTCTTTCTGATTTTAATTTCCCAAGCTACAGGACCATAAGTGGAAGTGCCCTAGGCTCTGTTGCTTTGTTTTTTAGATGTTTCAGGAAACACCATACACCTCTCCCGAGTGGCTGTTGGCAATTTACATCCCGCCCATCAGCATAACAAGGCTCCCAGTTCTCCATGGCCTGTCCTGCCTTTCTGGATTTTACACTTTTTTCAGATGGCCCTTTTGACCGGGGGGAAGTGAGACTTCATTGTAGTGCAGATTTCCTTTGCAAGCTTGCTTGGTTGGCCAAAAAGGGCGTATGCGTTTTTTCCTGAATATATTCAGGAAAAAACGCATACGCCCTTTTTGGCCAAGTGCATCATTGTGGACGTTCTGCCTCTTTTCCTATGCTTTAAATGCAATTCCAGTCTACCTCCTGAAATCGGTTTCCTGCAATTCTGCCCCGCTTTCAAGTCCTCTTGGCAGCCTTACTTCAGTATATTTTTGGACGATAGCTGTCCTTTATAACTCTGCAGGTTTGTGAATTACAGTGCCCCTGAGCTCCTTTCTTCAACTCGCTTTCTTGTGAGCTGGCCGCAACACCGCAGGATTGCTTCAGGCCCTAATCTGGTTCCGGCACGGCACGCTGAGCCTTTGGTTAATTCCTCTTCCTGGTGGGAAATGAGAGTTAAATTTGCCCGTCCAGACACCTCCAGCTAGTCTCTCTTTGGTTCTCCCTATTCCTGTTCATCTTCCGCAGAAATTGCAAATGGGCCAAACAGGAGGTTAAAGGCACTGACTCTCCAAGTCGGGAGAGTGTTTGTAAAGCGTCTGGAATGTTACACTCGAGTACCAGGGGACGAGAATTGAGACATATTTGCACACGTCTCCCGATCACTCGGTTGATCATACTCTGGGTTCCACGTGCATGTTTTAGCTGAAGGAAGAATCCCTTAAACCTGGAGAGTTGAGACCCGTGGAATGGGTACCATGCAATATGACTTCAAAGGGTCTTCATTTGCTCACCGAACCTCTCCAATCCTATCACTGCTGCGTTTATGCCCCTGTACACACGCTTGATTTTCTTTCAGAGACATAGCAATCCATAGGTTTTAAGATACTTACTAGTCAGGTACATTCTTAGGCGTTTAATATGGGGTGTTGAGTCCATTTCGTTGAGCAAGGAGTAGTTCTTGTCTATTCCATATTTGGCTTAAGGAACTTTATCTGTGCTCATTTCAATCTCTGGTTTGATGCAGCACCCCAACTCACCTTTCCCCTTAAGCAAGCATAAGTTGGTTTTCTAAATTTGAGACCCTGTTCTGTTTTGTAATCCAGTTCCTGTGTAGCCAAGTTTACATTCGGTGTATTAGTGATATCTTATGATGTTTCTTTTTCTGTGTGACTTATTTCAGTTAGAATCATCATACCTGAATCCACTCATTATGCTGCTACGGGCCTGATGACATAGATTTCATTGCTGAGTGATATTGCATTGTACGTAAGTACCACAACTTCTTTATCCATTTTTCACTTTCTGTGATATTGAACTTGTACCGTAAACGATGTTCTTGTAAACAGAGCCGTCCCAAACTTTGGGGTGGCTGTGTCTTTTTGATTTTAATTTCCCTAAGCTATAGGACCATAAGTGGAAGTGCCCTAGGCTCTGTTGCTTTGTTTTTTAGATGTTTCAGGAAACACCATACACCTCTCCCGACTGGCTGTTGGCAATTTACATCCCGCCCATCAGCATAACAAGGCTCCCAGTTCTCCATGGCCTGTCCTGCCTTTCTGGATTTTACACTTTTTTCAGATGGCCCTTTTGACCGGGGGGAAGTGAGACTTCATTGTAGTGCAGATTTCCTTTGCAAGCTTGCTTGGTTGGCCAAAAAGGGCGTATGCGTTTTTTCCTGAATATATTCAGGAAAAAACGCATACGCCCTTTTTGGCCAAGTACATCATTGTGGACGTTCTGCCTCTTTTCCTATGCTTTAAATGCAATTCCAGTCTACCTCCTGAAATCGGTTTCCTGCAATTCTGCCCCGCTTTCAAGTCCTCTTGGCAGCCTTACTTCAGTATATTTTTGGACGATAGCTGTCATTTATAACTCTGCAGGTTTGTGAATTACAGTGCCCCTGAGCTCCTTTCTTCAACTCGCTTTCTTGGGAGCTGGCCGCAACACCACAGGATTGCTTCAGGCCCTAATCTGGTTCCGGCACGGCACGCTGAGCCTTTGGTTAATTCCTCTTCCTGGTGGGAAATGAGAGTTAAATTTGCCCGTCCAGACACCTCCAGCTAGTCTCTCTTTGGTTCTCCCTATTCCTGTTCATCTTCCGCAGAAATTGCAAACTGGGCCAAACAGGAGGTTAAAGGCACTGACTCTCCAAGTCGGGAGAGTGTTAGTAAAGCGTCTGGAATGTTGCACCCGAGTACCAGGGGACGAGAACTGAGACATATTGGAACACGTCTCCCGATCACACGGTTGATCATACTCTGGGTTCCACGTGCATGTTTTACCTGAAGGCAGAGTCCCTTAAACCTGGAGAGTTGAGACCCGTGGAATGGGTACCATGCAATATGACTTCAAAGGGTCTTCATTTGCTCACCGAACCTCTCCAATCCTATCACTGCTGCGTTTATGCCCCTGTACACACGCTTGATTTTCTTTCAGAGACATAGCAATCCATAGGTTTTAAGATACTTATTGTCAGGTACATTCTTAGGCGTTTAATATGGGGTGTTGAGTCCATTTCGTTGAGCAAGGAGTAGTTCTTGTCTATTCTATATTTGGCTTAAGGAACTTTATCTGTGCTCATTTCAATCTCTGGTTTGATGCAGCACCCCAATTCACCTTTCCCCTTAAGCAAGCATAAGTTGGTTTTCTAAATTTGAGACCCTGTTCTGTTTTGTAATCCAGTTCCTGTGTAGCCAAGTTTACATCCCGTGTATTAGTGATATCTTATGATGTTTCTTTTTCTGTGTGACTTATTTCAGTTAGAATCATCATACCTGAATCCACTCATTATGCTGCTACGGGCCTGATGACATAGATTTCATTGCTGAGTGATATTGCATTGTACGTAAGTACCACAACTTCTTTATCCATTTTTCACTTTCTGCGCTATTGAACTTGTACCGTAAACGAGGTTCTTGTAAACAGAGCCGTCCCAAACTTTGGGGTGGCTGTGTCTTTTTGATTTTAATTTCCCTAAGCTATAGGACCATAAGTGGAAGTGCCCTAGGCTCTGTTGCTTTGTTTTTTAGATGTTTCAGGAAACACCATACACCTCTCCCGAGTGGCTGTTGGCAATTTACATCCCGCCCATCAGCATAACAAGGCTCCCAGTTCTCCATGGCCTGTCCTGCCTTTCTGGATTTTACACTTTTTTCAGATGGCCCTTTTGACCGGGGGGAAGTGAGACTTCATTGTAGTGCAGATTTCCTTTACAAGCTTGCTTGGTTGGCCAAAAAGGGCGTATGCGTTTTTTCCTGAATATATTCAGGAAAAAACGCATACGCCCTTTTTGGCCAAGTGCATCATTGTGGACGTTCTGCCTCTTTTCCTATGCTTTAAATGCAATTCCAGTCTACCTCCTGAAATCGGTTTCCTGCAATTCTGCCCCGCTTTCAAGTCCTCTTGGCAGCCTTACTTCAGTATATTTTTGGAAGATAGCTGTCATTTATAACTCTGCAGGTTTGTAAATTACAGTGCCCCTGAGCTCCTTTCTTCAACTCGCTTTCTTGTGAGCTGGCCGCAACACCGCAGGATTGCTTCAGGCCCTAATCTGGTTCCGGCACAGCACGCTGAGCCTTTGGTTAATTCCTCTTCCTGGTGGGAAATGAGAGTTAAATTTGCCCGTCCAGACACCTCCACCTAGTCTCTCATTGGTTCTTCCTATTCCTGTTCATCTTCCGCAGAAATTGCAAATGGGCCAAACAGGAGGTTAAAGGCACTGACTCTCCAAGTCGGGAGAGTGTAAGTTAAGCGTCTGGAATGTTACACCCGAGTACCAGGGGACGAGAATTGAGACATATTGGAACACGTCTCCCGATCACACGGTTGATCATACTCTGGGTTCCACGTGCATGTTTTAGCTGAAGGAAAAATCCCTTAAACCTGGAGAGTTGAGACCCGTGGAATGGGTACCATGCAATATGACTTCAAAGGGTCTTCATTTGCTCACCGAACCTCTCCAATCCTATCACTGCTGCGTTTATGCCCCTGTACACACGCTTGATTTTCTTTCAGAGACATAGCAATCCATAGGTTTTAAGATACTTACTAGTCAGGTACATTCTTAGGCGTTTAATATGGGGTGTTGAGTCCATTTCGTTGAGCAAGGAGTAGTTCTTGTCTATTCCATATTTGGCTTAAGGAACTTTATCTGTGCTCATTTCAATCTCTGGTTTTATGCAGCACCCCAACTCACCTTTCCCCTTAAGCAAGCATAAGTTGGTTTCCTAAATTTGAGACACTGTTCTGTTTTGTAATCCAGTTCCTGTGTAGCCAAGTTTACATTCCGTGTATTAATGATATCTTATGATGTTTCTTTTTCTGTGTGACTTATTTCAGTTAGAATCATCATACCTGAATCCACTCATTATGCTGCTACGGGCCTGATGACATAGATTTCATTGCTGAGTGATATTGCATTGTACGTAAGTACCACAACTTCTTTATCCATTTTTCACTTTCTGCGATATTGAACTTGTACCGTAAACGAGGTTCTTGTAAACAGAGCCGTCCCAAACTTTGGGGTGGCTGTGTCTTTTTGATTTTAATTTCCCTAAGCTATAGGACCATAAGTGGAAGTGCCCTAGGCTCTGTTGCTTTGTTTTTTAGATGTTTCAGGAAACACTATACACCTCTCCCGAGTGGCTGTTGGCAATTTACATCCCGCCAATCAGCATAACAAGGCTCCCAGTTCTCCATGGCCTGTCCTGCCTTTCTGGATTTTACACTTTTTTCAGATGGCCCTTTTGACCGGGGGGAAGTGAGACTTCATTGTAGTGCAGATTTCCTTTGCAAGCTTGCTTGGTTGGCCAAAAAGGGCATATGCGTTTTTTCCTGAATATATTCAGGAAAAAACGCATACGCCCTTTTTGGCCAAGTGCATCATTGTGGACGTTCTGCCTCTTTTCCTATGCTTTAAATGCAATTCCAGTCTACCTCCTGAAATCGGTTTCCTGCAATTCTGCCCCGCTTTCAAGTCCTCTTGGCAGCCTTACTTCAGTATATTTTTGGACGATAGCTGTCATTTATAACTCTGCAGGTTTGTGAATTACAGTGCCCCTGAGCTCCTTTCTTCAACTCGCTTTCTTGTGAGCTGGCCGCAACACCGCAGGATTGCTTCAGGCCCTAATCTGGTTCCGGCACAGCACGCTGAGCCTTTGGTTAATTCCTCTGCCTGGTGGGAAATGAGAGTTAAATTTGCCCGTCCAGACACCTCCAGCTAGTCTCTCTTTGGTTCTCCCTATTCCTGTTCATCTTCCGCAGAAATTGCAAATGGGCCAAACAGGAGGTTAAAGGCACTGACTCTCCAAGTCGGGAGAGTGTTTGTAAAGCGTCTGGAATGTTACACTCGAGTACCAGGGGACGAGAATTGAGACATATTTGCACATGTCTCCCGATCACTCGGTTGATCATACTCTGGGTTCCACGTGCATGTTTTAGCTGAAGGAAGAATCCCTTAAACCTGGAGACTTGAGACCCGTGCAATGGATACCATGCAATATGACTTCAAAGGGTCTTCATTTGCTCACCGAACCTCTCCAATCCTATCATTGCTGCGTTTATGCCCCTGTACACACGCTTGATTTTCTTTCAGAGACATAGCAATCCATAGGTTTTAAGATACTTACTAGTCAGGTACATTCTTAGGCGTTTAATATGGGGTGTTGAGTCCATTTCGTTGAGCAAGGAGTAGCTCTTGTCTATTCCATATTTGGCTTAAGGAACTTTATCTGTGCTCATTTCAATCTCTGGTTTTATGCAGCACCCCAACTCACCTTTCCCCTTAAGCAAGCATAAGTTGGTTTTCTAAATTTGAGACCCTGTTCTGTTTTGTAATCCAGTTCCTGTGTAGCCAAGTTTACATTCCGTGTATTAGTGATATCTTATGATGTTTCTTTTTCTGTGTGACTTATTTCAGTTAGAATCATCATACCTGAATCCACTCATTATGCTGCTATGGGCCTGATGACATAGATTTCATTGCTGAGTGATATTGCATTGTACGTAAGTACCACAACTTCTTTATCCATTTTTCACTTTCTGCGATATTGAACTTGTACCGTAAACGAGGTTCTTGTAAACAGAGCCGTCCCAAACTTTGGGGTGGCTGTGTCTTTCTGATTTTAATTTCCCAAGCTACAGGACCATAAGTGGAAGTGCCCGAGGCTCTGTTGCTTTGTTTTTTAGATGTTTCAGGAAACACCATACACCTCTCCCGAGTGGCTGTTGGCAATTTACATCCCGCCCATCAGCATAACAAGGCTCCCAGTTCTCCATGGCCTGTCCTGCCTTTCTGGATTTTACACTTTTTTCAGATGGCCCTTTTGACCGGGGGGAAGTGAGACTTCATTGTAGTGCAGATTTCCTTTGCAAGCTTGCTTGGTTGGCCAAAAAGGGCGTATGCGTTTTTTCCTGAATATATTCAGGAAAAAACGCATACGCCCTTTTTGGCCAAGTGCATCATTGTGGACGTTCTGCCTCTTTTCCTATGCTTTAAATGCAATTCCAGTCTACCTCCTGAAATCGGTTTCCTGCAATTCTGCCCCGCTTTCAAGTCCTCTTGGCAGCCTTACTTCAGTATATTTTTGGACGATAGCTGTCATTTATAACTCTGCAGGTTTGTGAATTACAGTGCCCCTGAGCTCCTTTCTTCAACTCGCTTTCTTGTGAGCTGGCCGCAACACCGCAGGATTGCTTCAGGCCCTAATCTGGTTCCGGCACGGCACGCTGAGCCTTTGGTTAATTCCTCTTCCTGGTGGGAAATGAGAGTTAAATTTGCCCGTCCAGACACCTCCAGCTAGTCTCTCTTTGGTTCTCCCTATTCCTGTTCATCTTCCGCAGAAATTGCAAACTGGCCCAAACAGGAGGTTAAAGGCACTGACTCTCCAAGTCGGGAGAGTGTTAGTAAAGCGTCTGGAATGTTGCACCCGAGTACCAGGGGACGAGAACTGAGACATATTGGAACACGTCTCCCGATCACACGGTTGATCATACTCTGGGTTCCACGTGCATGTTTTAGCTGAAGGAAGAATCCCTTAAACCTGGAGAGTTGAGACCCGTGGAATGGGTACCAAACAATATGACTTCAAAGGGTCTTCATTTGCTCACCGAACCTCTCCAATACTATCACTGCTGCGTTTATGCCCCTGTACACACGCTTGATTTTCTTTCAGAGACATAGCAATCCATAGGTTTTAAGATACTTACTAGTCAGGTACATTCTTAGGCGTTTAATATGGGGTGTTGAGTCCATTTCGTTGAGCAAGGAGTAGTTCTTGTCTATTCCATATTTGGCTTAAGGAACTTTATCTGTGCTCATTTCAATCTCTGGTTTTATGCAGCACCCCAACTCACCTTTCCCCTTAAGCAAGCATAAGTTGGTTTTCTAAATTTGAGACCCTGTTCTGTTTTGTAATCCAGTTCCTGTGTAGCCAAGTTTACATTCCGTGTATTAGTGATATCTTATGATGTTTCTTTTTCTGTGTGACTTATTTCAGTTAGAATCATCATACCTGAATCCACTCATTATGCTGCTACGGGCCTGATGACATAGATTTCATTGCTGAGTGATATTGCATTGTACGTAAGTACCACAACTTCTTTATCCATTTTTCACTTTCTGTGATATTGAACTTGTACCGTAAACGATGTTCTTGTAAACAGAGCCGTCCCAAATTTTGGGGTGGCTGTGTCTTTTTGATTTTAATTTCCCTAAGCTATAGGACCATAAGTGGAAGTGCCCTAGGCTCTGTTGCTTTGTTTTTTAGATGTTTCAGGAAACACCATACACCTCTCCCGAGTGGCTGTTGGCAATTTACATCCCGCCCATCAGCATAACAAGGCTCCCAGTTCTCCATGGCCTGTCCTGCCTTTCTGGATTTTACACTTTTTTCAGATGGCCCTTTTGACCGGGGGGAAGTGAGACTTCATTGTAGTGCAGATTTCCTTTGCAAGCTTGCTTGGTTGGCCAAAAAGGGCGTATGCGTTTTTTCCTGAATATATTCAGGAAAAAACGCATACGCCCTTTTTGGCCAAGTGCATCATTGTGGACGTTCTGCCTCTTTTCCTATGCTTTAAATACAATTCCAGTCTACCTCCTGAAATCGGTTTCCTGCAATTCTGCCCCGCTTTCAAGTCCTCTTGGCAGCCTTACTTCAGTATATTTTTGGATGATAGCTGTCATTTATAACTCTGCAGGTTTGTGAATTACAGTGCCCCTGAGCTCCTTTCTTCAACTCGCTTTCTTGTGAGCTGGCCGCAACACCGCAGGATTGCTTCAGGCCCTAATCTGGTTCCGGCATGGCACGCTGAGCCTTTGGTTAATTCCTCTTCCTGGTGGGAAATGAGAGTTAAATTTGCCCGTCCAGACACCTCCAGCTAGTCTCTCATTGGTTCTCCCTATTCCTGTTCATCTTCCTCAGAAATTGCAAATGGGCCAAACAGGAGGTTAAAGGCACTGACTCTCCAAGTCGGGAGAGTGTTAGTAAAGCGTCTGGAATGTTACACCCGAGTACCAGGGGACGAGAATTGAGACATATTGGAACACGTCTCCCGATCACACGGTTGGTCATACTCTGGGTTCCACGTGCATGTTTTAGCTGAAGGAAGAATCCCTTAAACCTGGAGAGTTGAGACCCGTGGAATGGGTACCATGCAATATGACTTCAAAGGGTCTTCATTTGCTCACCGAACCTCTCCAATCCTATCACTGCTGCGTTTATGCCCCTGTACACACGCTTGATTTTCTTTCGGAGACATAGCAATCCATAGGTTTTAAAATTCTTACTAGTCAGGTACATTCTTAGGCGTTTAATATGGGGTGTTGAGTCCATTTCGTTGAGCAAGGAGTAGTTCTTGTGTATTCTATATTTGGCTTAAGGAACTTTATCTGTGCTCATTTCAATCTCTGGTTTTATGCAGCACCCCAACTCACCTTTCCCCTTAAGCAAGCATAAGTTGGTTTTCTAAATTTGAGACCCTGTTCAGTTTTGTAATCCAGTTCCTGTGTAGCCAAGTTTACATTCCGTGTATTAGTGATATCTTATGATGTTTCTTTTTCTGTGTGACTTATTTCAGTTAGAATCATCATACCTGAATCCACTCATTATGCTGCTACGGGCCTGATGACATAGATTTCATTGCTGAGTGATATTGCATTGTACGTAAGTACCACAACTTCTTTATCCATTTTTCACTTTCTGCGATATTGAACTTGTACCGTAAACGAGGTTCTTGTAAACAGAGCCGTCCCAAACATTGGGGTGGCTGTGTCTTTTTGATTTTAATTTCCCTAAGCTATAGGACCATAAGTGGAAGTGCCCTAGGCTCTGTTGCTTTGTTTTTTAGATGTTTCAGGAAACACCATACACCTCTCCCGAGTGGCTGTTGGCAATTTACATCCCGCCCATCAGCATAACAAGGCTCCCAGTTCTCCATGGCCTGTCCTGCCTTTCTGGATTTTACACTTTTTTCAGATGGCCCTTTTGACCGGGGGGAAGTGAGACTTCATTGTAGTGCAGATTTCCTTTGCAAGCTTGCTTGGTTGGCCAAAAAGGGCGTATGCGTTTTTTCCTGAATATATTCAGGAAAAAACGCATACGCCCTTTTTGGCCAAGTGCATCATTGTGGACGTTCTGCCTCTTTTCCTATGCTTTAAATGCAATTCCAGTCTACCTCCTGAAATAGGTTTCCTGCAATTCTGCCCCGCTTTCAAGTCCTCTTGGCAGCCTTACTTCAGTATATTTTTGGACGATAGCTGTCATTTATAACTCTGCAGGTTTGTGAATTACAGTGCCCCTGAGCTCCTTTCTTCAACTTGCTTTCTTGTGAGCTGGCCGCAACACCGCAGGATTGCTTCAGGCCCTAATCTGGTTCCGGGACGGCACGCTGAGCCTTTGGTTAATTCCTCTTCCTGGTGGGAAATGAGAGTTAAATTTGCCCGTCCAGACACCTCCAGCTAGTCTCTCATTGGTTCTCCCTATTCCTGTTCATCTTCCACAGAAATTGCAAATGGGCCAAACAGGAGGTTAAAGGCACTGACTCTCCAAGTCGGGAGAGTGTTAGTAAAGCGTCTGGAATGTTGCACCCGAGTACCAGGGGACGAGAACTGAGGCATATTGGAACACGTCTCCCGATCCCATGGTTGATCATACTCTGGGTTCCACGTGCATGTTTTAGCTGAAGGAAGAATCCCTTAAACCAGGAGAGTTGAGACCCGTGGAATGGGTACCATGCAATATGACTTCAAAGGGTCTTCATTTGCTCACGAACCTCTCCAATCCTATCAGTGCTGCGTTTATGCCCCTGTACACATGCTTGATTTTCTTTCAGAGACATAGCAATCCATAGGTTTTAAGATACTTACTAGTCAGGTACATTCTTAGGCGTTTAATATGGGGTGTTGAGTCCATTTCGTTGAGCAAGGAGTAGCTCTTGTCTATTCCATATTTGGCTTAAGGAACTTTATCTGTGCTCATTTCAATCTCTGGTTTTATGCAGCACCCCAACTCACTTTTTCGCTTAAGCAAGCATAAGTTGGTTTTCTAAATTTGAGACCCTGTTCTGATTTGTAATCCAGTTCCTGTGTAGCCAAGTTTACATTCCGTGTATTAGTGATATCTTATGATGTTTCTTTTTCTGTGTGACTTATTTCAGTTAGAATCATCATACCTGAATCCATTCATTATACTGCTACGGGCCTGATGACATAGATTTCATTGCTGAGTGATATTGCATTGTACGTAAGTACCACAACTTCTTTATCCATATTTCACTTTCTGCGCTATTGAACTTGTACCGTAAACGAGCTTCTTGTAAACAGAGCCGTCCCAAACTTTGGGGTGGCTGTGTCTTCTTGATTTTTTTTCCCTAAGCTATAGGACCATAAGTGGAAGTGCCTTAGGTTCTGTTGCTTTGTTTTTTAGATGTTTCAGGAAACACCATACACTTCTCCCAAGTGGCTGTTGGCAATTTACATCCCGCCCATCAGCATAACAAGGCTCCCAGTTCTCCATGGCCTGTCCTGCCTTTCTGGATTTTACACTTTTTTCAGATGGCTCTTTTGACCAGGGGGAAGTGAGACTTCATTGTAGTGCAGATTTCCTTTGCAAGCTTGCTTGGTTGGCCAAAAAGGGCGTATGCGTTTTTTCCTGAATATATTCAGGAAAAAACGCATACGCCCTTTTTGGCCAAGTGCATCATTGTGGACGTTCTGCCTCTTTTCCTATGCTTTAAATGCAATTCCAGTCTACCTCCTGAAATCGGTTTCCTGCAATTCTGCCCCGCTTTCAAGTCCTCTTGGCAGCCTTACTTCAGTATATTTTTGGATGATAGCTGTCATTTATAACTCTGCAGGTTTGTGAATTACACTGCCCCTGAGCTCCTTTCTTCAACTCGCTTTCTTGTGAGCTGGCCGCAACACCGCAGGATTGCTTCAGGCCCTAATCTGGTTCCGGCACGGCACGCTGAGCCTTTGGTTAATTCCTCTTCCTGGTGGGAAATGAGAGTTAAATTTGCCCGTCCAGACACCTCCAGCTAGTCTCTCATTGGTTCTCCCTATTCCTGTTCATCTTCCTCAGAAATTGCAAATGGGCCAAACAGGAGGTTAAAGGCACTGACTCTTCAAGTCGGGAGAGTGTTAGTAAAGCGTCTGGAATGTTACACCCGAGTACCAGGGGACGAGAATTGAGACATATTGGAACACGTCTCCCGATCACACGGTTGATCATACTCTGGGTTCCACGTGCATGTTTTAGCTGAAGGAAGAATCCCTTAAACCTGGAGAGTTGAGACCCGTGGAATGGGTACCATGCAATATGACTTCAAAGGGTCTTCATTTGCTCACCGAACCTCTCCAATCCTATCACTGCTGCGTTTATGCCCCTGTACACACGCTTGATTTTCTTTCAGAGACATAGCAATCCATAGGTTTTAAGATACTTACTAGTCAGGTACATTCTTAGGCGTTTAATATGGGGTGTTGAGTCCATTTCGTTGAGCAAGGAGTAGTTCTTGTCTATTCCATATTTGGCTTAAGGAACTTTATCTGTGCTCATTTCAATCTCTGGTTTTATGCAGCACCCCAACTCACCTTTCCCCTTAAGCAAGCATAAGTTGGTTTTCTAAATTTGAGACCCTGTTCTGTTTTGTAATCCAGTTCCTGTGTAGCCAAGTTTACATTCGGTGTATTAGTGATATCTTATGATGTTTCTTTTTCTGTGTGACTTATTTCAGTTAGAATCATCATACCTGAATCCACTCATTATGCTGCTACGGGCCTGATGACATAGATTTCATTGCTGAGTGATATTGCATTGTACGTAAGTACCACAACTTCTTTATCCATTTTTCACTTTCTGTGATATTCAACTTGTACCGTAAAGGATGTTCTTGTAAACAGAGCCGTCCCAAACTTTGGGGTGGCTGTGTCTTTTTGATTTTAATTTCCCTAAGCTATAGGACCATAAGTGGAAGTGCCCTAGGCTCTGTTGCTTTGTTTTTTAGATGTTTCAGGAAACACCATACACCTCTCCCGAGTGGCTCTTGGCAATTTACATCCCGCCCATCAGCATAACAAGGCTCCCAGTTCTCCATGGCCTGTCCTGCCTTTCTGGATTTTACACTTTTTTCAGATGGCCCTTTTGACCGGGGGGAAGTGAGACTTCATTGTAGTGCAGATTTCCTTTGCAAGCTTGCTTGGTTGGCCAAAAAGGGCGTATGCGTTTTTTCCTGAATATATTCAGGAAAAAACGCATACGCCCTTTTTGGCCAAGTGCATCATTGTGGACGTTCTGCCTCTTTTCCTATGCTTTAAATGCAATTCCAGTCTACCTCCTGAAATCGGTTTCCTGCAATTCTGCCCCGCTTTCAAGTCCTCTTGGCAGCCTTACTTCAGTATATTTTTGGACGATAGCTGTCATTTATAACTCTGCAGGTTTGTGAATTACAGTGCCCCTGAGCTCCTTTCTTCAACTCGCTTTCTTGTGAGCTGGCCGCAACACCGCAGGATTGCTTCAGGCCCTAATCTGGTTCCGGCACGGCACGCTGAGCCTTTGGTTAATTCCTCTTCCTGGTGGGAAATGAGAGTTAAATTTGCCCGTCCAGACACCTCCAGCTAGTCTCTCATTGGTTCTCCCTATTCCTGTTCATCTTCCGCAGAAATTGCAAATGGGCCAAACAGGAGGTTAAAGGCACTGACTCTCCAAGTCGGGAGAGTGTTAGTAAAGCGTCTGGAATGTTACACCCGAGTACCAGGGGACGAGAATTGAGACATATTGGAACACGTCTCCCGATCACACGGTTGATCATACTCTGGGTTCCACGTGCATGTTTTAGCTGAAGGAAGAATCCCTTAAACCTGGAGAGTTGAGACCCGTGGAATGGGTACCATGCAATATGACTTCAAAGGGTCTTCATTTGCTCACCGAACCTCTCCAATCCTATCACTGCTGCGTTTATGCCCCTGTACACACGCTTGATTTTCTTTCAGAGACATAGCAATCCATAGGTTTTAAGATACTTACTAGTCAGGTACATTCTTAGGCGTTTAATATGGGGTGTTGAGTCCATTTCGTTGAGCAAGGAGTAGTTCTTGTCTATTCCATATTTGGCTTAAGGAACTTTATCTGTGCTCATTTCAATCTCTGGTTTGATGCAGCACCCCAACTCACCTTTCCCCTTAAGCAAGCATAAGTTGGTTTTCTAAATTTGAGACCCTGTTCTGTTTTGTAATCCAGTTCCTGTGTAGCCAAGTTTACATTCCGTGTATTAGTGATATCTTATGATGTTTCTTTTTCTGTGTGACTTATTTCAGTTAGAATCATCATACCTGAATCCACTCATTATGCTGCTATGGGCCTGATGACATAGATTTCATTGCTGAGTGATATTGCATTGTACGTAAGTACCACAACTTCTTTATCCATTTTTCACTTTCTGCGATATTGAACTTGTACCGTAAACGAGGTTCTTGTAAACAGAGCCGTCCCAAACTTTGGGGTGGCTGTGTCTTTCTGATTTTAATTTCCCAAGCTACAGGACCATAAGTGGAAGTGCCCTAGGCTCTGTTGCTTTGTTTTTTAGATGTTTAAGGAAACACCATACACTTCTCCAAGTGGCTGTTGGCAATTTACATCCCGCCCATCAGCATAACAAGGCTCCCAGTTCTCCATGGCCTGTCCTGCCTTTCTGGATTTTACACTTTTTTCAGATGGCCCTTTTGACCGGGGGGAAGTGAGACTTCATTGTAGTGCAGATTTCCTTTGCAAGCTTGCTTGGTTGGCCAAAAAGGGCGTATGCGTTTTTTCCTGAATATATTCAGGAAAAAACGCATACGCCCTTTTTGGCCAAGTGCATCATTGTGGACGTTCTGCCTCTTTTCCTATGCTTTAAATGCAATTCCAGTCTACCTCCTGAAATCGGTTTCCTGCAATTCTGCCCCGCTTTCAAGTCCTCTTGGCAGCCTTACTTCAGTATATTTTTGGACGATAGCTGTCATTTATAACTCTGCAGGTTTGTGAATTACAGTGCCCCTGAGCTCCTTTCTTCAACTCGCTTTCTTGGGAGCTGGCCGCAACACCGCAGGATTGCTTCAGGCCCTAATCTGGTTCTGGCACGGCACGCTGAGCCTTTGGTTAATTCCTCTTCCTGGTGGGAAATGAGAGTTAAATTTGCCCGTCCAGACACCTCCAGCTAGTCTCTCATTGGTTCTCCCTATTCCTGTTCATCTTCCTCAGAAATTGCAAATGGGCCAAACAGGAGGTTAAAGGCACTGACTCTCCAAGTCCGGAGAGTGTTAGTAAAGCGTCTGGAATGTTGCACCCGAGTACCAGGGGACGAGAACTGAGACATATTGGAACACGTCTCCCGATCACACGGTTGATCATACTCTGGGTTCCACGTGCATGTTTTAGCTGAAGGAAGAATCCCTTAAACCTGGAGAGTTGAGCCCCATGGAATGGGTACCATGCAATATGACTTCAAAGGGTCTTCATTTGCTCACCGAACCTCTCCAATCCTATCACTGCTGCGTTTATGCCCCTGTACACACGCTTGATTTTCTTTCGGAGACATAGCAATCCATAGGTTTGAAAATTCTTACTAGTCAGGTACATTCTTAGGCGTTTAATATGGGGTGTTGAGTTCATTTCGTTGAGCAAGGAGTAGTTCTTGTCTATTCTATATTTGGCTTAAGGAACTTTATCTGTGCTCATTTCAATCTCTGGTTTTATGCAGCACCCCAACTCACCTTTCCCCTTAAGCAAGCATAAGTTGGTTTCCTAAATTTGAGACCCTGTTCTGTTTTGTAATCCAGTTCCTGTGTAGCCAAGTTTACATTCCGTGTATTAGTGATATCTTATGATGTTTCTTTTTCTGTGATACTTATTTCAGTTAGAATCATCATACCTGAATCCACTCATTATGCTGCTACGGGCCTGATGACATAGATTTCATTGCTGAGTGATATTGCATTGTACGTAAGTACCACAACTTCTTTATCCATTTTTCACTTTCTGCGATATTGAACTTGTACCGTAAACGAGGTTCTTGTAAACAGAGCCGTCCCAAACTTTGGGGTGCCTGTGTCTTTTTGATTTTAATTTCCCTAAGCTATAGGACCATAAGTGGAAGTGCCCTAGGCTCTGTTGCTTTGTTTTTTAGATGTTTCAGGAAACACTATACACCTCTCCAGAGTGGCTGTTGGCAATTTACATCCCGCCCATCAGCCTAACAAGGCTCCCAGTTCTCCATGGCCTGTCCTGCCTTTCTGGATTTTACACTTTTTTCAGATGGCCCTTTTGAGCGGGGGGAAGTGAGACTTCATTGTAGTGCAGATTTCCTTTGCAAGCTTGCTTGGTTGGCCAAAAAGGGCGTATGCGTTTTTTCCTGAATATATTCAGGAAAAAACGCATATGCCCTTTTTGGCCAAGTGCATCATTGTGGACGTTCTGCCTCTTTTCCTATGCTTTAAATGCAATTCCAGTCTACCTCCTGAAATCGGTTTCCTGCAATTCTGCCCCGCTTTCAAGTCCTCTTGGCAGCCTTACTTCAGTATATTTTTGGACGATAGCTGTCATTTATAACTCTGCAGGTTTGTGAATTACACTGCCCCTGAGCTCCTTTCTTCAACTCGCTTTCTTGTGAGCTGGCCGCAACACCGCAGGATTGCTTCAGGCCCTAATCTGGTTCCGGCACGGCACGCTGAGCCTTTGGTTAATTCCTCTTCCTGGTGGGAAATGAGAGTTAAATTTGCCCGTCCAGACACCTCCACCTAGTCTCTCATTGGTTCTCCCTATTCCTGTTCATCTTCCGCAGAAATTGCAAATGGGCCAAACAGGAGGTTAAAGGCACTGACTCTCCAAGTCGGGAGAGTGTTAGTAAAGCGTCTGGAATGTTACACCCGAGTACCAGGGGACGAGAATTGAGACATATTGGAACACGTCTCCCGATCACACGGTTGATCATACTCTGGGTTCCACGTGCATGTTTTACCTGAAGGCAGAATCCCTTAAACCTGGAGAGTTGAGACCCGTGGAATGGGTACCAAGCAATATGACTTCAAAGGGTCTTCATTTGCTCACCGAACCTCTCCAATCCTATCACTGCTGCGTTTATGCCCCTGTACACACGCTTGATTCTCTTTCAGAGACATAGCAATCCATAGGTTTTAAGATACTTACTAGTCAGGTACATTCTTAGGCGTTTAATATGGGGTGTTGAGTCCATTTCGTTGAGCAAGGAGTAGTTCTTGTCTATTCCATATTTGGCTTAAGGAACTTTATCTGTGCTCATTTCAATCTCTGGTTTTATGCAGCACCCCAACTCACCTTTCCCCTTAAGCAAGCATAAGTTGGTTTTCTAAATTTGAGACCCTGTTCTGTTTTGTAATCCAGTTCCTGTGTAGCCAAGTTTACATTCCGTGTATTAGTGATATCTTATGATGTTTCTTTTTCTGTGTGACTTATTTCAGTTAGAATCATCATACCTGAATCCACTCATTATGCTGCTATGGGCCTGATGACATAGATTTCATTGCTGAGTGATATTGCATTGTACGTAAGTACCACAACTTCTTTATCCATTTTTCACTTTCTGCGATATTGAACTTGTACCGTAAACGAGGTTCTTGTAAACAGAGCCGTCCCAAACTTTGGGGTGGCTGTGTCTTTCTGATTTTAATTTCCCAAGCTACAGGACCATAAGTGGAAGTGCCCTAGGCTCTGTTGCTTTGTTTTTTAGATGTTTCAGGAAACACCATACACCTCTCCCGAGTGGCTGTTGGCAATTTACATCCCGCCCATCAGCATAACAAGGCTCCCAGTTCTCCATGGCCTGTCCTGCATTTCTGGATTTTACACTTTTTTCAGATGGCCCTTTTGACCGGGGGGAAGTGAGACTTCATTGTAGTGCAGATTTCCTTTGCAAGCTTGCTTGGTTGGCCAAAAAGGGCGTATGCGTTTTTTCCTGAATATATTCAGGAAAAAACGCATACGCCCTTTTTGGCCAAGTGCATCATTGTAGACGTTCTGCCTCTTTTCCTATGCTTTAAATGCAATTCCAGTTTACCTCCTGAAATCGGTTTCCTGCAATTCTGCCCCGCTTTCAAGTCCTCTTGGCAGCCTTACTTCAGTATATTTTTGGACGATAGCTGTCCTTTATAACTCTGCAGGTTTGTGAATTACAGTGCCCCTGAGCTCCTTTCTTCAACTCGCTTTCTTGTGAGCTGGCCGCAACACCGCAGGATTGCTTCAGGCCCTAATCTGGTTCCGGCACGGCACGCTGAGCCTTTGGTTAATTCCTCTTCCTGGTGGGAAATGAGAGTTAAATTTGCCCGTCCAGACACCTCCAGCTAGTCTCTCATTGGTTCTCCCTATTCCTGTTCATCTTCCGCAGAAATTGCAAATGGGCCAAACAGGAGGTTAAAGGCACTGACTCTCCAAGTTGGGAGAGTGTTAGTAAAGCGTCTGGAATGTTACACCCGAGTACCAGGGGACGAGAATTGAGACATATTGGAACACGTCTCCCGATCACATGGTTGATCATACTCTGGGTTCCACGTGCATGTTTTAGCTGAAGGAAGAATCCCTTAAACCTGGAGAGTTGAGACCCGTGGAATGGGTACCAAGCAATATGACTTCAAAGGGTCTTCATTTGCTCACCGAACCTCTCCAATCCTATCACTGCTGCGTTTATGCCCCTGTACACATGCTTGATTCTCTTTCAGAGACATAGCAATCCATAGGTTTTAAGATACTTACTAGTCAGGTACATTCTTAGGCGTTTAATATGGGGTTTTGAGTCCATTTCGTTGAGCAAGGAGTAGTTCTTGTCTATTCCATATTTGGCTTAAGGAACTTTATCTGTGCTCATTTCAATCTCTGGTTTTATGCAGCACCCCAACTCACCTTTCCCCTTAAGCAAGCATAAGTTGGTTTTCTAAATTTGAGACCCTGTTCTGTTTTGTAATCCAGTTCCTGTGTAGCCAAGTTTACATTCCGTGTATTAGTGATATCTTATGATGTTTCTTTTTCTGTGTGACTTATTTCAGTTAGAATCATCATACCTGAATCCACTCATTATGCTGCTATGGGCCTGATGACATAGATTTCATTGCTGAGTGATATTGCATTGTACGTAAGAACCACAACTTCTTTATCCATTTTTCACTTTCTGCGATATTGAACTTGTACCGTAAACGAGGTTCTTGTAAACAGAGCCGTCCCAAACTTTGGGGTGGCTGTGTCTTTCTGATTTTAATTTCCCAAGCTACAGGACCATAAGTGGAAGTGCCCTAGGCTCTGTTGCTTTGTTTTTTAGATGTTTCAGGAAACACCATACACCTCTCCCGAGTGGCTGTTGGCAATTTACATCCCGCCCATCAGCATAACAAGGCTCCCAGTTCTCCATGGCCTGTCCTGCCTTTCTGGATTTTACACTTTTATCAGATGGCCCTTTTGACCGGGGGGAAGTGAGACTTCATTGTAGTGCAGATTTCCTTTGCAAGCTTGCTTGGTTGGCCAAAAAGGGCATATGCGTTTTTTCCTGAATATATTCAGGAAAAAACGCATACGCCCTTTTTGGCCAAGTGCATCATTGTAGACGTTCTGCCTCTTTTCCTATGCTTTAAATGCAATTCCAGTCTACCTCCTGAAATCGGTTTCCTGCAATTCTGCCCCGCTTTCAAGTCCTCTTGGCAGCCTTACTTCAGTATATTTTTGGACGATAGCTGTCATTTATAACTCTGCAGGTTTGTGAATTACAGTGCCCCTGAGCTCCTTTCTTCAACTCGCTTTCTTGTGAGCTGGCCGCAACACCGCAGGATTGCTTCAGGCCCTAATCTGGTTCCGGCACGGCACGCTGAGCCTTTGGTTAATTCCTCTTCCTGGTGGGAAATGAGAGTTAAATTTGCCCGTCCAGACACCTCCAGCTAGTCTCTCATTGGTTCTCCCTATTCCTGTTCATCTTCCGCAGAAATTGCAAATGGGCCAAACAGGAGGTTAAAGGCACTGACTCTCCAAGTTGGGAGAGTGTTAGTAAAGCGTCTGGAATGTTACACCCGAGTACCAGGGGACGAGAATTGAGACATATTGGAACACGTCTCCCGATCACATGGTTGATCATACTCTGGGTTCCACGTGCATGTTTTAGCTGAAGGAAGAATCCCTTAAACCTGGAGAGTTGAGACCCGTGGAATGGGTACCAAGCAATATGACTTCAAAGGGTCTTCATTTGCTCACCGAACCTCTCCAATCCTATCACTGCTGCGTTTATGCCCCTGTACACATGCTTGATTGTCTTTCAGAGACATAGCAATCCATAGGTTTTAAGATACTTACTAGTCAGGTACATTCTTAGGCGTTTAATATGGGGTGTTGAGTCCATTTCGTTGAGCAAGGAGTAGTTCTTGTCTATTCCATATTTGGCTTAAGGAACTTTATCTGTGCTCATTTCAATCTCTGGTTTTATGCAGCACCCCAACTCACCTTTCCCCTTAAGCAAGCATAAGTTGGTTTTCTAAATTTGAGACCCTGTTCTGTTTTGTAATCCAGTTCCTGTGTAGCCAAGTTTACATTCCGTGTATTAGTGATATCTTATGATGTTTCTTTTTCTGTGTGACTTATTTCAGTTAGAATCATCATACCTGAATCCACTCATTATGCTGCTATGGGCCTGATGACATAGATTTCATTGCTGAGTGATATTGCATTGTACGTAAGAACCACAACTTCTTTATCCATTTTTCACTTTCTGCGATATTGAACTTGTACCGTAAACGAGGTTCTTGTAAACAGAGCCGTCCCAAACTTTGGGGTGGCTGTGTCTTTCTGATTTTAATTTCCCAAGCTACAGGACCATAAGTGGAAGTGCCCTAGGCTCTGTTGCTTTGTTTTTTAGATGTTTCAGGAAACACCATACACCTCTCCCGAGTGGCTGTTGGCAATTTACATCCCGCCCATCAGCATAACAAGGCTCCCAGTTCTCCATGGCCTGTCCTGCCTTTCTGGATTTTACACTTTTTTCAGATGGCCCTTTTGACCGGGGGGAAGTGAGACTTCATTGTAGTGCAGATTTCCTTTGCAAGCTTGCTTGGTTGGCCAAAAAGGGCGTATGCGTTTTTTCCTATTCAGGAAAAAACGCATACGCCCTTTTTGGCCAAGTGCATCATTGTGGACGTTCTGCCTCTTTTCCTATGCTTTAAATGCAATTCCAGTCTACCTCCTGAAATCGGTTTCCTGCAATTCTGCCCCGCTTTCAAGTCCTCTTGGCAGCCTTACTTCAGTATATTTTTGGACGATAGCTGTCATTTATAACTCTGCAGGTTTGTGAATTACAGTGCCCCTGAGCTCCTTTCTTCAACTCGCTTTCTTGTGAGCTGGCCGCAACACCGCAGGATTGCTTCAGGCCCTAATCTGGTTCCGGCACGGCACGCTGAGCCTTTGGTTAATTCCTCTTCCTGGTGGGAAATGAGAGTTAAATTTGCCCGTCCAGACACCTCCAGCTAGTCTCTCATTGGTTCTCCCTATTCCTGTTCATCTTCCGCAGAAATTGCAAATGGGCCAAACAGGAGGTTAAAGGCACTGACTCTCCAAGTTGGGAGAGTGTTAGTAAAGCGTCTGGAATGTTACACCCGAGTACCAGGGGACGAGAATTGAGACATATTGGAACACGTCTCCCGATCACATGGTTGATCATACTCTGGGTTCCACGTGCATGTTTTAGCTGAAGGAAGAATCCCTTAAACCTGGAGAGTTGAGACCCGTGGAATGGGTACCAAGCAATATGACTTCAAAGGGTCTTCATTTGCTCACCGAACCTCTCCAATCCTATCACTGCTGCGTTTATGCCCCTGTACACATGCTTGATTCTCTTTCGGAGACATAGCAATCCATAGGTTTTAAGATACTTACTAGTCAGGTACATTCTTAGGCGTTTAATATGGGGTGTTGAGTCCATTTCGTTGAGCAAGGAGTAGTTCTTGTCTATTCCATATTTGGCTTAAGGAACTTTATCTGTGCTCATTTCAATCTCTGGTTTTATGCAGCACCCCAACTCACCTTTCCCCTTAAGCAAGCATAAGTTGGTTTTCTAAATTTGAGACCCTGTTCTGTTTTGTAATCCAGTTCCTGTGTAGCCAAGTTTACATTCCGTGTATTAGTGATATCTTATGATGTTTCTTTTTCTGTGTGACTTATTTCAGTTAGAATCATCATACCTGAATCCACTCATTATGCTGCTATGGGCCTGATGACATAGATTTCATTGCTGAGTGATATTGCATTGTACGTAAGTACCACAACTTCTTTATCCATTTTTCACTTTCTGCGATATTGAACTTGTACCGTAAACGAGGTTCTTGTAAACAGAGCCGTCCCAAACTTTGGGGTGGCTGTGTCTTTCTGATTTTAATTTTCCAAGCTACAGGACCATAAGTGGAAGTGCCCTAGGCTCTGTTGCTTTGTTTTTTAGATGTTTCAGGAAACACCATACACCTCTCCCGAGTGGCTGTTGGCAATTTACATCCCGCCCATCAGCATAACAAGGCTCCCAGTTCTCCATGGCCTGTCCTGCCTTTCTGGATTTTACACTTTTTTCAGATGGCCCTTTTGACCGGGGGGAAGTGAGACTTCATTGTAGTGCAGATTTCCTTTGCAAGCTTGCTTGGTTGGCCAAAAAGGGCGTATGCGTTTTTTCCTGAATATATTCAGGAAAAAACGCATACGCCCTTTTTGGCCAAGTGCATCATTGTAGACGTTCTGCCTCTTTTCCTATGCTTTAAATGCAATTCCAGTCTACCTCCTGAAATCGGTTTCCTGCAATTCTGCCCCGCTTTCAAGTCCTCTTGGCAGCCTTACTTCAGTATATTTTTGGACGATAGCTGTCATTTATAACTCTGCAGGTTTGTGAATTACAGTGCCCCTGAGCTCCTTTCTTCAACTCGCTTTCTTGTGAGCTGGCCGCAACACCGCAGGATTGCTTCAGGCCCTAATCTGGTTCCGGCACGGCACGCTGAGCCTTTGGTTAATTCCTCTTCCTGGTGGGAAATGAGAGTTAAATTTGCCCGTCCAGACACCTCCAGCTAGTCTCTCATTGGTTCTCCCTATTCCTGTTCATCTTCCGCAGAAATTGCAAATGGGCCAAACAGGAGGTTAAAGGCACTGACTCTCCAAGTTGGGAGAGTGTTAGTAAAGCGTCTGGAATGTTGCACCCGAGTACCAGAGGACGAGAACTGAGACATATTGGAACACGTCTCCCGATCACATGGTTGATCATATTCTGGGTTCCACGTGCATGTTTTAGCTGAAGGAAGAATCCCTTAAACCTGGAGAGTTGAGACCCGTGGAATGGGTACCAAGCAATATGACTTCAAAGGGTCTTCATTTGCTCACCGAACCTCTCCAATCCTATCACTGCTGCGTTTATGCCCCTGTACACATGCTTGATTCTCTTTCAGAGACATAGCAATCCATAGGTTTTAAGATACTTACTAGTCAGGTACATTCTTAGGCGTTTAATATGGGCTGTTGAGTCCATTTCGTTGAGCAAGGAGTAGTTCTTGTCTATTCCATATTTGGCTTAAGGAACTTTATCTGTGCTCATTTCAATCTCTGGTTTTATGCAGCACCCCAACTCACCTTTCCCCTTAAGCAAGCATAAGTTGGTTTTCTAAATTTGAGACCCTGTTCTGTTTTGTAATCCAGTTCCTGTGTAGCCAAGTTTACATTCCGTGTATTAGTGATATCTTATGATGTTTCTTTTTCTGTGTGACTTATTTCAGTTAGAATCATCATACCTGAATCCACTCATTATGCTGCTATGGGCCTGATGACATAGATTTCATTGCTGAGTGATATTGCATTGTACGTAAGTATCACAACTTCTTTATCCATTTTTCACTTTCTGCGATATTGAACTTGTACCGTAAACGAGGTTCTTGTAAACAGAGCCGTCCCAAACTTTGGGGTGGCTGTGTCTTTCTGATTTTAATTTCCCAAGCTACAGGACCATAAGTGGAAGTGCCCTAGGCTCTGTTGCTTTGTTTTTTAGATGTTTCAGGAAACACCATACACCTCTCCCGAGTGGCTGTTGGCAATTTACATCCCGCCCATCAGCATAACAAGGCTCCCAGTTCTCCATGGCCTGTCCTGCCTTTCTGGATTTTACACTTTTTTCAGATGGCCCTTTTGACCGGGGGGAAGTGAGACTTCATTGTAGTGCAGATTTCCTTTGCAAGCTTGCTTGGTTGGCCAAAAAGGGCGTATGCGTTTTTTCCTGAATATATTCAGGAAAAAACGCATACGCCCTTTTTGGCCAAGTGCATCATTGTGGACGTTCTGCCTCTTTTCCTATGCTTTAAATGCAATTCCAGTCTACCTCCTGAAATCGGTTTCCTGCAATTCTGCCCCGCTTTCAAGTCCTCTTGGCAGCCTTACTTCAGTATATTTTTGGACGATAGCTGTCATTTATAAGTCTGCAGGTTTGTGAATTACAGTGCCCCTGAGCTCCTTTCTTCAACTCGCTTTCTTGTGAGCTGGCCGCAACACCGCAGGATTGCTTCAGGCCCTAATCTGGTTCCGGCACGGCACGCTGAGCCTTTGGTTAATTCCTCTTCCTGGTGGGAAATGAGAGTTAAATTTGCCCGTCCAGACACCTCCAGCTAGTCTCTCATTGGTTCTCCCTATTCCTGTTCATCTTCCTCAGAAATTGCAAATGGGCCAAACAGGAGGTTAAAGGCACTGACTCTCCAAGTCGGGAGAGTGTTAGTAAAGCGTCTGGAATGTTACACCCGAGTACCAGGGGACGAGAATTGAGACATATTGGAACACGTCTCCCGATCACACGGTTGGTCATACTCTGGGTTCCACGTGCATGTTTTAGCTGAAGGAAGAATCCCTTAAACCTGGAGAGTTGAGACCCGTGGAATGGGTACCATGCAATATGACTTCAAAGGGTCTTCATTTGCTCACCGAACCTCTCCAATCCTATCACTGCTGCGTTTATGCCCCTGTACACACGCTTGATTTTCTTTCGGAGACATAGCAATCCATAGGTTTTAAAATTCTTACTAGTCAGGTACATTCTTAGGCGTTTAATATGGGGTGTTGAGTCCATTTCGTTGAGCAAGGATTAGTTCTTGTCTATTCTATATTTGGCTTAAGGAACTTTATCTGTGCTCATTTCAATCTCTGGTTTTATGCAGCACCCCAACTCACCTTTCCCCTTAAGCAAGCATAAGTTGGTTTTCTAAATTTGAGACCCTGTTCTGTTTTGTAATCCAGTTCCTGTGTAGCCAAGTTTACATCCCGTGTATTAGTGATATCTTATGATGTTTCTTTTTCTGTGTGACTTATTTCAGTTAGAATCATCATACCTGAATCCACTCATTATGCTGCTACGGGCCTGATGACATAGATTTCATTGCTGAGTGATATTGCATTGTACGTAAGTACCACAACTTCTTTATCCATTTTTCACTTTCTGCGATATTGAACTTGTACCGTAAACGAGGTTCTTGTAAACAGAGCCGTCCCAAACTTTGGGGTGGCTGTGTCTTTTTGATTTTAATTTCCCTAAGCTATAGGACCATAAGTGGAAGTGCCCTAGGCTCTGTTGCTTTGTTTTTTAGATGTTTCAGGAAACACCATACACCTCTCCCGAGTGGCTGTTGGCAATTTACATCCCGCCCATCAGCATAACAAGGCTCCCAGTTCTCCATGGCCTGTCCTGCCTTTCTGGATTTTACACTTTTTTCAGATGGCCCTTTTGACCCGGGGGTAGTGAGACTTCATTGTAGTGCAGATTTCCTTTGCAAGCTTGCTTGGTTGGCCAAAAAGGGCGTATGCGTTTTTTCCTGAATATATTCAGGAAAAAACGCATACGCCCTTTTTGGCCAAGTGCATCATTGTGGACGTTCTGCCTCTTTTCCTATGCTTTAAATGCAATTCCAGTCTACCTCCTGAAATAGGTTTCCTGCAATTCTGCCCCGCTTTCAAGTCCTCTTGGCAGCCTTACTTCAGTATATTTTTGGACGATAGCTGTCATTTATAACTCTGCAGGTTTGTGAATTACAGTGCCCCTGAGCTCCTTTCTTCAACTCGCTTTCTTGTGAGCTGGCCGCAACACCGCAGGATTGCTTCAGGCCCTAATCTGGTTCCGGCACGGCACGCTGAGCCTTTGGTTAATTCCTCTTCCTGGTGGGAAATGAGAGTTAAATTTGCCCGTCCAGACACCTCCAGCTAGTCTCTCATTGGTTCTCCCTATTCCTGTTCATCTTCCGCAGAAATTGCAAATGGGCCAAACAGGAGGTTAAAGGCACTGACTCTCCAAGTCGGGAGAGTGTTAGTAAAGCGTCTGGAATGTTACACCCGAGTACCAGGGGACGAGAACTGAGACATATTGGAACACGTCTCCCGATCACACGGTTGATCATACTCTGGGTTCCACGTGCATGTTTTAGCTGAAGGAAGAATCCCTTAAACCTGGAGAGTTGAGACCCGTGGAATGGGTACCATGCAATATGACTTCAAAGGGTCTTCATTTGCTCACCGAACCTCTCCAATCCTATCACTGCTGCGTTTATGCCCCTGTACACACGCTTGATTTTCTTTCAGAGACGTAGCAAGCCATAGGTTTTAAGATACTTACTAGTCAGGTACATTCTTAGGCGTTTAATATGGGGTGTTGAGTCCATTTCGCTGAGCAAGGAGTAGTTCTTGTCTATTCCATATTTGGCTTAAGAAACTTTATCTGTGCTCATTTCAATCTCTGGTTTTATGCAGCACCCCAACTCACCTTTCCCCTTAAGCAAGCATAAGTTGGTTTTCTAAATTTGAGACCCTGTTCTGTTTTGTAATCCAGTTCCTGTGTAGCCAAGTTTACATCCCGTGTATTAGTGATATCTTATGATGTTTCTTTTTCTGTGTGACTTATTTCAGTTAGAATCATCATACCTGAATCCACTCATTATGCTGCTACGGGCCTGATGACATAGATTTCATTGCTGAGTGATATTGCATTGTACGTAAGTACCACAACTTCTTTATCCATTTTTCACTTTCTGCGATATTGAACTTGTACCGTAAACGAGGTTCTTGTAAACAGAGCCGTCCCAAACTTTGGGGTGGCTGTGTCTTTTTGATTTTAATTTCCCTAAGCTATAGGACCATAAGTGGAAGTGCCCTAGGCTCTGTTGCTTTGTTTTTTAGATGTTTCAGGAAACACCATACACCTCTCCCGAGTGGCTGTTGGCAATTTACATCCCGCCCATCAGCATAACAAGGCTCCCAGTTCTCCATGGCCTGTCCTGCCTTTCTGGATTTTACACTTTTTTCAGATGGCCCTTTTGACCGGGGGGAAGTGAGACTTCATTGTAGTGCAGATTTCCTTTGCAAGCTTGCTTGGTTGGCCAAAAAGAGCGTATGCGTTTTTTCCTGAATATATTCAGGAAAAAACGCATACGCCCTTTTTGGCCAAGTGCATCATTGTGGACGTTCTGCCTCTTTTCCTATGCTTTAAATGCAATTCCAGTCTACCTCCTGAAATAGGTTTCCTGCAATTCTGCCCCGCTTTCAAGTCCTCTTGGCAGCCTTACTTCAGTATATTTTTGGACGATAGCTGTCATTTATAACTCTGCAGGTTTGTGAATTACAGTGCCCCTGAGCTCCTTTCTTCAACTCGCTTTCTTGTGAGCTGGCCGCAACACCGCAGGATTGCTTCAGGCCCTAATCTGGTTCCGGCACGGCACGCTGAGCCTTTGGTTAATTCCTCTTCCTGGTGGGAAATGAGAGTTAAATTTGCCCGTCCAGACACCTCCAGCTAGTCTCTCATTGGTTCTCCCTATTCCTGTTCATCTTCCTCAGAAATTGCAAATGGGCCAAACAGGAGGTTAAAGGCACTGACTCTCCAAGTCGGGAGAGTGTTAGTAAAGCGTCTGGAATGTTACACCCGAGTACCAGGGGACGAGAATTGAGACATATTGGAACACGTCTCCCGATCACACGGTTGATCATACTCTGGGTTCCACGTGCATGTTTTAGCTGAAGGAAGAATCCCTTAAACCTGGAGAGTTGAGACCCGTGGAATGGGTACCATGCAATATGACTTCAAAGGGTCTTCATTTGCTCACCGAACCTCTCCAATCCTATCACTGCTGCGTTTATGCCCCTGTACACACGCTTGATTTTCTTTCAGAGACATAGCAATCCATAGGTTTTAAGATACTTACTAGTCAGGTACATTCTTAGGCGTTTAATATGGGCTGTTGAGTCCATTTCGTTGAGCAAGGAGTAGTTCTTGTCTATTCCATATTTGGCTTAAGGAACTTTATCTGTGCTCATTTCAATCTCTGGTTTTATGCAGCACCCCAACTCACCTTTCCCCTTAAGCAAGCATAAGTTGGTTTTCTAAATTTGAGACCCTGTTCTATTTTGTAATCCAGTTCCTGTGTAGCCAAGTTTACATTCCGTGTATTAGTGATATCTTATGATGTTTCTTTTTCTGTGTGACTTATTTCAGTTAGAATCATCATACCTGAATCCACTCATTATGCTGCTACGGGCCTGATGACATAGATTTCATTGCTGAGTGATATTGCATTGTACGTAAGTACCACAACTTCTTTATCCATTTTTCACTTTCTGCGCTATTGAACTTGTACCGTAAATGAGGTTCTTGTAAACAGAGCCGTCCCAAACTTTGGGGTGGCTGTGTCTTTTTGATTTTAATTTCCCTAAGCTATAGGACCATAAGTGGAAGTGCCCTAGGCTCTGTTGCTTTGTTTTTTAGATGTTTCAGGAAACACCATACACCTCTCCCGAGTGGCTGTTGGCAATTTACATCCCGCCCATCAGCATAACAAGGCTCCCAGTTCTCCATGGCCTGTCCTGCCTTTCTGGATTTTACACTTTTTTCAGATGGCCCTTTTGACCGGGGGGAAGTGAGACTTCATTGTAGTGCAGATTTCCTTTGCAAGCTTGCTTGGTTGGCCAAAAAGGGCGTATGCGTTTTTTCCTGAATATATTCAGGAAAAAACGCATACGCCCTTTTTGGCCAAGTGCATCATTGTGGACGTTCTGCCTCTTTTCCTATGCTTTAAATGCAATTCCAGTCTACCTCCTGAAATCGGTTTCCTGCAATTCTGCCCCGCTTTCAAGTCCTCTTGGCAGCCTTACTTCAGTATATTTTTGGACGATAGCTGTCATTTATAACTCTGCAGGTTTGTGAATTACAGTGCCCATGAGCTCCTTTCTTCAACTCGCTTTCTTGTGAGCTGGCCGCAACACTGCAGGATTGCTTCAGGCCCTAATCTGGTTCCGGCACGGCACGCTGAGCCTTTGGTTAATTCCTCTTCCTCGTGGGAAATGAGAGTTAAATTTGCCCGTCCAGACACCTCCACCTAGTCTCTCATTGGTTCTCCCTATTCCTGTTCATCTTCCTCAGAAATTGCAAATGGGCCAAACAGGAGGTTAAAGACACTGACTCTCCAAGTCGGGAGAGTGTTAGTAAAGCATCTGGAATGTTGCACCTGAGTACCAGGGGACGAGAACTGAGACATATTGGAACATGTCTCCCGATCACACTGTTGATTATACTCTGGGTTCCACGTGCATGTTTTACCTGAAGACAGAATCCCTTAAACCTGGAGAGTTGAGACCCGTGTAATGGGTACCATGCAATATGACTTCAAAGGGTCTTCATTTGCTCACCGAACCACTCCAATCCTATCACTGCTGCGTTTATGCCCCTGTACACACGCTTGACTTTCTTTCAGAGACATAGCAATCCATAGGTTTTAAAATTCTTACTAGTCAGGTACATTCTTAGGCGTTTAATATGGGCTGTTGAGTCCATTTCGTTGAGCAAGGAGTAGTTCTTCTCTATTCTATATTTGGCTTAAGGAACTTTATCTGTGCTCATTTCAATCTCTGGTTTTATGCAGCACCCCAACTCACCTTTCCCCTTAAGCAAGCATAAGTTGGTTTTCTAAATTTGAGACCCTGTTCTGTTTTGTAATCCAGTTCCTGTGTAGCCAAGTTTACATTCCGTGTATTAGTGATATCTTATGATGTTTCTTTTTCTGTGATACTTATTTCAGTTAGAATCATCATACCTGAATCCACTCATTATGCTGCTATGGGCCTGATGACATAGATTTCATTGCTGAGTGATATTGCATTGTACGTAAGTACCACAACTTCTTTATCCATTTTTCACTTTCTGCGATATTGAACTTGTACCGTAAAGGATGTTCTTGTAAACAGAGCCGTCCCAAACTTTGGGGTGGCTGTGTCTTTCTGATTTTAATTTCCCAAGCTACAGGACCATAAGTGGAAGTGCCCTAGGCTCTGTTGCTTTGTTTTTTAGATGTTTCAGGAAACACCATACACCTCTCCCGAGTGGCTGTTGGCAATTTACATCCCGCCCATCAGCATAACAAGGCTCCCAGTTCTCCATGGCCTGTCCTGCCTTTCTGGATTTTACACTTTTTTCAGATGGCCCTTTTGACCGGGGGGAAGTGAGACTTCATTGTAGTGCAGATTTCCTTTGCAAGCTTGCTTGGTTGGCCAAAAAGGGCGTATGCGTTTTTTCCTGAATATATTCAGGAAAAAACGCATACGCCCTTTTTGGCCAAGTGCATCATTGTGGACGTTCTGCCTCTTTTCCTATGCTTTAAATGCAATTCCAGTCTACCTCCTGAAATCGGTTTCCTGCAATTCTGCCCCGCTTTCAAGTCCTCTTGGCAGCCTTACTTCAGTATATTTTTGGACGATAGCTGTCATTTATAAGTCTGCAGGTTTGTGAATTACAGTGCCCCTGAGCTCCTTTCTTCAACTCGCTTTCTTGGGAGCTGGCCGCAACACCGCAGGATTGCTTCAGGCCCTAATCTGGTTCCGGCACAGCACGCTGAGCCTTTGGTTAATTCCTCTTCCTGGTGGGAAATGAGAGTTAAATTTGCCCGTCCAGACACCTCCACCTAGTCTCTCATTGGTTCTTCCTATTCCTGTTCATCTTCCTCAGAAATTGCAAATGGGCCAAACAGGAGGTTAAAGGCAGTGACTCTCCAAGTCGGGAGAGTGTTAGTTAAGCATCTGGAATGTTACACCCGAGTACCAGGGGACGAGAATTGAGACTTATTGGAACACGTCTCCCGATCACACGGTTGATCATACTCTGGGTTCCACGTGCATGTTTTACCTGAAGGCAGAGTCCCTTAAACCTGGAGAGTTGAGACCCGTGGAATGGGTACCATGCAATATGACTTCAAAGGGTCTTCATTTGCTCACCGAACCTCTCCAATCCTATCACTGCTGCGTTTATGCCCCTGTACACACGCTTGATTTTCTTTCGGAGACATAGCAATCCATAGGTTTGAAAATTCTTACTAGTCAGGTACATTCTTAGGCGTTTAATATGGGGTGTTGAGTCCATTTCGTTGAGCAAGGAGTAGTTCTTGTCTATTCTATATTTGGCTTAAGGAACTTTATCTGTGCTCATTTCAATCTCTGGTTTGATGCAGCACCCCAACTCACCTTTCCCCTTAAGCAAGCATAAGTTGGTTTTCTAAATTTGAGACCCTGTTCTGTTTTGTAATCCAGTTCCTGTGTAGCCAAGTTTACATCCCGTGTATTAGTGATATCTTATGATGTTTCTTTTTCTGTGTGACTTATTTCAGTTAGAATCATCATACCTGAATCCACTCATTATGCTGCTACGGGCCTGATGACATAGATTTCATTGCTGAGTGATATTGCATTGTACGTAAGTACCACAACTTCTTTATCCATTTTTCACTTTCTGCGCTATTGAACTTGTACCGTAAACGAGGTTCTTGTAAACAGAGCCGTCCCAAACTTTGGGGTGGCTGTGTCTTTTTGATTTTAATTTCCCTAAGCTATAGGACCATAAGTGGAAGTGCCCTAGGCTCTGTTGCTTTGTTTTTTAGATGTTTCAGGAAACACCATACACCTCTCCCGAGTGGCTGTTGGCAATTTACATCCCGCCCATCAGCATAACAAGGCTCCCAGTTCTCCATGGCCTGTCCTGCCTTTCTGGATTTTACACTTTTTTCAGATGGCCCTTTTGACCGGGGGGAAGTGAGACTTCATTGTAGTGCAGATTTCCTTTGCAAGCTTGCTTGGTTGGCCAAAAAGGGCGTATGCGTTTTTTCCTGAATATATTCAGGAAAAAACGCATACGCCCTTTTTGGCCAAGTGCATCATTGTGGACGTTCTGCCTCTTTTCCTATGCTTTAAATGCAATTCCAGTCTACCTCCTGAAATCGGTTTCCTGCAATTCTGCCCCGCTTTCAAGTCCTCTTGGCAGCCTTACTTCAGTATATTTTTGGACGATAGCTGTCATTTATAAGTCTGCAGGTTTGTGAATTACAGTGCCCCTGAGCTCCTTTCTTCAACTCGCTTTCTTGGGAGCTGGCCGCAACACCGCAGGATTGCTTCAGGCCCTAATCTGGTTCCGGCACAGCACGCTGAGCCTTTGGTTAATTCCTCTTCCTGGTGGGAAATGAGAGTTAAATTTGCCCGTCCAGACACCTCCACCTAGTCTCTCATTGGTTCTTCCTATTCCTGTTCATCTTCCTCAGAAATTGCAAATGGGCCAAACAGGAGGTTAAAGGCAGTGACTCTCCAAGTCGGGAGAGTGTTAGTTAAGCATCTGGAATGTTACACCCGAGTACCAGGGGACGAGAATTGAGACTTATTGGAACACGTCTCCCGATCACACGGTTGATCATACTCTGGGTTCCACGTGCATGTTTTACCTGAAGGCAGAGTCCCTTAAACCTGGAGAGTTGAGACCCGTGGAATGGGTACCATGCAATATGACTTCAAAGGGTCTTCATTTGCTCACCGAACCTCTCCAATCCTATCACTGCTGCGTTTATGCCCCTGTACACACGCTTGATTTTCTTTCGGAGACATAGCAATCCATAGGTTTGAAAATTCTTACTAGTCAGGTACATTCTTAGGCGTTTAATATGGGGTGTTGAGTCCATTTCGTTGAGCAAGGAGTAGTTCTTGTCTATTCTATATTTGGCTTAAGGAACTTTATCTGTGCTCATTTCAATCTCTGGTTTGATGCAGCACCCCAACTCACCTTTCCCCTTAAGCAAGCATAAGTTGGTTTTCTAAATTTGAGACCCTGTTCTGTTTTGTAATCCAGTTCCTGTGTAGCCAAGTTTACATCCCGTGTATTAGTGATATCTTATGATGTTTCTTTTTCTGTGTGACTTATTTCAGTTAGAATCATCATACCTGAATCCACTCATTATGCTGCTACGGGCCTGATGACATAGATTTCATTGCTGAGTGATATTGCATTGTACGTAAGTACCACAACTTCTTTATCCATTTTTCACTTTCTGCGCTATTGAACTTGTACCGTAAACGAGGTTCTTGTAAACAGAGCCGTCCCAAACTTTGGGGTGGCTGTGTCTTTTTGATTTTAATTTCCCTAAGCTATAGGACCATAAGTGGAAGTGCCCTAGGCTCTGTTGCTTTGTTTTTTAGATGTTTCAGGAAACACCATACACCTCTCCCGAGTGGCTGTTGGCAATTTACATCCCGCCCATCAGCATAACAAGGCTCCCAGTTCTCCATGGCCTGTCCTGCCTTTCTGGATTTTACACTTTTTTCAGATGGCCCTTTTGACCGGGGGGAAGTGAGACTTCATTGTAGTGCAGATTTCCTTTGCAAGCTTGCTTGGTTGGCCAAAAAGGGCGTATGCGTTTTTTCCTGAATATATTCAGGAAAAAACGCATACGCCCTTTTTGGCCAAGTGCATCATTGTGGACGTTCTGCCTCTTTTCCTATGCTTTAAATGCAATTCCAGTCTACCTCCTGAAATCGGTTTCCTGCAATTCTGCCCCGCTTTCAAGTCCTCTTGGCAGCCTTACTTCAGTATATTTTTGGACGATAACTGTCATTTATAAGTCTGCAGGTTTGTGAATTACAGTGCCCCTGAGCTCCTTTCTTCAACTCGCTTTCTTGTGAGCTGGCCGCAACACCGCAGGATTGCTTCAGGCCCTAATCTGGTTCCGGCACGGCACGCTGAGCCTTTGGTTAATTCCTCTTCCTGGTGGGAAATGAGAGTTAAATTTGCCCGTCCAGACACCTCCAGCTAGTCTCTCATTGGTTCTCCCTATTCCTGTTCATCTTCCGCAGAAATTGCAAATGGGCCAAACAGGAGGTTAAAGGCACTGACTCTCCAAGTCGGGAGAGTGTTTGTAAAGCGTCTGGAATGTTACACCCGAGTACCAGGGGACGAGAATTGAGACATATTGGAACACGTCTCCCGATCACACGGTTGATCATACTCTGGGTTCCACGTGCATGTTTTAGCTGAAGGAAAAATCCCTTAAACCTGGAGAGTTGAGACCCGTGGAATGGGTACCATGCAATATGACTTCAAAGGGTCTTCATTTGCTCACCGAACCTCTCCAATCCTATCACTGCTGCGTTTATGCCCCTGTACACACGCTTGATTTTCTTTCAGAGACATAGCAATCCATAGGTTTTAAGATACTTACTAGTCAGGTACATTCTTAGGCGTTTAATATGGGGTGTTGAGTCCATTTCGTTGAGCAAGGAGTAGTTCTTGTCTATTCCATATTTGGCTTAAGGAACTTTATCTGTGCTCATTTCAATCTCTGGTTTTATGCAGCACCCCAACTCACCTTTCCCCTTAAGCAAGCATAAGTTGGTTTCCTAAATTTGAGACACTGTTCTGTTTTGTAATCCAGTTCCTGTGTAGCCAAGTTTACATTCCGTGTATTAATGATATCTTATGATGTTTCTTTTTCTGTGTGACTTATTTCAGTTAGAATCATCATACCTGAATCCACTCATTATGCTGCTACGGGCCTGATGACATAGATTTCATTGCTGAGTGATATTGCATTGTACGTAAGTACCACAACTTCTTTATCCATTTTTCACTTTCTGCGATATTGAACTTGTACCGTAAACGAGGTTCTTGTAAACAGAGCCGTCCCAAACTTTGGGGTGGCTGTGTCTTTTTGATTTTAATTTCCCTAAGCTATAGGACCATAAGTGGAAGTGCCCTAGGCTGTGTTGCTTTGTTTTTTAGATGTTTCAGGAAACACTATACACCTCTCCCGAGTGGCTGTTGGCAATTTACATCCCGCCAATCAGCATAACAAGGCTCCCAGTTCTCCATGGCCTGTCCTGCCTTTCTGGATTTTACACTTTTTTCAGATGGCCCTTTTGACCGGGGGGAAGTGAGACTTCATTGTAGTGCAGATTTCCTTTGCAAGCTTGCTTGGTTGGCCAAAAAGGGCATATGCGTTTTTTCCTGAATATATTCAGGAAAAAACGCATACGCCCTTTTTGGCCAAGTGCATCATTGTGGACGTTCTGCCTCTTTTCCTATGCTTTAAATGCAATTCCAGTCTACCTCCTGAAATCGGTTTCCTGCAATTCTGCCCCGCTTTCAAGTCCTCTTGGCAGCCTTACTTCAGTATATTTTTGGACGATAGCTGTCATTTATAACTCTGCAGGTTTGTGAATTACAGTGCCCCTGAGCTCCTTTCTTCAACTCGCTTTCTTGTGAGCTGGCCGCAACACCGCAGGATTGCTTCAGGCCCTAATCTGGTTCCGGCACGGCACGCTGAGCCTTTGGTTAATTCCTCTTCCTGGTGGGAAATGAGAGTTAAATTTGCCCGTCCAGACACCTCCAGCTAGTCTCTCTTTGGTTCTCCCTATTCCTGTTCATCTTCCGCAGAAATTGCAAATGGGCCAAACAGGAGGTTAAAGGCACTGACTCTCCAAGTCGGGAGAGTGTTTGTAAAGCGTCTGGAATGTTACACTCGAGTACCAGGGGACGAGAATTGAGACATATTTGCACACGTCTCCCGATCACTCGGTTGATCATACTCTGGGTTCCACGTGCATGTTTTAGCTGAAGGAAGAATCCCTTAAACCTGGAGAGTTGAGACCCGTGGAATGGGTACCATGCAATATGACTTCAAAGGGTCTTCATTTGCTCACCGAACCTCTCCAATCCTATCACTGCTGCGTTTATGCCCCTGTACACACGCTTGATTTTCTTTCAGAGACATAGCAATCCATAGGTTTTAAGATACTTACTAGTCAGGTACATTCTTAGGCGTTTAATATGGGGTGTTGAGTCCATTTCGTTGAGCAAGGAGTAGTTCTTGTCTATTCCATATTTGGCTTAAGGAACTTTATCTGTGCTCATTTCAATCTCTGGTTTGATGCAGCACCCCAACTCACCTTTCCCCTTAAGCAAGCATAAGTTGGTTTTCTAAATTTGAGACCCTGTTCTGTTTTGTAATCCAGTTCCTGTGTAGCCAAGTTTACATTCGGTGTATTAGTGATATCTTATGATGTTTCTTTTTCTGTGTGACTTATTTCAGTTAGAATCATCATACCTGAATCCACTCATTATGCTGCTACGGGCCTGATGACATAGATTTCATTGCTGAGTGATATTGCATTGTACGTAAGTACCACAACTTCTTTATCCATTTTTCACTTTCTGTGATATTGAACTTGTACCGTAAACGATGTTCTTGTAAACAGAGCCGTCCCAAACTTTGGGGTGGCTGTGTCTTTTTGATTTTAATTTCCCTAAGCTATAGGACCATAAGTGGAAGTGCCCTAGGCTCTGTTGCTTTGTTTTTTAGATGTTTCAGGAAACACCATACACCTCTCCCGACTGGCTGTTGGCAATTTACATCCCGCCCATCAGCATAACAAGGCTCCCAGTTCTCCATGGCCTGTCCTGCCTTTCTGGATTTTACACTTTTTTCAGATGGCCCTTTTGACCGGGGGGAAGTGAGACTTCATTGTAGTGCAGATTTCCTTTGCAAGCTTGCTTGGTTGGCCAAAAAGGGCGTATGCGTTTTTTCCTGAATATATTCAGGAAAAAACGCATACGCCCTTTTTGGCCAAGTACATCATTGTGGACGTTCTGCCTCTTTTCCTATGCTTTAAATGCAATTCCAGTCTACCTCCTGAAATCGGTTTCCTGCAATTCTGCCCCGCTTTCAAGTCCTCTTGGCAGCCTTACTTCAGTATATTTTTGGACGATAGCTGTCATTTATAACTCTGCAGGTTTGTGAATTACAGTGCCCCTGAGCTCCTTTCTTCAACTCGCTTTCTTGTGAGCTGGCCGCAACACCACAGGATTGCTTCAGGCCCTAATCTGGTTCCGGCACGGCACGCTGAGCCTTTGGTTAATTCCTCTTCCTGGTGGGAAATGAGAGTTAAATTTGCCCGTCCAGACACCTCCAGCTAGTCTCTCTTTGGTTCTCCCTATTCCTGTTCATCTTCCGCAGAAATTGCAAACTGGGCCAAACAGGAGGTTAAAGGCACTGACTCTCCAAGTCGGGAGAGTGTTAGTAAAGCGTCTGGAATGTTGCATCCGAGTACCAGGGGACGAGAACTGAGACATATTGGAACACGTCTCCCGATCACACGGTTGATCATACTCTGGGTTCCACGTGCATGTTTTACCTGAAGGCAGAGTCCCTTAAACCTGGAGAGTTGAGACCCGTGGAATGGGTACCATGCAATATGACTTCAAAGGGTCTTCATTTGCTCACCGAACCTCTCCAATCCTATCACTGCTGCGTTTATGCCCCTGTACACACGCTTGATTTTCTTTCAGAGACATAGCAATCCATAGGTTTTAAGATACTTATTGTCAGGTACATTCTTAGGCGTTTAATATGGGGTGTTGAGTCCATTTCGTTGAGCAAGGAGTAGTTCTTGTCTATTCTATATTTGGCTTAAGGAACTTTATCTGTGCTCATTTCAATCTCTGGTTTGATGCAGCACCCCAACTCACCTTTACCCTTAAGCAAGCATAAGTTGGTTTTCTTAATTTGAGACCCTGTTCTGTTTTGTAATCCAGTTCCTGTGTAGCCAAGTTTACATCCCGTGTATTAGTGATATCTTATGATGTTTCTTTTTCTGTGTGACTTATTTCAGTTAGAATCATCATACCTGAATCCACTCATTATGCTGCTACGGGCCTGATGACATAGATTTCATTGCTGAGTGATATTGCATTGTACGTAAGTACCACAACTTCTTTATCCATTTTTCACTTTCTGCGCTATTGAACTTGTACCGTAAACGAGGTTCTTGTAAACAGAGCCGTCCCAAACTTTGGGGTGGCTGTGTCTTTTTGATTTTAATTTCCCTAAGCTATAGGACCATAAGTGGAAGTGCCCTAGGCTCTGTTGCTTTGTTTTTTAGATGTTTCAGGAAACACCATACACCTCTCCCGAGTGGCTGTTGGCAATTTACATCCCGCCCATCAGCATAACAAGGCTCCCAGTTCTCCATGGCCTGTCCTGCCTTTCTGGATTTTACACTTTTTTCAGATGGCCCTTTTGACCGGGGTGAAGTGAGACTTCATTGTAGTGCAGATTTCCTTTACAAGCTTGCTTGGTTGGCCAAAAAGGGCGTATGCGTTTTTTCCTGAATATATTCAGGAAAAAACGCATACGCCCTTTTTGGCCAAGTGCATCATTGTGGACGTTCTGCCTCTTTTCCTATGCTTTAAATGCAATTCCAGTCTACCTCCTGAAATCGGTTTCCTGCAATTCTGCCCCGCTTTCAAGTCCTCTTGGCAGCCTTACTTCAGTATATTTTTGGACGATAGCTGTCCTTTATAACTCTGCAGGTTTGTAAATTACAGTGCCCCTGAGCTCCTTTCTTCAACTCGCTTTCTTGTGAGCTGGCCGCAACACCGCAGGATTGCTTCAGGCCCTAATCTGGTTCCGGCACAGCACGCTGAGCCTTTGGTTAATTCCTCTTCCTGGTGGGAAATGAGAGTTAAATTTGCCCGTCCAGACACCTCCACCTAGTCTCTCATTGGTTCTTCCTATTCCTGTTCATCTTCCGCAGAAATTGCAAATGGGCCAAACAGGAGGTTAAAGGCACTGACTCTCCAAGTCGGGAGAGTGTAAGTTAAGCGTCTGGAATGTTACACCCGAGTACCAGGGGACGAGAATTGAGACATATTGGAACACGTCTCCCGATCACACGGTTGATCATACTCTGGGTTCCACGTGCATGTTTTAGCTGAAGGAAGAATCCCTTAAACCTGGAGAGTTGAGACCCGTGGAATGGGTACCATGCAATATGACTTCAAAGGGTCTTCATTTGCTCACCAAACCTCTCCAATCCTATCACTGCTGCGTTTATGCCCCTGTACACACGCTTGATTTTCTTTCAGAGACATAGCAATCCATAGGTTTTAAGATACTTACTAGTCAGGTACATTCTTAGGCGTTTAATATGGGGTGTTGAGTCCATTTCGTTGAGCAAGGAGTAGTTCTTGTCTATTCCATATTTGGCTTAAGGAACTTTATCTGTGCTCATTTCAATCTCTGGTTTTATGCAGCACCCCAACTCACCTTTCCCCTTAAGCAAGCATAAGTTGGTTTTCTAAATTTGAGACCCTGTTCTGTTTTGTAATCCAGTTCCTGTGTAGCCAAGTTTACATTCGGTGTATTAGTGATATCTTATGATGTTTCTTTTTCTGTGTGACTTATTTCAGTTAGAATCATCATACCTGAATCCACTCATTATGCTGCTACGGGCCTGATGACATAGATTTCATTGCTGAGTGATATTGCATTGTACGTAAGTACCACAACTTCTTTATCCATTTTTCACTTTCTGTGATATTGAACTTGTACCGTAAACGATGTTCTTGTAAACAGAGCCGTCCCAAACTTTGGGGTGGCTGTGTCTTTTTGATTTTAATTTCCCTAAGCTATAGGACCATAAGTGGAAGTGCCCTAGGCTCCGCTGCTATGTTTTTTAGGTGTTTCAGGAAGCACCATACACCTCTCCCGAGTGGCTGTTGGCAATTTACATCCCGCCCATCAGCATAACAAGGCTCCCAGTTCTCCATGGCCTGTCCTGCCTTTCTGGATTTTACACTTTTTTCAGGTGGCCCTTTTGACCGGGGGGAAGTGAGACTTCATTGTAGTGCAGATTTCCTTTGCAAGCTTGCTTGGTTGGCCAAAAAGGGCGTATGCGTTTTTTCCTGAATATATTCAGGAAAAAACGCATACGCCCTTTTTGGCCAAGTGCATCATTGTGGACGTTCTGCCTCTTTTCCTATGCTGTAAATGCAATTCCAGTCTACCTCCTGAAATCGGTTTCCTGCAATTCTGCCCCGCTTTCAAGTCCTCTTGGCAGCCTTACTTCAGTATATTTTTGGACGATAGCTGTCATTTATAACTCTGCAGGTTTGTGAATTACAGTGCCCCTGAGCTCCTTTCTTCAACTCGCTTTCTTGTGAGCTGGCCGCAACACCGCAGGATTGCTTCAGGCCCTAATCTGGTTCCGGCACGGCACGCTGAGCCTTTGGTTAATTCCTCTTCCTGGTGGGAAATGAGAGTTAAATTTGCCCGTCCAGACACCTCCAGCTAGTCTCTCATTGGTTCTCCCTATTTCTGTTCATCTTCCTCAGAAATTGCAAATGGGCCAAACAGGAGGTTAAAGGCACTGACTCTCCAAGTCGGGAGAGTGTTAGTAAAGCGTCTGGAATGTTGCACCTGAGTACCAGGGGACGAGAACTGAGACATATTGGAACACGTCTCCCGATCACACGGTTGATCATACTCTGGGTTCCACGTGCATGTTTTAGCTGAAGGAAGAATCCCTTAAACCTGGAGACTTGAGACCCGTGCAATGGATACCATGCAATATGACTTCAAAGGGTCTTCATTTGCTCACCGAACCTCTCCAATCCTATCATTGCTGCGTTTATGCCCCTGTACACACGCTTGATTTTCTTTCAGAGACATAGCAATCCATAGGTTTTAAGATACTTACTAGTCAGGTACATTCTTAGGCGTTTAATATGGGGTGTTGAGTCCATTTCGTTGAGCAAGGAGTAGCTCTTGTCTATTCCATATTTGGCTTAAGGAACTTTATCTGTGCTCATTTCAATCTCTGGTTTTATGCAGCACCCCAACTCACCTTTCCCCTTAAGCAAGCATAAGTTGGTTTTCTAAATTTGAGACCCTGTTCTGTTTTGTAATCCAGTTCCTGTGTAGCCAAGTTTACATTCCGTGTATTAGTGATATCTTATGATGTTTCTTTTTCTGTGTGAGTTATTTCAGTTAGAATCATCATACCTGAATCCACTCATTATGCTGCTATGGGCCTGATGACATAGATTTCATTGCTGAGTGATATTGCATTGTACGTAAGTACCACAACTTCTTTATCCATTTTTCACTTTCTGCGATATTGAACTTGTACCGTAAACGAGGTTCTTGTAAACAGAGCCGTCCCAAACTTTGGGGTGGCTGTGTCTTTCTGATTTTAATTTCCCAAGCTACAGGACCATAAGTGGAAGTGCCCTAGGCTCTGTTGCTTTGTTTTTTAGATGTTTCAGGAAACACCATACACCTCTCCCGAGTGGCTGTTGGCAATTTACATCCCGCCCATCAGCATAACAAGGCTCCCAGTTCTCCATGGCCTGTCCTGCCTTTCTGGATTTTACACTTTTTTCAGATGGCCCTTTTGACCGGGGGGAAGTGAGACTTCATTGTAGTGCAGATTTCCTTTGCAAGCTTGCTTGGTTGGCCAAAAAGGGCGTATGCGTTTTTTCCTGAATATATTCAGGAAAAAACGCATACGCCCTTTTTGGCCAAGTGCATCATTGTGGACGTTCTGCCTCTTTTCCTATGCTTTAAATGCAATTCCAGTCTACCTCCTGAAATCGGTTTCCTGCAATTCTGCCCCGCTTTCAAGTCCTCTTGGCAGCCTTACTGCAGTATATTTTTGGACGATAGCTGTCATTTATAACTCTGCAGGTTTGTGAATTACAGTGCCCCTGAGCTCCTTTCTTCAACTCGCTTTCTTGTGAGCTGGCCGCAACACCGCAGGATTGCTTCAGGCCCTAATCTGGTTCCGGCACGGCACGCTGAGCCTTTGGTTAATTCCTCTTCCTGGTGGGAAATGAGAGTTAAATTTGCCCGTCCAGACACCTCCAGCTAGTCTCTCTTTGGTTCTCCCTATTCCTGTTCATCTTCCGCAGAAATTGCAAACTGGCCCAAACAGGAGGTTAAAGGCACTGACTCTCCAAGTCGGGAGAGTGTTAGTAAAGCGTCTGGAATGTTGCACCCGAGTACCAGGGGACGAGAACTGAGACATATTGGAACACGTCTCCCGATCACACGGTTGATCATACTCTGGGTTCCACGTGCATGTTTTACCTGAAGGCAGAGTCCCTTAAACCTGGAGAGTTGAGACCCGTGGAATGGGTACCATGCAATATGACTTCAAAGGGTCTTCATTTGCTCACCGAACCTCTCCAATCCTATCACTGCTGCGTTTATGCACCTGTACACACGCTTGATTTTCTTTCAGAGACATAGCAATCCATAGGTTTTAAGATACTTATTGTCAGGTACATTCTTAGGCGTTTAATATGGGGTGTTGAGTCCATTTCGTTGAGCAAGGAGTAGTTCTTGTCTATTCTATATTTGGCTTAAGGAACTTTATCTGTGCTCATTTCAATCTCTGGTTTTATGCAGCACCCCAACTCACCTTTCCCCTTAAGCAAGCATAAGTTGGTTTCCTAAATTTGAGACCCTGTTCTGTTTTGTAATCTAGTTCCTGTGTAGCCAAGTTTACATTCCGTGTATTAATGATATCTTATGATGTTTCTTTTTCTGTGTGACTTATTTCAGTTAGAATCATCATACCTGAATCCACTCATTATGCTGCTACGGGCCTGATGACATAGATTTCATTGCTGAGTGATATTGCATTGTACGTAAGTACCACAACTTCTTTATGCATTTTTCACTTTCTGCGATATTGAACTTGTACCGTAAACGAGGTTCTTGTAAACAGAGCCGTCCCAAACTTTGGGGTGGCTGTGTCTTTTTGATTTTAATTTCCCAAGCTACAGGACCATAAGTGGAAGTGCCCTAGGCTCTGTTGCTTTGTTTTTTAGATGTTTCAGGAAACACCATACACCTCTCCCGAGTGGCTGTTGGCAATTTACATCCCGCCCATCAGCATAACAAGGCTCCCAGTTCTCCATGGCCTGTCCTGCCTTTCTGGATTTTACACTTTTTTCAGGTGGCCCTTTTGACCGGGGGGAAGTGAGACTTCATTGTAGTGCAGATTTCCTTTGCAAGCTTGCTTTGTTGGCCAAAAAGTGCGTATGCGTTTTTTCCTGAATATATTCAGGAAAAAACGCATACGCCCTTTTTGGCCAAGTGCATCATTGTGGACGTTCTGCCTCTTTTCCTATGCTTTAAATGCAATTCCAGTCTACCTCCTGAAATCGGTTTCCTGCAATTCTGCCCCGCTTTCAAGTCCTCTTGGCAGCCTTACTTCAGTATATTTTTGGACGATAGCTGTCATTTATAACTCTGCAGGTTTGTGAATTACAGTGCCCCTGAGCTCCTTTCTTCAACTCGCTTTCTTGTGAGCTGGCCGCAACACCGCAGGATTGCTTCAGGCCCTAATCTGGTTCCGGCACGGCACGCTGAGCCTTTGGTTAATTCCTCTTCCTGGTGGGAAATGAGAGTTAAATTTGCCCGTCCAGACACCTCCACCTAGTCTCTCATTGGTTCTCCCTATTCCTGTTCATCTTCCTCAGAAATTGCAAATGGGCCAAACAGGAGGTTAAAGGCACTGACTCTCCAAGTCGGGAGAGTGTTAGTAAAGCGTCTGGAATGTTACACCCGAGTACCAGGGGACGAGAATTGAGACATATTGGAACACGTCTCCCGATCACACGGTTGATCATACTCTGGGTTCCACGTGCATGTTTTAGCTGAAGGAAGAATCCCTTAAACCTGGAGAGTTGAGACCCGTGGAATGGGTACCATGCAATATGACTTCAAAGGGTCTTCATTTGCTCACCGAACCTCTCCAATCCTATCACTGCTGCGTTTATGCCCCTGTACACACGCTTGATTTTCTTTCAGAGACATAGCAATCCATAGGTTTTAAGATACTTACTAGTCAGGTACATTCTTAGGCGTTTAATATGGGGTGTTGAGTCCATTTCGTTGAGCAAGGAGTAGTTCTTGTCTATTCCATATTTGGCTTAAGGAACTTTATCTGTGCTCATTTCAATCTCTGGTTTTATGCAGCACCCCAACTCACCTTTCCCCTTAAGCAAGCATAAGTTGGTTTTCTAAATTTGAGACCCTGTTCTGTTTTGTAATCCAGTTCCTGTGTAGCCAAGTTTACATTCGGTGTATTAGTGATATCTTATGATGTTTCTTTTTCTGTGTGACTTATTTCAGTTAGAATCATCATACCTGAATCCACTCATTATGCTGCTACGGGCCTGATGACATAGATTTCATTGCTGAGTGATATTGCATTGTACGTAAGTACCACAACTTCTTTATCCATTTTTCACTTTCTGTGATATTGAACTTGTACCGTAAACGATGTTCTTGTAAACAGAGCCGTCCCAAACTTTGGGGTGGCTGTGTCTTTTTGATTTTAATTTCCCTAAGCTATAGGACCATAAGTGGAAGTGCCCTAGGCTCTGTTGCTTTGTTTTTTAGATGTTTCAGGAAACACCATACACCTCTCCCGAGTGGCTCTTGGCAATTTACATCCCGCCCATCAGCATAACAAGGCTCCCAGTTCTCCATGGCCTGTCCTGCCTTTCTGGATTTTACACTTTTTTCAGATGGCCCTTTTGACCGGGGGGAAGTGAGACTTCATTGTAGTGCAGATTTCCTTTGCAAGCTTGCTTGGTTGGCCAAAAAGGGCGTATGCGTTTTTTCCTGAATATATTCAGGAAAAAACGCATACGCCCTTTTTGGCCAAGTGCATCATTGTGGACGTTCTGCCTCTTTTCCTATGCTTTAAATGCAATTCCAGTCTACCTCCTGAAATCGGTTTCCTGCAATTCTGCCCCGCTTTCAAGTCCTCTTGGCAGCCTTACTTCAGTATATTTTTGGACGATAGCTGTCATTTATAACGCTGCAGGTTTGTGAATTACAGTGCCCCTGAGCTCCTTTCTTCAACTCGCTTTCTTGTGAGCTGGCCGCAACACCGCAGGATTGCTTCAGGCCCTAATCTGGTTCCGGCATGGCACGCTGAGCCTTTGGTTAATTCCTCTTCCTGGTGGGAAATGAGAGTTAAATTTGCCCGTCCAGACACCTCCAGCTAGTCTCTCATTGTTTCTCCCTATTCCTGTTCATCTTCCTCAGAAATTGCAAATGGGCCAAACAGGAGGTTAAAGGCACTGACTCTCCAAGTCGGGAGAGTGTTAGTAAAGCGTCTGGAATGTTACACCCGAGTACCAGGGGACGAGAATTGAGACATATTGGAACACGTCTCCCGATCACACGGTTGATCATACTCTGGGTTCCACGTGCATGTTTTAGCTGAAGGAAGAATCCCTTAAACCTGGAGAGTTGAGACCCGTGGAATGGGTACCATGCAATATGACTTCAAAGGGTCTTCATTTGCTCACCGAACCTCTCCAATCCTATCACTGCTGCGTTTATGCCCCTGTACACACGCTTGATTTTCTTTCAGAGACATAGCAATCCATAGGTTTTAAGATACTTACTAGTCAGGTACATTCTTAGGCATTTAATATGGGGTGTTGAGTCCATTTCGTTGAGCAAGGAGTAGTTCTTGTCTATTCCATATTTGGCTTAAGGAACTTTATCTGTGCTCATTTCAATCTCTGGTTTTATGCAGCACCCCAACTCACCTTTCCCCTTAAGCAAGCATAAGTTGGTTTTCTAAATTTGAGACCCTGTTCTGTTTTGTAATCCAGTTCCTGTGTAGCCAAGTTTACATTCCGTGTATTAGTGATATCTTATGATGTTTCTTTTTCTGTGTGACTTATTTCAGTTAGAATCATCATACCTGAATCCACTCATTATGCTGCTATGGGCCTGATGACATAGATTTCATTGCTGAGTGATATTGCATTGAACGTATGTACCACAACTTCTTTATCCATTTTTCACTTTCTGTGATATTGAACTTGTACCGTAAACGAGGTTCTTGTAAACAGAGCCTTCCCAAACTTTGGGGTGGCTGTGTCTTTTTGATTTTAATTTCCCTAAGCTATAGGACCATAAGTGGAAGTGCCCTAGGCTCTGTTGCTTTGTTTTTTAGATGTTTCAGGAAACACCATACACCTCTCCCGAGTGGCTGTTGGCAATTTACATCCCGCCCATCAGCATAACAAGGCTCCCAGTTCTCCATGGCCTGTCCTGCCTTTCTGGATTTTACACTTTTTTCAGATGGCCCTTTTGACCGGGGGGAAGTGAGACTTCACTGTAGTGCAGATTTCCTTTGCAAGCTTGTTTGGTTGGCCAAAATGGGCATATGCGTTTTTTCCTGAATATATTCAGGAAAAAACGCATACGCCCTTTTTGGCCAAGTGCATCATTGTGGACGTTCTGCCTCTTTTCCTATGCTTTAAATGCAATTCCAGTCTACCTCCTGAAATAGGTTTCCTGCAATTCTGCCCCGCTTTCAAGTCCTCTTGGCAGCCTTACTTCAGTATATTTTTGGACGATAGCTGTCATTTATAAGTCTGCAGGTTTGTGAATTACAGTGCCCCTGAGCTCCTTTCTTCAACTCGCTTTCTTGTGAGCTGGCCGCAACACCGCAGGATTGCTTCAGGCCCTAATCTGGTTCCGGCACGGCACGCTGAGCCTTTGGTTAATTCCTCTTCCTGGTGGGAAATGAGAGTTAAATTTGCCCGTCCAGACACCTCCAGCTAGTCTCTCATTGGTTCTCCCTATTCCTGTTCATCTTCCGCAGAAATTGCAAATGGGCCAAACAGGAGGTTAAAGGCACTGACTCTCCAAGTCGGGAGAGTGTTAGTAAAGCGTCTGGAATGTTACACCCGAGTACCAGGGGACGAGAATTGAGACATATTGGAACACGTCTCCCGATCACACGGTTGATCATACTCTGGGTTCCACGTGCATGTTTTAGCTGAAGGAAGAATCCCTTAAACCTGGAGAGTTGAGACCCGTGGAATGGGTACCATGCAATATGACTTCAAAGGGTCTTCATTTGCTCACCGAACCTCTCCAATCCTATCACTGCTGCGTTTATGCCCCTGTACACACGCTTGATTTTCTTTCAGAGACATAGCAATCCATAGGTTTTAAGATACTTACTAGTCAGGTACATTCTTAGGCATTTAATATGGGGTGTTGAGTCCATTTCGTTGAGCAAGGAGTAGTTCTTGTCTATTCTATATTTGGCTTAAGGAACTTTATCTGTGCTCATTTCAATCTCTGGTTTTATGCAGCACCCCAACTCACCTTTCCCCTTAAGCAAGCATAAGTTGGTTTTCTAAATTTGAGACCCTGTTCAGTTTTGTAATCCAGTTCCTGTGTAGCCAAGTTTACATCCCGTGTATTAGTGATATCTTATGATGTTTCTTTTTCTGTGTGACTTATTTCAGTTAGAATCATCATACCTGAATCCACTCATTATGCTGCTACGGGCCTGATGACATAGATTTCATTGCTGAGTGATATTGCATTGTACGTAAGTACCACAACTTCTTTATCCATTTTTCACTTTCTGCGATATTGAACTTGTACCGTAAACGAGGTTCTTGTAAACAGAGCCGTCCCAAACATTGGGGTGGCTGTGTCTTTCTGATTTTAATTTCCCTAAGCTATAGGACCATAAGTGGAAGTGCCCTAGGCTCTGTTGCTTTGTTTTTTAGATGTTTCAGGAAACACCATACACCTCTCCCGAGTGGCTGTTGGCAATTTACATCCCGCCCATCAGCATAACAAGGCTCCCAGTTCTCCATGGCCTGTCCTGCCTTTCTGGATTTTACACTTTTTTCAGATGGCCCTTTTGACCGGGGGGAAGTGAGACTTCATTGTAGTGCAGATTTCCTTTGCAAGCTTGCTTGGTTGGCCAAAAAGAGCGTATGCGTTTTTTCCTGAATATATTCAGGAAAAAACGCATACGCCCTTTTTGGCCAAGTGCATCATTGTGGACGTTCTGCCTCTTTTCCTATGCTTTAAATGCAATTCCAGTCTACCTCCTGAAATAGGTTTCCTGCAATTCTGCCCCGCTTTCAAGTCCTCTTGGCAGCCTTACTTCAGTATATTTTTGGACGATAGCTGTCATTTATAACTCTGCAGGTTTGTGAATTACAGTGCCCCTGAGCTCCTTTCTTCAACTTGCTTTCTTGTGAGCTGGCCGCAACACCGCAGGATTGCTTCAGGCCCTAATCTGGTTCCGGGACGGCACGCTGAGCCTTTGGTTAATTCCTCTTCCTGGTGGGAAATGAGAGTTAAATTTGCCCGTCCAGACACCTCCAGCTAGTCTCTCATTGGTTCTCCCTATTCCTGTTCATCTTCCGCAGAAATTGCAAATGGGCCAAACAGGAGGTTAAAGGCACTGACTCTCCAAGTCGGGAGAGTGTTAGTAAAGCGTCTGGAATGTTGCACCCAAGTACCAGGGGACGAGAACTGAGGCATATTGGAACACGTCTCCCGATCCCATGGTTGATCATACTCTGGGTTCCACGTGCATGTTTTAGCTGAAGGAAGAATCCCTTAAACCAGGAGAGTTGAGACCCGTGGAATGGGTACCATGCAATATGACTTCAAAGGGTCTTCATTTGCTCACGAACCTCTCCAATCCTATCAGTGCTGCGTTTATGCCCCTGTACATATGCTTGATTTTCTTTCAGAGACATAGCAATCCATAGGTTTTAAGATACTTACTAGTCAGGTACATTCTTAGGCGTTTAATATGGGGTGTTGAGTCCATTTCGTTGAGCAAGGAGTAGCTCTTGTCTATTCCATATTTGGCTTAAGGAACTTTATCTGTGCTCATTTCAATCTCTGGTTTTATGCAGCACCCCAACTCACTTTTTCGCTTAAGCAAGCATAAGTTGGTTTTCTAAATTTGAGACCCTGTTCTGATTTGTAATCCAGTTCCTGTGTAGCCAAGTTTACATTCCGTGTATTAGTGATATCTTATGATGTTTCTTTTTCTGTGTGACTTATTTCAGTTAGAATCATCATACCTGAATCCATTCATTATACTGCTACGGGCCTGATGACATAGATTTCATTGCTGAGTGATATTGCATTGTACGTAAGTACCACAACTTCTTTATCCATATTTCACTTTCTGCGCTATTGAACTTGTACCGTAAACGAGCTTCTTGTAAACAGAGCCGTCCCAAACTTTGGGGTGGCTGTGTCTTCTTGATTTTTTTTCCCTAAGCTATAGGACCATAAGTGGAAGTGCCTTAGGTTCTGTTGCTTTGTTTTTTAGATGTTTCAGGAAACACCATACACTTCTCCCAAGTGGCTGTTGGCAATTTACATCCCGCCCATCAGCATAACAAGGCTCCCAGTTCTCCATGGCCTGTCCTGCCTTTCTGGATTTTACACTTTTTTCAGATGGCTCTTTTGACCGGGGGGAAGTGAGACTTCATTGTAGTGCAGATTTCCTTTGCAAGCTTGCTTGGTTGGCCAAAAAGGGCGTATGCGTTTTTTCCTGAATATATTCAGGAAAAAACGCATACGCCCTTTTTGGCCAAGTGCATCATTGTGGACGTTCTGCCTCTTTTCCTATGCTTTAAATGCAATTCCAGTCTACCTCCTGAAATCGGTTTCCTGCAATTCTGCCCCGCTTTCAAGTCCTCTTGGCAGCCTTACTTCAGTATATTTTTGGATGATAGCTGTCATTTATAACTCTGCAGGTTTGTGAATTACACTGCCCCTGAGCTCCTTTCTTCAACTCGCTTTCTTGTGAGCTGGCCGCAACACCGCAGGATTGCTTCAGGCCCTAATCTGGTTCCGGCACGGCACGCTGAGCCTTTGGTTAATTCCTCTTCCTGGTGGGAAATGAGAGTTAAATTTGCCCGTCCAGACACCTCCAGCTAGTCTCTCATTGGTTCTCCCTATTCCTGTTTATCTTCCTCAGAAATTGCAAATGGGCCAAACAGTAGGTTAAAGGCACTGACTCTCCAAGTCGGGAGAGTGTTAGTAAAGCGTCTGGAATGTTACACCCGAGTACCAGGGGACGAGAATTGAGACATATTGGAACACGTCTCCCGATCACACGGTTGATCATACTCTGGGTTCCACGTGCATGTTTTAGCTGAAGGAAGAATCCCTTAAACCTGGAGAGTTGAGACCCGTGGAATGGGTACCATGCAATATGACTTCAAAGGGTCTTCATTTGCTCACCGAACCTCTCCAATCCTATCACTGCTGCGTTTATGCCCCTGTACACACGCTTGATTTTCTTTCAGAGACATAGCAATCCATAGGTTTTAAGATACTTACTAGTCAGGTACATTCTTAGGCGTTTAATATGGGGTGTTGAGTCCATTTCGTTGAGCAAGGAGTAGTTCTTGTCTATTCCATATTTGGCTTAAGGAACTTTATCTGTGCTCATTTCAATCTCTGGTTTTATGCAGCACCCCAACTCACCTTTCCCCTTAAGCAAGCATAAGTTGGTTTTCTAAATTTGAGACCCTGTTCTGTTTTGTAATCCAGTTCCTGTGTAGCCAAGTTTACATTCGGTGTATTAGTGATATCTTATGATGTTTCTTTTTCTGTGTGACTTATTTCAGTTAGAATCATCATACCTGAATCCACTCATTATGCTGCTACGGGCCTGATGACATAGATTTCATTGCTGAGTGATATTGCATTGTACGTAAGTACCACAACTTCTTTATCCATTTTTCACTTTCTGTGATATTCAACTTGTACCGTAAACGATGTTCTTGTAAACAGAGCCGTCCCAAACTTTGGGGTGGCTGTGTCTTTTTGATTTTAATTTCCCTAAGCTATAGGACCATAAGTGGAAGTGCCCTAGGCTCTGTTGCTTTGTTTTTTAGATGTTTCAGGAAACACCATACACCTCTCCCGAGTGGCTGTTGGCAATTTACATCCCGCCCATCAGCATAACAAGGCTCCCAGTTCTCCATGGCCTGTCCTGCCTTTCTGGATTTTACACTTTTTTCAGATGGCCCTTTTGACCGGGGGGAAGTGAGACTTCATTGTAGTGCAGATTTCCTTTGCAAGCTTGCTTGGTTGGCCAAAAAGGGCGTATGCGTTTTTTCCTGAATATATTCAGGAAAAAACGCATACGCCCTTTTTGGCCAAGTGCATCATTGTGGACGTTCTGCCTCTTTTCCTATGCTTTAAATACAATTCCAGTCTACCTCCTGAAATCGGTTTCCTGCAATTCTGCCCCGCTTTCAAGTCCTCTTGGCAGCCTTACTTCAGTATATTTTTGGATGATAGCTGTCATTTATAACTCTGCAGGTTTGTGAATTACAGTGCCCCTGAGCTCCTTTCTTCAACTCGCTTTCTTGTGAGCTGGCCGCAACACCGCAGGATTGCTTCAGGCCCTAATCTGGTTCCGGGACGGCACGCTGAGCCTTTGGTTAATTCCTCTTCCTGGTGGGAAATGAGAGTTAAATTTGCCCGTCCAGACACCTCCAGCTAGTCTCTCATTGGTTCTCCCTATTCCTGTTCATCTTCCTCAGAAATTGCAAATGGGCCAAACAGGAGGTTAAAGGCACTGACTCTCCAAGTCGGGAGAGTGTTAGTAAAGCGTCTGGAATGTTACACCCGAGTACCAGGGGACGAGAATTGAGACATATTGGAACACGTCTCCCGATCACACGGTTGGTCATACTCTGGGTTCCACGTGCATGTTTTAGCTGAAGGAAGAATCCCTTAAACCTGGAGAGTTGAGACCCGTGGAATGGGTACCATGCAATATGACTTCAAAGGGTCTTCATTTGCTCACCGAACCTCTCCAATCCTATCACTGCTGCGTTTATGCCCCTGTACACACGCTTGATTTTCTTTCGGAGACATAGCAATCCATAGGTTTTAAAATTCTTACTAGTCAGGTACATTCTTAGGCGTTTAATATGGGGTGTTGAGTCCATTTCGTTGAGCAAGGAGTAGTTCTTGTGTATTCTATATTTGGCTTAAGGAACTTTATCTGTGCTCATTTCAATCTCTGGTTTTATGCAGCACCCCAACTCACCTTTCCCCTTAAGCAAGCATAAGTTGGTTTTCTAAATTTGAGACCCTGTTCAGTTTTGTAATCCAGTTCCTGTGTAGCCAAGTTTACATCCCGTGTATTAGTGATATCTTATGATGTTTCTTTTTCTGTGTGACTTATTTCAGTTAGAATCATCATACCTGAATCCACTCATTATGCTGCTACGGGCCTGATGACATAGATTTCATTGCTGAGTGATATTGCATTGTACGTAAGTACCACAACTTCTTTATCCATTTTTCACTTTCTGCGATATTGAACTTGTACTGTAAACGAGGTTCTTGTAAACAGAGCCGTCCCAAACATTTGGGTGGCTGTGTCTTTTTGATTTTAATTTCCCTAAGCTATAGGACCATAAGTGGAAGTGCCCTAGGCTCTGTTGCTTTGTTTTTTAGATGTTTCAGGAAACACCATACACCTCTCCCGAGTGGCTGTTGGCAATTTACATCCCGCCCATCAGCATAACAAGGCTCCCAGTTCTCCATGGCCTGTCCTGCCTTTCTGGATTTTACACTTTTTTCAGATGGCCCTTTTGACCGGGGGGAAGTGAGACTTCATTGTAGTGCAGATTTCCTTTGCAAGCTTGCTTGGTTGGCCAAAAAGGGCGTATGCGTTTTTTCCTGAATATATTCAGGAAAAAACGCATACGCCCTTTTTGGCCAAGTGCATCATTGTGGACGTTCTGCCTCTTTTCCTATGCTTTAAATGCAATTCCAGTCTACCTCCTGAAATAGGTTTCCTGCAATTCTGCCCCGCTTTCAAGTCCTCTTGGCAGCCTTACTTCAGTATATTTTTGGACGATAGCTGTCATTTATAACTCTGCAGGTTTGTGAATTACAGTGCCCCTGAGCTCCTTTCTTCAACTTGCTTTCTTGTGAGCTGGCCGCAACACCGCAGGATTGCTTCAGGCCCTAATCTGGTTCCGGGACGGCACGCTGAGCCTTTGGTTAATTCCTCTTCCTGGTGGGAAATGAGAGTTAAATTTGCCCGTCCAGACACCTCCAGCTAGTCTCTCATTGGTTCTCCCTATTCCTGTTCATCTTCCGCAGAAATTGCAAATGGGCCAAACAGGAGGTTAAAGGCACTGACTCTCCAAGTCGGGAGAGTGTTAGTAAAGCGTCTGGAATGTTGCACCCGAGTACCAGGGGACGAGAACTGAGGCATATTGGAACACGTCTCCCGATCCCATGGTTGATCATACTCTGGGTTCCACGTGCATGTTTTAGCTGAAGGAAGAATCCCTTAAACCAGGAGAGTTGAGACCCGTGGAATGGGTACCATGCAATATGACTTCAAAGGGTCTTCATTTGCTCACGAACCTCTCCAATCCTATCAGTGCTGCGTTTATGCCCCTGTACACATGCTTGATTTTCTTTCAGAGACATAGCAATCCATAGGTTTTAAGATACTTACTAGTCAGGTACATTCTTAGGCGTTTAATATGGGGTGTTGAGTCCATTTCGTTGAGCAAGGAGTAGCTCTTGTCTATTCCATATTTGGCTTAAGGAACTTTATCTGTGCTCATTTCAATCTCTGGTTTTATGCAGCACCCCAACTCACTTTTTCGCTTAAGCAAGCATAAGTTGGTTTTCTAAATTTGAGACCCTGTTCTGATTTGTAATCCAGTTCCTGTGTAGCCAAGTTTACATTCCGTGTATTAGTGATATCTTATGATGTTTCTTTTTCTGTGTGACTTATTTCAGTTAGAATCATCATACCTGAATCCATTCATTATACTGCTACGGGCCTGATGACATAGATTTCATTGCTGAGTGATATTGCATTGTACGTAAGTACCACAACTTCTTTATCCATATTTCACTTTCTGCGCTATTGAACTTGTACCGTAAACGAGCTTCTTGTAAACAGAGCCGTCCCAAACTTTGGGGTGGCTGTGTCTTCTTGATTTTTTTTCCCTAAGCTATAGGACCATAAGTGGAAGTGCCTTAGGTTCTGTTGCTTTGTTTTTTAGATGTTTCAGGAAACACCATACACTTCTCCCAAGTGGCTGTTGGCAATTTACATCCCGCCCATCAGCATAACAAGGCTCCCAGTTCTCCATGGCCTGTCCTGCCTTTCTGGATTTTACACTTTTTTCAGATGGCTCTTTTGACCGGGGGGAAGTGAGACTTCATTGTAGTGCAGATTTCCTTTGCAAGCTTGCTTGGTTGGCCAAAAAGGGCGTATGCGTTTTTTCCTGAATATATTCAGGAAAAAACGCATACGCCCTTTTTGGCCAAGTGCATCATTGTGGACGTTCTGCCTCTTTTCCTATGCTTTAAATGCAATTCCAGTCTACCTCCTGAAATCGGTTTCCTGCAATTCTGCCCCGCTTTCAAGTCCTCTTGGCAGCCTTACTTCAGTATATTTTTGGATGATAGCTGTCATTTATAACTCTGCAGGTTTGTGAATTACACTGCCCCTGAGCTCCTTTCTTCAACTCGCTTTCTTGTGAGCTGGCCGCAACACCGCAGGATTGCTTCAGGCCCTAATCTGGTTCCGGCACGGCACGCTGAGCCTTTGGTTAATTCCTCTTCCTGGTGGGAAATGAGAGTTAAATTTGCCCGTCCAGACACCTCCAGCTAGTCTCTCATTGGTTCTCCCTATTCCTGTTTATCTTCCTCAGAAATTGCAAATGGGCCAAACAGTAGGTTAAAGGCACTGACTCTCCAAGTCGGGAGAGTGTTAGTAAAGCGTCTGGAATGTTACACCCGAGTACCAGGGGACGAGAATTGAGACATATTGGAACACGTCTCCCGATCACACGGTTGATCATACTCTGGGTTCCACGTGCATGTTTTACCTGAAGGAAGAATCCCTTAAACCTGGAGAGTTGAGACCCGTGGAATGGGTACCATGCAATATGACTTCAAAGGGTCTTCATTTGCTCACCGAACCTCTCCAATCCTATCACTGCTGCGTTTATGCCCCTGTACACACGCTTGATTTTCTTTCAGAGACATAGCAATCCATAGGTTTTAAGATACTTACTAGTCAGGTACATTCTTAGGCGTTTAATATGGGGTGTTGAGTCCATTTCGTTGAGCAAGGAGTAGTTCTTGTCTATTCCATATTTGGCTTAAGGAACTTTATCTGTGCTCATTTCAATCTCTGGTTTTATGCAGCACCCCAACTCACCTTTCCCCTTAAGCAAGCATAAGTTGGTTTTCTAAATTTGAGACCCTGTTCTGTTTTGTAATCCAGTTCCTGTGTAGCCAAGTTTACATTCGGTGTATTAGTGATATCTTATGATGTTTCTTTTTCTGTGTGACTTATTTCAGTTAGAATCATCATACCTGAATCCACTCATTATGCTGCTACGGGCCTGATGACATAGATTTCATTGCTGAGTGATATTGCATTGTACGTAAGTACCACAACTTCTTTATCCATTTTTCACTTTCTGTGATATTCAACTTGTACCGTAAACGATGTTCTTGTAAACAGAGCCGTCCCAAACTTTGGGGTGGCTGTGTCTTTTTGATTTTAATTTCCCTAAGCTATAGGACCATAAGTGGAAGTGCCCTAGGCTCTGTTGCTTTGTTTTTTAGATGTTTCAGGAAACACCATACACCTCTCCCGAGTGGCTGTTGGCAATTTACATCCCGCCCATCAGCATAACAAGGCTCCCAGTTCTCCATGGCCTGTCCTGCCTTTCTGGATTTTACACTTTTTTCAGATGGCCCTTTTGACCGGGGGGAAGTGAGACTTCATTGTAGTGCAGATTTCCTTTGCAAGCTTGCTTGGTTGGCCAAAAAGGGCGTATGCGTTTTTTCCTGAATATATTCAGGAAAAAACGCATACGCCCTTTTTGGCCAAGTGCATCATTGTGGACGTTCTGCCTCTTTTCCTATGCTTTAAATACAATTCCAGTCTACCTCCTGAAATCGGTTTCCTGCAATTCTGCCCCGCTTTCAAGTCCTCTTGGCAGCCTTACTTCAGTATATTTTTGGATGATAGCTGTCATTTATAACTCTGCAGGTTTGTGAATTACAGTGCCCCTGAGCTCCTTTCTTCAACTCGCTTTCTTGTGAGCTGGCCGCAACACCGCAGGATTGCTTCAGGCCCTAATCTGGTTCCGGCATGGCACGCTGAGCCTTTGGTTAATTCCTCTTCCTGGTGGGAAATGAGAGTTAAATTTGCCCGTCCAGACACCTCCAGCTAGTCTCTCATTGGTTCTCCCTATTCCTGTTCATCTTCCTCAGAAATTGCAAATGGGCCAAACAGGAGGTTAAAGGCACTGACTCTCCAAGTCGGGAGAGTGTTAGTAAAGCGTCTGGAATGTTACACCCGAGTACCAGGGGACGAGAATTGAGACATATTGGAACACGTCTCCCGATCACACGGTTGGTCATACTCTGGGTTCCACGTGCATGTTTTAGCTGAAGGAAGAATCCCTTAAACCTGGAGAGTTGAGACCCGTGGAATGGGTACCATGCAATATGACTTCAAAGGGTCTTCATTTGCTCACCGAACCTCTCCAATCCTATCACTGCTGCGTTTATGCCCCTGTACACACACTTGATTTTCTTTCGGAGACATAGCAATCCATAGGTTTTAAAATTCTTACTAGTCAGGTACATTCTTAGGCGTTTAATATGGGGTGTTGAGTCCATTTCGTTGAGCAAGGAGTAGTTCTTGTGTATTCTATATTTGGCTTAAGGAACTTTATCTGTGCTCATTTCAATCTCTGGTTTTATGCAGCACCCCAACTCACCTTTCCCCTTAAGCAAGCATAAGTTGGTTTTCTAAATTTGAGACCCTGTTCAGTTTTGTAATCCAGTTCCTGTGTAGCCAAGTTTACATCCCGTGTATTAGTGATATCTTATGATGTTTCTTTTTCTGTGTGACTTATTTCAGTTAGAATCATCATACCTGAATCCACTCATTATGCTGCTACGGGCCTGATGACATAGATTTCATTGCTGAGTGATATTGCATTGTACGTAAGTACCACAACTTCTTTATCCATTTTTCACTTTCTGCGATATTGAACTTGTACCGTAAACGAGGTTCTTGTAAACAGAGCCGTCCCAAACATTGGGGTGGCTGTGTCTTTTTGATTTTAATTTCCCTAAGCTATAGGACCATAAGTGGAAGTGCCCTAGGCTCTGTTGCTTTGTTTTTTAGATGTTTCAGGAAACACCATACACCTCTCCCGAGTGGCTGTTGGCAATTTACATCCCGCCCATCAGCATAACAAGGCTCCCAGTTCTCCATGGCCTGTCCTGCCTTTCTGGATTTTACACTTTTTTCAGATGGCCCTTTTGACCGGGGGGAAGTGAGACTTCATTGTAGTGCAAATTTCCTTTGCAAGCTTGCTTGGTTGGCCAAAAAGGGCGTATGCGTTTTTTCCTGAATATATTCAGGAAAAAACGCATACGCCCTTTTTGGCCAAGTGCATCATTGTGGACGTTCTGCCTCTTTTCCTATGCTTTAAATGCAATTCCAGTCTACCTCCTGAAATAGGTTTCCTGCAATTCTGCCCCGCTTTCAAGTCCTCTTGGCAGCCTTACTTCAGTATATTTTTGGACGATAGCTGTCATTTATAAGTCTGCAGGTTTGTGAATTACAGTGCCCCTGAGCTCCTTTCTTCAACTTGCTTTCTTGTGAGCTGGCCGCAACACCGCAGGATTGCTTCAGGCCCTAATCTGGTTCCGGGACGGCACGCTGAGCCTTTGGTTAATTCCTCTTCCTGGTGGGAAATGAGAGTTAAATTTGCCCGTCCAGACACCTCCAGCTAGTCTCTCATTGGTTCTCCCTATTCCTGTTCATCTTCCGCAGAAATTGCAAATGGGCCAAACAGGAGGTTAAAGGCACTGACTCTCCAAGTCGGGAGAGTGTTAGTAAAGCGTCTGGAATGTTGCACCCGAGTACCAGGGGACGAGAACTGAGGCATATTGGAACACGTCTCCCGATCCCATGGTTGATCATACTCTGGGTTCCACGTGCATGTTTTAGCTGAAGGAAGAATCCCTTAAACCAGGAGAGTTGAGACCCGTGGAATGGGTACCATGCAATATGACTTCAAAGGGTCTTCATTTGCTCACGAACCTCTCCAATCCTATCAGTGCTGCGTTTATGCCCCTGTACACATGCTTGATTTTCTTTCAGAGACATAGCAATCCATAGGTTTTAAGATACTTACTAGTCAGGTACATTCTTAGGCGTTTAATATGGGGTGTTGAGTCCATTTCGTTGAGCAAGGAGTAGCTCTTGTCTATTCCATATTTGGCTTAAGGAACTTTATCTGTGCTCATTTCAATCTCTGGTTTTATGCAGCACCCCAACTCACTTTTTCGCTTAAGCAAGCATAAGTTGGTTTTCTAAATTTGAGACCCTGTTCTGATTTGTAATCCAGTTCCTGTGTAGCCAAGTTTACATTCCGTGTATTAGTGATATCTTATGATGTTTCTTTTTCTGTGTGACTTATTTCAGTTAGAATCATCATACCTGAATCCATTCATTATACTGCTACGGGCCTGATGACATAGATTTCATTGCTGAGTGATATTGCATTGTACGTAAGTACCACAACTTCTTTATCCATATTTCACTTTCTGCGCTATTGAACTTGTACCGTAAACGAGCTTCTTGTAAACAGAGCCGTCCCAAACTTTGGGGTGGCTGTGTCTTCTTGATTTTTTTTCCCTAAGCTATAGGACCATAAGTGGAAGTGCCTTAGGTTCTGTTGCTTTGTTTTTTAGATGTTTCAGGAAACACCATACACTTCTCCCAAGTGGCTGTTGGCAATTTACATCCCGCCCATCAGCATAACAAGGCTCCCAGTTCTCCATGGCCTGTCCTGCCTTTCTGGATTTTACACTTTTTTCAGATGGCTCTTTTGACCGGGGGGAAGTGAGACTTCATTGTAGTGCAGATTTCCTTTGCAAGCTTGCTTGGTTGGCCAAAAAGGGCGTATGCGTTTTTTCCTGAATATATTCAGGAAAAAACGCATACGCCCTTTTTGGCCAAGTGCATCATTGTGGACGTTCTGCCTCTTTTCCTATGCTTTAAATGCAATTCCAGTCTACCTCCTGAAATCGGTTTCCTGCAATTCTGCCCCGCTTTCAAGTCCTCTTGGCAGCCTTACTTCAGTATATTTTTGGATGATAGCTGTCATTTATAACTCTGCAGGTTTGTGAATTACACTGCCCCTGAGCTCCTTTCTTCAACTCGCTTTCTTGTGAGCTGGCCGCAACACCGCAGGATTGCTTCAGGCCCTAATCTGGTTCCGGCACGGCACGCTGAGCCTTTGGTTAATTCCTCTTCCTGGTGGGAAATGAGAGTTAAATTTGCCCGTCCAGACACCTCCAGCTAGTCTCTCATTGGTTCTCCCTATTCCTGTTTATCTTCCTCAGAAATTGCAAACTGGGCCAAACAGTAGGTTAAAGGCACTGACTCTCCAAGTCGGGAGAGTGTTAGTAAAGCGTCTGGAATGTTACACCCGAGTACCAGGGGACGAGAATTGAGACATATTGGAACACGTCTCCCGATCACACGGTTGATCATACTCTGGGTTCCACGTGCATGTTTTACCTGAAGGAAGAATCCCTTAAACCTGGAGAGTTGAGACCCGTGGAATGGGTACCATGCAATATGACTTCAAAGGGTCTTCATTTGCTCACCGAACCTCTCCAATCCTATCACTGCTGCGTTTATGCCCCTGTACACACGCTTGATTTTCTTTCAGAGACATAGCAATCCATAGGTTTTAAGATACTTACTAGTCAGGTACATTCTTAGGCGTTTAATATGGGGTGTTGAGTCCATTTCGTTGAGCAAGGAGTAGTTCTTGTCTGTTCCATATTTGGCTTAAGGAACTTTATCTGTGCTCATTTCAATCTCTGGTTTTATGCAGCACCCCAACTCACCTTTCCCCTTAAGCAAGCATAAGTTGGTTTTCTAAATTTGAGACCCTGTTCTGTTTTGTAATCCAGTTCCTGTGTAGCCAAGTTTACATTCGGTGTATTAGTGATATCTTATGATGTTTCTTTTTCTGTGTGACTTATTTCAGTTAGAATCATCATACCTGAATCCACTCATTATGCTGCTACGGGCCTGATGACATAGATTTCATTGCTGAGTGATATTGCATTGTACGTAAGTACCACAACTTCTTTATCCATTTTTCACTTTCTGTGATATTCAACTTGTACCGTAAACGATGTTCTTGTAAACAGAGCCGTCCCAAACTTTGGGGTGGCTGTGTCTTTTTGATTTTAATTTCCCTAAGCTATAGGACCATAAGTGGAAGTGCCCTAGGCTCTGTTGCTTTGTTTTTTAGATGTTTCAGGAAACACCATACACCTCTCCCGAGTGGCTGTTGGCAATTTACATCCCGCCCATCAGCATAACAAGGCTCCCAGTTCTCCATGGCCTGTCCTGCCTTTCTGGATTTTACACTTTTTTCAGATGGCCCTTTTGACCGGGGGGAAGTGAGACTTCATTGTAGTGCAGATTTCCTTTGCAAGCTTGCTTGGTTGGCCAAAAAGGGCGTATGCGTTTTTTCCTGAATATATTCAGGAAAAAACGCATACGCCCTTTTTGGCCAAGTGCATCATTGTGGACGTTCTGCCTCTTTTCCTATGCTTTAAATACAATTCCAGTCTACCTCCTGAAATCGGTTTCCTGCAATTCTGCCCCGCTTTCAAGTCCTCTTGGCAGCCTTACTTCAGTATATTTTTGGATGATAGCTGTCATTTATAACTCTGCAGGTTTGTGAATTACAGTGCCCCTGAGCTCCTTTCTTCAACTCGCTTTCTTGTGAGCTGGCCGCAACACCGCAGGATTGCTTCAGGCCCTAATCTGGTTCCGGCATGGCACGCTGAGCCTTTGGTTAATTCCTCTTCCTGGTGGGAAATGAGAGTTAAATTTGCCCGTCCAGACACCTCCAGCTAGTCTCTCATTGGTTCTCCCTATTCCTGTTCATCTTCCTCAGAAATTGCAAATGGGCCAAACAGGAGGTTAAAGGCACTGACTCTCCAAGTCGGGAGAGTGTTAGTAAAGCGTCTGGAATGTTACACCCGAGTACCAGGGGACGAGAATTGAGACATATTGGAACACGTCTCCCGATCACACGGTTGGTCATACTCTGGGTTCCACGTGCATGTTTTAGCTGAAGGAAGAATCCCTTAAACCTGGAGAGTTGAGACCCGTGGAATGGGTACCATGCAATATGACTTCAAAGGGTCTTCATTTGCTCACCGAACCTCTCCAATCCTATCACTGCTGCGTTTATGCCCCTGTACACACGCTTGATTTTCTTTCGGAGACATAGCAATCCATAGGTTTTAAAATTCTTACTAGTCAGGTACATTCTTAGGCGTTTAATATGGGGTGTTGAGTCCATATCGTTGAGCAAGGAGTAGTTCTTGTGTATTCTATATTTGGCTTAAGGAACTTTATCTGTGCTCATTTCAATCTCTGGTTTTATGCAGCACCCCAACTCACCTTTCCCCTTAAGCAAGCATAAGTTGGTTTTCTAAATTTGAGACCCTGTTCAGTTTTGTAATCCAGTTCCTGTGTAGCCAAGTTTACATCCCGTGTATTAGTGATATCTTATGATGTTTCTTTTTCTGTGTGACTTATTTCAGTTAGAATCATCATACCTGAATCCACTCATTATGCTGCTACGGGCCTGATGACATAGATTTCATTGCTGAGTGATATTGCATTGTACGTAAGTACCACAACTTCTTTATCCATTTTTCACTTTCTGCGATATTGAACTTGTACCGTAAACGAGGTTCTTGTAAACAGAGCCGTCCCAAACATTGGGGTGGCTGTGTCTTTTTGATTTTAATTTCCCTAAGCTATAGGACCATAAGTGGAAGTGCCCTAGGCTCTGTTGCTTTGTTTTTTAGATGTTTCAGGAAACACCATACACCTCTCCCGAGTGGCTGTTGGCAATTTACATCCCGCCCATCAGCATAACAAGGCTCCCAGTTCTCCATGGCCTGTCCTGCCTTTCTGGATTTTACACTTTTTTCAGATGGCCCTTTTGACCGGGGGGAAGTGAGACTTCATTGTAGTGCAGATTTCCTTTGCAAGCTTGCTTGGTTGGCCAAAAAGGGCGTATGCGTTTTTTCCTGAATATATTCAGGAAAAAACGCATACGCCCTTTTTGGCCAAGTGCATCATTGTGGACGTTCTGCCTCTTTTCCTATGCTTTAAATGCAATTCCAGTCTACCTCCTGAAATAGGTTTCCTGCAATTCTGCCCCGCTTTCAAGTCCTCTTGGCAGCCTTACTTCAGTATATTTTTGGACGATAGCTGTCATTTATAAGTCTGCAGGTTTGTGAATTACAGTGCCCCTGAGCTCCTTTCTTCAACTTGCTTTCTTGTGAGCTGGCCGCAACACCGCAGGATTGCTTCAGGCCCTAATCTGGTTCCGGGACGGCACGCTGAGCCTTTGGTTAATTCCTCTTCCTGGTGGGAAATGAGAGTTAAATTTGCCCGTCCAGACACCTCCAGCTAGTCTCTCATTGGTTCTCCCTATTCCTGTTCATCTTCCGCAGAAATTGCAAATGGGCCAAACAGGAGGTTAAAGGCACTGACTCTCCAAGTCGGGAGAGTGTTAGTAAAGCGTCTGGAATGTTGCACCCGAGTACCAGGGGACGAGAACTGAGGCATATTGGAACACGTCTCCCGATCCCATGGTTGATCATACTCTGGGTTCCACGTGCATGTTTTAGCTGAAGGAAGAATCCCTTAAACCAGGAGAGTTGAGACCCGTGGAATGGGTACCATGCAATATGACTTCAAAGGGTCTTCATTTGCTCACGAACCTCTCCAATCCTATCAGTGCTGCGTTTATGCCCCTGTACACATGCTTGATTTTCTTTCAGAGACATAGCAATCCATAGGTTTTAAGATACTTACTAGTCAGGTACATTCTTAGGCGTTTAATATGGGGTGTTGAGTCCATTTCGTTGAGCAAGGAGTAGCTCTTGTCTATTCCATATTTGGCTTAAGGAACTTTATCTGTGCTCATTTCAATCTCTGGTTTGATGCAGCACCCCAACTCACCTTTCCCCTTAAGCAAGCATAAGTTGGTTTTCTAAATTTGAGACCCTGTTCTGATTTGTAATCCAGTTCCTGTGTAGCCAAGTTTACATCCCATGTATTAATGATATCTTATGATGTTTCTTTTCCTGTGTGACTTATTTCAGTTAGAATCATCATACCTGAATCCACTCATTATGCTGCTACGGGCCTGATGACATAGATTTCATTGCTGAGTGATATTGCATTGTACGTAAGTACCACAACTTCTTTATCCATTTTTCACTTTCTGCGCTATTGAACTTGTACCGTAAACGAGGTTCTTGTAAACAGAGCCGTCCCAAACTTTGGGGTGGCTGTGTCTTTTTGATTTTAATTTCCCTAAGCTATAGGACCATAAGTGGAAGTGCCCTAGGCTCTGTTGCTTTGTTTTTTAGATGTTTCAGGAAACACCATACACCTCTCCCGAGTGGCTGTTGGCAATTTACATCCCGCCCATCAGCATAACAAGGCTCCCAGTTCTCCATGGCCTGTCCTGCCTTTCTGGATTTTACACTTTTTTCAGATGGCCCTTTTGAGCGGGGGGAAGTGAGACTTCATTGTAGTGCAGATTTCCTTTGCAAGCTTGCTTGGTTGGCCAAAAAGGGCGTATGCGTTTTTTCCTGAATATATTCAGGAAAAAACGCATACGCCCTTTTTGGCCAAGTGCATCATTGTGGACGTTCTGCCTCTTTTCCTATGCTTTAAATGCAATTCCAGTCTACCTCCTGAAATCGGTTTCCTGCAATTCTGCCCCGCTTTCAAGTCCTCTTGGCAGCCTTACTTCAGTATATTTTTGGATGATAGCTGTCATTTATAACTCTGCAGGTTTGTGAATTACAGTGCCCCTGAGCTCCTTTCTTCAACTCGCTTTCTTGTGAGCTGGCCGCAACACTGCAGGATTGCTTCAGGCCCTAATCTGGTTCCGGCACGGCACGCTGAGCCTTTGGTTAATTCCTCTTCCTGGTGGGAAATGAGAGTTAAATTTGCCCGTCCAGACACCTCCAGCTAGTCTCTCATTGGTTCTCCCTATTCCTGTTCATCTTCCTCAGAAATTGCAAATGGGCCAAAGAGGAGGTTAAAGGCACTGACTCTCCAAGTCGGGAGAGTGTTAGTAAAGCGTCTGGAATGTTGCACCCGAGTACCAAGGGACGAGAACTGAGACATATTGGAACACGCCTCCCGATCACACGGTTGATCATACTCTGGGTTCCACGTGCATGTTTTAGCTGAAGGAAGAATCCCTTAAACCTGGAGAGTTGAGACCCGTGGAATGGGTACCATGCAATATGACTTCAAAGGGTCTTCATTTGCTCACCGAACCTCTCCAATCCTATCACTGCTGCGTTTATGCCTCTGTACACACGCTTGATTCTCTTTCAGAGACATAGCAATCCATAGGTTTTAAGATACTTACTAGTCAGGTACATTCTTAGGCGTTTAATATGGGCTGTTGAGTCCATTTCGTTGAGCAAGGAGTAGTTCTTGTCTATTCCATATTTGGCTTAAGGAACTTTATCTGTGCTCATTTCAATCTCTGGTTTTATGCAGCACCCCAACTCACCTTTCCCCTTAAGCAAGCATAAGTTTGTTTTCTAAATTTGAGACCCTGTTCTGTTTTGTAATCCAGTTCCTGTGTAGCCAAGTTTACATTCCGTGTATTAGTGATATCTTATGATGTTTCTTTTTCTGTGTGACTTATTTCAGTTAGAATCATCATACCTGAATCCACTCATTATGCTGCTATGGGCCTGATGACATAGATTTCATTGCTGAGTGATATTGCATTGTACGTAAGTACCACAACTTCTTTATCCATTTTTCACTTTCTGCGATATTGAACTTGTACCGTAAACGAGGTTCTTGTAAACAGAGCCGTCCCAAACTTTGGGGTGGCTGTGTCTTTTTGATTTTAATTTCCCAAGCTACAGGACCATAAGTGGAAGTGCCCTAGGCTCTGTTGCTTTGTTTTTTAGATGTTTCAGGAAACACCATACACCTCTCCCGAGTGGCTGTTGGCAATTTACATCCCGCCCATCAGCATAACAAGGCTCCCAGTTCTCCATGGCCTGTCCTGCCTTTCTGGATTTTACACTTTTTTCAGATGGCCCTTTTGACCAGGGGGAAGTGAGACTTCATTGTAGTGCAGATTTCCTTTGCAAGCTTGCTTGGTTGGCCAAAAAGGGCGTATGCGTTTTTTCTTGAATATATTCAGGAAAAAACGCATACGCCCTTTTTGGCCAAGTGCATCATTGTGGACGTTCTGCCTCTTTTCCTATGCTTTAAATGCAATTCCAGTCTACCTCCTGAAATCGGTTTCCTGCAATTCTGCCCCGCTTTCAAGTCCTCTTGACAGTCTTAATTCAGTATATTTTTGGATGATAGCTGTCATTTATAACTCTGCAGGTTTGTGAATTACAGTGCCCCTGAGCTCCTTTCTTCAACTCGCTTTCTTGTGAGCTGGCCGCAACACCGCAGGATTGCTTCAGGCCCTAATCTGGTTCCGGCTCAGCATGCTGAGCCTTTGGTTAATTCCTCTTCCTGGTGGGAAATGAGAGTTAAATTTGCCCGTCCAGACACCTCCACCTAGTCTCTCATTGGTTCTTCCTATTCCTGTTCATCTTCCTCAGAAATTGCAAATGGGCCAAACAGGAGGTTAAAGGCACTGACTCTCCAAGTCAGGAGAGTATTAGTTAAGCGTCTGGAATGTTACACCCGAGTACCAGGGGACGAGAATTGAGACATATTGGAACACGTCTCCCGATCACACGGTTGATCATACTCTGGGTTCCACGTGCATGTTTTAGCTGAAGGAAGAATCCCTTAAACCTGGAGAGTTGAGACCCGTGGAATGGGTACCATGCAATATGACTTCAAAGGGTCTTCATTTGCTCACCGAACCTCTCCAATCCTATCACTGCTGCGTTTATGCGCCTGTACACACGCTTGATTTTCTTTCAGAGACATAGCAATCCATAGGTTTTAAGATACTTACTAGTCAGGTACATTCTTAGGCGTTTAATATGGGGTTTTGAGTCCATTTCATTGAGCAAGGAGTAGTTCTTGTCTATTCTATATTTGGCTTAAGGAACTTTATCTGTGCTCATTTCAATCTCTGGTTTTATGCAGCACCCCAACTCACCTTTCCCCTTAAGCAAGCATAAGTTGGTTTTCTAAATTTGAGACCCTGTTCTGTTTTGTAATCCAGTTCCTGTGTAGCCAAGTTTACATCCCGTGTATTAATGATATCTTATGATGTTTCTTTTTCTGTGTGACTTATTTCAGTTAGAATCATCATACCTGAATCCACTCATTATGCTGCTACGGGCCTGATGACATAGATTTCATTGCTGAGTGATATTGCATTGTACGTAAGTACCACAACTTCTTTATCCATTTTTCACTTTCTGCGATATTGAACTTGTACCGTAAACGAGGTTCTTGTAATCAGAGCCGTCCCGAACTTTGGGGTGGCTGTGTCTTTTTGATTTTAATTTCCCTAAGCTATAGGACCATAAGTGGAAGTGCCCTAGGCTCTGTTGCTTTGTTTTTTAGATGTTTCAGGAAACACCATACACCTCTCCCGAGTGGCTGTTGGCAATTTACATCCCGCCCATCAGCATAACAAGGCTCCCAGTTCTCCATGGCCTGTCCTGCCTTTCTGGATTTTACACTTTTTTCAGATGGCCCTTTTGACCGGGGGGAAGTGAGACTTCATTGTAGTGCAGATTTCCTTTGCAAGCTTGCTTGGTTGGCCAAAAAGGACGTATGCGTTTTTTCCTGAATATATTCAGGAAAAAACGCATACGCCCTTTTTGGCCAAGTGCATCATTGTGGACGTTCTGCCTCTTTTCCTATGCTTTAAATGCAATTCCTGTCTACCTCCTGAAATCGGTTTCCTGCAATTCTGCCCCGCTTTCAAGTCCTCTTGACAGCCGTACTTCAGTATATTTTTGGATGATAGCTGTCATTTATAACTCTGCAGGTTTGTGAATTACAGTGCCCCTGAGCTCCTTTCTTCAACTCGCTTTCTTGTGAGCTGGCCGCAACACCGCAGGATTGCTTCAGGCCCTAATCTGGTTCCGACACAGCACGCTGAGCCTTTGGTTAATTCCTCTTCCTGGTGGGAAATGAGAGTTAAATTTGCCCGTCCAGACACCTCCACCTAGTCTCTCATTGGTTCTTCCTATTCCTGTTCATCTTCCTCAGAAATTGCAAATGGGCCAAACAGGAGGTTAAAGGCACTGACTCTCCAAGTCGGGAGAGTGTTAGTTAAGCGTCTGGAATGTTACACCCGAGTACCAGGGGACGAGAATTGAGACATATTGGAACACGTCTCCTGATCACACGGTTGATCATACTCTGGGTTCCACGTGCATGTTTTAGCTGAAGGAAGAATCCCTTAAACCTGGAGAGTTGAGACCCGTGGAATGGGTACCATGCAATATGACTTCAAAGGGTCTTCATTTGCTCACCGAACCTCTCCAATCCTATCACTGCTGCGTTTATGCCCCTGTACACACGCTTGATTTTCTTTCAGAGACATAGCAATCCGTAGGTTTTAAGATACTTACTAGTCAGGTACATTCTTAGGCATTTAATATGGGGTGTTGAGTCCATTTCATTGAGCAAGGAGTAGTTCTTGTCTATTCTATATTTGGCTTAAGGAACTTTATCTGTGCTCATTTCAATCTCTGGTTTTATGCAGCACCCCAACTCACCTTTCCCCTTAAGCAAGCATAAGTTGGTGTTCTAAATTTGAGACCCTGTTCTGTTTTGTAATCCAGTTCCTGTGTAGCCAAGTTTACATCCCATGTATTAATGATATCTTATGATGTTTCTTTTTCTGTGTGACTTATTTCAGTTAGAATCATCATACCTGAATCCACTCATTATGCTGCTACGGGCCTGATGACATAGATTTCATTGCTGAGTGATATTGCATTGTACGTAAGTACCACAACTTCTTTATCCATTTTTCACTTTCTGCGCTATTGAACTTGTACCGTAAACGAGGTTCTTGTAAACAGAGCCGTCCCAAACTTTGGGGTGGCTGTGTCTTTTTGATTTTAATTTCCCTAAGCTATAGGACCATAAGTGGAAGTGCCCTAGGCTCTGTTGCTTTGTTTTTTAGATGTTTCAGGAAACACCATACACCTCTCCCGAGTGGCTGTTGGCAATTTACATCCCGCCCATCAGCATAACAAGGCTCCCAGTTCTCCATGGCCTGTCCTGCCTTTCTGGATTTTACACTTTTTTCAGATGGCCCTTTTGACCGGGGGGAAGTGAGACTTCATTGTAGTGCAGATTTCCTTTGCAAGCTTGCTTGGTTGGCCAAAAAGGGCGTATGCGTTTTTTCCTGAATATATTCAGGAAAAAACGCATACGCCCTTTTTGGCCAAGTGCATCATTGTGGACGTTCTGCCTCTTTTCCTATGCTTTAAATGCAATTCCAGTCTACCTCCTGAAATCGGTTTCCTGCAATTCTGCCCCGCTTTCAAGTCCTCTTGGCAGCCTTACTTCAGTATATTTTTGGATGATAGCTGTCATTTATAACTCTGCAGGTTTGTGAATTACAGTGCCCCTGAGCTCCTTTCTTCAACTCGCTTTCTTGTGAGCTGGCCGCAACACTGCAGGATTGCTTCAGGCCCTAATCTGGTTCCGGCACGGCACGCTGAGCCTTTGGTTAATTCCTCTTCCTGGTGGGAAATGAGAGTTAAATTTGCCCGTCCAGACACCTCCAGCTAGTCTCTCATTGGTTCTCCCTATTCCTGTTCATCTTCCTCAGAAATTGCAAATGGGCCAAAGAGGAGGTTAAAGGCACTGACTCTCCAAGTCGGGAGAGTGTTAGTAAAGCGTCTGGAATGTTGCACCCGAGTACCAAGGGACGAGAACTGAGACATATTGGAACACGCCTCCCGATCACACGGTTGATCATACTCTGGGTTCCACGTGCATGTTTTAGCTGAAGGAAGAATCCCTTAAACCTGGAGAGTTGAGACCCGTGGAATGGGTACCATGCAATATGACTTCAAAGGGTCTTCATTTGCTCACCGAACCTCTCCAATCCTATCACTGCTGCGTTTATGCCCCTGTACACACGCTTGATTTTCTTTCAGAGACATAGCAATCCATAGGTTTTAAGATACTTACTAGTCAGGTACATTCTTAGGCGTTTAATATGGGCTGTTGAGTCCATTTCGTTGAGCAAGGAGTAGTTCTTGTCTATTCCATATTTGGCTTAAGGAACTTTATCTGTGCTCATTTCAATCTCTGGTTTTATGCAGCACCCCAACTCACCTTTCCCCTTAAGCAAGCATAAGTTGGTTTTCTAAATTTGAGACCCTGTTCTGTTTTGTAATCCAGTTCCTGTGTAGCCAAGTTTACATTCCGTGTATTAGTGATATCTTATGATGTTTCTTTTTCTGTGTGACTTATTTCAGTTAGAATCATCATACCTGAATCCACTCATTATGCTGCTATGGGCCTGATGACATAGATTTCATTGCTGAGTGATATTGCATTGTACGTAAGTACCACAACTTCTTTATCCATTTTTCACTTTCTGCGATATTGAACTTGTACCGTAAACGAGGTTCTTGTAAACAGAGCCGTCCCAAACTTTGGGGTGGCTGTGTCTTTCTGATTTTAATTTCCCAAGCTACAGGACCATAAGTGGAAGTGCCCTAGGCTCTGTTGCTTTGTTTTTTAGATGTTTCAGGAAACACCATACACCTCTCCCGAGTGGCTGTTGGCAATTTACATCCCGCCCATCAGCATAACAAGGCTCCCAGTTCTCCATGGCCTGTCCTGCCTTTCTGGATTTTACACTTTTTTCAGATGGCCCTTTTGACCGGGGGTAAGTGAGACTTCATTGTAGTGCAGATTTCCTTTGCAAGCTTGCTTGGTTGGCCAAAAAGGGCGTATGCGTTTTTTCCTGAATATATTCAGGAAAAAACGCATACGCCCTTTTTGGCCAAGTGCATCATTGTGGACGTTCTGCCTCTTTTCCTATGCTTTAAATGCAATTCCAGTCTACCTCCTGAAATCGGTTTCCTGCAATTCTGCCCCGCTTTCAAGTCCTCTTGGCAGCCTTACTTCAGTATATTTTTGGACGATAGCTGTCCTTTATAACTCTGCAGGTTTGTGAATTACAGTGCCCCTGAGCTCCTTTCTTCAACTCGCTTTCTTGTGAGCTGGCCGCAACACCGCAGGATTGCTTCAGGCCCTAATCTGGTTCCGGCACGGCACGCTGAGCCTTTGGTTAATTCCTCTTCCTGGTGGGAAATGAGAGTTAAATTTGCCCGTCCAGACACCTCCAGCTAGTCTCTCATTGGTTCTCCCTATTCCTGTTCATCTTCCGCAGAAATTGCAAATGGGCCAAACAGGAGGTTAAAGGCACTGACTCTCCAAGTCGGGAGAGTGTTAGTAAAGCGTCTGGAATGTTGCACCCAAGTACCAGGGGACGAGAATTGAGACATATTGGAACACGTCTCCCGATCACACGGTTGATCATACTCTGGGTTCCACGTGCATGTTTTACCTGAAGGCAGAGTCCCTTAAACCTGGAGAGTTGAGACCCGTGGAATGGGTACCATGCAATATGACTTCAAAGGGTCTTCATTTGCTCACCAAACCTCTCCAATCCTATCACTGCTGCGTTTATGCCCCTGTACACACGCTTGATTTTCTTTCAGAGACATAGCAATCCATAGGTTTTAAGATACTTACTAGTCAGGTACATTCTTAGGCGTTTAATATGGGGTGTTGAGTCCATTTCGTTGAGCAAGGAGTAGTTCTTGTCTATTCTATATTTGGCTTAAGGAAATTTATCTGTGCTCATTTCAATCTCTGGTTTGATGCAGTACCCCAACTCACCTTTCCCCTTAAGCAAGCATAAGTTGGTTTTCTAAATTTGAGACCCTGTTCTGTTTTGTAATCCAGTTCCTGTGTAGCCAAGTTTACATCCCGTGTATTAGTGATATCTTATGATGTTTCTTTTTCTGTGTGACTTATTTCAGTTAGAATCATCATACCTGAATCCACTCATTATGCTGCTACGGGCCTGATGACATAGATTTCATTGCTGAGTGATATTGCATTGTACGTAAGTACCACAACTTCTTTATCCATTTTTCACTTTCTGCGCTATTGAACTTGTACCGTAAACGAGGTTCTTGTAAACAGAGCCGTCCCAAACTTTGGGGTGGCTGTGTCTTTTTGATTTTAATTTCCCTAAGCTATAGGACCATAAGTGGAAGTGCCCTAGGCTCTGTTGCTTTGTTTTTTAGATGTTTCAGGAAACACCATACACCTCTCCCGAGTGGCTGTTGGCAATTTACATCCCGCCCATCAGCATAACAAGGCTCCCAGTTCTCCATGGCCTGTCCTGCCTTTCTGGATTTTACACTTTTTTCAGATGGCCCTTTTGACCGGGGGGAAGTGAGACTTCATTGTAGTGCAGATTTCCTTTGCAAGCTTGCTTGGTTGGCCAAAAAGGGCGTATGCGTTTTTTCCTGAATATATTCAGGAAAAAACGCATACGCCCTTTTTGGCCAAGTGCATCATTGTGGACGTTCTGCCTCTTTTCCTATGCTTTAAATGCAATTCCAGTCTACCTCCTGAAATCGGTTTCCTGCAATTCTGCCCCGCTTTCAAGTCCTCCTGACAGCCTTACTTCAGTATATTTTTGGATGATAGCTGTCATTTATAACTCTGCAGGTTTGTGAATTACAGTGCCCCTGAGCTCCTTTCTTCAACTCGCTTTCTTGTGAGCTGGCCGCAACACTGCAGGATTGCTTCAGGCCCTAATCTGGTTCCGGCACAGCATGCTGAGCCTTTGGTTAATTCCTCTTCCTGGTGGGAAATGAGAGTTAAATTTGCCCGTCCAGACACCTCCAGCTAGTCTCTCATTGGTTCTCCCTATTCCTGTTCATCTTCCGCAGAAATTGCAAATGGGCCAAACAGGTGTTTAAAGGCACTGACTCTCCAAGTCGGGAGAGTGTTAGTAAAGCGTCTGGAATGTTACACCCGAGTACCAGGGGACGAGAATTGAGACATATTGGAACACGTCTCCCGATCACACGGTTGATCATACTCTGGGTTCCACGTGCATGTTTTACCTGAAGGAAGAATCCCTTAAACCTGGAGAGTTGAGACCCGTGGAATGGGTACCAAGCAATATGACTTCAAAGGGTCTTCATTTGCTCACCGAACCTCTCCAATCCTATCACTGCTGCGTTTATGCCCCTGTACACACGCTTGATTCTCTTTCAGAGACATAGCAATCCATAGGTTTTAAGATACTTACTAGTCAGGTACATTCTTAGGCGTTTAATATGGGCTGTTGAGTCCATTTCGTTGAGCAAGGAGTAGTTCTTGTCTATTCCATATTTGGCTTAAGGAACTTTATCTGTGCTCATTTCAATCTCTGGTTTTATGCAGCACCCCAACTCACCTTTCCCCTTAAGCAAGCATAAGTTGGTTTTCTAAATTTGAGACCCTGTTCTGTTTTGTAATCCAGTTCCTGTGTAGCCAAGTTTACATTCCGTGTATTAGTGATATCTTATGATGTTTCTTTTTCTGTGTGACTTATTTCAGTTAGAATCATCATACCTGAATCCACTCATTATGCTGCTATGGGCCTGATGACATAGATTTCATTGCTGAGTGATATTGCATTGTACGTAAGTACCACAACTTCTTTATCCATTTTTCACTTTCTGCGATATTGAACTTGTACCGTAAACGAGGTTCTTGTAAACAGAGCCGTCCCAAACTTTGGGGTGGCTGTGTCTTTCTGATTTTAATTTCCCAAGCTACAGGACCATAAGTGGAAGTGCCCTAGGCTCTGTTGCTTTGTTTTTTAGATGTTTCAGGAAACACCATACACCTCTCCCGAGTGGCTGTTGGCAATTTACATCCCGCCCATCAGCATAACAAGGCTCCCAGTTCTCCATGGCCTGTCCTGCCTTTCTGGATTTTACACTTTTTTCAGATGGCCCTTTTGACTGGGGGGAAGTGAGACTTCATTGTAGTGCAGATTTCCTTTGCAAGCTTGCTTGGTTGGCCAAAAAGGGCGTATGCGTTTTTTCCTGAATATATTCAGGAAAAAACGCATACGCCCTTTTTGGCCAAGTGCATCATTGTGGACGTTCTGCCTCTTTTCCTATGCTTTAAATGCAATTCCAGTCTACCTCCTGAAATCGGTTTCCTGCAATTCTGCCCCGCTTTCAAGTCCTCTTGGCAGCCTTACTTCAGTATATTTTTGGACGATAGCTGTCCTTTATAACTCTGCAGGTTTGTGAATTACAGTGCCCCTGAGCTCCTTTCTTCAACTCGCTTTCTTGTGAGCTGGCCGCAACACCGCAGGATTGCTTCAGGCCCTAATCTGGTTCCGGCACGGCACGCTGAGCCTTTGGTTAATTCCTCTTCCTGGTGGGAAATGAGAGTTAAATTTGCCCGTCCAGACACCTCCAGCTAGTCTCTCATTGGTTCTCCCTATTCCTGTTCATCTTCCGCAGAAATTGCAAATGGGCCAAACAGGTGTTTAAAGGCACTGACTCTCCAAGTCGGGAGAGTGTTTGTAAAGCGTCTGGAATGTTACACCCGAGTACCAGGGGACGAGAATTGAGACATATTGGAACACGTCTCCCGATCACACGGTTGATCATACTCTGGGTTCCACGTGCATGTTTTAGCTGAAGGAAGAATCCCTTAAACCTGGAGAGTTGAGACCCGTGGAATGGGTACCATGCAATATGACTTCAAAGGGTCTTCATTTGCTCACCGAACCTCTCCAATCCTATCACTGCTGCGTTTATGCCCCTGTACACACGCTTGATTTTCTTTCAGAGACATAGCAATCCATAGGTTTTAAGATACTTACTAGTCAGGTACATTCTTAGGCGTTTAATATGGGGTGTTGAGTCCATTTCGTTGAGCAAGGAGTAGTTCTTGTCTATTCCATATTTGGCTTAAGGAACTTTATCTGTGCTCATTTCAATCTCTGGTTTTATGCAGCACCCCAACTCACCTTTCCCCTTAAGCAAGCATAAGTTGGTTTTCTAAATTTGAGACCCTGTTCTGTTTTGTAATCCAGTTCCTGTGTAGCCAAGTTTACATTCCGTGTATTAGTGATATCTTATGATGTTTCTTTTTCTGTGTGACTTATTTCAGTTAGAATCATCATACCTGAATCCACTCATTATGCTGCTATGGGCCTGATGACATAGATTTCATTGCTGAGTGATATTGCATTGTACATAAGTACCACAACTTCTTTATCCATTTTTCACTTTCTGTGATATTGAACTTGTACCGTAAGCGATGTTCTTGTAAACAGAGCCGTCCCAAACTTTGGGGTGGCTGTGTCTTTTTGATTTTAATTTCCCTAAGCTATAGGACCATAAGTGGAAGTGCCCTAGGCTCTGTTGCTTTGTTTTTTAGATGTTTCAGGAAACACCATACACCTCTCCCGACTGGCTGTTGGCAATTTACATCCCACCCATCAGCATAACAAGGCTCCCAGTTCTCCATGGCCTGTCCTGCCTTTCTGGATTTTACACTTTTTTCAGATGGCCCTTTTGACCGGGGGGAAGTGAGACTTCATTGTAGTGCAGATTTCCTTTGCAAGCTTGCTTGGTTGGCCAAAAAGGGCGTATGCGTTTTTTCCTGAATATATTCAGGAAAAAACGCATACGCCCTTTTTGGCCAAGTGCATCATTGTGGACGTTCTGCCTCTTTTCCTATGCTTTAAATGCAATTCCAGTCTACCTCCTGAAATCGGTTTCCTGCAATTCTGCCCCGTTTTCAAGTCCTCTTGGCAGCCTTACTTCAGTATATTTTTGGATGATAGCTGTCATTTATAACTCTGCAGGTTTGTGAATTACAGTGCCCCTGAGCTCCTTTCTTCAACTCGCTTTCTTGTGAGCTGGCCGCAACACCGCATGATTGCTTCAGGCCCTAATCTGGTTCCGGCACAGCACGCTGAGCCTTTGGTTAATTCCTCTTCCTGGTGGGAAATGAGAGTTAAATTTGCCCGTCCAGACACCTCCAGCTAGTCTCTCATTGGTTCTCCCTATTCCTGTTCATCTTCCGCAGAAATTGCAAATGGGCCAAACAGGTGTTTAAAGGCACTGACTCTCCAAGTCGGGAGAGTGTTAGTAAAGCGTCTGGAATGTTACACCCGAGTACCAGGGGACGAGAATTGAGACATATTGGAACACGTCTCCCGATCACACGGTTGATCATACTCTGGGTTCCACGTGCATGTTTTAGCTGAAGGAAGAATCCCTTAAACCTGGAGAGTTGAGACCCGTGGAATGGGTACCAAGCAATATGACTTCAAAGGGTCTTCATTTGCTCACCGAACCTCTCCAATCCTATCACTGCTGCGTTTATGCCCCTGTACACACGCTTGATTCTCTTTCAGAGACATAGCAATCCATAGGTTTTAAGATACTTACTAGTCAGGTACATTCTTAGGCGTTTAATATGGGCTGTTGAGTCCATTTCGTTGAGCAAGGAGTAGTTCTTGTCTATTCCATATTTGGCTTAAGGAACTTTATCTGTGCTCATTTCAATCTCTGGTTTTATGCAGCACCCCAACTCACCTTTCCCCTTAAGCAAGCATAAGTTGGTTTTCTAAATTTGAGACCCTGTTCTGTTTTGTAATCCAGTTCCTGTGTAGCCAAGTTTACATTCCGTGTATTAGTGATATCTTATGATGTTTCTTTTTCTGTGTGACTTATTTCAGTTAGAATCATCATACCTGAATCCACTCATTATGCTGCTATGGGCCTGATGACATAGATTTCATTGCTGAGTGATATTGCATTGTACGTAAGTACCACAACTTCTTTATCCATTTTTCACTTTCTGCGATATTGAACTTGTACCGTAAACGAGGTTCTTGTAAACAGAGCCGTCCCAAACTTTGGGGTGGCTGTGTCTTTCTGATTTTAATTTCCCAAGCTACAGGACCATAAGTGGAAGTGCCCTAGGCTCTGTTGCTTTGTTTTTTAGATGTTTCAGGAAACACCATACACCTCTCCCGAGTGGCTGTTGGCAATTTACATCCCGCCCATCAGCATAACAAGGCTCCCAGTTCTCCATGGCCTGTCCTGCCTTTCTGGATTTTACACTTTTTTCAGATGGCCCTTTTGACTGGGGGGAAGTGAGACTTCATTGTAGTGCAGATTTCCTTTGCAAGCTTGCTTGGTTGGCCAAAAAGGGCGTATGCGTTTTTTCCTGAATATATTCAGGAAAAAACGCATACGCCCTTTTTGGCCAAGTGCATCATTGTGGACGTTCTGCCTCTTTTCCTATGCTTTAAATGCAATTCCAGTCTACCTCCTGAAATCGGTTTCCTGCAATTCTGCCCCGCTTTCAAGTCCTCTTGGCAGCCTTACTTCAGTATATTTTTGGACGATAGCTGTCCTTTATAACTCTGCAGGTTTGTGAATTACAGTGCCCCTGAGCTCCTTTCTTCAACTCGCTTTCTTGTGAGCTGGCCGCAACACCGCAGGATTGCTTCAGGCCCTAATCTGGTTCCGGCACGGCACGCTGAGCCTTTGGTTAATTCCTCTTCCTGGTGGGAAATGAGAGTTAAATTTGCCCGTCCAGACACCTCCAGCTATTCTCTCATTGGTTCTCCCTATTCCTGTTCATCTTCCGCAGAAATTGCAAATGGGCCAAACAGGTGTTTAAAGGCACTGACTCTCCAAGTCGGGAGAGTGTTTGTAAAGCGTCTGGAATGTTACACCCGAGTACCAGGGGACGAGAATTGAGACATATTGGAACACGTCTCCCGATCACATGGTTGATCATACTCTGGGTTCCACGTGCATGTTTTAGCTGAAGGAAGAATCCCTTAAACCTGGAGAGTTGAGACCCGTGGAATGGGTACCATGCAATATGACTTCAAAGGGTCTTCATTTGCTCACCGAACCTCTCCAATCCTATCACTGCTGCGTTTATGCCCCTGTACACACGCTTGATTTTCTTTCAGAGACATAGCAATCCATAGGTTTTAAGATACTTACTAGTCAGGTACATTCTTAGGCGTTTAATATGGGGTGTTGAGTCCATTTCGTTGAGCAAGGAGTAGTTCTTGTCTATTCCATATTTGGCTTAAGGAACTTTATCTGTGCTCATTTCAATCTCTGGTTTTATGCAGCACCCCAACTCACCTTTCCCCTTAAGCAAGCATAAGTTGGTTTTCTAAATTTGAGACCCTGTTCTGTTTTGTAATCCAGTTCCTGTGTAGCCAAGTTTACAATCCGTGTATTAGTGATATCTTATGATGTTTCTTTTTCTGTGTGACTTATTTCAGTTAGAATCATCATACCTGAATCCACTCATTATGCTGCTATGGGCCTGATGACATAGATTTCATTGCTGAGTGATATTGCATTGTACATAAGTACCACAACTTCTTTATCCATTTTTCACTTTCTGTGATATTGAACTTGTACCGTAAGCGATGTTCTTGTAAACAGAGCCGTCCCAAACTTTGGGGTGGCTGTGTCTTTTTGATTTTAATTTCCCTAAGCTATAGGACCATAAGTGGAAGTGCCCTAGGCTCTGTTGCTTTGTTTTTTAGATGTTTCAGGAAACACCATACACCTCTCCCGACTGGCTGTTGGCAATTTACATCCCACCCATCAGCATAACAAGGCTCCCAGTTCTCCATGGCCTGTCCTGCCTTTCTGGATTTTACACTTTTTTCAGATGGCCCTTTTGACCGGGGGGAAGTAAGACTTCATTGTAGTGCAGATTTCCTTTGCAAGCTTGCTTGGTTGGCCAAAAAGGGCGTATGCGTTTTTTCCTGAATATATTCAGGAAAAAACGCATACGCCCTTTTTGGCCAAGTGCATCATTGTGGACGTTCTGCCTCTTTTCCTATGCTTTAAATGCAATTCCAGTCTACCTCCTGAAATCGGTTTCCTGCAATTCTGCCCCGTTTTCAAGTCCTCTTGGCAGCCTTACTTCAGTATATTTTTGGATGATAGCTGTCATTTATAACTCTGCAGGTTTGTGAATTACAGTGCCCCTGAGCTCCTTTCTTCAACTCGCTTTCTTGTGAGCTGGCCGCAACACCGCATGATTGCTTCAGGCCCTAATCTGGTTCCGGCACAGCACGCTGAGCCTTTGGTTAATTCCTCTTCCTGGTGGGAAATGAGAGTTAAATTTGCCCGTCCAGACACCTCCAGCTAGTCTCTCATTGGTTCTCCCTATTCCTGTTCATCTTCCGCAGAAATTGCAAATGGGCCAAACAGGAGGTTAAAGGCACTGACTCTCCAAGTCGGGAGAGTGTTTGTAAAGCGTCTGGAATGTTACACCCGAGTACCAGGGGACGAGAATTGAGACATATTGGAACACGTCTCCCGATCACACGGTTGATCATACTCTGGGTTCCACGTGCATGTTTTAGCTGAAGGAAGAATCCCTTAAACCTGGAGAGTTGAGACCCGTGGAATGGGTACCATGCAATATGACTTCAAAGGGTCTTCATTTGCTCACCGAACCTCTCCAATCCTATCACTGCTGCGTTTATGCCCCTGTACACACGCTTGATTTTCTTTCAGAGACATAGCAATCCATAGGTTTTAAGATACTTACTAGTCAGGTACATTCTTAGGCGTTTAATATGGGGTGTTGAGTCCATTTCGTTGAGCAAGGAGTAGTTCTTGTCTATTCCATATTTGGCTTAAGGAACTTTATCTGTGCTCATTTCAATCTCTGGTTTTATGCAGCACGCCAACTCACCTTTCCCCTTAAGCAAGCATAAGTTGGTTTTCTAAATTTGAGACCCTGTTCTGTTTTGTAATCCAGTTCCTGTTTAGCCAAGTTTACATTCCATGTATTAGTGATATCTTATGATGTTTCTTTTTCTGTGTGACTTATTTCAGTTAGAATCATCATACCTGAATCCACTCATTATGCTGCTATGGGCCTGATGACATAGATTTCATTGCTGAGTGATATTGCATTGTACATAAGTACCACAACTTCTTTATCCATTTTTCACTTTCTGTGATATTGAACTTGTACCGTAAGCGATGTTCTTGTAAACAGAGCCGTCCCAAACTTTGGGGTGGCTGTGTCTTTTTGATTTTAATTTCCCTAAGCTATAGGACCATAAGTGGAAGTGCCCTAGGCTCTGTTGCTTTGTTTTTTAGATGTTTCAGGAAACACCATACACCTCTCCCGACTGGCTGTTGGCAATTTACATCCCGCCCATCAGCATAACAAGGCTCCCAGTTCTCCATGGCCTGTCCTGCCTTTCTGGATTTTACACTTTTTTCAGATGGCCCTTTTGACTGGGGGGAAGTGAGACTTCATTGTAGTGCAGATTTCCTTTGCAAGCTTGCTTGGTTGGCCAAAAAGGGCGTATGCGTTTTTTCCTGAATATATTCAGGAAAAAACGCATACGCCCTTTTTGGCCAAGTGCATCATTGTGGACGTTCTGCCTCTTTTCCTATGCTTTAAATGCAATTCCAGTCTACCTCCTGAAATCGGTTTCCTGCAATTCTGCCCCGCTTTCAAGTCCTCTTGGCAGCCTTACTTCAGTATATTTTTGGACGATAGCTGTCCTTTATAACTCTGAAGGTTTGTGAATTACAGTGCCCCTGAGCTCCTTTCTTCAACTCGCTTTCTTGTGAGCTGGCCGCAACACCGCAGGATTGCTTCAGGCCCTAATCTGGTTCCGGCACGGCACGCTGAGCCTTTGGTTAATTCCTCTTCCTGGTGGGAAATGAGAGTTAAATTTGCCCGTCCAGACACCTCCAGCTAGTCTCTCATTGGTTCTCCCTATTCCTGTTCATCTTCCGCAGAAATTGCAAATGGGCCAAACAGGAGGTTAAAGGCACTGACTCTCCAAGTCGGGAGAGTGTTTGTAAAGCGTCTGGAATGTTACACCCGAGTACCAGGGGACGAGAATTGAGACATATTGGAACACGTCTCCCGATCACATGGTTGATCATACTCTGGGTTCCACGTGCATGTTTTAGCTGAAGGAAGAATCCCTTAAACCTGGAGAGTTGAGACCCGTGGAATGGGTACCATGCAATATGACTTCAAAGGGTCTTCATTTGCTCACCGAACCTCTCCAATCCTATCACTGCTGCGTTTATGCCCCTGTACACACGCTTGATTTTCTTTCAGAGACATAGCAATCCATAGGTTTTAAGATACTTACTAGTCAGGTACATTCTTAGGCGTTTAATATGGGGTGTTGAGTCCATTTCGTTGAGCAAGGAGTAGTTCTTGTCTATTCCATATTTGGCTTAAGGAACTTTATCTGTGCTCATTTCAATCTCTGGTTTTATGCAGCACCCCAACTCACCTTTCCCCTTAAGCAAGCATAAGTTGGTTTTCTAAATTTGAGACCCTGTTCTGTTTTGTAATCCAGTTCCTGTGTAGCCAAGTTTACATTCCGTGTATTAGTGATATCTTATGATGTTTCTTTTTCTGTGTGACTTATTTCAGTTAGAATCATCATACCTGAATCCACTCATTATGCTGCTATGGGCCTGATGACATAGATTTCATTGCTGAGTGATATTGCATTGTACATAGGTACCACAACTTCTTTATCCATTTTTCACTTTCTGTGATATTGAACTTGTACCGTAAGCGATGTTCTTGTAAACAGAGCCGTCCCAAACTTTGGGATGGCTGTGTCTTTTTGATTTTAATTTCCCTAAGCTATAGGACCATAAGTGGAAGTGCCCTAGGCTCTGTTGCTTTGTTTTTTAGATGTTTCAGGAAACACCATACACCTCTCCCGACTGGCTGTTGGCAATTTACATCCCGCCCATCAGCATAACAAGGCTCCCAGTTCTCCATGGCCTGTCCTGCCTTTCTGGATTTTACACTTTTTTCAGATGGCCCTTTTGACCGGGGGGAAGTGAGACTTCATTGTAGTGCAGATTTCCTTTGCAAGCTTGCTTGGTTGGCCAAAAAGGGCGTATGCGTTTTTTCCTGAATATATTCAGGAAAAAACGCATACGCCCTTTTTGGCCAAGTGCATCATTGTGGACGTTCTGCCTCTTTTCCTATGCTTTAAATGCAATTCCAGTCTACCTCCTGAAATCGGTTTCCTGCAATTCTGCCCCGCTTTCAAGTCCTCTTGGCAGCCTTACTTCAGTATATTTTTGGATGATAGCTGTCATTTATAACTCTGCAGGTTTGTGGATTACAGTGCCCCTGAGCTCCTTTCTTCAACTCGCTTTCTTGTGAGCTGGCCGCAACACCACAGGATTGCTTCAGGCCCTAATCTGGTTCCGGCACGGCACGCTGAGCCTTTGGTTAATTCCTCTTCCTGGTGGGAAATGAGAGTTAAATTTGCCCGTCCAGACACCTCCAGCTAGTCTCTCTTTGGTTCTCCCTATTCCTGTTCATCTTCCGCAGAAATTGCAAACTGGGCCAAACAGGAGGTTAAAGGCACTGACTCTCCAAGTCGGGAGAGTGTTAGTAAAGCGTCTGGAATGTTGCACCCGAGTACCAGGGGACGAGAACTGAGACATATTGGAACACGTCTCCCGATCACACGGTTGATCATACTCTGGGTTCCACGTGCATGTTTTACCTGAAGGAAGAATCCCTTAAACCTGGAGAGTTGAGACCCGTGGAATGGGTACCAAGCAATATGACTTCAAAGGGTCTTCATTTGCTCACCGAACCTCTCCAATCCTATCACTGCTGCGTTTATGCCCCTGTACACACGCTTGATTCTCTTTCAGAGACATAGCAATCCATAGGTTTTAAGATACTTACTAGTCAGGTACATTCTTAGGCGTTTAATATGGGCTGTTGAGTCCATTTCGTTGAGCAAGGAGTAGTTCTTGTCTATTCCATATTTGGCTTAAGGAACTTTATCTGTGCTCATTTCAATCTCTGGTTTTATGCAGCACCCCAACTCACCTTTCCCCTTAAGCAAGCATAAGTTGGTTTTCTAAATTTGAGACCCTGTTCTGTTTTGTAATCCAGTTCCTGTGTAGCCAAGTTTACATTCCGTGTATTAGTGATATCTTATGATGTTTCTTTTTCTGTGTGACTTATTTCAGTTAGAATCATCATACCTGAATCCACTCATTATGCTGCTATGGGCCTGATGACATAGATTTCATTGCTGAGTGATATTGCATTGTACGTAAGTACCACAACTTCTTTATCCATTTTTCACTTTCTGCGATATTGAACTTGTACCGTAAACGAGGTTCTTGTAAACAGAGCCGTCCCAAACTTTGGGGTGGCTGTGTCTTTCTGATTTTAATTTCCCAAGCTACAGGACCATAAGTGGAAGTGCCCTAGGCTCTGTTGCTTTGTTTTTTAGATGTTTCAGGAAACACCATACACCTCTCCCGAGTGGCTGTTGGCAATTTACATCCCGCCCATCAGCATAACAAGGCTCCCAGTTCTCCATGGCCTGTCCTGCCTTTCTGGATTTTACACTTTTTTCAGATGGCCCTTATGACCGGGGGGAAGTGAGACTTCATTGTAGTGCAGATTTCCTTTGCAAGCTTGCTTGGTTGGCCAAAAAGGGCGTATGCGTTTTTTCCTGAATATATTCAGGAAAAAACGCATACGCCCTTTTTGGCCAAGTGCATCATTGTGGACGTTCTGCCTCTTTTCCTATGCTTTAAATGCAATTCCAGTCTACCTCCTGAAATCGGTTTCCTGCAATTCTGCCCCGCTTTCAAGTCCTCGTGGCAGCCTTACTTCAGTATATTTTTGGACGATAGCTGTCCTTTATAACTCTGCAGGTTTGTGAATTACAGTGCCCCTGAGCTCCTTTCTTCAACTCGCTTTCTTGTGAGCTGGCCGCAACACCGCAGGATTGCTTCAGGCCCTAATCTGGTTCCGGCACGGCACGCTGAGCCTTTGGTTAATTCCTCTTCCTGGTGGGAAATGAGAGTTAAATTTGCCCGTCCAGACACCTCCAGCTAGTCTCTCATTGGTTCTCCCTATTCCTGTTCATCTTCCGCAGAAATTGCAAATGGGCCAAACAGGAGGTTAAAGGCACTGACTCTCCAAGTCGGGAGAGTGTTAGTAAAGCGTCTGGAATGTTACACCCGAGTACCAGGGGACGAGAATTGAGACATATTGGAACACGTCTCCCGATCACACGGTTGATCATACTCTGGGTTCCACGTGCATGTTTTACCTGAAGGAAGAATCCCTTAAACCTGGAGAGTTGAGACCCGTGGAATGGGTACCAAGCAATATGACTTCAAAGGGTCTTCATTTGCTCACCGAACCTCTCCAATCCTATCACTGCTGCGTTTATGCCCCTGTACACACGCTTGATTTTCTTTCAGAGACATAGCAATCCATAGGTTTTAAGATACTTACTAGTCAGGTACATTCTTAGGCGTTTAATATGGGGTGTTGAGTCCATTTCGTTGAGCAAGGAGTAGTTCTTGTCTATTCCATATTTGGCTTAAGGAACTTTATCTGTGCTCATTTCAATCTCTGGTTTTATGCAGCACCCCAACTCACCTTTCCCCTTAAGCAAGCATAAGTTGGTTTTCTAAATTTGAGACCCTGTTCTGTTTTGTAATCCAGTTCCTGTGTAGCCAAGTTTACATTCCGTGTATTAGTGATATCTTATGATGTTTCTTTTTCTGTGTGACTTATTTCAGTTAGAATCATCATACCTGAATCCACTCATTATGCTGCTATGGGCCTGATGACATAGATTTCATTGCTGAGTGATATTGCATTGTACGTAAGTACCACAACTTCTTTATCCATTTTTCACTTTCTGTGATATTGAACTTGTACCGTAAGCGATGTTCTTGTAAACAGAGCCGTCCCAAACTTTGGGGTGGCTGTGTCTTTTTTATTTTAATTTCCCTAAGCTATAGGACCATAAGTGGAAGTGCCCTAGGCTCTGTTGCTTTGTTTTTTAGATGTTTCAGGAAACACCATACACCTCTCCCGACTGGCTGTTGGCAATTTACATCCCGCCCATCAGCATAACAAGGCTCCCAGTTCTCCATGGCCTGTCCTGCCTTTCTGGATTTTACACTTTTTTCAGATGGCCCTTTTGACCGGGGGGAAGTGAGACTTCATTGTAGTGCAGATTTCCTTTGCAAGCTTGCTTGGTTGGCCAAAAAGGGCGTATGCGTTTTTTCCTGAATATATTCAGGAAAAAACGCATACGCCCTTTTTGGCCAAGTGCATCATTGTGGACGTTCTGCCTCTTTTCCTATGCTTTAAATGCAATTCCAGTCTACCTCCTGAAATCGGTTTCCTGCAATTCTGCCCCGCTTTCAAGTCCTCTTGGCAGCCTTACTTCAGTATATTTTTGGATGATAGCTGTCATTTATAACTCTGCAGGTTTGTGGATTACAGTGCCCCTGAGCTCCTTTCTTCAACTCGCTTTCTTGTGAGCTGGCCGCAACACCACAGGATTGCTTCAGGCCCTAATCTGGTTCCGGCACGGCACGCTGAGCCTTTGGTTAATTCCTCTTCCTGGTGGGAAATGAGAGTTAAATTTGCCCGTCCAGACACCTCCAGCTAGTCTCTCTTTGGTTCTCCCTATTCCTGTTCATCTTCCGCAGAAATTGCAAACTGGGCCAAACAGGAGGTTAAAGGCACTGACTCTCCAAGTCGGGAGAGTGTTAGTAAAGCGTCTGGAATGTTGCACCCGAGTACCAGGGGACGAGAACTGAGACATATTGGAACACGTCTCCCGATCACACGGTTGATCATACTCTGGGTTCCACGTGCATGTTTTACCTGAAGGCAGAGTCCCTTAAACCTGGAGAGTTGAGACCCGTGGAATGGGTACCATGCAATATGACTTCAAAGGGTCTTCATTTGCTCACCGAACCTCTCCAATCCTATCACTGCTGCGTTTATGCCCCTGTACACACGCTTGATTTTCTTTCAGAGACATAGCAATCCATAGGTTTTAAGATACTTATTGTCAGGTACATTCTTAGGCGTTTAATATGGGGTGTTGAGTCCATTTCGTTGAGCAAGGAGTAGTTCTTGTCTATTCTATATTTGGCTTAAGGAACTTTATTTGTGCTCATTTCAATCTCTGGTTTGATGCAGCACCCCAACTCACCTTTCCCTTTAAGCAAGCATAAGTTGGTTTTCTAAATTTGAGACCCTGTTCTGTTTTGTAATCCAGTTCCTGTGTAGCCAAGTTTACATCCCGTGTATTAGTGATATCTTATGATGTTTCTTTTTCTGTGTGACTTATTTCAGTTAGAATCATCATACCTGAATCCACTCATTATGCTGCTATGGGCCTGATGACATAGATTTCATTGCTGAGTGATATTGCATTGTACGTAAGTACCACAACTTCTTTATCCATTTTTCACTTTCTGCGATATTGAACTTGTACCGTAAACGAGGTTCTTGTAAACAGAGCCGTCCCAAACTTTGGGGTGGCTGTGTCTTTTTGATTTTAATTTCCCTAAGCTATAGGACCATAAGTGGAAGTGCCCTAGGCTCTGTTGCTTTGTTTTTTAGATGTTTCAGGAAACACCATACACCTCTCCCGAGTGGCTGTTGGCAATTTTCATCCCGCCCATCAGCATAACAAGGCTCCCAGTTCTCCATGGCCTGTCCTGCCTTTCTGGATTTTACACTTTTTTCAGATGGCCCTTTTGACCGGGGGGAAGTGAGACTTCATTGTAGTGCAGATTTCCTTTACAAGCTTGCTTGGTTGGCCAAAAAGGGCGTATGCGTTTTTTCCTGAATATATTCAGGAAAAAACGCATACGCCCTTTTTGGCCAAGTGCATCATTGTGGACGTTCTGCCTCTTTTCCTATGCTTTAAATGCAATTCCAGTCTACCTCCTGAAATCGGTTTCCTGCAATTCTGCCCCGCTTTCAAGTCCTCTTGGCAGCCTTACTTCAGTATATTTTTGGATGATAGCTGTCATTTATAACTCTGCAGGTTTGTGAATTACAGTGCCCCTGAGCTCCTTTCTTCAACTCGCTTTCTTGTGAGCTGGCCGCAACACCGCAGGATTGCTTCAGGCCCTAATCTGGTTCCGGCACAGCACGCTGAGCCTTTGGTTAATTCCTCTTCCTGGTGGGAAATGAGAGTTAAATTTGCCCGTCCAGACACCTCCACCTAGTCTCTCATTGGTTCTTCCTATTCCTGTTCATCTTCCTCAGAAATTGCAAATGGGCCAAACAGGAGGTTAAAGGCACTGACTCTCCAAGTCGGGAGAGTGTTAGTTAAGCGTCTGGAATGTTACACCCGAGTACCAGGGGACGAGAATTGAGACATATTGGAACACGTCTCCCGATCACACGGTTGATCATACTCTGGGGTCCACGTGCATGTTTTAGCTGAAGGAAGAATCCCTTAAACCTGGAGAGTTGAGACCCGTGGAATGGGTACCATGCAATATGACTTCAAAGGGTCTTCATTTGCTCACCGAACCTCTCCAATCCTATCACTGCTGCGTTTATGCCCCTGTACACACGCTTGATTTTCTTTCAGAGACATAGCAATCCATAGGTTTTAAGATACTTACTAGTCAGGTACATTCTTAGGCGTTTAATATGGGGTGTTGAGTCCATTTCATTGAGCAAGGAGTAGTTCTTGTCTATTCCATATTTGGCTCAAGGAACTTTATTTGTGCTCATTTCAATCTCTGGTTTTATGCAGCACCCCAACTCACCTTTCCCCTTAAGCAAGCATAAGTTGGTTTTCTAAATTTGAGACCCTGTTCTGTTTTGTAATCCAGTTCCTGTGTAGCCAAGTTTACATTCCGTGTATTAGTGATATCTTATGATGTTTCTTTTTCTGTGTGACTTATTTCAGTTAGAATCATCTTACCTGAATCCACTCATTATGCTGCTACGGGCCTGATGACATAGATTTCATTGCTGAGTGATATTGCATTGTACGTAAGTACCACAACTTCTTTATCCATTTTTCACTTTCTGCGATATTGAACTTGTACCGTAAACGAGGTTCTTGTAAACAGAGCCGTCCCAAACTTTGGGGTGGCTGTGTCTTTCTGATTTTAATTTCCCAAGCTACAGGACCATAAGTGGAAGTGCCCTAGGCTCTGTTGCTTTGTTTTTTAGATGTTTCAGGAAACACCATACACCTCTCCCGAGTGGCTGTTGGCAATTTACATCCCGCCCATCAGCATAACAAGGCTCCCAGTTCTCCATGGCCTGTCCTGCCTTTCTGGATTTTACACTTTTTTCAGATGGCCCTTTTGACCGGGGGGAAGTGAGACTTCATTGTAGTGCAGATTTCCTTTGCAAGCTTGCTTGGTTGGCCAAAAAGGGCGTATGCGTTTTTTCCTGAATATATTCAGGAAAAAACGCATACGCCCTTTTTGGCCAAGTGCATCATTGTGGACGTTCTGCCTCTTTTCCTATGCTTTAAATGCAATTCCAGTCTACCTCCTGAAATCGGTTTCCTGCAATTCTGCCCCGCTTTCAAGTCCTCTTGGCAGCCTTACTTCAGTATATTTTTGGACGATAGCTGTCCTTTATAACTCTGCAGGTTTGTGAATTACAGTGCCCCTGAGCTCCTTTCTTCAACTCGCTTTCTTGTGAGCTGGCCGCAACACCACAGGATTGCTTCAGGCCCTAATCTGGTTCCGGCACGGCACGCTGAGCCTTTGGTTAATTCCTCTTCCTGGTGGGAAATGAGAGTTAAATTTGCCCGTCCAGACACCTCCAGCTAGTCTCTCATTGGTTCTCCCTATTCCTGTTCATCTTCCGCAGAAATTGCAAATGGGCCAAACAGGAGGTTAAAGGCACTGACTCTCCAAGTCGGGAGAGTGTTTGTAAAGCGTCTGGAATGTTACACCCGAGTACCAGGGGACGAGAATTGAGACATATTGGAACACGTCTCCCGATCACATGGTTGATCATACTCTGGGTTCCACGTGCATGTTTTAGCTGAAGGAAGAATCCCTTAAACCTGGAGAGTTGAGACCCGTGGAATGGGTACCATGCAATATGACTTCAAAGGGTTTTCATTTGCTCACCGAACCTCTCCAATCCTATCACTGCTGCGTTTATGCCCCTGTACACACGCTTGATTTTCTTTCAGAGACATAGCAATCCATAGGTTTTAAGATACTTACTAGTCAGGTACATTCTTAGGCGTTTAATATGGGCTGTTGAGTCCATTTCGTTGAGCAAGGAGTAGTTCTTGTCTATTCCATATTTGGCTTAAGGAACTTTATCTGTGCTCATTTCAATCTCTGGTTTTATGCAGCACCCCAACTCACCTTTCCCCTTAAGCAAGCATAAGTTGGTTTTCTAAATTTGAGACCCTGTTCTGTTTTGTAATCCAGTTCCTGTGTAGCCAAGTTTACATTCGGTGTATTAGTGATATCTTATGATGTTTCTTTTTCTGTGTGACTTATTTCAGTTAGAATCATCATACCTGAATCCACTCATTATGCTGCTACGGGCCTGATGACATAGATTTCATTGCTGAGTGATATTGCATTGTACGTAAGTACCACAACTTCTTTATCCATTTTTCACTTTCTGTGATATTGAACTTGTACCGTAAACGATGTTCTTGTAAACAGAGCCGTCCCAAACTTTGGGGTGGCTGTGTCTTTCTGATTTTAATTTCCCTAAGCTATAGGACCATAAGTGGAAGTGCCCTAGGCTCTGTTGCTTTGTTTTTTAGATGTTTCAGGAAACACCATACACCTCTCCCGAGTGGCTGTTGGCAATTTACATCCCGCCCATCAGCATAACAAGGCTCCCAGTTCTCCATGGCCTGTCCTGCCTTTCTGGATTTTACACTTTTTTCAGATGGCCCTTTTGACCGGGGGGAAGTGAGACTTCATTGTAGTGCAGATTTCCTTTGCAAGCTTGCTTGGTTGGCCAAAAAGGGCGTATGCGTTTTTTCCTGAATATATTCAGGAAAAAACGCATACGCCCTTTTTGGCCAAGTGCATCATTGTGGACGTTCTGCCTCTTTTCCTATGCTTTAAATGCAATTCCAGTCTACCTCCTGAAATCGGTTTCCTGCAATTCTGCCCCGCTTTCAAGTCCTCTTGGCAGCCTTACTTCAGTATATTTTTGGATGATAGCTGTCATTTATAACTCTGCAGGTTTGTGAATTACAGTGCCCCTGAGCTCCTTTCTTCAACTCGCTTTCTTGTGAGCTGGCCGCAACACCACAGGATTGCTTCAGGCCCTAATCTGGTTCCGGCACGGCACGCTGAGCCTTTGGTTAATTCCTCTTCCTGGTGGGAAATGAGAGTTAAATTTGCCCGTCCAGACACCTCCAGCTAGTCTCTCTTTGGTTCTCCCTATTCCTGTTCATCTTCCGCAGAAATTGCAAACTGGGCCAAACAGGAGGTTAAAGGCACTGACTCTCCAAGTCGGGAGAGTGTTAGTAAAGCGTCTGGAATGTTGCACCCGAGTTACAGGGGACGAGAACTGAGACATATTGGAACACGTCTCCCGATCACACGGTTGATCATACT